>NC_137427.1:14265000-14945000 GCF_964374335.1 Astatotilapia calliptera | reverse complement strand
TTTGTTTATTGTTTTGGCATTGCTCACTGCTGATGTAAATAAATGGCTGCTTAAATACTTAAAAAAGGTGTCGTTGTTGGGGTTTGTGCGTGGGTGGGAAGTGAGTGGGGCAAACTATTTGTTACGTTTATTTACTTGCCGGGACCAGAACGTAACATATTGGGGGCTCGTCCCTTTGGTGGTTCTTTTTGGACTTCACTCTGAGCCCGTCTGCGGAGAAGTTGGACAGGTGTAAAAAGGCTGACCTCTTGCTTGTTGCTGAATTCTTTGATGTGACTGTGCCGTTGACTGCGAAGAAGAAAGAGCTTAGGGAGCTCCTGTGTGTCCAGTTGACGGACAGGGGGTTGTTTGGTGAGCCGGGTCCTGCAGGGGGGGTTGAGCTGGGGGCTGTTGCTGGTGTTTCTGCCCCACTGAAAAATCTCCCTGTTCCGCCTAGCCCTTCTGTGGAGGAGCTGCAGTTAACGCTGCGCATTAAGGAGGTGGAGCTAAAGAAACAGCAGTTGGAGGTGGACGCTATGCACTTGAGGATCAGGGCTCTGGAGGTAGAGAGGGGAGCCTCTGTGTCTGCCAGCCCTCCTGTACCTCGGTTAGCCCCGCAGTCACCATCCCCGCAGGTACCCTCCCCGGAGTCATCATCCCCGCAGGTACCCTCCCCGGGGTCATCATCCCCGCAGTCGCCATCTCCGCAGCCACCGGCCCCGATGCCAGGTGGTGGCTTTGATGTGAGTAAACACATCAAAATGGTGCCGGCGTTTCGGGAAACTGAGGTGGACTCGTATTTCACAGTGTTTGAACGTATCGCAGGTGCGCTGCACTGGCCAAAGGATGTGTGGTCTCTTTTACTCCAATGTAGATTGGTGGGGAAAGCTCAAGAGGTATGCACCGCTCTTTCTCTGGAGGACAGTTTTGACTATGATACGGTGAAGGCTGCTGTCCTACGCGCTTACGAGCTTGTGCCAGAGGCTTACAGGCAGAGATTTAGGGATGGGAAAAAATCCGCCAACCAGACCTATGTGGAGTTTGCCAGAGAAAAGAAAACTCTGTTTGATAAGTGGTGTCATGCTACAGAAGTAAAAACCTTGGAAGACCTGCGTGAGTTGGTGACGTTAGAAGAGTTTAAAAATCAACTACCAGACACTGTGGTAACCTACTTAAACGAACAGAAGGTTACGACTCTCGCCGCTGCTGCTATACGGGCTGATGAGTTTGTGTTGACACATAAAGTGATGTTTTCGGCTCCTGCTCACAGTTTTTCGTCTTCCGGTGGCCCGCCCCGATGGTCTCCAAGGGGCACCCGCCGTGCCATCCCCTCATCCGTTGAGAACCGCGTGTGTTTTTTTTGCCATGAGCAGGGACACCTTATTGCGGTTTGCCCTGCTCTGAAAAGAAAAGAAATGACCAGGAAGGGTGCATCTCCTTCCCCAATAAACCTTCTACAGATAAACCCTCCTCCTTTGGGGGAGGTGATGGTACCCGAAAATGATAAGGTAGATGAGGAGTTTAAGCCATTTGTGTCACACGGTTTTGTTTCCTTGATAGGGGAAGATCGGCGGGCTCCTGTCAGTATTTTGCGAGACACTGGTGCGAAACAGTCGCTCATTCGTGAGGGGGTTTTACCGTTTTCAGCTCAATCCTATTGTGGGGCTGATGTGTTAGCCTGGGGAGTTAGGATGTGTGTAATACGGGTTCCTTTACATTTGGTGCAGCTTTCGTCTCAGTTTTTGTCTGGTGAGGTTAAGCTTGGGGTGCGACCCCAGTTACCGGTGGCAGGTATTGACATCATTTTGGGAAACGATCTAGCTGGCTGCACAGTTTTTCCGTCGCCAGAAGTAGTTGATATACCACTTACAGATAATAGTGGTTTCGCTTGTGCTACATCAAATGCTGTTCCTTTGTTCCCCGTGTGTGCTGTGACACGTGCGCAGGCACGCAAACAGGGTGACGTGGTGGGTCTTAGCGACTTTTTCTTAAGCGCTTCAGACACACTGAGTTTGCAACCCGCCTGTGAAGGTACCCCTGTCTCTGTATCACTTCAGCCGGATGAGGAGACTATGACTCTGTCAGTAGATAAAGACAAGCTTATAGAAATTCAAAAAAATGATGAGAGCTTGTCATCTTGTTGGGCGTATGTGACCGAGCCTAAGAGTGGGAGATCTGCGTCCTACCTTATTGAGGATGGGGTGCTGATGCGCTACTGGACTCCCAGTTCTGGCTGCACCCATGAGGGAGTGCAGCAGATTGTTGTTCCGCAGTCGCTTCGTCCCCAGGTCCTAAGCTTGGCACATGACCACATTATGTCCGGTCATTTGGGAATCACAAAAACATATAACCGTGTCCTCCGTTATTTCTTTTGGCCTGGTCTCAAATCTGATGTGGTAAGATTCTGCCGCTCGTGTCACACGTGTCAGCTTGCCGGTAAACCAAATCAGGCGATTCCCGCTGCTCCGCTACAACCCATCCCGGTTGTTGGGGAACCTTTTGAACATGTCATTGTTGACTGTGTGGGTCCTCTTCCTAAAACACAGTCCGGAAATCAATACCTACTTACCATGATGTGTATTACCACTCGTTATCCGGAGGCCATTCCACTACGCTCATTAAAAACCCGTGGGATTGTGAAAGCATTAGTTAAGTTTTTTTCCACTTTCGGGTTGCCTAAACGCATCCAAACTGATCAGGGCACAAACTTTATGTCTAAAATCTTTGCCCAGGTCATGACAGAGCTCGGAGTCACTCATCACACTTCAAGCGCATACCACCCGGAGAGTCAGGGTGCATTAGAAAGGTTCCATCAAACCCTAAAAAACATGCTCCGCAAATTTTGCACGGAGTCTGGCCGTGAGTGGGATGAGGGGGTGCCACTACTGTTGTTTGCCGTCAGGGAGACATGTCAGGAGTCTTTGGGGTTCAGTCCAGCTGATTTGGTTTTTGGCCACACGGTGCGCGGTCCGTTACGTCTCCTGAAAGAGAAATTTCTCTCAGATAGTCATCGGCCGAAAGAAAATATTCTGGACTATGTTAGTTTGTTTAAGGAGAGGCTACATAATGCCTGTGCTTTGGCTCGTGACATGCTGGCAAAGGCTCAGGTTAGAATGAAAACACATTTTGATAAGAAGTCTGTAGTACGGATGTTCCAGTCAGGTGACCGTGTGTTGGCTTTCTTGCCGGTTGTTGGTTCTTCCCTGCAAGCAAAGTTTTCCGGTCCGTATGTCATTGAGTGCAAACTAAGTGAGACGGACTATGTGGTGTTAACCCCTGATCGTAAGAGGAAAAGTCGCGTTTGTCACATCAACATGCTAAAGGAATACATTGATCGTGACCGCTCTAGTTTGGCACCTGTTGTGTCACCTATTGTGTCGGTATCCGTTTCTCCACCCTTGTATAGTCCCGGCGATGACGGGTTGGATGACAGGCACACCTCTGTTTCGGGTGCGCGTCTTGGGAACTCTGAAATCTTGGCTGACTTGGATGCCTATTTGGCGCCCCTGTCTGATCCCGCTAAGTCTGATGTCCGTGAGCTCATTACAAACTACTCTGCTCTTTTCGGTGACATCCCCACTCAAACGCATGTATTAAGTCATGATATTGATGTGGGTGACCATAAGCCCATAAAGCAGCATGCATACCGGGTAAATCCCACTAAGCGGGCCATTATGCAGCAAGAAGTCCAGTATCTTCTTGACCACGGTTTTGCTTTCCCCAGTAATAGCTCTTGGAGCTCACCATCACTTCTCGTTCCAAAATCCGATCAAACTCCCCGTTTCTGTAATGATTTCCGAAAAGTAAATGCTGTTACGAAACCCGATTCGTTTCCTCTCCCACGTATGGATGATCTGGTCGATCGTGTGGGTTCGGCAAACTTTGTAACCAAACTTGACCTCTTAAAAGGGTACTGGCAGGTCCCCTTAACTCAACGCGCATCAGAAATCAGTGCCTTTGTTACACCCGATCATTTTTTGCAATATACCGTCATGCCGTTCGGGTTGAGAAATGCCCCCGCCACATTTCAACGACTGATGAACACTGTGTTACAGGGAGTCGTAAATTGCGAAGTGTATCTGGATGATATAGTGGCCTATTCCTCCACCTGGACTGAACACCTCAAGATTCTCAGGGAAATATTTGACCGGTTGCATGATGCCTCTCTGACACTGAATCTGGCTAAGTGTGAATTTGGAAAGGCGGTTGTAACTTATCTAGGGAAACAAGTAGGACAAGGTAGAGTCCTCCCTGTTGCTGTGAAAGTGCAGGCAATAGTAGACTTTCCAGTTCCACAGACTCGCCGGGAGCTGCGGCGTTTTTTGGGCATGGTAGGTTATTACCGTGGGTTCTGCAAAAACTTCTCTGAGGTAGTAGCCCCGTTAACCAGTCTTGCCAGTCCAAAATCGCCATTTGTGTGGACAGAGAAATGTCAGTTCGCTTTCGAAGCTGCTAAAGCTCTCCTTTGTAGTGCTCCGGTGTTGGCCGCCCCTGATTTTACACATCCGTTCAAGCTTGAGGTGGACGCCAGTGTTTTGGGGGCAGGTGCAGTGCTCGTGCAGGAGGATGACAATGGCATTGACCACCCAGTCTGCTTCTTTTCTAGAAAATTTCTAAAACACCAACTGCATTACAGCACGATTGAAAAGGAAGCCTTAGCCTTGCTATTGGCCTTGCAGCACTTTGAAGTGTACCTGGGATCTAGTCCTGTTCCAACCATTGTGTTCTCTGACCATAACCCTCTCCAGTTTCTATCTCGGATGCAAAACAGTAACCAGCGCCTTATGCGTTGGTCCCTACTCCTTCAGGACTTCAACATTGAGATCCGATATAAAAAGGGCTTAGAGAACGTTATGGCTGATGCCCTCTCTAGGGCTTAAATCAAACATCTTTGTGTGGGGTTGGATGTTTGATTTTTTTTGGGTGGGGGAAACTGTTATGACCCAGTGATGTGTTTGGTGGTATTTTCCCTTTTCTTTCTTTTTCCCTCTCCTAGAAGGTGGACACCTAGGCGTGGCTGCTAAGTATCCGGGTGGAGTCTTTACCTATCCTCGGATTGGATAATTGATGGACCACCTCCAGTACTTAACGTCCGGATGACAGACACCTGGCAGTGTTTTTTTTGGGAACCCCGTTGACTCGATCACGGAGTTGTGTGTGTGATTATTGTAGTGCAGGCTGGAGTATTCACGTGTACCTCTAGCCTTGCCATGTAAATAATTGTAAATAAGTTAACCAGTGGCGGTCACTTTTTTGTTCCTTTATTGTATAACTTTCACTGTCGCAGCCTAGTAGGCGTGAGAAGCCGTTTTCTTTTGTTGAACAAGTTTTCTCCTGTTTTTCGTTAGATAGATAGGTAAGTGACTTGTCTTTTGTTTTGGCTTCTTTTTATTTTGGTGTAGGGAAGACTAGGGATTGTTTTATAGGGAGTTTTGTTTATTGTTTTGGCATTGCTCACTGCTGATGTAAATAAATGGCTGCTTAAATACTTAAAAAAGGTGTCGTTGTTGGGGTTTGTGCGTGGGTGGGAAGTGAGTGGGGCAAACTATTTGTTACGTTTATTTACTTGCCGGGACCAGAACGTAACACACCAAAGTATCGAACCGAACCGAGAATTTTGTGTATCGTTGCACCCCTAATACATATATATATATATATATATATATATATATATATATATATATATATATATATATATATATATATATATATATATATATATATATATAATTATTATTTATTATTATTTATTTTTTTTACTCCTGGTTCAATATGATGTCAGAGTGAGTGGATATCCCCAATATGGTGATCTCAAGCACATGGCTTTATCTGTGAACACAACAGCTCTGCCCACCTGCTCTTCACACCTTTTTACAAGGGGAAGCCAATCATCAGTAAGTTGCCTTTGAGTGGGACGAGCTAACACAGCAGCAGCAAATGGAGAATGAACTGAAGAGGCTCACCAAGGTTCAGCAGTTTATAGAATGGAAGAATATAAACACAAAGCTGAGTGACAGCTTAATATACTGCCTTTAAAGTGATGCTCATTAACAGTCAAATTCATTCTTAAATGCTCCAGAAAATAATGTTTAATCGTTTATGCAAATGTAGAGTATAAGATTTTGTTCATGTATTCATTGTAGTCGTTAGTGGTATTTACACCAATTTTTTGTTGCCCTTTCACAGAGACAAAGGCATACACACACATATTTGTGATGCAGTTTTAATGACTGTAAGTGCGCATTTGCTGTCACTAACATGCTTCTTGGTTTAAATCCTGACTTCTGGTTTATTTTCAGCACTCTCTAGGAAACCTTCCCTTCTAAGTAGTGATCTAATGGGAAAAAAAAGCACAAAATGTCTTTACTCTCTGACCTTGCTCAACAATACAATCATAAGCATCATGCTACTTCTATGTGATCCCATATCTCAGAATCTTTGAGAATCAGGTAACTTTTTAAAAAGCAATGGAATATATTTTGCTTTCATCACCTGCCCTCGATGAGAAGGGGTCTTTTTTTAGGATTCATTGCTTCAGATGTGCTCATTCTCAGGTTGGCACATACTGATTTGTCCACACGGTTATGTATAATGTGGTGCGGCACCTCGGTTGAAGATTTATGCCTACTGCCAGAGTATGAGAAAGCACGGACAGCAACGTGAGTTCTTCTTGCCTTCAAATGTGCAGTCCCTGGGCTTGGTCTGTCTCTGTATCTTTACCTCATAATGATGTTCATCACTTACAGATGAACATAGCAATTATTTAGTGTGAACAACAGTTCAGTTTAGGACTTGTTCAGAGGTGACTGTGTGCTGGAAAACAAGCAATGATTACTGTGAAATGTTGTTGACTTTCACCATTAGTCAGCTTCATAGTGGTTTCTTTCACTGAAGGGAATTTCTGAGAACTGGATGCTATTTATAGCTAGAAAGAAGTAAAAGCTGACTGGAAATACCAAAATTATGGTGAGAGCTGCTAAAAGACTACTAACCAAAAGACTACAATTGCAAAGATAATCTCATCCATAATTCAGTAACACATTATGTATAGATTCAGGATCTATACATGATAGTTGTTGTTGTTGTTGTTGTTGTAACTCTATATTAATGTATCTAGATCCATATATTTATTTGTCTGTATCTATATTTATCTAGACTTTCGGGTTTATCTAATTTTACTGAGCAGAATTTGCGTGTTTGGAGATGTTGGTTCAAGCATTTGAAATTACTGCCAATGAAAATTGGAAAATAAATAAAAATCTGTTTCTGCTAACTCCGCTATCATAGGCTAGCTAGCTCCAACCACAACTTTATTGACATTTGCACCATGAACACATCACAGTAATAGGAAGGAAGAAGGACGTGTTGAGACTTTAAGCTGTGGGATGTCATTATTCTCTTGAGACGGCATCTCCATGTCACCACTACAATCAATGCCAGGCTGCACATGAAAAATCACCTCATTTAACATTACCAGGCATTGACCTGCCAATCAGATTCAAGTTCTGTTAACTGGAAGTACCTGAATGTCATTTGGGGTTGTTCAGGCACGCTTTAATCACTGTGTTCTAGTTTAAGAGGGTTACTGCTGTGCTTCCCATCACCCTCAGTCACGTCAGATTGCTTTGCACTTCCTGAGCCTGGTTCTGTTAGAAATGAGTTTTTCCTCCCCACTGCTGTCATGTGCTTGCTCATATGGGGTTGCTGGGTATCTCTCTGTAAGACATATATTTTTTAAAAGTACCTTGAGCTCCCTTTTGTTGAGGACTGGTGCTACATATATTAAAACTGATCTGAAATGTGGCCTCCTGACTATTAACACCAGTCAGAGTTCTAAATACAGTCTCATAATAACGCAGATATTATCTCAAGTATGATATCTGAATAGGAGTTTAATATGAGCCTGTTAATATATCCTGTGATGGATTTAGGCCTTTTTCTGAGGAGCACTATTTTGCTCAGTAATTGCCTTGGATTTAAACTGTCAGTTTTCTCAGTAATGCCGGCACATCCAGTAATACGCATCCTTTTGTTCTGGCGTTAAATAAATACAGAACAAACACCCCAATTACACCGTACTCTATTTCCTGTGAGGTTAAATTGAATGTGGGTTAATGGAAAAGGTTTTCTAAGTTTTGAGAGCTGATTTTTAAATGAATTGGTAATTATATGAAACAAATTCACACAAGCTAAAAAATTCCTATGATACAATATTAAACATACTGCCACTGAGACGTGTATCGATCCATTTTCACACAAACATACCTATATCCAGAGTTTATGCACATTTCACATCATGCCAGTACCAAACCAAACTCCCTTTTGTAGAGTCTGTTTGATTTGTACATTTTCACACACTTTTAATTGAACCCATTATGCTAATTTACAAAAGAATATTTTTTGTTCTTGCACTCTACTAAACATTTGCAATAGTTGCAGTTCAAAATTATCTATATCTTGTTTCAAGGTGGTACACTGTTCCTTAGTCTTAAACAGACTGTTATCCCCCTGCTCTCTTATCATAAGCCAACTTTCTTCTGATTGGCTGCACCATGCAAACAGAAGGTTTTAACAGCAGGTGATAGAGCCTTATGGATTATTTTCTGGTTCTCTGATGCTTTGTTGATTATTATTATTATTATAAATCTATGTTTCAGTTATTCATGGTGAGGTATTAGTGCTTAGGTTGTCTCGTGCTTAGTATAGGTTTAGTTCAATGTCAAGTCTGCGTCTCTGTTTCTTGTTTCCTGTTTTATTGTGACGGTTTGTCTCATGTCAGCGTGTCTAGCTTTGCTCCCCCTGTCTCGTTAGCCCTAATCTCTCCCAGCTGTGTCTCCCTCCTTTTTCCCATCCTTGATGACTTCCTCAGTGTATTTAAGCCCCGTGTTTCTTTGTGTCAGTGTCGCGTCGTACCTTCAGAGTTGCCTGTGGTTCTGTGCTCAGTGTCATTGTTCAGTTCACGTTTTGTTCATCGCTAGCAATAAAGCGGAGGTTTTTCAGTTGCAATTCAGTCTCAGAGTCCTGCGTTTGGATCCTTGTCTCTGCCTGCCCGCACACCGAGCCCTGACAGAAACAGTGGACCGCCATGTCTAATACACATTTACTGTGATACTCAGTTGGTCAAAAACATTTTATTTAGAGCAATCTGAAGCCAGAGCTTTTAGCTCATAGAGAATATTTGTACTTTCATCCACCATAGTTACTATTATGTCACAGAAAATAAACAAAAGCATAATATGTTCACTTTGATCAGCTGTTTCTACCCAATGATCTGCAAAGAAGATTGAATCAAAGGGTTGTGAGCCTCAGCGTAAGATTGTTTCTCATAGAAGTTCATGTTGGAATTTGAGGTCTGCTTAGGGAAAATGAAGACAATGAGCCCAAAGTGTAAAGCCATCTTACCCTAACCCTAAGAATTATAGTTTTGCAGTATAATTCATTGTTATATTTAACCATTTTAGGCTTTTTGGGGACCATTTTCATCCGGGGTTGGGGGTTTTGGCACCGTAGACCTGATATGTGAGAATTTGATACTGGTTAGCCTGTAAAACATCCTTTGTATGGCATATAAGCCATATTATGATGGGTTATGTTATATCAGCATAATATATTCTCTGTGCTGTTCACATCAATAGCTCCTGCTCCTGCTGCTCCTTATCCGCTCGATCCAGCAGCATCATCACCCAAACCATATACAATGTTTTGGTGGTGCGAGCACATCTGAAGCAGCCTGTTTCCTGCTGTGGGAGAAGGGGGGGGGGAAGTGATCTATGTTTTCTAAAACAATCCAAAGTTAGTTGTGAAAATTTCCTATGAAGACCCTAATAGCTGTTTTCCAAGTGTAATGCACTGATTTTGTCCTCGAAGGGATTGAACAGTCATCATTAGGGTGTTGAGCATGTTTTCTGCGTGGTCTCTGAGCAATTCCTTCAGTTAACAACGCGTCTTTAAAAACTGCAGCAAAACCATGGTTGTTGTTCCAGAAACTTATTGTGCAGAGAAAATTACATCAAAGCGGGAACATTTCACTTCCCATTTAGGTTCGCATCATAAAAGATCCTTCTCATTATAAGAAAACAAACAAGTGCAAGCTGACCAGCAAAACAGAACTTTTTTTTCTTCTTCCCAGAATGCTGATCTTATACCTCCATTATCTCATCACTTATCACCTTCACAAGTACTTTTTTCATTGCCGTATCCTCTCTCTGACCCCCCTGTCCCCCACTCTCCCACTCCCTCTTCCTTCACAGCTTTCCAAAAGGCTCGCGGGAGAAGGAGTCACCATCGGTGGAGAGCAAAGACACTGACAAGTGACACTCACTTAATGGACATCCAACTCAGGTAAGCATTAATGGATTTTGGTGCCACAGATCATTTCCATTAAATAATCACAGATAAAAGCTTCTGTTGTGGCATTTATCGGTGAACCCTTTTGTAAAACAACTTTTTGATGTAAGAAGCACAACTTCTTTTCAGAAAGTGCTGTTTTCCTGTTTTGTTTTTCTCTCCGATTCACCTGCACCAGTAGTCTTAGTTTGCTCATATAGTTTTTACTACTTTTGATATTGTTCCTGGGCAGACATCTAATTAGTGAGTTAAGGCTTGAATGGTGATTCTAAATTGGTTAATTTGAGAATGGTTGCCTTTCCCTCTGTGTTAGCCTTTATTTCAGCCACCAATTCATATTCATATTCCTGTCAAAAATATTTTGAGGAACATCCAGCTCCTATATTCAGTGCCCTGTTTGTTTAAATGTGTTTTATTTGTCCATAGCTTCCAGTATGAATAGTTTGAATGTTCAGACGCAATAGGAGCATGCTGGAAAGGTGAGACCTGCATTATTCTGCAAAACCCTCATACCGCACCCCAGCCTCCTCTAATGATCACAGCCCAAAGCCAGCTGAAGCATCTTCCATTATTTAGAAACGCTGCACTGAAAGGCAATCTATCATTAAAAGATGTGCATTCTCTCAGCTTTTGTTGGACTGATAATGGGACCGTAACAAGGCAGCACCTTATAACGTCCAAAAACAATGACTACCACCGACAGTTTGGCTCTGTGTTAACAGAGATCAGTTTCCAGACTCGTGTTACACTTTGTGAAAACTGTGTTGGCCCTTTGAGGAGCTGGTTGTGGTCAGTGCTGTGATCCAGCACACTGCGTGGAGGCGACATCATGGCTAAGAGAGGAGACAGCAGGGCAGCCGATGCATTGTTTCCAGGGCACTGGAGGGATCTAAGAGAGTGGAGCATAGAGAAGAGACAAAGCCACAGAGTAAGACTGTTTTTCCACAAGCTGTCCTGAGCATGTTCTAGTCTTGTTTTCTAGGTACAGAACAAACTGAGAGCATCTGCACATTGCTGACTACTGCCAGCACAGTCAATACTCAGTAATTTAGACGGCATGCTCTCTATTTTGGTCAATTCAATAACACACTGATTATCGATCAGAAGATCAGTCAGTGTCACTGCTCCTTTATTATGTCTGCAAATTATATGAATAATTTGCATATGGCTTTTCTCGTGCTGCTTCTTTCAAGGATACAGCAGTTAATGAATTTAAGGCTCATCATCACAAGTACTAATGCATTGAGCTTGTTAGTGTTTGTCAGATTGAACTGACTAAGCTAACCATTACAAACCATCATGAGACAGGTTAGTTTTACTAATATTTTTTACATTATACATGCTTCCCTTAGGCAATATTATTAGAAAACACTGTGTATACATTTTTATTGCTATGCAGATTTTACCCAGCGTTATCTATCTATTAAGCCCAATGACAAAAATCAACTAGTTAACCTAGAGGAATGTCTTAAAGAAATAAAGGCCTGGATGACTTCTAATTTCTAAATTTAGTTAAAATTTAGGTACGCAGTTTGTAGAAACTGGTGTATAACCAGATGCTTTTGTTATATGACGTTACCATGGCCACCGGTGAGGAATCTCGTAGTCATTTGTGATCAGGATATGTCCCTCAATGTGCACATTAAACAAATACGGAGAACTGCCTTCATTCATCTGCTCTGTACTGTTAAAATGGGAAACATCCTGTCTCAGACTAAAGCTAAAAAGCTAGTTCATGCGTTTATTACTTCCCGGATTATTGTAATTAATTTTTGTCATGTTGTTCCTTTAAGTTCCTTAAAAAGCTTTCAGCAGATCCAAAATGCCTCCACAAGAGTACTGACAAGGACTGGAAAGAGAGCATATTTCTTCCATAGAGGGTTCTCTTCATTTATTACCTGTTAAATCTACAATTTTAATTTAATTTTAAATCCTGAAAAATCTGGCTCTGTCATAACTTAAAGATCTTACAATACCTTACTATTCTACTTCATTAAAGCCTGCAGAAGGTTTCTTCCATGTTAGTTTTTTCTTCCTACTGTTGGCTAGTGCTTGCTCATAGGAGGGTGTTTGATTGTTGCATTTTATTTTTAATATTGAAGGGTCTTTATCTTGCAATATAAAGCACTTTGAGTCAACTGATGTTGTGAATTAGCACTTTATGAATAAAATTGAGGAGAATTTGATCTTACTGATGAGGCCTTGTTGCAGTAGTAATTCTGGTTAGTTACAACAGGAACTGCAGGTTCAGACATTCGGTTTGAGTGCTTGACGGACGAGAAAATGGCTGAATGCTCCAAATCAAAATATTGTAGTTCTGTGGATAGCAAACCCACCTGAACCAGTGAAGGAGAACAGGATAGTTTGGATGTATCCATAGATTAGGTATGCCATATCTGAAAAATAACTCGTAACAAAAACTGTTTCTCAGAATAAACGACTCTCTCATTTTCATCCTGGTAGTTTCCATCATTTATATTCCTTAAAATCTGCAAAGCTTGTGACTTTTTGGTAACTTGTTACTGTCCTTGATGAGTAAGGCATTACACAGGCCAACCTACTTGCTATAAAAATTTTTTTAAAGCCTTCCCTTCATGTACATTGGGTAAAAGCCAGACTTCAGAAATGTTTGTTTTCTACAGAACCAGTAAAAATGTGGGAGAAAAGAGTCTTTCAACACACATTCGTTCACTTGGTGATGAAGAATGGTGTCAATTATATCAGTACAAATCTGCCATAGGTGTTTAACTGGTGACATTTAAGGCCATAGCATATAATTTTCATCTTTTTCATACTCATCTATTCGTTCAGTTGGCCCATGTGCCCTTTTGGCATTGTTAGATTTAAAGACATCACTTCAAATAGGATAAAACTGTTTCACCATAGGTGAACACTCAGAATAACTGTGTACTGTTTTTCATGGACCCTTTCCTCCAAAAGCATAAAATGGACACAAAACATGTCCAGCCCTTACGTCATACTGGGCTCTTTTTGTGCCACTTTTTTCATTCGTATGAACGCCATTTCCGCTGTGTTGGGTGTAACATAGCCAAACTTGCCACCCGGTTTCGTTTTTGTAAAAAATTCAAATTTTCAGTCTGATTTTCTTACATCAGCCTAACACGGCTTAGCAGCAAAAATACTCACACTCATCACCCTAGGGACCGTTTTGTGCCCCATTGAAACCCATTATAAACGCTATTTTTCACGGCAAAAAAATTACGGTCAAATCGATCGTGATCGGTTATGTTTCCGTTTGCAGTACTGGCCTTAGAGTTGTAATTTTTTTATTTGTCCACCGAAATATAATTAAAACTTTACATGGATAGTTCAGGGAGAAGTAGTTTTAAAAGACTGGCTAATTTAAAGTGGAAAAAAATATGAATATATAATCTTTTTATAGCATTTTTCGGGCGTGGCAGAAAACGGTCCCTAGGGTGATGAACGTAAGTTTTTTAAAGGATGACGTGAGGGCCAGCAAATCACCTGACAGCAGGAGTCAAGTGCTCAAGATCGTCCATTAAATGATGTCTTGTCTATACATGCTTATATATATGTTTACCAATACAGGATAAAACACTGCCTTACAATCAGGCAAGTTCTTAAAGCCCACCTACATTTTTTGTGTTTTTTGACTGAGCTGATATTAAAAAATGTACCAATTAAAGTATTAATTAGTTTGGTTAATGAAGCTGTGAACACAAGTAAATTACCTCACAGTGACCATGAAGCAGAACTGCACCATGCTGTGCTCACAGCAAATATTAAGAGAGACGAGGACGAATCAGCCCATCGGCACAGATCTGTCTCCAGCTGTGTGTGAACTTTTAATTTAAGTGGAAATTAAATACCTTAACCCCTTTCACCCGGGAGGCTGTGTCAATTATAAAAGCACCATTTTTCCCAAGTTGCCATGGGCGACTCATTCACTAAACTACTACCGATGACAAAGATTCTGCTTCAACGAATTGAGTACAGCTGCAGTGCTGACACATTGGTATTACAGACTCTAATTTATCCTTTTTATTTATAAAAGTCACTGGTCATGGCCGGTCTGAGTATTTCTGCTGGGTTTTTTGCACATATCCTTGTCTGGGGTTTGCAGAGACAGAGGTGGTGTAATGTTTTGTGGCACACTTTGGGCCTCTTTGCACCAACTGGACATAAGTTATGCCTATCTGAGTGTTGTTGATGACCAGGTCCATCACTTTATGACAACAGTTGACTCATGGCTGCTTCCAGCAGGACAACGTATCAAATCACGAAGCTCAAATTCTCTCAAACTGGTTTCTTGAACATCACAATGAGCTTACTGCACTCAAATGGCCTCCACAGCCACCAGATCTGAGTTCAGCACAGCACCTTTGGGATGTGGTGAAACAGGAGTTTCACATCATGGATGTGCAGCCAACAAATCTGCAATGATTGTGTGATGTTGTCACGTCAACATGGACCAAAAACTCTGAATATTTCCAGCATCTTGTTGAGTCTGTGTTACAAAGAATTAACACCCCTCTGAAGGAAACAAAATGGGGTCCAGTCTGGTGTTATATATACTGTATAAAAGAATAGTAATGATGCATAAATCAGACTTTCTTCCTGATGACCAACTAAAACAACAATTACTTAAAAAAAATAACTAATGAGTAACTTTGTGTCCCTCGTTGTAAAGGTTTACTCCAAATCAATGAGACAAGAGACAAAAACCAGAAAACATTTGTAATTGCTGAAAAACTGTGCTTATGCTGGACCTCCTTACACACTTAACATGACCTTGAGACAAATGTAGAGCATCTTCAAACAGAAAACGTGTCCTGTAAAGTGAGGTATGTTGTTTAAATTGGTTACACTGAAGGCTGCCCTTTCCATCTAAACTGAAGCAGACCACCTGTGTGCATTAGAGGTACAGTAAGGTTGCTGCCTCCCGGAGCCTCTTTAATATTTTATCAACCAAAATGTGAAAGCTCTCTGTATGCTCAGATCTGTGTCTGCTGTGATCAAAAGGCGCATGAGCCAATTTCGTTTGCAACATCTTTCTTTAAATGATGAAATACTTCATTTTGTTGCTTTCCCTGTGTCCCCTTTGACAACCCGCACCCACCTCCTGCTCCACACAGAGCTGGGTTTTAGATGTGGAAGCTGTGCTCAGGTCCATGGAAAGACAGCTGGTAAGTTGATCCAAGTCTGTTTTAATAAACGTTAATAGATATTACTATATAATAAATCTAAATCAAAATGGTAAACTCCTAAAAAATTTTAATTTAGGGCATCGTCTGAAGTTTTTCTTTCTTGCACGCTTTTCTCACTTTTGGTTCAAACCTCTCCGTGTGAAGTTTTGTTTGTTTGTTAGCTAAACTGGTGTTTCTAAACTGTTGGTAGGTGTGGATATAATTGTGAATGGATGGTAATAAACTCCAGAAAATGTAGGTGGAATTGGGTCAGGAGAAACTGCCCTGCAGCAGGAGGCATTTTACATCAGTTATATTCTGATTGCTGCCTCTCACTACAGTGTGTGGATTATTTGCATCGAGTGTGCATTCAGGCATCACGCAGGTTAGAGGCCATTTAATGACCAATCTATTCCAACTGCAGAGCCTATTTGTATTCCCACAGCACATCCATCGAGGCTGCAGTGCCAGTCGCGGTCACGGATGCATAAGAGAAGCAGTCTGAGCGAAACCAAGCCTGAAAATGTCCTTTAGTACACCAGCGGTCCCCAACCCCCGGGCCTCGGAACGGTACCGGGCCGCGAGAGTTGAGGCTCAGGTGTGAAATGTATGGTTTTCAGGGTTTTTAGCGTTATTTTGTTATCGTTAACTCTGTTTTCCTGGGTCTTTTCACGCGTGTTATGAATAAATCTTCCTTTTTTCGGTACCGGTACTAGTTTTATTTTGTTGTATTTATCCGCGACACATTAAAGGCCGGTCCGTGAAAATATTGTCGGGCATAAACTGGTCCGTGGCGCAAAAAAGGTTGGGGACCGCTGCATTACACCGTAAATGGACTGAATCTGTGAATCGAATTGGATATTTAGATCTGGATTTATTTGTGATATTTTCTTGAAAACTCCAAGACAACATCTCCCAACATTACAAATTCAGTTTCACATGTCTTTGTGAAAGGGGGCAGAATGTCACAGCTGTTAGTGCTGTCACTCTGCAGCAAGATGGTTCTTGCTTTTAGTGATGTGTCGGTCGTGAACGAAATGGCTCTTAGAGCCGGATCTTTGACGTGAACGACGCGAGCCGGCTCCTTATCGCGAGCCGTGGGGTTTTTTTTCCCAAAAAAAGCAACAAAAAACCTGAAGAGCCAGTTCGGAGCTGAAAAGAGCCGGCTCTTTTTAGTGAGTCGAGCCAAAAGAGCCGGTTCTCTAAAAAGAGCCGGAAATCCCATCACTACTTGTTTTGAACCTCCTGGTCAGATAGATGGAGACTCCAAATACATGTCCAAGGAAGTGTTTCTTAGGTTAGCTACTTTATTCCAAGTTGGCCTTAGGTATGGATGTTAGCAGCTGTTGAGCTGCTGAATCTATCCCAAACCCCTAATATTACCATATATCTTGTGAGAAAAAGGATGGATCAGTGATAATAGAACTTGCTCTTATGTAGCGCTGTTCTACCTTACCGGATGTGGGGTATGTTTAACATTTACACTCCAATAAATGACGAGAAACTCAGGGGTCTTGCCCAAGGGTACTTTGGCATGTAGACTCATGGATTAAATCACCAAGATGACCTGCTCTACCTCCTGAATCACAGCCAGGAGGTAGAGCAGGTCAAGGACATCGTTCAGATTCTGGTTGACTTTATCACTTTGAAGTTGGGCAAACCTTCAGCTCTGGTAAATTTTCCAAAACTTTGAGTAACCTGCTAACAAACTGAACCAGTCATACAGTCTCCTCAGCAGAAGTAACGACTGTGTATTTTCAGTTGTGTTTAAATGTTTTTTTCAAATGTATACCCTAATGTTGGCAGTGAAGCATCAAACTAAAGTTTCTTCTTTTTTTCCTCAGAATTCTCTTTTGGAGAAATGTCCTCAGTCGAAATGTGGAAACAGCCCAGTGGGTCCTCTATCTCCTTTAAGCCACAGCAGGTCTCGCTCCAGTCAACAAGCTGATCCGTAAAGTCAACTTTAGATGCTTTTCAACTTTCTGAGCAAAACAAATCCCATATTTTTGCCCCAAACAGTCACTTGGAGTAGACAGACTTTGAGCACTTCTTGTTGCCGGTTTTTCTTTATTCCAGCAACAAAGAGCCCACAGAAGTGTACGCTCTGTGCCACGAGCACCAAACCTGCTGTGATTGGCAGCTTTGTTGGAGGGTTTTTTTTGGCTTGCTAAAATCCCTGTGCAACAATCTCACCTCTTAAGTAGTTGTTTGACATTACAGGGAGGAAAGCAATTTCACACCCGGTTGTATCATTACTCAACTGTTCCATAAGCGATGAAAACCTGACGGTCTCTGGAATGACTGAAAAACTTTCTGTCATTACCGAGCTGCCAGACCAGAAATAAACAAGTGTTTTCTGTGATGTACACGCACAGCCTGCTGCATCTTTATTTGAAGGGAAATCCACACCCACACTCCCAGCAGCACAAAAAAATTAAAGCTCCCTGGCTTATTCGTTTCTATAATTGAGCCTTTTGCTCTGCACATGGATTCACAAGCATGTCGAATTACGAATAAATCATATAGCGTGACAATGGGCCCCCTATGCACAGGATCTTGGCAATTAATACTGTTTTTCATCTTTTTATGGGCTGCATCATTTCCCTTGCCGACAAATGAGATCTTATTTCCTGCCTGATTACATAAGTGATTGGATCCTTATTGATATTAAGGTTGTGCGCTGCCCCAGAGATACCAGTGTGCGTTTAATGATACGTTCCAGTGGGAGCGACAGACCGCTAAGTTATTTTCGAAAAGGGACCAAAACCGCCTCTGTGGCGGGAATATGGCCGACTGTTATGCATCTACTCTATTAAGAACTCCATTATTGTGAATATCCCTGTTTGTCACTCTGACAACTGTGTACAACAAATCCCTCCGGCTGAAGTACTCCACTGGCAGAAGCCCGGGGAACTAATGAGCCTAATATGTCCCCAGGAACGTCGCCTCTGCCAAGTGTGCACTCTAAATCCTCCTGTGTAATCAAGGCGGTGCAGGACATGGATATCTGCAGATAGTGGCAGTAGTACTTCCATATCTCACTGTTGTCTCCTGCCCTGATGAGTCTGTCTGACTCAAATTACTAGGTGAAAGCGGGGTTTTTGTGCTGCCGGTAACGTGGAGTAGCTTGGGTAATGACTATGGTCTTCCTGAACACTCTGGTAGACCATGGGAGATAATCTAATGAAGGGGAGAGAGCCATGGTTCATAATTGCCTGAGAGAGAAGCTGGAAGAAAGGTACACATGGAGACTCAAACCTGTTTTTCCTGCGCGCTCCAAACTCAGATGCTGCTGCAAAAGCAGGAGAGGAATCAAGAGATGCTGATGATAGTCGTGCATGTTAAGGACACAGAGCATTTAAGCAATCAGACCTGTTCAGAGTCGTTCTGCACTGATACTGTTTTAAGTGTTAATGTTTTAGCTGATTTTGAAATGGGATGCTACAGCCTGCTGCTGCAGACTCTTGGAGTTTGAGGTGAGGACCCAAACGCAGACAAAACGAGGTGTGGAAACAAACTTAAATTTGTGAACCTTTTTAGGTTTTACACTAAGACACAAAATAACGAAAAAAACAGAATGTAACCCAAACCTGTAACATAAACTGGGAAAACTACTAAGAACCTAAGAAACCATGAATCCTGGACACACAAGGAGAGGTGCGCAGACAACCTGATGATGAACACAGGGAAACTCACGCAATAAATGCACATGAGGGTGACGAGGGAAGTGGAAACACACGAGGAACGCAGCTGGGATGAATAGGCCTAATGACACAAGAGGAAGCAAAACTGAACACGAGATAAGAGACCATCAAAATAAAACAGGAATCGCGCAGACTAAGACACACAGACTTGACACTGGGACCGGGAAAGAACAGGAGAACATGGAAACGGAGGGAGATGAAGGGCTGGGGAGACATGACATGAAACATGGGAACAGAAAAGCGAGCGGAGACACGGAGGGAGACACAGACATAACGAACATATACATACACATCAACAAGAAAACATGGATCATAATTCTAATTAAACTTACAACCTAACCAGGTCTAAACTCTATGCAAACTGCAAACACTAGAAGTTAAACATTTCCCCAAAATAGCAAAAAGGGATCAAAAATACAAAATGCACTCAAAATGCTGAGTCAACGGCCCAGCACGCTGACATCGGAGAGGTTATAAAGACTGATGGTTGTGTTTCGTATTCACGTCGGTTGTCCTGTTTCACTAATTTGTGCCTCCTCCTGTGTGTGACCTGGAAATCAATCTCAGTACACCATGTTGTTAGACGTGTCTCAGCTCCTAAAAATACATCTGCAGGTCGGAGCGGAGCGGCGGCTTCGCTAGAAGAACGATAACGGAGGATACACACGTGTATCCTTTTACAGAAGGATTTTCTGTCGATTACTGTTTCTATGTATTTTTAATTTAATTAAAATTGTCCATAAATATAAAAAAGACATTAAAGGGTTGACTTAATGATGTGTTTCGGATAATTGTCCTGGCACATAACCTGACTGAGCTTGAACTTCAGGGCATGAGCTGATGGAGAGACGTCCTCCTTCAGGTCTTTCTGGTAGAGAGAATTGATGTTTCCATCAGTTACAGTAAGTCGTCCTGAAGCAGCAAAGCAACCCCAGACCATCACATTACCACCACCATGTTTGACTGTTGGTCTTTGTTGTTGTTGTTTTTTAAATGAAATGCTGTGTTAATTTATAACACGTGTAACAACACTCAAAACATCCAAAAAAGTTCATCCTTTGTCTCATCAGTCCACTGAATATTTTCTGAAAAGTCTTGAGGATCATCAAGATTGTCGAGATGTTCTTATCTTTCTCTCTTGCCAAATGTGAGACGAGTCTTGGTGTTCTTTTTGGTCAGCAGTGGTTTTCTCCTTGGATCTCCCATGGATGCTGTTTTTGCCCAGTCTCATGAACTCTGACCTTAACCAAGACAAGGAACAGAGTTCCTTAGACGTTGTTCTGGGTTCTGACCTCCTGGATCAGTCGTTGATCTCCTGTGAACATTCACCACTGTTCCAAGTTGTTTCCATTTGTGGATAATGGCTCTCACTTTGGTTCACTGGAGTCCCAAAGCCTTAAAAATGTCTTTGTAACCCTTTTCAGAATGATAGACGATAGATGTTTCTGTGGATCATGACATGCTCTGTTTATTTTTGAGATATTTTAGCCTGCTTCACTTTGTCAGACAGATTTTTATTTTGTGATTCAACAGGCCTGGCAGTAAGCCGGCCTAGGAATGGCCAGTGAAAGTGAACTCAGCCACAAAGAAATGTGGTTAATCGCAGTTACAATATTAATTAACTTTTTCCACAAAGGATAAACTTTGTCTTAAAAAAAATCAAATCAGCATTTAAAAACTGCATTTTACATTTAGTATGGTTATTCTTATCTAATATAAAAGTTTTTGGAAGATGTTATACGTGCAAGTGTGAAACATTTTCCACAGTTGTAACTTTAAAGCAAGGTGAGGAGGATCATTTTGTTAAATACCCCTTTTCCTCACCTCCTCTGCTCTGGGACTGCAATGTGAGGAGAGGAGTCATGGATGTGCAGTGGAAATGAGAAGGGGAGTGTGTCTATGGCTAACGTGTGGAGTGCAGCGGTTGAGATGCATTGTCCATAATATCGAGTAGTTTCTTAAACATCCTCCTATTCACCACAAGGTCAGACATCACAAAGATGGACTTTCACATCGATTCATCTGCTGCACAAAGAAGTTTAGTCTTAGACATGTTAGGCAGGACAAGTTTAGACACTTTTTTTCAAATAACAAGAACACGGCTGAGTGACAGTATCTAAACACCCAGCTCTATTTACCGTGGTCGAAAATGTTTGTATTTGGGAAGAATTCAACGGTTATGATGACGTTTTACTGGGAAACAAATGCAGTGACAGAAAGCAGTAGCTGTGCAAACCCACAGCAGGGCCTGGATGCTCCGGCTTCTTAACGTGACTTGTTAATTTTTCATGCGGGTGCTTACCTCCGGCAAACATGGCTGACGATGACCTCACTGCTCTTCATTTTCAATGGGTTCTCTAAAAACTGCATCTCATCGCTTCCTTAATAATAAAAAAACCCTCAAATTACAAGCCACCATTTCCTCTTTTTTGTGTTGTTGTTGTCGAGTGTCACAAGTCGAAGCAGGTGTCACATATTGCTACCATGGCAACATCAGTTTTTGGTCTTCAGTTAGCCTGAGAGTAAGGTGTCTATGAATTAATCGGTCTTTCTTCTTGTGAGGCTGGCAAAATAACTGCAAATGTATGCAAAGAGGTATGCACCAAACGTTCGAACAGTTAAGAATGCAAACTGTAAGAAAAAGCAAAAAACCTTTGACATGTGGTGGATTACTGAATCAGTACATTACTTTTTTAGTGGGTTAAAAACTTTCTGGTTATTATTGACTGTTTGGTTGGTATAGGAGGCAAAATGAACGTGAATCTGCACTGGTATCAGGTGACAGTACCGCGAGGATGTGGCTGCAGTGGATAGATGCAGTTTTCACCTCACGTCCTCTTGTCCAGGCTGACCAAGGACATCGTTCATGCTTCTATTCAGATGATCCTAGGTTTTCCTTCTCTTTTTTTTTTCTTTTTCAGTTCAGTTTTGAACCTCTGAGCTAAAGTCGCTAAACTTTACCAGGTGATAGAAAACACTCTAAACCCACAAAAGGGCAAAGAAGACAAAACTGGATCCAAGAGAGAGAGAAAAAGCAGTAGGAAGAATTTTTCTTGTATCAACTATTTTTCTTCCTCTGTAGCATTCGTCACTCTTCTACCAGTTTATTTATCCATTGTTGTGATTGGGCAGATACTGCTAATGTTGCCCCTTTAATGCAAACATGCAGGTGAATACCTGGGTTACCTTAACAATATGCTGATATCGCTCCGTGCGACTGTTATCCTGAGTACTGATGATAGGTTAAGTGAATCCAGATTAAAAAAAAAAAAAGTTTGGGTATGTTGAACCTGTCAGAGGTCAGGGCCTTGATGAGTGAAGACAGAACATTGTCTATAGCTTGTTCATTGGAAATGAGACACAGGTGGAAACAATTTAATGCTGGTGAAACTAATGAGACATTAGAAAACTGTATCGTAACATACAGACTAAACAGGGGAACACATATATAGCAGGGGCAAAATAACAAACGTAACAAAACAAGGTGCCATGACATGAGTTTGACTGCTCGGTCTGCCTACAGTCACAGGTATAGGGAAAAAACATGGATGGGTTTAAGCAGAAAAAGTACTCCTTCGGTTTTAGAAAAAGCTCTTTCCGCAGTCTTACTGCATGCTAAGAAGCCTGCATCTCCAGTTGTCTTCACAGGGGCATTCTCAGTGATTATGTGCCATCGTAGAGGATAATCCACTGCAATCAAAATGATGTCCACACAGAATAAAAGAAGAATCTCAAATAAAACAGCAGTGCAATTTTTTTCTTGCTCACATTTGCTCCTGTAATCCTCACCTGATAACCAGCCACAGGTGGAGACTGTAAAATAAAAGTCTGATCAAATGTCATTCAGACACAATTAGCACAGAACAGCAGCAATAACCGCCCTTCAAACTCTCATCGAAACACCTGCATGCAAACACTCTTTCGCTGTTCCTCTGGGGTTGTATAGGTTGTGGTTTTGTCACAGGGGGGTTTGAGTGGGATGGAGAGGTTATGAGAATAGCATGATGTCTGCTCAACCAGCATGCTTTCTTCTCTCAGCACCACCGAGGTACCACTTCAGACCATGAGGGGCAATATACAGGAGAGCTACTTCCAAAGGGTCGCATCTAAGCATCATGAGAGCTGACCCTGTGGCAGGAGGAAGAGAGGTGACAGGGAACCACAGCAGTGGGCTGGCTGCCTCATACTCATCAAAGCCAGAAAAAAGCAATATAGCCTGTTAAAGACTCAGACCACGAACAAAACTTTGCAAGAAATAATGAAAAACATGTAGCCTATAACCCTTAATAATATTTTAATGAAACTAACCAAAATCCCATAAACCACTGTCAAAGGCAGAGCTCCACACGACTGATTAAATCTACTTTTTGGAGCCCGTTTGTGGGATTTGCATCAGTAGTCGTGTTGAGGCTTGTGTCATAGATCATCCCAGTGGTTTCGGATGGTGTGAGGTCAGGGCTCTTCGTAAGCCACTCAGCTGTGTGTATGTGGGCATTGTCATGGTGACCTTCTTTAAACTGTGTCTAGAGAATATAACTATCTAAAAGCATTAAAATATTCTGTAGGCTAAAAATCTAAGGTTGAACACTGAAAATGGCGAAAATGTTTGCAGAGCTTCTGTCTTTGAATCACTCAGAATATCACCACAGTAAATGACTTTCTCAGAGCTATGGGAGTTTTCTCCTGCACCACGAAATCAGCGAATGCTTAGAAACAGGTAAATTTCCAAAAACATCAGGAGCGTGAGCTCTGATTCTGGAGACTCTGTCAGCAACGCACACACCACCCTAACCTGTGCCATAGGCAGTGTATGTCATGTGTGACAATCCATAAATTAAACATAAGTGAAAACCTAAGTCCACATATGACCCCAAATCTGATACAAAATGTGAATAAAAAAAAAAATCACGAGGCAGTTCACACTCTGGGCAGGATTTACTTTCAAGAGAATAGTTTGTATTTTGTGTGTATTTATTTTATTTGTCCTTTTAAAGAATAATTTTATAAGTTTGTAGTGCAGTAAAAACAAGTGCAATGTTTGGCTTTTATTATTTGCCCCGTTGGCAGATATGAAATATAAAAGTGAGGTCAGAGGTCAAATCTGACATGCCAATTATAATGCGATATTTATAATACCCATATACCATGCATTGCGGGCCAATACAAACAAAGGCATGAGAATTTTAGGCAAAGTTTTAAAAATAAAAGGCATTTTATGAAAGTTTGACCTTATTTGAACTTATAGAAGACGTTAGAGGTCTAAGGTCAAACTTGCTATTTGATATAAAAAAAAAAAATCAATCAAACACAAAACATAGGGAAAACAAAATAATCCTAATAAATCATAACTCGTCATGTTCAAAAAAGATTAGGAAGAAGCTTATTTAGCCCCACCCCTTTCTTCTGTTTCTACCACACTGAGATTTTCAAATCATTATATTCTGTTTTATTTACATTTTACACAGCCCAACTTTTTTGGAATTGGGATTGTATAAAATATAAGTAACTAAAAGAATAACG
This sequence comes from Astatotilapia calliptera, assembly GCF_964374335.1. Classification (NCBI taxonomy): domain Eukaryota; kingdom Metazoa; phylum Chordata; class Actinopteri; order Cichliformes; family Cichlidae; genus Astatotilapia; species Astatotilapia calliptera. Next base: position 14,920,282 of record NC_137427.1, on the reverse strand, counting down.
CACCACAGTTGGATTCATGTGTGCTCCCTATGGTTTGAAATATGAAGTAACTTTAATTGTTGTAATTTCAATGTGTTTGTCTGAAAAGGGTCTTTTGTAAATAAGACATTTAGTCTCAATGGGACAACTTGTATAAATAAAAGTTAGATAACATGAATATGCCCAGCTGTTCCTGGGGATAGGAAATATGATGGTGTGTCAATAATCTTTCCCTAAACTGAGCTGCTTGTAGGTTTCTAAACCACAAATTTCAAAGTGGAAAACATCAAGATACCAGCAGGAAGTCGACCACCACTGTCTCCTGGATCATAAACCTACAACTTACATCACCTCCACTCACTTAACCTACACTTGCGGATGCTGTAGGTGGCTAAAACTCTAAAATGATAGCTAATATTGATGCAGCAAGTGTTTCAAGGATGGGTGAAAAAGTGCACCTTGAGCAGAATGGTGAGGTTCGGTGGCAACTGACAATATTATGTAACACCCAAGAATGAGACTGGATTGCACATGGATGGCTTTAAAAGAAGGAGCAGAGGACAAAACTGGAAAATTAAAGAGAAAAAACAACAACAACAACCACAAGACACGATCGTGGCAAAGGAGCTGGACAGAGCTGAGGTCAGACATACTTTCAAATAAGCTAAAAATAAATAAAAAACAGAATTTTGATCCATGACTGATTTTTTTTTTTTAGAAACATGAGCATAAATATGGCGTGCCTTTGATTTGTACACCTACAGCGGGACTGACATAAGCTTTATGCTTTAATCTGAAGATTTGACTCCTGCCAGCCATCACATTTCACCCTCTGCAGCCCACATCACATCTCAGTAAACACACCCCCAGGGCTTGTCAGTAATGCCCACTGGCCAAGATATTCACTGAATCTGAAGAGCTCCCTCTGATAACCCCAGACAAATAGATTCAGTCATTTTGCAAGCCTGCATTTCACCCCTGAGACACAAAATGTATCAGTGCTTGGAGCATCATGCTAATCCAGCTGCCTCTGCTCAAATCTGCATGACCATGCTCCACTAATCAGGCCACGAGAATGGAGGTGACCCAATAAACCACGTCCACATTTAACAAGGAGTGATTCCCCCACTGCAGAGGAAGAGGCCTGGGCTTTCCCCCTGTCTGCTCCTCTTGGCATAACTTCAGTTCACCGAGTGACTCAGCCCTCTGGATGCCCCGTGGCAGCCGGGAGGCAGCTCAAGCTGAGCTAAACTCAATTTGTTGCTGGTTGTGTTTTAAGTCAAACAAACCTCTGAGAAGAAATAACACAAGCATCTCCCACATGAGAGCTACTTGATATATTTAAACCCATTAAAACATAAAATGGTATTAGAGAAACGAATTACTTGTCATTTTGACATAACAAATTGATTTAATTTGGACTTTGAGAGATTGCGAGAACCATTGCTATTGTTTGACATTTTATTGAATAAGAAATAATAGAGTGCATCATTGGCTGATTAATTAGTCTATTATTAGTGCAGGCAAGCATAATGAAGCAGCAGCAGCGTTTCCACAGATTTAACGTTGAATTGTCAGCCAAACAGCAACAAACACTCACTGTTAGCGGACAATGAGAGCCTTTTTATTTGTGCAGTTAAGTGAAAACAATACATGTGTAAAACAATGAAAAGTGGATGGTAGGACGGATGAGGTAACAATAATTAATCATAATCAAGACAAAGAGAAACAAGAAAGGAAAACAAGGCAGCAAAACCAGTCAGACAGAGAGAGAAATTAAACTTTGCCGGTTTTAGCGTTGTGCAGGTTGTGCTGTCGCTGTCTGCTCGCTGCAGTTGCTTGTTGGTTTTCTGCCATGCTTGAGCGGAAAGCAGTGTCTGCCTGATCCACAACTGCGGTTCAGACTGAAGTATCAAAAACTGAGTTTATATATATATTTAATGATGTAATATACACTCACCAGACATTAGATACTGTAAACCTTGCTGGTACCAGGTTGGACCCCCTTTTGCCTTCCTGACAGTGTCACACAGCTCCTCTTCCATGATGTGAATGTCCTGTTTCACCACATCTGGATAACCTTGGATGCTATGCTCAAGAAACCACTTTCAGAAGACTTGAACTTTGTGATATGGAGCAGCTGGAAAGAGCCATCAATAGGTGGGTACACTGTGGTCATAAAGGGATGGACATGGCCAATAGCAATATTCAGGTAGGCTCTGATGTTTAAAAGATGTTCATTTGGTACTTAGGGACCCAATGTGTGCTGAGAAAATATCCCCCACACGTCAAAGCACCACCAGCCTTAACCATTAATATAAGCAGTGTTGGGTAAGTTACTTTAAAATAGTAATTTAGTTACATTACTAGTTACTTCTCTCAAAAGTAACTCAGTTACTTCAAGTTACTCGTTACTTTCAAAGTAACTAGTTACTAGGGAAAGTAACTTTGGTTTTACTCAGAATTCTCTTGTTAATGTGTTTCTTCCATAACTTTGCCAGTCTTCTAGCTTGCTTACTTGCCACAGTGCACTGTGCCACCTACCAATAGAAAGGAAAAATAATGTGCACATTTCCACGAGAGAAATCCCACGCCTGGACCGTCATTGACTGCTGCCATGATTCTAGCCTACGTCACAGCGTCATGTGCGCCTTTTACATCCAACACAAAAACTGCAGTCGTGGTGCTTTCGATTGTACTCAGAACTCGGAAATTCTGCCTTCTGAATAGGAAGATGTAGGTAACACCAGACTGCAGATGAGCTGCATACAGGGCTGGACTGGGACAAAAAAATCGTCCCGGGCATTTTGACTAGACCACCATTATAGGAAAAATCATAAAGCCTTTGAATGAAAATAAACACTGTTGTGACAGTGATGTACACTGTTTTGATGGTATATATGCATCAATCTATCAATTGTTTGTTGTAAGATTCAGATAATAATTTTTTTAAAAGCTAGACATTTTAAATGAGAATAAGAAAGAAAAGTATTTCTTTGTGCCCCCCATTCCCCGTTAATGCCCTACCTGCCCCCCTGGCAACACTTTGCTAGATCCGCCCCTGCACAGTTACCAGCTGTCAGCTACCTAAAAAAGGATCCTGGTGTTATTTGTCTCTCAGAAACAGTTCATAACTTCCCTTCAACTCATTCATGTCACCTAAAAGGTAAACCTGTTTCTCCATCACCTGTTCAGCTCTGATGATTCAGTAAGGACATCTCCTGGTTTCATCTTCATGTTTCCCTCTCACCAGATAACCAAACCATATCATGACCAGCAGGTTTACAGCTGTGGCTCCAGCAAACATCAGCTGACACTAGAAATTAATATTAAATAAATTCTAACAATAGCTGATCAAGCTTAAACGTGCTGCTGTTGTTTAGCGCGAGTGAGTGAGCGATAAACAAACAAGAGAGCCGATCAGCTGATCATTGATCAGTTTTCATGATTGAAGTAGAAACGGGAGAGGGAGGGGGGAGAATGAAAGAAGAAGAGGCAGCTGTGCAGCAAAGACACAGAATAACTCCAGCTTTGTGCCTTTTTCATTGTAGCTGAATTACGGGACAAACTGTTCCTTTTCACCTCAATAAGAAACGCGTAATATTTTCTCTGAATACCAGACGGGACGGTTGGCAACTCTAATAACTTATGAACAAAATAAAGTTCAACATCAGTAACTTCATAGCACCACCCAGCTGTATAGAAACTCCGTCATGCTAGCTAGCACGCAGTATGGAAAAAGTCAGGATAACGAAAACAAACTCCACCTAAACTTGGTTCATATCTGACCCAGAGAGACTGCAGGTCATAACTTCTTACCTGAAGTTCAGTTCACACTTGGACCGGCGGCCGCCTCGGGTCTCTTTTCCTTCTGCGTCCCTTTTCCTTCATCCACCTGCTGGCCTCCACCACTTGCTAATGTTACTGAATCTATGGAAGCTCCGCGATAGCCACCACAAGAAGTAACGAATAACGAGCCTATCTAAATCCCAGTAACGAGTAACGCGTTCCTGATTTTGGCATAATAACTAGTTACTGTGCTCGTTACCACAATAATAACGTAGTTACTGTAACGCGTTACTTAATAATGCGTTAGTCCCAACACTGAATATAAGGCAGGATGAAACCATCCTCTGCTAATTTCTGACTGTGCCATTTGAATGTTGCAGCAGAAAGACTCAAGACTGATCAGACCACGCAACATTTTTCCAAACTTCTACTGTTCAATTTTACTGAACCTGTGTAGCTTCGATTTCCTGTCCTTGGCTGACAGGTGTGGTCTTCTGCTACTGGAGCCCATCTGCTTCGTTTGTTGGTTGGAACAAGGGATTATTTCAGTTACAGTTGTGCTATCAGCTTGAAGCAGTCTGGCCATTCTCCTCTGACCTCTGACATTTCTCCCAGAGAACTGCCGCCCACTGGATATTTTCTCTTTGTTGGACCCCACCTTCATAAAGCCTAGAGATGGTTCAGTGGAAAAATCCCAGCAGATCAGCACATAAATATTCTGAAGTACGCAGAGTAGCTGATATGGCACCAGCAACCATACCACATTCAGAATCACTCAAGTCACCTTTTTTCTAAGTTTTGACCCTTTGTTTAGAACTTCAGCAGCTCATCTTGACCATGTCTCCTAATTGACTGGGCTAATGCAATATGATTAGCATAATTAGCATCTTCTATTTCTAATACAGTTTGAAACCATAAAATATGCATTATTTTTTGGTATAGCAGAAATATGTATCAGCACAGACAGACAAAGAGCTCAACCATGTACCCCAGTGTTGCAGCCATGTCATCTTGCATACTTGCTGACATTAGAATTTAAACACATGAAAAATTCCGAGAGGAGGGAAAAAAAACTGTCAATCTAATAATTAAAACACTTTAAAAGACTTCTGAAATCTCCCACGGTAAAAATGATCCTGCTGCTGCTCCACAGGCAGCGACAGAGTGCAACTGAGCATGTGCAGAGTAATTGTCACCACTCTACTTCGTTTCTATTAAGGGTGTCACAGCAGCCTCCACTGCAACTGCCCCCTTATGTTAACATGCTGGCATCAAAGCACAACAGAGTCCCTGCAGCTTCACTGAGCTGCTAACACTACACAGGCATATATATTTAACTTTCCATGAAGCACACAGCCAATGACAACTTTATTAGTTTTAAATGATACATTTCACAATGCGTGGGTGTACATTTCTCATTGTTATCACCATTAAACCTATGATTTCAGAGCTAGAAATATTTCATTGTTTGCCAGCAAGCGACAGCTTTACATAAGTCTTACATAATTATGGCATCTCCTTGACAAAGGGGAGGGTGGGCATCCGAAGAAACAGAGCAGAATTAAGGGGCAACTGAAGGAGAGTCAGGCAGACAGGCAAAACCTTTCTGCGAGCCATCAGTGCTAAGCAACCCAGACAGGGAATCTGTCATGTTGGATGCCAATGCAAACTAAATTCTGAGGTATATGACATTCCTTCCTCCCACTCAGTTATCTGTCACTGTGTTTGTGTGCGCGTCAAGGGTGTGGGGTGGTGGTAGGGCAGAGTAGCTCTCTGAGTTGCACGTTATATAAGCAATAATGAGGGTAATGTATCGACTGTATTGATATGCACTAAGCTGACATCTGCACCGAGTTGCCCTAACAACAGATAATGGCTGCTTATCAGTTATTAAGCTTGTGCCAATGGGTTCATGCTCAGGAGATGAAACCAGATGGTGTGGATAGCTAGTGATGGCAATTACATCAAACCAGGACACGTGGAAGCATACAGCGAAGACACGGTCGTGTTCATTGGCCTTTTTGAAAGGAAACCTCTCGAAACTATATGCTCAATCTCTTGTGGGAGTGACAGCAGTGTCTCACAAGTGGCATGAAAAACACCGTGTGCAGGGACGGCCCTCTTCCCCTCCTTCAATACCAAGCGGCAATAGTGCTCACAGCTGGAGAAGGCTGGAAGTGAGACTCTACTGTCTCCATTCACGGCTCCTGTGCCGCTCCTCAGCTGTGCCATTTTCAATCAATAGCTTTTAGGAAATAAGCATCTACCCTGCAGTTTGGATTGAAAAGGCTCTTTTGTTGTGAAGCCCAGAGTGTGAGTAATGATTTTGCGTTGTACGTTTTTCAGAGGCATTTTCTTTTCCCCTTGCAGTAAATTACATAATATGTTCATGTTCATAGTGAACCCTGAATGTCAGCAGAGAGGGGAAAAAAAATTATTCACAGCTAAAGCAGCAATAAAGGTGATGCCTGCCTATCTTCTGGTGTGAAGTGGATGAAAAGCTGTGCAATTTTAGCAGCACAAGACTTGCATGTGAATAAGATCATCTCATTTCCCCTCTGGCTCCAGGTGTTTACTGGGACCACTAACTCCCATCTGTATAGCTATATGTTTACCTCCTCCTCCTCCCACTCCCCTCCTTCCCTCTGTGGATGATGTGCCAGTGCCGGGAGCAAAATGTGAGAACGACTTTGATTTGACCAAGGAGAAATCAGGCAACTTCTTATTATCTTCTCATCTTTCTCCTGCAATAATAAGACATAACGTATGTTGACAGAAATGTATTATAGCAGCGCCGATGACAAAATACATTATGCACTGCACACTGAAAAGTAATAAACTCATGTACTGAAAGTGATCTTTTGCACAACAAATGCACCTCGTATGATGCATTTGTTGTGCACAACAAATGCATCATACGAGGTGCATTTGTTGTGTGGAAGGTAATCAGGTAAACCGCCAGTGCTAGAAAACATACCTGAAACAACTGCCTTTGAGGTTTCCAGATATCATTTGTGAAAAACGAAATAAAAAATATGTTCATTTGCACAGCTCAGAAATTTTGTTCAGTTTTTCATGTTGCTTGGTGATAGTCACATTTAAAAGTCTGTGTACTTTAAACCATCTTTTGTGGCCATCAACTGTCTTTTTCTAAGGCTAACACTGCCATCTGTTGGCCATCTGAAGCAGCTGCTGTATTCATATGATAAGAAAGATTGAATACAACATTTTTATTGTACCTGCAGAGATGAAAAGAAAGGAGACTAAAGATAATAATGCAAATTAATCCACAGGTGTTGAATTCAAGAAAGAAATGGCACCTGTTGAGCAGCCGTTCTTAAGGAAGGGAAACAGGACTGAAACTGGACTGAAAATTAGTGGAAACAAGTCTGATGGAAATATGAGGAGAAGGTCAACATAGAGGCACCAGAGTGAGTGTCTACAGCCATCTGTAAAACTCTGTGGAGGCTGTGTTGAGTTTTTTTCTGGGCTTCATTTAAGCCGGTAGTGATGGAGATCTTGTTCAAATTGATGGAGTTATGAACACAAAAAAGTACCACCATGCAATATTACCTGGAAAGCGTCTGATTGGTGTACTCTTCAGCATGACCATGATCCCAAACACACTTACAAAACTGTGCAAACTCTGGTTTTTCTTTTCATGCTGCATTTCCATGCATGTTTGCACGTTTCAGTAAATACAGCTAAAATAGAAGCACACTTCTGTATATTTGCTACTAGCCTCATCAAGTAAAAGCCAAACGTTTAGAGTTCTTTATATTTTTTTAAATGGACAGCCTATCATTACACCAGCCATTATGCTGTAAATGAGAAGATAATGTAATCCCCAAATGACACAGTTCAAAACTTTTGGGTCTCTGGTACATGTTTATGCAATATTCTATTCTAATTCCTTTTTGTTACATTTTTATTTCATGCTCGTTTAACTATTCATGTTTTAGAATAGTTTGTTGCACTACTCTGCCTGGTTTACACTCAATGTCATTTACCCTTACCTGAATATTGTATATTGTATATTGCATAGCTTTCTTGTTAATTTGTATTGTATTTATTTAAATTTTTACTTTTTAATTATTTTATTTGCATTTTTTTAATCACTCTCTTATATTTAAATGTTCATTTGCTATTTCATCTAGGGTTTGAGAGTAACGAAATTTCTATTCTCTGTATGTCCTGTACATGTGGCAGAATTGACAAATAAAGTTGACTTTGACTTTGACTTTTGTTGTTATACATGTATAACAAGAACTTTTCCAATTCATTAACACCGTGGGTCATTAAAAAGAATAAGTATAGTTAGTTGAGCTGTGACAGGCTGGCGACCAAAAGCGAACACATACAAAAGTGTGGACTCATAAAAGCACAAAGTATCTCTAACTACAGTAGAAAGAGAAGAGGAAGCCCATAGTACAAAACAGACAAACAAGTGCATCTCCAGTTAAAGAAACAGGTGACCTAACAAGTTCTCAGCCAAAAGCTTCAATACATAAAATACCCATCAAAGTGTCATGATTCTGGGATTTGAATCTGAGGTTTTATTCGTTTTAGAAATGTATGAATCCAAAAACAGAATTATTGTCTGTTTTTGGATTTCAGGGTGTCTTGTCCTTAATGTTGTTTATTGTGTAAGTGTGATTTCAAGCTTTTTCACTTGTATTCTCTTACTTTTATGTTCTGGGTGTTTTTTCTCTGTTAGCAGTTTGAGTTTATTCGTTCTTTCAGTCCTTCATCTGTAGTCATCCATTCTGTAAAGTCTCTGTGAACACCTGTTTCAGTTTTTGTTTCTTATTTCCTGTTTTATTTTGGTAGTCGTGTATCTCCTGTGTTTTGCACTTATTTTTACTTCCTCTGTGCCGTTATCCTCATTAGTTTCACCTTTGTCTTGTTTCCTCAGCATCTCATTCTATTGATTAGCCCTCAGTGTGAGCGAGTGAGTGAGTGAGTGAGTGAGTGTCACAGTCATGTCATTCCCTTGTGGACTTTTACAAGCCGTCTCATCAAACTCACAGTTTGCTCACTTTTTGTTAATTCTCCTTGTCTCCAGAGTCTTCTTTTGTGTCCTTGTCCTGTGAATGATGACTCAAAGTCAGCACTGATGAAATGGGTTCTGGATGCTGGACTTGTAACGTTGCAAAATGGGCCATATCTGAGATTGGAAAGAATTAAGCTAGTTAAAGAACACAGACACTGGAGAGAGGATCTTTGATAAAAGTTGGAGGTGTTTGGGTCAAAATGTGGAAAAACATAAACGGATACTGGACGAGTGCTGGACTCCATTTGATGAGGGTGATGGAGGAAATGTTTGGTGGTAAAGTGCGAGTTATGCACAGGATAAAATTGATCTTGAACAATAAAGTCTGTCATTCCATTTTGCAAACCTTTGCCAAAACACTGTGGCTGCCACTTTGTTGGAGACAGTTTTCTCAAACAACAGGACAATGACCCAAAGCACAGCTCCAAACTATGCAGGAACTATTTAGAGAAGAAGCAGTGAGCTGTTATTCTGTCATGCAGTGGCCTGTGCGGTCGCCGGATCACACACTGGTGGAGGCAAGCTACAGTAGTAGCCACAGCTGCCCTGGGGCAGACTGGCAAAAGCGAGGCTGCCATATCGTGCCATCGGCCCCTCTGGCCAACACCAGTAGGCGGTAGGGTAAAGTGTCTTGCCCAAGGACAATAAAAAAAATACTATGATCGTAGCTTTTTCTTCATGTTGGGAATCCACTCTCAGGTTTTCTCTTAACGTTTTTACAAATGTGCATTCCCCAGAAGGTTTCAGTAGATCTATGGACTGCCTGCTTCTCACTGACCATAAAACAGACACAAAGACAGGCAGTTTAAAAGGGTGCAGCAGCAAAAGAGACAAATATTTCCCTTTTGAGTATGTAGAGCGCAGAAAACAAACAAACAAAAACAACAACAAATGAAACGATGTGTGTAAAGCATCACATCACGTGAGACCCACTTTCAACAGGTCTGTGGTCACAACAAAATTTTGCTTGGCCCAAATGGCCCCACAAGCGATTATCAGAAAAGGGCATCCTTAATCCACAATAATTATTCATCGTTTTTCTTAACAAGTGGTCTCAGATGAAATTAGACTCCTCCTCTCTGTTTCTGTTTTCCAGCCCACAAAGAGATATTTGAGCTAAACTCATTTTTTTAAATCCATCCATTCATTTCCATTTCAGATAAGAAAACAAAGTGGGAATGCTGTTTGAACAGCGCCATGTTAGGTAAACCAAACACAGCATATCAGCACAAACACACACCAAGCACGGTGGTATAAAGGTAAGGATTTGGGCTTGTTTTGCATCCACGGGATCTGGACACCTTGCAGTCATGGAGATCATGAACTTATCTACATACTAAAGTATTCTACGGGTCAATTGTGAGGCCAAAACTGGGTCAGGTAAAGGAAACAATTGCAATCACAACAGCAAAATTACAACAGACTGGCTAAAATACCTCAAGGTGTTTAAATGGCCCAGTGAAAGTAAAGACTTTAATCTGACTGAAATGCTGTGGCAGGACCGTAAGAGAACTGTGCATGAATGAATGTCCGCAAACATCAATGAAATAAGCCAGGTTGTAAGAAAGATGTATTTTTTTTAAAATGTAGGTATTTTACAAGCTGCCACTTAAAGCAGTGATGTCCTTAACTATTTTACATCCTGGAAAGGTATATAAAATAAAGTAATAATACTATATATTAAAATTCAGTAGAAATACTATAAATGTTTTACAGTAACTTGATATAAAATTTGTAGACTATTTTTTACAGTGCACAGCCGCCTCCAAAGGAAACATAAAAAACATGTTAAACATTTCTCTATAGGTGTGTTCAGGACAAGTTGTGCAGGTAGTTTCTTTTTTAACTCTTAAGTTATTCTTCATGTGCTTGTTTAAAAACCTGCATTACTGAATGCCTCAGTGGTCAGTGGTTTTCTGCTGTGATGACAGTGATGACAGGCGCGCATCTGTTCTATGTTTGTGTTTTGTTCGTAATTGTTACTCAGTTCAGTTTTATTTGTTCAGGGACTTTTTTTTTTAAAATTTTACACAGTTACTCCACTCTCATAAACACTAGGGGGCAGCATACTGCGACTTTTGCAGCCGGAGAAAACTACTGCACAGCAAAGTTCAGTGAAAACTGAATATGAAGCCAGCGACAGACAAAGAAAAACACCGACAAATGTGGGGATGAATTAAAAATAAAAGCTGGATTTTGCGTAATACAAATCACATACAGCGGATGATGAGGGTATATCTGTAAATAAATAAATAAATAAATGTGCATGTTTCACGGACCTGAATAAAGCTAAAGGAAAACAGGTTTTGATTTCACCAGGACTGTAAATGCCATTATCTATGAAATCGCATAAATAAAAACTCGGTAAACACAAAACAAAAAATATAAGGTTTTTGATTTAAGTCGATTAAGCAATGTTAAGTTGACTGATTCTCCTATAGCAGAAACTTGTTTTTAGCTGGCAATAAAGGAAAAAGAAATAACATTTTATTGGAATATCTTACTTTTTAGAGATATTTAATTGTTTTTTTCTTAATTAAACTTTCAGTCATCAATTAGTTATTTTATCTTTATCCTGTTAGTAGTTTGAAAATACTTTTAAAATTTGGATTTCATTTAGTCATATGATCCATGAAATACCAGAAATGGCTCCACAACAAAACAACAAACTTACATTTTTGTAGTGTTAAATAATTTTATTTATATTAATATTGTGACTGCGTGAAATATCTACGTTTTTATTTTCTGACTATAAGCCATTGACTAAACCCTGGCAATTCCTAAATAACTATAACTTGAAACCTTAGGCAGCGTCCCACAAGGAGCTGCAACGCTTTCAGTGTTGGGGCTCTTATTTTGAAATGTCACCGGATATGTAGCGTTTGATTCCGTCAGCCTTCACAGCGGTCCGGAGCAGCCTGTCAGTCCTCCGGTCTACTTTGCTCGCATCATTCACGTTAGCTATGTGACTGTGTGGCTGCTTCTTCTGCTTCCCGGACCCCCTCTGCGTCCCGGTCTCTCCGGTCCGGCGTCTGTTCAGGATGGATCAATGCAGAGCTAAACTGGAGTCCACCAGTCTGGTGAAGCTGTACGGGGAATTTACGGGGACCAGTAACCGAAAAGGCAGGTGTGCCGTCATCCTGACCGAGAAGGACCTCGTCGTCCAGAGGCTCACGTCGGCACCTGTCGGACGGAACAAGGTGGTGCTCAGTCTGAAGGACTGTGTCGGCTGCCGGGCTTACCGGGGAAATGACAGTGCGGATAAGGCAGCGTACTTAGTCGCCTACTTTTACCCGCTCAAACGGCGGTGGATGAGTTCCAAGGTATCGCGGCAGAGAGTGGAGCAGGGCTTTCGGCTCGCCTCGCTCCAGGACCCGCAAGCTAACCTGGAGGAGGCAGAGAAGTGGGCTCGCGCTGTCCGAGAGCGCTCTGCCCGGCAACAGTTCCCTAGAAACGGTGAGTGTTGGATAGCAACGACAGCGGAAAGTTTGCAGGTAGTGATAGAAGCAGGATCCCACGCTGCAATTACATTCATCTCTGAATGAGTATACCACTGTGATACTGAGGCAAATATGAGTTTCAGTCGTCACCAAATGACTGTTAACCCACACCTTTGCTCACTGGTGAAAGAGAAAGGTTAGTGAAACGAGAAAGGTGCCGCCTTTTTTATGTATATTTTATCAAAAAGTAGGCAGTTTGCGTATAAGCAAAATGCTAACATGTTAAAAGCTAGGCTTAATCTAAAATCAGTATGCTCAGTTGTCCTCGCCTCGTTTTGCTGATATAATTTAAAAAAAAGACTAAAACAAGACACTTTTTAATATTTTATTCTCTTTTACTTCGTTTCTTCGTTTTGTAAGTGCAAAACATCGTGTAAGTCACCTTCTATTTCTATTTCTTCTATTTCAGTTAATTACCCCCCCCACACACACACACACTATTTAACCTACTTCAAAATCTATGTAGGTGTTGACCTACATCTTCTTTTAATCCAGCATATAAAGGCTTTTAGTGGCACACAGTGCACTGTGTTTAAAGGTAAGCTCAAACATATTTGTGGTCTGTAAAATGTTAAACAGTCCAAAAAGTTAGAAGTTTGCTGTCATATGAAAAAGAAAAGCGGTGCATCCTTACAAGCTGGAAGCTTTGACCTTAAAATGTTGAACATTTTTGAAAATTAATTGATTTAAAATTAATTTTACTCAGAGTAGCTTATTATCTTGTTACAGTCATACTGTGTTATTTATGGTCATGGATTGTAGTGGGAGGAGCTTTAACTGCTTTTACCCTATGATTAAAAAAGGTGATGAATCACTAAGTCTGTTCTTTGTTGTTGTTGTTTTTTTTTTTAACACAATTACACAAATACCAGAAGCATGATTAAATATAAGGTGGCTTTTATTTCTGTTCAGTTTCTGTTAGATCGTTAAAGCCTTAAGTGGTTATTAAAAGCAATGCAATGTACCATTGATGAGTCATCACCTTAAAACTTCACCTTTGTCTTCCTTTTTTTAAAATGCATTTCTCACTTTTCAGGTTCTATGAAATTGTAAAGTACAATTGCACTTAATGTTTACTATACAGGGCCCACTGGTTTTTCTTTCTTGGCTTATTCTTGTATCACTAAATTTTTCCCCGAAGCACCACTGTTACTTAGCTGTTAGTATCCTTATTCATTTCCTATACCAAACAGGTTTCTTGGCACTTTGTCAGATCTCTCCCGAATACCTTTAAACTGCTCCTTGGATTAATAAAACAAAAGAGCCAGTCTAAACAGAGTCGTGTTTCAGGATCTTTTAAGAAACCTGAAAAAACCCACAAGGGATTATTGCTGCTATTGAGTTAAGGTCCAGTGAAGAGGTATGTCTTGTACAGAGTCCTTACTATCAGTTCTGCTTCATCATATTTAACCTCCTGCTTACATGGATAAAACAATTGTCCTGGTGTGTTATGGAGAGTCACTTTTCAGTTCAGTATTTTCAGCCTCCTGCAAACAAACCCACTTGACATAAAAACACACCTGAGAAACATGAGACAATATTGATTGCTTCTTTTGTTAACGTAATGCTGAGACGTATGATCATTCCAGTGGGAGCTATTCTATAACCCACGATTATACTAAAGATAAGTAAAGAAATTATTTGTCCTTAAAAAACAAAAATCCAAAACACTTTTTCCATTTTCTGTCATACATATTATTTCCTTCACACAGAGCACTGTGACCCAGTTAGCATTTTCCACAAAATTTATTTTTAACAAGACAAAATATACTGCAATTCTGCTCTGCCTGTCATTGCCAGAAGAGAAGAGAGTAGACTTTTAGTAGCTCTGGAAAGTTTCATTTGCTTTGAAATGTCTTGTAATATAAGTGCACGGGTTGTAATCCGATACAGTGACTGAATGAGTGTCCCAGGTTGGGACAGCAACCCAAATAAAAGAGGCTCAATGACTTCACCTGATCTAGCTCTGCCTCTCTTATTACTGGTTTATTCAGACCAATGCTTTGTTTTTGGCCTAGTTTTTGCTTCTCACGCTGTATACTACTGACTAATTTAACACATCAAGTGTCATTGTTGCAATGATGGTTGCTCAGTTTCAAGCAAAAGTAAAGAAAAGGAGATAAATCATTTTGAAGTTCCACTGAATGCTATTTCTTTTTGGTTGTAGTACTTGTAGTTTTTTTTTTTTTTTTTTCATGTTTGCATGAGGTGTTTTGTGAAACAATAGGTTTGATTTATAATATAATAATGATAATAATAATGATGATGATGATGATAATAATAACATAGATCTGTATTGTGCCTTTCAAGAAACCTAAGGATGTTTTACATAATAATACAAACGAGATGGGAAAAGCTTTGTTAGATAAAGAGTTTTTTGATAAAGATTAAATTTATCTCACGTTTGTAAGAGGCGTTGATGTGTAAACCAGATAAAGAGTTGCTGAGTTTTTTCTAATCTCTTACACTTACCTTGACTACCAAATACATAGGTTTTACATAGTCAAAAACTTTACTATTTTTGGAATTCTTCTTCTTTTATTGTTGTTGTTGTTATTGTTATTATTATTGTTCAGTAATTGTTCAGTAGCACCATCACCTCACAGCTGGGGCCTCTCTGTGTGGAGTTAGCATGGTCTCCACTTCTCCACAGTCCAAAGACATGCATGTTAGGTTAATTATTAGGATAATTGCGTGTTTGGTTTACTGTAAATTGGCCATAGGTGTGAGCGTGAATAAATCTGTGTTAGCCCTGTGACAGACTGGCAACCTGTCTCACAGGTGGGGTAGACTCCAGCTCCATTGAAGATGGATGAAGTTAAGATAACAAACACTGAATATTGTTCTTGATTCTTATACATTTTCCAGTTGATCTTGATTGCCTCTTTCCTTGGCTGTTTTTGCGTGCAGTTGGGATTCCCGGTCTGCGTCCATGGCCAGCTTTTCTGCTGCATTATGTATGCTTACTAGGGATATACTCTCTGCTGAGGTTAGATCTGGATGCTATGCTTTGGTTGCTACTGTTGGTTGCAAACTAGTTAGCTGGAGCTGTTACAGACTTACAGTATGTATATTCCTTTCTTACTTTCTGTGTGAGTTGGAAACTGTTCATTACACTGACAAGCAGTAAAAAATAGTATGCACGAAGTATTGTTTTTACATTCACACCACTTCAAATGTGGAAAAATAGACAGGTTGATTGTGGCAAACTGTGTTTATGCTATATATGATTTGCTGGGGTAATTTTTTAGTCAGTTGGTTTATTGGTACCTTATATTATAATAAATTGTTGATATTTTAATTTTAGTTGCTAGTTACTGATTTGGGGGTCTAGAAACATTGGAGTGAGGAAGTGTTCCTCTTATATTTGATAGTTGTAGTAATAATAAAAGATTAATGACTCCTCGATGAAATCACCTGAATGCTGATTTTCAATTATTGTCACCTGTCTGGGTTTTGTAGGATAAAGAATCAAATAGAAGTACTGAGAATAAAATATCAGCTGAAAATGAGTCTATTTCAGCGCTACCTGCTGATGTGTTAGATTTCTGAACATTTTCACAGTCAGTTGTGGTAATTTCAAACCTCATTGTAGCTGCAGGGTCTTTGGTATCTTTGGAACAGGCTAATATGATTGCAGCCTGAAAGGGTGTCTCCAGTTAGTTACTCATTGTGCCCGAGGCCTCATGAACCATACTAAATCATGTTCAGGAGCTCTGCATCCAAACCATTACTCTAAATGAGGTCAATGCAATCCTTTCTGACCTCTCCATCAGTATTGATGCTTGTGTCATTGGCTTAATGTCAGGTGTGCTCAAAGAGTTATTCAGAAAACATCTATTTTCTATACACTCATTTTCCTTGTGTTTGTTTCCTTGTGAGATAGCTTATATAGGCATATTTCATGTCTGCTCAACTTGTCCAGTATTGCTTCTCTGCTCTAATGGTTGACACTGAGTCAGCTGCACTTTAGATCACACATACTAGTTTGCATGATAATGATCATTTATCCAAACATCTGTTAGAGGCATGACTGAAACCACCACTTGGTGCTTTTTTTGTGGCTTAGAGAATTGGTTAGGTCACAGGCTGATCATGATACCGCTGTAATTATGCAATGAAATAGTCTGTCGTACTTATTCTCACTGTTGTATTCCAATTAAAGTATTTTCATTGAGAGACATTGAACACAGCGTTGCTTGCTCAGAAAAAGGAAGTGAACAATACATTGCAGGTCATTACCAGCTGTCGGTTAGCTCTGTGGTGTGATGATGTGAAACCTTTGAAAAAATGACACGAGGTGACAGATGAGTCAACTCGCCACGATGGCGCCAAAAAAGACTGATACATTCCTTCTTTGGAAATTACAACTGACACCTCAGCTGCATTACCTGTGTTTTTTTTTCTTAATGGTATTGTCCTGAGGTTACAAACATAAAATTTGAATGAAAAGACTGAATTCACTTGTTGACAGCATTATGATCTTAAGGAAGGCGATGGTATCAGACAGAGAGGTTACAAGTATTGATTAAACCCGACAGAATATATTGTCATCTCGCTCGAGCATGTGGTTGCTGATGTCAAATGATAATGAACTGCAGCACTGCAGTGCAGTGTATATAGTGGAAGTGTAATCAGCAGTTATTGTAATTCCATTTAATCTGTGAACGAAAATGTTACTGGTGGCTACACAAATTTCCAAAAATGGCATAAAAACCTGAAGATTGTGTGACACAACAACACACATCTATGAGAGCTTTAAAATTAGACAAAAATGATGAAACACAAAGAAATGACAATGAAAACAGGCTATTTCTCAGAAAAAATGGGCCCGTGAAAGAGAACAGTGTGCTATTCAAAAATGCTGCTTAAGGATACAAAAACCTTAGCTCAGCAAACTGACCCAATCAAATTACAGAGATCTCAACCAGGTGGTGTAGCTGTAGCCCTGTGGTTGCTCCAGTCTACATGCCCATGTATCTTGCGTTATATAAAAACAAGTTCATTTACCATTGCCATTTATATTAGCAGAGCAAATCATAATAATGGTAAACAGGGAAATTAAAGGGACAATAGCTAAACTCAAAGAAACTCTATTCCCCTCCGTATTGTCACAGCAGATGGTTCTGTCCATTTGTTTGGCATATTTAGTGAGATTTTGCAGACATAAGTCACTTTGTTCACACAGGTTGAGAGACCTGTACTCAATCATTTAGTAACTATCAGTCATGAGGGGAAAAATGATCATTCCCCAACTGGCTGTGTGTAATTGGTGGAGGTTAATGGCAGTCTTTGGCAAAAGGATCGCTAAAGTCATGCATGACTGCGACTTGAACCACCAGCTACCACCAGTTGCTAGGAAAAAATATATATTCCAATTGGTTGGGAAAAACTTCCTTGTGTGTTTGGTCCCAAGTATATTGCTGTGGACATAGTTTGAATGGCTGTAACAGTATAATATAGTGTAGTGTGATAAAGGGTTTTGGAACAAATCGACCATATTAGCAAAACCAAACAAGCAAACTGTTTATTCACAGGGATGACTGAATGGGGCACATTGTAAACCTGAATAGTGTGTCCTTGAGGAACAAACAAAAAAATGAAAACGTGATGATACTAGATGGATGATAATATGGGAGCAGCTTGTTTTTCGTGATGTTGGTGGCTCAGTGTCAACTGTAGAATGATGTGCTGTTTGTGTAGAAAGAGACACTTTTTGCTTAGCATCATGCAGTCACTAAGATTGTCACTAGGATTTTGCACTAATTTGTAGAACAACAACATCAGCCATTGAATTTTTCTAACATTTAGTTTAGAGTTGCAGTCCTACCACTACTACATTTATTTTAATTAATTAATATAATATATATATTTTTTTAGTATGGGTTTTGTAGTCAGTCAACATCAGTGCAGAGTTGAACTCCAGGGCAGAGCGGTGTCATTGTTTGGCCTCTTGAGACAATGTCATTGTCACTTGTAGTTCCTCATTGTCTGGATGATTTTGCTTGTGTGTGTTTTTACCATCAGACGTTTTTGAATTTCAGCATCTGCTACAGCCATGACCCCAATTTCTAGTTTTCCTTTACAGCCTTCGTTATTTGGACGATAATTTAGGTATTGTGTGTATAGAACAAACAACACTGCTGTGACTGTTATTATTTATCTCTGTAACTGAAATCATGAGTAAGGGTTTTGTTCAGGTAGTACTGTAGTGATACACTGAAGGTAATGTTTTGAGTCACTACAGGGATAATGATTTGTGCTAATGCAGTGTAACTGAATATGAGTGTGAAACAATGCAAATGGCTCTGAAGGATCTTATCTGACGTTCTCGAGGGGACTGGCATGGCTTCTTTTAGCTGCAAAATCCAGGCCTCTCTCAGCCAGTCGATGCCGTTACTAACACGTTACCTCAGGCTGAGAAAGTTGAAGCTGGGACACTGGTTTTTGTCCTGCTGCAATAGTTTATAAGTGCAAAGTAGAGTTCTATGTTATATGAACAAGTGATCAATCTTTAGAAGCGACCATTTGTTCTTATTAGCAAACTCAATGTTTTTATTCTTGGACTGTACCAGAGATTCACATCTGTAAATAATGCTTATTTGTCTTAAACTGGGTCTTGGTGCTGCACTCCCGTTCAATCACTGTATGAAATAAGCAGTATTAACTCCTCTCCATTTAAGCCAGCTTTCTTCTAATTGGCTGCCCATTACAAACAGAAGGTTTGAACAGCAGGTGGGTGGAGCTGTGTATTTGAGATGACTGCATTAAGGAAAAGAGAAGAGTAGAAACCATCTGTCAGAAACCAAACGTTTAGAGGTATTTGACTACCAGGGAGTGCTCACAGGATACTTTTCATAGTTAAAATCACGTACAGCATTGTGCTACTGTAAAATCTTGAGTCACCTCTCATTTCTTTATGATTTGGTAGGAAAATGGGACATGGGTAGTAGTTTATTAAAATGTGCAAACATACATGGAATGACTGTATAAAAGGCAGAAACAGAGTTTGAACAATGCTAAGAAGCTTGAAAGTCTATATTTAGTATGATCACCTTTATTCTTCAACATAGTCTGAACTCTCTCACCCAAGCTTTCTTGTAAATTCTTAGTCAGTTTATCGTCATTTTTGGCAAGATCTGCAACACCACTTGCTGAAATGGAGGCTCAAACTCTGACAGAGGCTGGATCCATCGTTGTTGTTGTTTTTTTTTTGTTTTTTTTTACAATTGGCTGTAGACATTCACTGCTGTACTTCTCCTGCATACCAAAATTTTCAAATTTGGGTTCATTACATCATAAGACCTGTATTTTAAAAATACATATTTTAAAACGCAGATCTTTTTTATAATGTAGTAAATACGTACACAGTAAACACAAAGTACAAAAAGTGTGGGTGCATATGCAAACACAATAAGTACATTTGATAATTAGACACAAAAAAGAGCAGGTGCCATTATTTTACAAATACATGTATTTGTATTTCAAGAAATTTATGTTTTCATCTGATTTTTGCCTTTGTCAACTTTGGTTTGTCTATTGCAAGTCGTTTGAGAAAGTGCACTCATTTCTTTGACTTTTTTTTTTTTTTTTGGGATGGTCATATTTGAACTAAAAGTTATGTACTGTAACCAGTCTTTCCCCTAAATTAACCACTACCTTCTCCACCCTGTTTGTGGAGGGGAAGCATACCTAGACACACAGGCTAGGCAGGCTTTTTGGTGACACTAATTTAATGCATAATTTTCAAGCATGTCACCCCTAAATATGATGTTCTCAGCATAACCCTAACACCAAGTCTTAACCCTTAAAAAGGCATATTTGCATTACTTTATAGGAATGTAGTTACACGCGTTCTATGTTTGTCTTTGGTTTCCTGTGACAAATGAGTTCAGTCATTCATTCATTTTTAGATGAGCGGTTCTCGAGAAAGCTGCAGACTGCAGTCTGCCCATCCTGCACGTCTACGTTTTGAACAGATGCAGTCACACATCGAACACACACACACACACACACACACACACACACACACACACACACACACACACACACACACACACACACACACACATTCAGCAAGTTTATCGTTATAGCTGTCCTATATTTAGAACAGTAACTCTGTGTTTTCTTGTATGTTTAATGGGCATCTGTAAATTGTAGCTACAAAAAATAAGATAAGTTACGCTCACTAAATAAGCTCTGCATTATTATTGTCGTAGCCACAGTCTCCACTGTAATTCATCCCAAAGATTATCTGTTCTTTTTGGCCAGCCAAATTCTTCCACATCAATCTCACTCATCCGTGTCTTTATGGACCTGGTGTGCAGTCATGTTGGAATAATGACAAATTGTTCAAATAAAGAGGGGAGCGTGAAATTGTCCAAATTGTTTTGATATGCTTAAGCATTCAGGTGCTTGACTTTATAAACCCGTGGCCATGGAAGCGATTTGAGCACCTGATTTAGATTGATGAGTGAATAGTTTGGGCAGTATAGTGCAGTTTTACTGTTCTTCAATCGTGGCATTTGTTTAGTCAGATTGAAGAAGTTCAGAACAACAACCCGGGTGTGGTTTTTCTCACATTTAGAAGCATGTTTAATTTAGGTTCACACTCTTCTGATGAATCGGTCGTGAACTGTCAGTAGTAATAACGCTTCTCAATTCTTGGAAGTGAACCTACATATTTTATTCATAGCAGGTTGTCTGTGTTGTACAGGATCAAAAGAGAAGTCTACAATAAGCAGAGCTTCATGAGTTCTCACTGCAGCGTTGGAGGCATTGGTGTGTGCAGTCAGACAGCAGTGGCAGCAGCAGTTTTCTCCCAGTGGACCTTACCCAACATACGCAGCAATAGAACTTGATGTGCTGTCTGTAGCTCGAGTTCAGTGTCTCGTTCTCTCACCGGAGCTCACTGTAGGTACTGAGGCTCGCTGCAGCTTTGTGTCCGTAATGCCCCTCTCTGTCTAACTATGAAAAAATGCAAACAGTACAATACATTTCAAAGAAACCCTGTGAGACTTGGATATAGATGCAGGAGCTGAATACAAAACAAGAAGATGACTCTCTGTACATTATAGCAGTGAGTGCAGAAAGTTTTCTGTGCTTCGCCAGATTTCTATTCTCAGAAAAGGCTTCTCAAGTCATTCTTTGATACGCCGACAGCAGCAACCACAGTCCATTCAGGCTACAGCAGAGCAGCTGCTACACCTAAGAGTAAGTCAGTCTTTCCTAGTTTAAAAAAAAAAATGTGGTTATGGGTTTTTTTTAAGGTGGAAAACATTTACATTTCTTCCAAACAGCAGCAGTGTACACTTTTTCTTGTATATTGCTGCATTTTAGTTTTGTTTTTTGTGCTCTTGTCTTGTGACTTTACGTAAAAAAAAAATAATAATAATAATAAATTTGAACTAAAGGCCAGTTTGGATAACGTTAAGTATCTTACTTGTTGGTTGTTTTCTAACCTCCCTTCCCCAATCTCACTCTAGGGCCTAAAATACACAGACAGACAGCTATTAAATCCTCTTTCTCCTTTCACAACCTTTCCATTTATCTCTTAGCTCAGGATACAGTAAGGGCAACTGCGTAATATACATGCAGGGTGATTTCAATTCAAACCTCAGTGTCGTAAACTCTCTGCCTTACTTAATATAGATTTACAGAAGGCTAACCACTGCCACCTCCTCCTGCTCCTCAGCCTTCCACACCCTTTGTGGTTCTGGCTCAGCAGAAATTTGCTTGTGAGCTTGAGGAGCTTCCACTCTTTGATTTACAAACCGCTTGAAGAGTTATCACCTCAGTGCAGCTAAGTGCTCCTGCAGTTAGCTCCAGTCAGACGAGATGTGGTTTCTTTAAAGGCAGAGCCTATGATTCAGTTTCAAAAGGAAAGTCTTAACCTAAAATATCACTTTAAAATATTCTGTCAGGGCCTTTAATGGACACTTTGTTTTCTGAAGCATGGAAAGTTTCATTTATTTAAATTGGTAAACACAGATGGTAAAGCTGAGTATACACTGTGCTGATGAAAGATGACTAGCGTGAAAGATACTGTTTGTCGTGGCTTCGAAACTCACACAGTCTTCTGTATGAGGTCGATCTTTCTACAAAAAGAATTTTAAACAATGGCAGAAATTTGGGATGATCAACTCACAATGTGACTGCCACTATGACCTACAGCTGCTAACCAGCCAATAGGAAAGCAGCAGCAAGCATGCAATAGTGTGATCAACGTCACAAAGACACAAACAATAACAAACTCAAATGGAATGTATTGTAGTAAAATATGCAAAACCAAGTGTTTGGAATTCCAACAAAGAAGAAAATCTAGTTTAGGTTTGGTATCGGAAGCTCGTCTGCACGATATGTCATTTAACACTTATCCAAAGTTAACTTTCTAAAGAAGACAAATAGTTGAGGAACTGTTCCCACGATGGAGCCCACAGTTCAGCTGGGATTATAAACCATACCATATACATGCAACAAACTCAATGTCCTAACAGTTTATTAGCTTATTATGCTCCACAGTTTGTCTTGTAATGAATTTATAGGATCCTAATAAGTATACTTAAAGGATTTTGCACGTTGATTTGACTACAAAAACATAATTAATGGCAACATGGAAAATATGGTGATTTTTGCACCCTTTTCATTAAGGCTCTCATTTTGTTCAGTATTGAGATCACGTTTATTTATCATGACTATTTATTGATTTTAATGACATCTCATGTAAACAGAACACTGCTCTCACGTCTTCACATCTAAATTTTGTATTTAAAAAAAAATGGTCATCTTTATTCACATAGCTTCTTAGGTAGGTAGATGGATAGATATTTTGGCGAAGGTATGTGTTTGTTGGAAAACACATCTCTTGGGCAAATGGGTGCGATTGGTTGGCGGATTCAGTGCATCTTTGCGATCTGGATGGATACACGGATGCACTGCTCTGGTTTGCCAGTCAGTTGAGTCTGTTCACCTGCAGGTAGCGTTTTCAGTGGGAGAAACATTTTGTCACTCGTCCTTGTGATGACTTCAGTGACCAGAATAAACTTTCTGGGATTTCCTTACCTGGATGATTAAGCATGTATTTTCAAAACCTACACAGGCTTATTTTGATGGATGTCTGAGGTGATGGTAGTTGATTAATGGTAGCAACCACTTCATTGTTTTTCTTGGGCTTCATGCATTAATTACAGTGCAGTTTGTGGTATGTTTTCAGGTGGTTCTATCTAATCCGAAGTATTTCCAAACAAGCTTGTCAAGCCCTGTTGTTCTGTTTGTATATCTGTCTTTTAATTTGTTCTTACTTATCTAGACTAGTCCAGGAACAGCTGTGATTGTCACATTCTGATTTAGAAAATGCTTGAGTTTCTATTGCTTTGCGTTTCATGTAGAAGTAGGTGCATTTTAAATTTCGCTCCATCATGCTCATTTAATTGTGGGAAGCCAAAATCATGAATGAGATTAAAATTCAATTAGTTGTAGAACCCTAGAAACATTTCTCTCAGATGTAATCACTAAAGTGGCTTCCACTATTTATTTAATTTTTGTTTCACCTCATGTTTTTGGTAGGCTACGTTAAAATAAAAAACCCATTAGAGCGACATAAGAGAATTACTGATTTTGAAATAGTTTAACTCATTGAATCTGTCACATTGCGCAGAGCTGGAAGAGCACGTATTGTGTCAAATACAGTACGAAATAGATGTTAATCCAATAATCTCTTAAATGTGGAAACTGGATTCCTTCCTAATGGGTGTTGTCAAGGCTTAGAGTGCAAATCTGCACTGAGCAACAGGCAGAAGTGTGAGCACAGCCTGTGGTGTATCTGTCTTTCCTTCTACATGTTCTTTAGGTGAATTTTATGCAATAATATTAGCTACCAAAAAAGGTCATGTAATGTTGTCTGGGATTTCATAGACTCTTCTGTGGGTTAAGTTAACACAAATATATGTAAATATATGTAGTTACCTATCTCTTAGTTTTGAATTATAATGTTTTTTTTTTTACTTCTTGGCTAGTTGTAATCATTGTCTGAATCATGGTCATCTTTTCCTATATGTGAAACGGACATTAAGACTTAGAGCAAAATATAACCCGATGTCTCATCTCTCTCTTTAAATCCCCAGTTTTCACTGAGTTTTGACAGTTTGACTGGTCCCATCTGCAGATTTATGCTGGCCGAGATGCGGGCTCAGCAAAGCGTAATGAAAAGCTCGGAATTTTTCATCAAAAATTGCAACATTATAATTTCCTAATCACAGACGGTTGATGCTTTGTCATACTTCACTGCTGAAGGGGAACTGAGATACCGGAACTACTGACTGATGAGTGCAAGTCATCACTGTTAGTCAGACTGAGTCGTAGAGCAGTGATCACACTTCAAACAGAAACAGTGACCATGTAAGGTCATAGAAATAATGAAGATGCAGCTTGATGAATATCCCTGTGTCCCTTCCTAAATACAAACACTGAATTTATATAACTTCAATTAAAAAGAGTATTAAAAAGACTGGAGAAGTTTTCACAAAAAAATTGGAATAAGTGCATTTGAAGTTTACCATGAGACATTCATGTCTGTGTCTGGTTTATACAAGCAGATACAGCAGGAAAAAGAAAAAGGAAGCTGTCTGTTCTCACACTATATATGCACCCAGAAAGCTACTATAAGAAACCTTCCCAGAAAATGTGTGTTTTTTTTTTTAAATGTTTTTTCTTTTCTTTTTTTACTGCTCCTGGGTTTTCCCTTTCATTTAGGTTGTTATTTCCTGTGGCGAATAGCTCAGTAGTGATTATTCCATTAAGATCTGGAACGGTTCCAATGCTGTTGGTTTGAAGAGAGGAGATGAGACGTCTGTAATCACAGATCAAGTAAACGTAGTTGAGGCGCAGAGCATAGCTTTGTTGTTGGAAGTTTCCTGTCATTTTGTATCTTGATTGTTGTTTGTGAGGTTACTTTTTAAATTTACACAGTTCCCTTAATCGCCTCATCCAAGATGCTGAGTTTCTTGTTTTCACCAATTTTCACCAATTGTGTGAAGATGTTCCAGTTTGACTTCTGCTGCAATTGTTATTATTTTTTTTTTATGCTTTATTTTTTTATGATAAATTGATTGGCATTTGCGTCAGCAGGGCTTTCATCAGGACTATACAGATCATCAGCAAATAAACAAACACGACGCTTATCTGCTGTCATAAAACTCCAACCAGTAGACTGTTTAGAAAAAAAAAATATATATATATATTTGCTACAGTCTTTTGCATCTTATATTAGATGTTTTGGCTCAGTGCCATGTTGCTGCTGCAGCAGAGTTAATGATAGAGGAGGAAACCCAGAGCGTGGACAGACAGACGAGAAGATAGTGTCCTCTGGAATGTTTGTAGAAAAGCGCTATATAAATACAGGCCATTTACCATTTACCATTTAGAAGAGGAGGGGTGCCACACAGGAAGTGGCATAGGACTGGGTTTAGCCAGCAAGAACTGCTGTGTGGGTGTTGGGATGCACACACACACACACACACACACACACACACACACACACACACACACACACACACAGACACAGACACAGACACAGACCAAGGTCAGGGCGTTCGGTGCCAGCTGTCGTGCAGCTGATTCATGAGGGCACTTTCTTGTCTTTCCCTCAGGAGTCCAGTCGCTATGATTTTGACATTACTGCATCTGAATGATACAAGGAAATGTGACGTTAACGCTCTGCATTTATAAAAAGACATAACCAGCCTTTCTTGAATGCCAGTTTATAGACTAATGTGATTATTGTGTACCGTTACATACAGGTTTTACCTGCCATTACCGTTACCCGAAGGACCTTCTGCTAACCCGAAAAAGAAAAGTGTAAATGTTTTTTTTTTTGTTTTTTTTTAATTTATATGCTCTCATTTTATATGAGCTCAGAGTGATAGGCTGATACGTTTTGCTTTCATTTAGTCACAATAGTTTCCCTCCCTGTATGTGTGTCTGCATATGTAAACCCTCTTCTCAGATACATGAAGCAGAGCCCAGTGAAGTGAAGATAACCTTAATTACTTTAGGTTATGTTACTGTGAAGGTAATAAAACAACGGAGAGAGTAAGAAAAAAGTATTCCTGTTTCCTGGATCCATCCATCCCACAAAGCATCAGCTCAGGGGAAACCCTGCACTTAATTGTGCACAGTTCACTTGTTCAGGCTCGGCCTTGGCCACTGGAGCGCCTTGAGGCGACTGTTGTTGTGATTTGGCGCTATATAAATTGAATTGAATTGAGTTGGAGCTTATTGTACCAATGCTTTGGTGGAATTGCAAGCATTATCTTGCAATTCCACCAAAATGTGGTGTGGCTCATTTCTGAAGTGACACAGAAACTGCTCTCACACCGGTCAGAGTAGTCCTGGGTGTATTTTCAGCAGAAGCCTCGTCAGTTTGCACAGAGAGGACGAGGAGTCAGCAGGTCAGAGGAAGGATAGAGAGTCTGGTCGATTAACAAAATAGAGGAACCTGTGCATGTATTCCTGGAATTACTACAATCAAGGACACGGGTATTGAGTAATACTTACCAGTTCTTCTGCTTTACTGAAATAAAAGGAAAAAATTGAATTCTTGGGAAAAATGAGAAGTAATTAAAATGAAATTGCATACTTGAAGTGAAAATATACAGAAAACCACATCATATTACTTCTTAAATCAAGTCCCCAACCTCTCCTTAGTGTCTAGAGCACTGATGACCTTATACAGGAAAATAATAGTGGGGATAGTGTGGGTTGTCCTCTATTAATGGATAAAGTTTTATTTGTCACTAAAATACTTTAATATATTTAAAATTACTCACTTTGGGGATTCTGATTCATGTTGATTTATTATACTGTGATTTAAATGTAGCTGAGCATTGTGACACTTGTATTTTTCCTTTATTTGCTGTTCCCTTCTGAGTTATTCCAGCAAACTAATAATGAGATAACAAATGAGAATAAATTAAACAAGCAAATATACTCAGGTGTGTCTATTGGCTCTAAAGCACGAGCAAAGATCGAGCTTTGCACCACATAGTCCAGATTCCAGAATTACCGGTTTAATCCACAGATGCTGCAATATTACTTAGATAGTGCTAATAAAGTGGCAGCAGTGTGTATAAAGTTATGGCAATGGTTCAGTTCAGGATTACTGAAAAAAGACTTAACGCCTGAAGAGTTCACCTCAGGTCAAACTGTTAAGGTGCCGTAACGTGTAAACCTCTTTCCGACCGGTTTCTCTGCATTCCAGCGGTATCACTGTCAATTAGGTTTTTAACCAGTTAGACACACTCATCACTAAAGCATTTCAGTTGTTCAGCTGTCAGACGTGCTAGGATGAAAATCCAATCAACTGCAAGAATCAACTGTGAGAATTCTCAGGAATATCACTGTAGGGTTTTTGGATATTGAGTTGAAACAATATAGCATGACACCCAGACTTTTTTTATTGGATCACACTATTTTTAGAAGAGTTTATTCCCCCCCCGTACCTGTTTGTAAAATGATCCCTTAGCTGCAGCTTGTCAAATGTAGCGGATAACTTCACCAGAGCTTTTTTTTTGCCTTTTATTTTAAATATTTCCCATCTGACCTCCAACAAAAACACACTGAAAGGGAGAGGAGGAATGAGATGGAAAATTCATGAAGTAGTTTGCTTATAGGTTTTGTGTGGGGAGGCAAGAAATGTTCTTTCTATAACTTTCTAAAACATTTGAGATATCACCATGATATCATCTTTCGTTTCTCTCTCAGAGCTCGTATCGTACTTTGCATATTAAGTAATAATCTTTCAGATAAAATGGACCTTTTAGGCTAATGTGTAATTTTTATATTAAAATGAGCACTTATTTACCTTATACTGGTAAATACAAAATCCAGTCAGTCAGTTCTTTCCCTTTAAGTCAGCGTTCCTTTAACTGGGCGCCCCTTCATAAGAACTGCAGGTGGATGCTGCTGCTCTGATTAGAGTCAGAGCTCTTCAAAAGGACGTCCCCTCTCACTTCCATCACGAGGATTCGAGTTTTAAAAACTGACTGAAAGAGCACTCTGAAAAGATTGCATTCAGGATTGCTGTACCTAATTAGTCCTCCTCAGAGGAACAGAAGGCCAGCAGCAGTTCTTCTCTGTTTTTTTTAAGCCCCCACACCCAGTCTTCTTCACTGTGTTAAAAAGATCACTGTGAGATCTTTGTAACCCTCTGATAACTGTTTCAATCCCCAATTTGCATCAACCCCGCAGTTAAAAATTTAGCAAAGAGCTCAGAGCTGTGCACATTCATCTTGAGATGCAAGCTGTGTCATTGGACTAAGTTAGTGTGTGCCACTGACCTTTGTTTCTGCTTGCGTCCACAAATTTTTCTGTCAGGTCTGTGCACAAAGTCTCCTTATCAGTGGGTTCTTAAGTAAATGAGCTGTATTTCATAGCAGCTGCAGGTACATTACAGGTAATATCACAAAATTAAATTTTATCACATTAAAGTACATTTATCACATTAAAAGAATGCACAAAATTTGCAAAAGATCAGCTGATGCAGAAAAAATACCAAAAACAGTGGGTCAACACATGCATGCATCAGCCAAAAATCAGTTCACATTAATGTGCAGAACATTCAAGGCTCTAGTTCATGCTGGAAGTGTTTCTGTGTATGGCCCATGTTTCTGTCGCTGAAGGCATTCATTATCATGACCTTTTATCCCGCTGGGTCTATGCAGGCGATTCAGGCTTGCACTCCATCGGTTCCTTCCTGTTGCGGTATTAATGAAATATTTTAGCAGTAACAATCGTTTTGCACCTCCATCCTCTCCTTTACACGAGGCCAAAGCTGGTTAGGAGAGATAAGGCTACTGTTTGTGCATGCATCTCCAAATATACCAGTGTGCAGATTCCCAGGTGTCCTGGCTTCTGGCTTTTCTTATGTAGGAACATTTAGTGCTGTGTCTTTTGTGTTTAATATTTTATGACATTTCAACAAAAACTACTTCCTTTCTTGGTACAATGTGTGTACCCTTACTGAAATGTCTAAATGCTAGGGGGTGACCTTATTATTAGCCAACTCAATGCAAATTTGCATTTCAGCTTGGCACAGTGGATGTAAACACATTACCCTGATTAACCTTGCATCGTGTGTGCATAAAAAAATAAAAATAAAACAAAAACTATTCATCTCTCCATCTCTGTTTTTTCATTTTATTCACAAGCATTTTTTTTATGGCACTACAGAACACATACATCATCCTGCCAGGCCGTCCTCCCACTGGTGCTGAAGGGGCACAAAACACTAAAGAAAACAAGGCGAGAATTATGATGGTCTATCAAAGATATAGTATAACACAGAGACGTGTGCAGTATGAAAAATATCCGATATAATATATAATATATATATTTTCTTTAAATCATTTCTCAAAGAAGCAGTCAAGTTTCAGTTTCCCAGTATACAATTTGTGGTGTATCTTCAAACCCGTCATACTTATTCTGATCATATTTGTGGATTCCTTTAGTTACATTTTCTTTCCTCTGCATTGTAGGGGTGTTGATGAGCCAAATGTCCCGCCCGTGCCAGATGATGCTGCTGGTGAACCCACAGAGTGGGAAAGGACAAGCACTCACGCTGTACAACAACCACATCCAACGAATGCTGAATGAAGCCGGCATTAAACACACTCTGGTTATCACGGGTGAGTCGCAGGCACATATTCTACGCTCATTTTGGTTTGATTTTTAATAGATGTTTATTAAAAAGAACTTCACATGTGCACTTTGAGAGCAGAGCTGCAAACAAACAAAACAAATCAGTCAAGCTTTTTATTCCCAGAGAATTCAATAACTGTAACTAATTCATTCAAGTCTGAAAAAGACTTGAAAATGTAAATTAATATTCACTCTATTTTTGTCTGATTTACCCTCATTTGAAAAACGAGACAGACACTTGATTTGTGCCTGATGGATTGATGAGTATCTGACTTTTAAGATAAATTGGTAATATTTAATGAATCCATCCAAGGAGGAAAAAGTCCTTGAGTAAGATCTCTGTTTGCTCCACAGGACTGAAAGAAATCATCTATTATACATGAATCAAATCATCTTCTGGGATATTTGAATTGCTGGCTCAGTTGACTGAGTGCTTAATAAAATAACGGAATAAAAAGACACTGAATTGGGAACGTTTATGTGGTTAGCTTAAAGATTCACAGTCAGCTTTCTGCACAGAGTTTACATGTTCTTCCTCCCACAGTTAAAAAGATGTTGTGTATGAGGATTATTGGCGAGTCTAAATTGGCGAGCTTTTTGTTCTTTTTGGTCAGCCGTGGCTTGGATGCCATCTTTGCCCAGATCGTTCTTGCTGTTGAATCATGAACTCTGACCTTAACCGAGGCAAGTGAGGCCTGCAGTTTTTAGATGTTGTCCTGGGTTCTTTTGTAACCTCCTGGATAAGTCATTGATGCGGGCATGCAGTCTTAGAGTAATTTTGGAAGGCCAGCCCCCCCAGGAAGGTTCATCACTGTTCCATTTGTGGATAATGGCTCTCACCATGGTTCGCTGGAGTCCCAAAGCCTTAGAAATTGCTTTGTAGACCTTTCCAGACTGATTCCAATGACTTTGTTTCTCAGCTGTTTCTTTGCATGATGTGTTGCTCTTTGTCAGATGTGTCGCTCTTTGAAGTGATTTCTTGAATCTGGCACTAATCAGACCTGAATTTGACTACTGAAAATGAATCAGCTTTCCTAAAAACTGCGTTAATCACAGTTAATTCCTGATTTAAGAGTGGCAAATACTTTTTCACAGCACTGTACAAGGGGGTTATCAGGTGTGGGTTTTGATGTTTATGGGCTGATAATATTATTTTATATGTTTGGACCACCTTCAGATCTGGTGGGTTTTTTAAAAGGAAGTTCCA
This sequence comes from Astatotilapia calliptera, assembly GCF_964374335.1. Lineage (NCBI taxonomy): Eukaryota > Metazoa > Chordata > Actinopteri > Cichliformes > Cichlidae > Astatotilapia > Astatotilapia calliptera. The sequence continues at coordinate 14,889,060 of NC_137427.1, read as the reverse complement.
TTCTCTTCCCTTGACCCTGTGCCTCTTCTCCAGTGTGTCAGAACCGTTATTCTTTAGCTTAATTTTCAGTAAGTGGATAAAGTTACAGGGAGACACAGCTGGTGATTAGGCAGGTAGTGAGCAGCAATGATGTTGGTGTGGCCAGAAAAGTTACAGTGACACGCTAAATGTTCATCCTCAGCACCTTAAAGAAACTGCAGTGAATTGGAGGACTAATTCATGGAGCAAAACATAGTCAGTGTATTAAAAAAATGATAAGCAGATTTGTCTTGGCATCTCTTTTTAGCTGAGACGCTGAATTTATGCTTAGGCCTTAGACGTGGGTTTGATCATTTTAAAAGAGAAGTGGATGCTTAAAGTTTGTGGTGAAATCACATTGCGAGGGAACATTGCGAGTGGTCATAATAGGATTTCCAGGGAGGAATCTAAAAATAGCAGATGCACTGATATCGGTCCGGAGGAGGGTGAGTCAATGATCTTAAACAGGCCAGGTTTGTAATTTTTATGGATGTATTGCTGTAATTTTTTAATCACACCTCATATTGTAGCAGTGCATACTTACAAGTCAACCTCCCACTAGCAGGATGAGTCAATGATGACACCAACCAACACACACAGCTCAGCAAAGGCCACACCTCCATTCATGGATCTGCTTTTCTTTCCCTCTCTCTGTCTCTCTATCTACTGCTGCCCAAATCCTCTTGTTTTCATGCTGCTGCCACCATTATGTTGACCAACTGCCTCTGAACCGTAAGCATGCTGTGCTGTTATGTAATAACTTTGTGTGCACACACTCAAATACACATATGGATAAAAACAGGTCCATCATAAACACACACACATTCACACAAAATCCCCTTTAGCTGTAATGTGCTTTGATATAATCTCACGGGCCCCAATTCTGACATGTTCACCGTTGACTCTGTAATCTACTCTGGATAGTAATGATCTTATAGTGCGTTGTTAGAAACTCATCTAAAACTGTATCATGGCAGACAGATAATTCATCAAATCAGTGGAGTTTTTTTTTTCTTTGAGTGTCTGTGTTTGTTCGTGAATCAGTGTCGTGTAGGTTAACAGGCAAAAAAAAGTGGTTTTCATCACAGTCGGCGGTGCACCAAGAAAGAAAGGAGGGCAGAGGGAGAACAAATCACAGTCAGGAAGAAAGAAGAAGAAATCCTCTTACGGTGCCGTGCAGAGAATGTCGAAAAGACAAAAGACTTTTTATGATTTCAGAGATGTACTTTTAGACAAGTTAATCCCGGAGAACGAATAAGAATAGATTAATCCTCAAATCTACATCTATGTAACAGCATGGCCACTGACAGGAGAACTTGATTACAACAGCGATGGACAATCTGATCAACTTCTGAAATAAATGTTTCTCTCTAATCTCTCTCAAATAGCCTAGAATTATGTCTCAGTACTAAATATCTCCACCAGGCATGTTCAGAGACCAGAGGTCAGGTGGTTAAAGACAAAACGTCATTAAACAGGGCAAAATAGTGTGTGAGCACGATCCCCAAATAGCACTGTGGGTAGTTTTACAGGTGATTTACAAACGTGATGCTTTCCTAACCAAGGTGTAGTCAGTCCAGTTTAAAGTGCAAAAAGTAGCACAAGCCTTTTTTCTGCTTTAAAGATCTGCATTCCTGTTGTAGTATCTGTACACTGGCATTCACAGTTTTTTGTGTACTTTGTGAACCGTTTATGATTTTTCTGCAGGTGAACGTAAAATCAGTGTTTTCAAACTCTGAACATACTTAATTTTGCACACTCAAGGTGGAACATCACAGTGAACGAGCAGTGACCGAAACTCATGTTTGAGTTACTTTAACTTTAAGTTCAAAGTAAGGGGGCACGATATGACCTCAATATTAGATCGTAATATCCCTTAAAGCCATCCTTTACGACCATGTAACCACGTCAGTAATATGGACTTACTGCTTGCCTTTCCTCTCATATGGAATGCAACTACTGACGCTCAGTTGAGTCATTTATTTACATTTGGTCCACACCATACCTGTGCCTGACGTGTGATTCTTGCTCATTCCTGGGTGTGTCTCTTTGTTTGTCTGACATTTTTACATTATTCATATATTTATGCCTCTTTGCGATATGATATGGCACAGTCCTAGTTCAAAGATCACTGGAATACAACAACTGCTAATCTGCTGTTTTTTTGTTTTGTTTTTTTAAAAAAGAAAGAAAGAAAAACCGAAAAAGAGTGTTAACTAAGGTGCAGCGTCCGAGTCGAAAGATGAAACCAAAACAAAAGTGCCAAAAACTGCAGCTCCTCTTGTGGCAACTTGAGGCTGGTTTCAAAAGAGTCGATCACCACAGATTCCCATGTTAAAATATCCCACTCTGCTGCATTAAAAAGCATGATGACAGCCTGGTGCGAAATACTGTACTGGCCTCTGGACTCTGCTAAGCCTCATCCACTAGTTCCAGTCATTACATTAGAGCTCCTCCACTACCTGTGACTATTTTGTATTATTATATGTTTTCCTGTCATTTGAGAAGGAATTAAAAAGTGGTCAATTTAAGTTGTTTATACCCATGTGTTAGCTCATTGCCTGTGAAAAATATGCTTTATAATGTGTTTTTTGGCACCCTTACTTTGTAACAGCATGTTTGTCTGCTCCTGTGTGTTCGTGGCATCTGTATGAAGCATACGGCTGGAAGCGTTTGTGGATGCTCTTGTAAGCGGATATTAACAAAAGTGGACAGAGTCATTATTGAATCTTGCTGTGTGGCAGCTGCGGGCACTGCCAGGGGTGGAGGATGGATGAAGGATGACTGCACTGCTGTGGGGGTCCAGTGTAGAGGAGAGAGTGTGTTGTTCTGTCTGTGGTTGTGTTCTTGTTAGTGCACATGTGAAGAAGGCCTGCTGATTCCTCACAGGCACTCTGAGATGACTGTCAGACAGTATTAATTAAACAATGTCATGCTTTTCTGCTCCGGCTCATAAACTCAATACAGACTACAAATATTTACCAGAAGAGATGGCTATTCCCTGAAACTGCTCCGTTGCTGTCTTTCTTGTTCAGTCTTTTGTTCTTTCATTTATGACAGCACTCGTCATGCTCTTTTGAAATCTGCTGTACATCTCGGAGCTCTTATTCTCTGTTGTGACCCACGTGAGGATGTTAAAACATTTATTGCATGAACACTAGAAGAAAGGGCAACGAGAGAGCAGGAATTTTCCTAGATCTCACAAAATGTTGAAAGGAAACTGTTTAAAAATCTATCGCAGCCTCCTGTTAAGCAGGAATCCAGGAAATCACACTGGAGCTGTGCAATAAAGCTGCACAAAGCGAGTGACATTTTGACAGCTGCTGTAGACAAGTAAAAGGCTCAAAATAGTAAGGAGACATTGATCTCAAATGCCAGAAATCCTGGGAGATAACACAGCATACCCGGGTACAAAATTGGCTGGGCAGTGATGCTTAAAGGGGAGTGCTGCCAATTTTACACATGAAGATACATATTACAGTGTTTGACAGTCCATATTTTGTGGCGACTCTCAGGAGGGACCAGAAATGAACCCTTTAAAGCCTGAACGATTAAATAACTGACAGAAAAGTAGTTTGTCTGACAAATTTAAAAATATTCATTTGCTTGTTTCTTCTTCTTTTTGGTCTTAAAAATGTCTTGTGCAATTTATTTAGGTTTTTACTGCTTTACTCATGTCTCCTAAACCACAACCAATCTAATATTATCAGACTGTTAATCTGGAATACTGAAATACTCTGAAAATCAGTTAAGAAAACTATACTTTGTCTATGTCGATACTTTATCCTCTATACTCTAGCGTTCATGGAGGCACTCATTTTTAGGCTTTGAGAGCTGCGTAGCCAGTGTAGATAACAATTGTGGGAATACTTGTTTGATATGGAGGTTTCCACTTAACCACCACATAGTTTGTGTTAAGCTGCAACTAACTTGTAAAGTTGGTCCACGGCTTTACTGTCACTGAGTCGAGGTACGTTTTCCTCGGACACACGGAGAAGAGGGCGGTGGTGTTTAAACTCCTGTTGGCTGATCTTGCTTGAGGCCGAACTGAGGGCGGGAAATGTCTGTCAGCCCATCTGTGTCTCCATGGATCTGCGATGAGATGTTTTTCTGTTACTGTTACTACAACCTCAGAAGTGCTGGGTCAGTGGAGTGAAAGCCAAGAATTAAACAGAGTGTGCGTGTGTGAGAGAGGGAGGGGGATATAATTTTTACAATTGTGTGTGTACAAACTTTGGGTGGCTTCACCGTCAGGCCGCTCCCGGCAGCTGAGAAAGCTGTCGCAGTGTTTAGTGTTTCCTGCTCTATACACACACACACACACACACACACACACACACACACACACACACACACACACACACACACACACACACACACACACACACACACACTCGGTATGTTGTGCTGTTTAACTGTCATCACCTGCTGTCATGTTGCTGGAGGAGTGCAGCTGCTTAAAGATTGCTGCGGGCAGGAAACGTAAAAAGCAAGGTGGAGGTTTATTAAGCTGCCTTTAGCTGGAAGATTAAGGTCGACAGGAGGACGAGGCTTTCTGTTACCTTACATGCACTTAAACCATCACAACAGAGGAATTTGATATGTGGAGAACTGTAATGTCATTTGTGAGGCTGTCATCTCAAGAAGAATGGCATTTAAGGAAGTGCACCCAAACAGGATTTGTTTATTTTCAAGTGACACTGTGCTCTTGCAGCTGTTCAAGCCCTTGCAGGAGCTGATGCTTCAGTGCCACAGATGGGCCGGTCAGTCAGCTGGTGGCAGGATTTTACTGTAAGCCAGTAGGCTGAGATTGATGATAAAGTCTTTATAAAAGTAAGTCTTACCACTTCTCAGCCATTATAGTAATGCCTGCAGGCCCATTTGTAAATGAATGTGGAGTCTCTCAACTCTAATTTCAATATTCAAAGGGACCTAAAAACTGCATATATCATATCACTGACCATCGGGTTTTAACAAACAATTGAAAAGTTTGTGGTTTGGTGACAGCATGCAGTGCAGAAAAGAAAATCACACAGGATGTTGACTTTTACTACAATGTTTTCTGTGAAACAGCATGTATTTGATTATGGGCTGGAATCTGTCTTCATCGTGATCCTCTCACAGTGGCCTGTAATCTTCTGTTGTAGCCATCTGCTGCCCTCGTTTTCACAGCTCTGCCAATCTGTGCCAATCAGTTCCAGAGTCAGTCAAATGTTGCTCAACATGAAATTGCAGTCGGTACATTGCTGTTAAGTACCTGTTCAAAGCTAGAAACACAAAAGTTCAACAGCACTTGATTTTGTCTCCTCTCCACTGCAGCAACTACTATAAAAACCATAACAAGCAGTTCCACCATCCCCTAATGGTTTGACCGATGTGAGGAGCTATCCTTCAGCCACACCGCAGTGTTGCTGCTCTGCAGCTTTGTTGCTGATTGGAGGCCTTTTAAACCTTTTCAGTGTTCAGACTCTGCGCAAATAACTAAATGTGATGTGACTGGACTGATGAGGAGGAATTGATCCCTTCATTCTGTGGGATTCAGGGAAGAGGAAGTAGAAAGAAAGGAAGAAAAAAATAGATCCGTCACTAGAGAGAAGTGCATGTGTGTCTGTGTGCTGGGTTAATTAATGCATGGAATCTGCATGTATCTTTGCATTAAAATCAGAACTTTAGGCATTTTTACAGAAGTAACCCAGTAATGAATTACTTCATATTTCTTCATATTTCACGTTCTGCTATTTATGGTATGTAATGATCGGTTCTCAGAGCTGTGAAAATGTGGTCTGGTCCGAAAAGACACCAGGACCAAACTGGCTCGCAACGGCACTGGAGGCGTATTAGTGTATTAGCATAACTAACAGGCTGCTGAATGAGAGCAGTGTCTGGTTTCTGTGTTCCTATTTAAAAAAAAAAACCAAACCCATCTTCAACAAAGCAGTGCGTGGTGGTATTAAAAAAAAAAAAGTTGTTCTTAATAGCTTCTTAATAGCTTTTGTAAGTATGAAATATAAGCACCATGTTGAATATGTAATACTAAATGTCTAAATACTTGATACTTTTAGTGGGGATACAGTGAGAAATCCAGTGATTCCATTATTTCAACAACCTAAAGTCCAACTTTACTGAAATGCTTCATCGTTACCTTAATTTTTTTTCTTATCTAATCAAATGAGAGAATGATTGCTGCTTTGTAAAGAAAAAATAAGAAATATGAAACACAGAAACACAAACCAGTGGTGCTGCTGTGTGTGTGAGTGTGTGTTTTACACCTCAGAGCACTTCTTCTGCCCTTTAACCTTGAAACTGTTGAGAAGGAGACTCTGACAGTGAAAGAGCGATACAGAGGATTCCTACAAGAGCAGACAAACGCGAATGGAATATTCAAAAACCTGATTAAGAAAACTCACGAGGCTTGTGCAATAAAATGTTCAGATGTGACACGCGTGTGTAGGGCTGTTCGATATAACGATATATATCGGATGACGATATAAAAACGTCTATGTTTTATTTTACGTTATCGTTTGTTTCGTGGTGTCGCAAAATAAACTTTTTACGGCAATATTTTTCCATCGTTAATTTCTTAAAGTTCTCTCTGTCTCTTATATTTTATATAACCACACTAAGGACGGACAAGCGCCTGTTTTTATGTGTTGTGGTTAGCAACAACGACGGTAAAACCATTGCGTGTCCGCTTGTTTATGTTCCACATAAACCTTTCACAATAAAGCTCAAGATCCTGTTGAGACTTTTCAAAATAAACTGAATCACGTGAAAGAGCAGATTATTTACGGATGAGAAGTAAAAAAAGAGCCGCCAGGTGCTAAAAAATAGACCTTAGACTCAAACGTTAGGACAGGCTTTTCCCCGCAGCACGCTGTGTAATATGTAATGTGGGCAATCGTGGCTCAAGAGTTGGGAGTTCGCCTTGTAATCGGAAGGTCGCCGGTTTGAGCCCCGGCTTGGACAGTCTCGGTCGTTGTGTCCTTGGGCAAGACACTTCACCCGTTGCCTACTGGTGGTGGTCAGAGGGCCCGGTGGCGCCAGTGTCCGGCAGCCTCGCCTCTGTCAGTGCGCCCCAGGGTGGCTGTGGCTGCAATGTAGCTTGCCATCACCAGTGTGTGAATGTGTGTGTGAATGGGTGAATGACTGGATATGTAAAGCGCTTTGGGGTCCTTAGGGACTAGTAAAGCGCTATATAAATACAGGCCATTTACCATTTAATAAATACTCACAAAGAAAACGGTGGCCGTTACAACTTATGTCTAAAAATGTAAAGTTTCATACATCTGTTAAAACACTGGACTCCAGCTACATGACGCGCAGCTGGAAACACTTCCCGCAAGTCGAGCTGCCCGAGATTCACAGAATTTACAGAAAATGTTACATTTTTGTGATTTATATTGTTATCGGGACGATAGAATTCTTATATCGGGATATGAGATTTTGGTCATGTCGCACAGCCCTACACGTGTGACAGCCTTACAAACACAAAACCTTCTAAATACTCGTGGTTTTGATGTTGTGGTTTGTTGGTATGTCCACAATAATTAGTTTTTGGGGGGATTTGTCACCCTTTTTCTGAACTTTTGTACACGTGTACCTGCTTTGTACCCATCTGGATTTTTTCTCCTCATTTTAAAGTCTAAGCTTTAATCATGAACACCAAAAAGTAGAAAAGTAGAAAAGTTTACTCCTGTACCTTCCAAGCAGCTGGCCCATTAGCGACAGACGCGCATCAGATTATTCATTCTCGGAGTAATTTGACAGAGTGCTCCTGAGTAATTTAGCTCTCTCAATCTAATTGGCGGTGTGACAGGCGCTTCATTTAAGAGCATATATCAACTTTCCCTCCCACGGTGATACTTTAATTTGGAAACTGAAGGGAAGGAAGACTAAAACTACAGGAGGAGCAGGGATCTACTCAGACTGCCTCAGATGTTCGTGTTTGTGTCATGTTGCTGTCTTTTGGCCGTCCTCGCACAGCTATGCTATTCAGCTGTAACACAAGTAGCTACACCTCTGAGGGCCAACCATGACCTTCCTCTGAGGAGGAATGAAGCTGACATTTTGAGAAGGTGTCCCCCTTTTCAGATTTCTCTTCCAGGAAAGACAAACCTGCATGAGTCAACATACTTTACATATTTTCTCTGTTTGTCTTGCAGAGCGGCAGAATCACGCTCGGGAGATGGTGAAAGAGGCCGACCTGTCGCAGTGGGACGCTTTAGTCATCATGTCAGGAGACGGACTTCTGTATGAGGTAAAGACACACACGTGCACTATGTTCATAACCAAAAACACCACCGTAATCTCAAAACCAATCCAGCTGGAATATATGAACTCAGCTGTTTATTTATTCAAATATACTTTTTATAAACTGTATGTATGACAGTCAAGTATGTTTCATTTGGCCAGATTCTATTAAAAATAATGTTTTACATCGTTTTACATAAAAGCAAATTATGTGAAATCAGCATTTTTGGGCATAAATGTTTTGATTGTATGGTCATTTTTTAAAGACATGGGCAATTTCTGACATTTATTAGACAAATAACTAAAAATGTAGCCTGCCAATCAAAAAAGAGCAGGCCAGTAGAAACAGCAGTCAGCTACTCAACCCACCAAATTCACCTCACAGTCATCCATCACACAGACAGTTTTAGGTTAAATGTACATAGGCTCTGCCTGGGTTATTTCGGTCTAAAATGGTTAAAATTGCATTCCTAAAAGGTAAAATGAGTGAGTACAATGGCGTAAACACACTAGTTTTCTATTCTCTCTGTGAGCACATGAATATTAGCACTCCACAGTACTACAAAAGATTGTGCTACCAGGCTGGATGCTGACTGTTGGAGCCTGACCAATACCGGACTTTTGGAGCTGATGACAATGACGTGTTAGAGTTGAAATGGGAAAAATCATGGGTTATTGTTTCTCCCCACCACAGTATTTCATAAAATACTTGCTACATAGAATATATACAATGCTAGAAATTTCAGCAACACAGTGTAGCATTGGTTAGCGTTGTCAGCCCACACAGAGGTTTCCTAGTTTGAACATTTCAGCCAGCAGGAGCTTTTCTGTGTTTTCTCCCCTGCCTGCATGGATTTTGTTCAGGTCTTTGGTTTCTTCCCACGGTCCAAAGACGTGCGTATTCGGTTGATTGGTGATTAATTTATGTTAACCCTGTGATAAACTGGCATCATGTCTCAGGTGTACCCTTCCTTTTCTCCTATGACAACTGGGATAGGCTCTAGGCCCCCACGACCCTGAATTGGACAAGCAGTTAAAAAAGTGTATGGATGGATTGGTGGTTGGAAACTTGCTGTGCAGATGCCATTCGACTCTGCTGCACTGCTGCATGCACTGCAGGTGTTTCTAAGAGTATCATAAACTGTTGATATGATATCAATATTTACAACCTGCATTACTGTACTTTCAGCAAAAAATACATTGTAAATGCAAGTAAACTATGGACAAAATTGGGCCACACTTTCTCTTGATATCTGAATGTAGCTGCTTTCATCAAACACCTTGTGAAAAGAATCATTCTAAAGAGCTCACTGAAGTCAAGCGTGTGACTGTAACAGGATACCGCTGCTGCAGCAAGTCAGTTTATGAAATTTCTTCCCTCCTAAATATTCTATGATCAGCTCTAAGTGCTATTATTGCAAAGTGGAAGTGTGTGGGGACCACAGAACCTCAGCCTTACAGTTCCAAACCTCCTCTTGCATTAACATCAGCGCAAAATCTTAATTGCATGGCTTTCCACGGTCACCAGCTCCTGCTGGTTTGATGTGCAGGTGGCCCCGTACTTTGGTCCATACAGTGTATATCTGTCACTGGCTAGCTGACACAGTAAATTTTTCAGGCCACCTTACTGAGGCTGTATTTTCTGTGTGCGTCAGGTGATAAATGGTCTGCTAGAGAGGCCAGATTGGGAGGAGGCCATCCGGACACCGCTGGGTATCCTTCCTGGTGGATCAGGCAACGCCTTGGCTGCATCCATACATCATTACTCTGGGTGAGGCACGCACACACATGCACAAATCAGTCATCAGCACTCTGTAGAAACCTCAAAACCTTGAACCTTTTTTTTTCCAGTTTTGGACTGTTGGATAGATAAAGTAAAACATCATCTTAAAAATAAAGATCTTTTGGTTTTGCAATTTTAAAATTACGCTAATAATTAATGAGCAGATTAATCGGTAGTAAAAAATGATTCGTTTCTCATGATGAACCCCTGGTGTAGAGCTCCACCGAAACCAGTCCAGCCAGTCTGTGAACATACCAGCCTGAGCCACACCATTACACGAGCAGCATGCACATACCTGTGGTTAAGTGATTTAAATCACATGCAGTGTGTAGTTTCAACCAAACAGTAGCTGTCATTAGTAATTACTTTCTTAGCAAGTGATTGTAGCAGGAGGAGGTCTGTCTATTTTTATTCTCACGTAAGAACAAAGATCTGCAGACAAGGACTCTGAATCGTGGCTCTGATCCCTTTAAGTGTGGTTCAGTGGGGCCTGTTGAACCTTCTGTTTCTCATCAGTCATATAACAACAGCTTTTTCTGTAAAATGTTGTGGACATGTTACAGAAATCAATAGGACGTATTTATGTGCAGCGTTGCTGTAGATACAGCATCTTTTGCACAGCTGAACCTCAGACACACATGGTCCTGACTCCTTTTGGTGCTTTTCGTTGTAAAATGCACTCCTCTCATCTGAATTAATTATTCATGACTCATTCAAATGGGTTATTGTTTGGAGATCATTCAGCCTGAACACAGGACAGAAAGAAGAAGTCAGAGGGACAGAAGATAAAGGAACTCGTTTACTCTATACATGCAGTGACATTTATTATAACACAAATACATACAAGCAGCTTACTCGCGTATCACACACTATCCCTGCAGTGACACAGTTTGGTCTGTAGTTAGTGGGAAACTCAAACACTCAGAACACAGTTGATGGGAGGAGTTTAAAAATCAGTTAACCACATATCACCTAATAATAAAGCTGTCCTCAGCTGATATCAGCATATGTATCAGACCACGTTTATCTGTAAATGTTCATGTAGCATAAACTGTTACTAACTACTGTCTAAAAAGAAAAAGACCAGTGGCGTTGTTTATGAAGTACAGTGTCATCGGTTTGAGTCTGAAACCTGCAGTACATCAGGGGTCAAGGACATCGTAATGATCCCTGAGGGCTACAATCAGCAGAAGTCACTCAACCATCAACCAAACAGTTAAATGCAATAAATATAACATCATAACACGGAAACATCTGGAATAAAATATTAACATTAAAAGCTGTTATTTAAAAGGTCAGTGGCAGCAGATGTTATGTTTTCCTTTTTTTAATTATCTGTGCAATAATAATGATGATGATGATGATGATGATGATGATGATGATGATGAGAAGAAGAAGAAGCATACCTTGTTTTTTGTTGTATTTTTTTCCAGTTTGCAGTAAATACTGAACCATTTATTGGTTACATGACATAATTTACTCATTGCCTTCACATGCTGGGCCAGTGACTCCTAAATCATCTTCTTGATGTGTCAGGACTCTTTATGCACTCATACTTCCTTGTAATTACCAGAAGCATAAAACAGGACTGTCACTCTTAGCAGGGCACGATGCCAAATCATCACTTTGTGCGGCCGTTTCTGTTGCATCTTAACATGATGCTGCAGTCACATTAGAGAAAACAGTGGATGGACACTGGGGCACGTCCAAATTATTGCATTTGTGTGCAGTGAACGAAACAGTCTTGACAACAATCTTTTAAATGGTCAAGTCAAAGAAAGAACCAGGTATGGGCGACTCGCAGTCAGTTGCCATCTTCAAAGCAACTGGATTTGAAGATTTGAAACATGATTAACAAACACAGCCTTGATTTTATGTAGGAATATAACAAGAGTGCAACCAGTTGCAAACCAGTCGAGGCCCCAATTGCAAAGAGATGTTTTACAGACAAGTTGCACAAATCAACACAGACTGATTGATTGATTGCAACATGTTGCCCTCAGGGTGTTGCTGGTTAAGTTGACCAGTTGGTCACTGTAGCTACTTGCAGTTGGTCTCCAACAGCCATTGCCTACAATTGTTTCTTGGTTAAGGACTTGCATCTCTGTTTAAGTGGCTCGTGTCAGGTGTTCTCAGTTCTTCTTACTGGTATTTATTTCCACTAATAGGCAGCTCACACCACTGGAGAGTGTACGTGCCTAAATCATCCCTTCGTTTGGTACCAAAACATGTGACACGCAGTTAATTTTCTTACAGGTGGTTGGTTTGTTTCATAAAGATGTGGCTTCTTGGTCCATTTCTATACAAATTTGCGTCCCTCTATGTAAACAGCTTTTGAACTGTGGCTTCTATTTGTGTGTTTAGATATTCTGCTCTTTATACTCTAAAGTCACCATGTGGGAAATGGGGAAAAAAGCTTGTTTAAGTGCTTTGAGGCGCTTCCTGCTTCTTTTTTTGTAGGTCACATGAGCTTTATCTGAGCGCCTCGCTGTTTTATTTAATTAAATAATTTTTCACTCAAGTGTTGTTTTTTTCGGCGGGTGTTTTTTGTAGTCAAGCAGTTTTTTGTCCTGCTGTCTTGGATTTAAAAAAATAATAATGGGGGGGGGGGGGGGGGGGATTCCAGACTGAATAAAAGTTAAAGTGAATATAGTCAAACTGAAGAAAACACCTCTCACTGGTGGTTTATTCTTTCATCTGCCAATCAGCTTCTCATCTCAAACAATAGTCTTCCAGTGAGAGCGGCAGCAACAATGGGAGGAAGGGACCAGATTCTGCATTGTTTACTCTCCTCTCACAGTCCCGGGGCATCCAGAAAATCTCTCCCTCTCTGTCCTGCAGTAGCCCTGGCCAGATTGTATTTGGTATTATTCCCAGCTGAATGTCGGGTTCACCGAGGCTACGTGGATCAAACGAGCGACAGCTAGAATGTATTTGGTGTTATGCAAAACACTGGCAGTGTGCAGGTTTGCTGGCTGAGGGTCTAATTTGCTTCTGAGCAGGAGCTACAACGTCATCCAACCATCAATGGCAAGCCATACAGTTCTATATCGCTTGTCACAACGGTACCACCCCCACCACATCCGTCATCCCATCAGGAGAGCAACAGATTTATTGCCCACTCAGACAGGAATAACAAGGAAATGACAGAGAGCAAAGCCCACAGCGCCAGGCGCACCACTGATGCTGTGGACACATGACAGAAGACTCCGCGGAAGCGGCAGGCCCTGACAGGAGTCCTGGATGGGTGCAGCAAGGCTTCGCCGCTTAACTAACACCAGCAGCTTCAATATGTGTCTGTCACAGGCTGTAGTCTCCCAATGCTTCAAAGCTACCACCATTATTCCAGTTTGAAAGAGACCAACCACTTCAGTGAGCTACACTAACATTCAGACCTACTGACTGTAAATAAAAGATGGATAGATATGGAAAACGGCCCATTGGCTCCCTCTATCCATGACTTAATTTCACACTTTCCTGATGAGTTAGTTGTTGAATACAGTGGGATGTTTGTGTTGTAAAATGTGAATAAATATGTAAGTCAAAGTCTAAGAGGATAAAGCACATTTTTAGTGCAGTTGTACTTTTATCCTTCTTTTGGACTCTAATCTAATCTATTAGTTGTAATCAATGAGATTTTAAACTAGTGATTGAGAACCTAAAGCAATTAGAAAATGTTTACACAGGTCAAGTGATCCAGGAGGTCATTTTTATATGTTCTTATCCATGAGTGAGACCCACAAATAGACCTTGATGCATCATCAGTGAGCAGAAGAGTGTGTGTTATAGTTAATGTCACTGCATGTTTAATATAGGAGAGAAATTAGTGCATTGAAATGTGGACAATAAATGCAGTTTAACCTCGGTGTTCCTCAAGGCTGCATACTGGGACCCCCTCTGTTCTCATTCATGTTCCTGTCCACTTCACACACAGTGAATACGGCTGCGCACGACACCACAGAAACAGTAGTTCTCAGATTAAACTCAAGCGATGACTTATGTGCTAAACACCTTTAAGACACTTTGCTTTTCATCGGTGGACATCAGTCAAAGGAAGATGGCTGCCGTTCTTGAGCCTCCATCTGAAGCTTTTTTCTGTTAACACCGAGCTTCTCCTCCACATTGTTGCTGTGCACTTACTCTATACTTTAAGGTATTGTACAATGAAGAGCTACTTTTGGCTGGTTCCCTATTCACAAGGTAGGCAGGTAGCTCCACATGTTCTGTTTTTGTTTTTTTGACATCAGATGGCCTTTCTGGCACAACCCCAAAGGGATTTGTGTCTCCTCCTGGGATCAAACCGGTGAGCTTTCTTTTGTTAGGTAAATCACTAAACTTAAGATCGTGTACCATGATTGGCCAAATATTTGACTATTCAATATTTGTTCGTTGGGTAGGCATTCAGTTTTTCATTTTGGGTATTTGAATCTCTCTTGTTAACCTGCTTTATTTCACCTCATTGTTGCTAACATGTTGCTAAATGTTTGACATTTTTATGCCACAAACAGCATCCTGCTGCTCTCTGATCGCGTCTTGCTCTTTCTTCTGACATTGACAGAACTATCTCTCTGAAAGTAAATGTTGCTGAAATCTGCACACAGTTGCACGCTGCTCACAAAGGTTTATTTCTTTGCTCTTTATTACCCCAAACAATCCAAGAGCACGTCTATAAATCATGTTGTGGTTCGGTGCTCTATAAATTGAATTAATACCTTTAACACATAAAACTGAGAGGCAAAGCAGGATGAGCTGGAAATCGCCTTATAATCAGATTATTTCTTGACCTTTTTACCAGAGCGTGATTATACAGTAACAGAGCTGTGAAAATGTAGATGAGTTTGTTTGGAAAGCTAGACTGATGAATAAATTCAGGATGTTGAATATGGAGATATCTGAGCTCCGCTGAGACGTCCATTCCTCGCTGTAATTGGCCGTTGGCTGTAACAGCCGGCAAATCTGTGGGTGCGTGTTAACGTGACCTTCCACCTCTGTATCCGTTCTCCCAGATGGGGTCGTCTTTGTTATCTGAAGGCCCACACTGTCCTTCGCCTACACCCCCACCCTCTGAGCTTTGTAGGGGCTCCACCTCTTCTCTCCCCCACCTCAGTGATTTCAGATAGCACAACAAGGTCACCGTTAGCCCTGTATTGTATAACGCCACTTTTTAAAGTTCACTTACAAAAACACAAGGATGCCTTGACCCACTTCCTAAAAATACAGAAGGAGCCTTTCTGTTATATTTTGGTGTCTTTATCTTGTGTTTGAAACCAGATTTTTTAACTGCCTCCTCCTGCCAGACTGATGAGGGGAAACTCTGTCTGCAGAGTCTCAAATGATTTGTTGTTGATATTTTATGAACTGAAACATAAATCAACACTGAAAATCAGCTTTAGTTTAGTTGAGGGTCTAGATATGTTTCCAGTTTGGATCAGACGCCTCTGCTTTACATTACAAAAGCCCGTCGCTCACTTTTAAATAGATTTCATTGCAAATAATGATTAAATGGAACCAGAATGGAAGCTGTTCTGAGGTGGATGTTTCTCTTTTTATAAATAAAGCTTGGATTGTGGATCAGGAGGTAGAGCAGGTCATTTCGCAGTAAGTCTGTGGAGGAGATCTCCACCTCCACAGTTTGCATGTTGACGTGTCCTTGGGCAAAATGCTGAACCCTTAAACCTGCTCCCCTCCCATGTGACTGAGTGTGCAGCAGGAAATGCATAAATGTGCTTGTACAGAACAAAAAACACAAGGAGAATGTGGCCTGTAGAGGTGATTTCTAAATTAAGCTGTAGCAATAAAATAAATATAAGTGGTCTTTGGGTTTTTAAATGTCTAACTTGCATATTTACATGTCAACGTTTCAAAATCTTGTCGTATATTTACTTTAAGGCTGAATATTCTGATTATTTAATAATATGCACACTGCTTTCTTGATTAACTGATATATTGTTGTGAGTTGTTATTTTTAAAAATCACATTTATCCAACAGCTGAAGATGTACAGTTAACAACGACATTAATTAATCACCACAATACATCCTAAATAATTTACTTGCAAATCACTTATAATTTATTCATGTGGTTGTTTCAGCCTAACTGTGGTCGTGTCTGAAAGCAGGAGCTGCCATGAAGTGTTTAAATGTCCCCTCTCCTCCTGCAGAGCCTCTCCTGTGACCAGCGAGGAGCTCCTGGTCAGCTGTGGCTTCCTGCTCTGCAAAGGTCTGGTGTCCCACATGGATATGGTCTCCGTCCATCTCTGCTCCAGCCCCCGTCTCTTCTCCTTCCTGTCTCTGGCCTGGGGCTTTGTAGCCGACGTCGATATAGAGAGCGAGAAGTACCGTCACTTTGGCGCCGTCCGCTTCACCATTGGCACGCTGGTGCGGCTGGCCTCTCTCCGTGTCTATAAGGGCAGGCTGGCTTACCTGCCCGCCACCAGGGACCACAACAGCGAGGAGGCTTTGAGGAGTAACACAATGCTCTGCAAGGATCGGGTCCCCCCCGTGACACTACCTGCTGTAAGAGACTCCTCCTTCCACAACTCCTGCCACTCCAACAACTCCCTCAAAGTGAGGCGGGTGGAGAGCACGCCTTCCCGAAGCGTCACCAAAGCCCTCCCCGGCCCACACGATTCCCTGCTGCCACCTCTGGATCAGCCGCTGCCCGACGACTGGGTGGTGGTGCCGGAGGAAGACTTTGTCCTCATGCTGGCCATGTACCAATCCCACCTGGCGGAGGATCTCCTGGCGGCACCAGAGGCCACCCCGGACGACGGCGTCATTCATCTTTTTTACGTTAGAGCGGGGATATCGCCCACCGCGCTGCTGAGGCTGTTCCTAGCTATGGAGAAGGGTGCACATCTGACTACTAACTGCCAACATCTGGTGTACACTAAGGTGCGGGCGCTCAGGCTGGAGCCGTACTCGCCCAAAGGAATAATTACAGTAGACGGAGAGGTGGTGGAGTACGGCCCAGTACAGGCCGCGGTGCACAGAGGCCTGTCGAGGTTAATCACTGGATGAGACTGAACAATCTCGACTGCCCGCTTTCATCTCTGCTCTGTGACGGCGTTTAACAATAAATGTGTTTCACCTGTCGCATCAGGAGCTGTGCAGCTGCAGGAGCAAAGCAGCGGATTCAAGCCTCCTGATGTTATTACATTAAAATGAGCGGAGTGTTCAGTATTAGACAAATAATGAAACAAACTCCAAATAATGCCATCAATTACACTAAAAATGACTTTTTTTCAAGCTTAGGTTTTATTATTAAACATTCTTTTCACAATAAGAGATTTTAGCACAGATATTTTGACCTGTAAATCAACACAAACTGAGTCCGTTCAAAGTTGATGCAATTGGCTCATTTCAAGCTCCATACTAGAGTAACATCAGTGGCTCCACAGTGTAGTGGTTTACACGCCCCAGTTCTAATTCCAGGAAGAGACACAAATCTCTAAACATGCGTAAAGCCCTGTGTGAAATTTGGGAACAGCCAAAACTGACCTTTTTATTATTCACAGTTAGCTTCCCTTCCCTTAAAACTGCTCGACGACATCAGAAAGATTCAAGAGTAGAGAAACAAATGTCTCAAACTGAGTGTTCAGCTCAGTTTTTCCTCATTTCCTGAAGTCTGTGAATATGTTTCTTTAATGGTTTTTGTTTTGTTTTACAACATTTGAAAAAAGAGGAAATAAACATTAATTTAGCAGCACATACAATTCAAAAAGATCTGATGTAACAGGCTGTTATTGTGAAAAGATTTCATTTAAAAGTATTAAGCATCATTAGGTTTTTAATTCTGATTATTTAATGTGACTGTTAATTTAATACTGAACACTCCGAAGCCATGACTGTGTGAACTGACGGCAGTCCTGCCTCATTTGAGCTAAAACACAAACACATAAAGACCCACACGTTTCATCATCCATTCATCAAACGTTCAGCCTCCGGAGAACGAAAATCCATCACCATCTTTTTCCCGGCGTCTCGTTTCATCGCGGCTGCACGGACAGCGACGTTTGTCTGCGTCGCAGCAAACACATCAGCCAGAATTACAGCATCTTATGCAACGACGGGGGATTAGTTTTCTCTGGCCTTTACACTCCTCTGCAGTGCAGCGTGTTTGTGTCTGTTTGTGTGAGAGAGGCTGAAACTCGTAAATGAAAGCCTTTATGGACCTGACCTTCAGGAGGGAAGGTGCTCGTCTGTGTCACGGGCGACGCCAAGGCAGGAAAACGTCTGTTTCTTCATGGTATCTTAAAGTGAACCGCAGCTAAGCACATTGTATAAATAATCATTAGATATAAGTATTTATATTTAATTTATTTATATTTATTTTATCATGTATCAGAGCTTCGTGGGGCGCTCCTGCACCAGCGTTCCTGGTTTCTGATCAGAGGCCGTCACGTTGTTTCGCTCTCTGAAGAGTTTCTCATTGTTGCCTTAAACTCGTTAACTTGATCCTGTTTCTTAAAAGCACTAAAGGGTATTTCACACATTCAGTAGCGCCTCCCCAGTTCCCGATTTTTAAACCAGCCACGTTAACTTGTCCAAGCAGAATTGTGTTCAACATATCTTCATCCAGCCTAGAGGCTGTGTGGGCCTCAGCAAGTGAATCACACCAAAATTTAAGTAGAAGTCCTACTGGAACGTTGGGAAATTGAGTTTCAGCTGTGGAAGCTGCTGCCTGGCATCAGTGGATCCAGACTTGTCTGGGCGAGAGAGGTTCCCTGATTGCCAAATTTAATAGATTACAAATACGAATATGTATTCCATCGTTTAAGTGAATCACGGGTTAGAGTTGGGGTCACTGATGGCGACGGGTGAGAGTGAATGTAAAGAAGCAATCCACCTTAAAACACAGTAAACAAGCGGTCACACCCACAGAAATCTCACACAGCTTTGGCACCGTTTTCACGTTCATATTTCCCTCGTGACTCAGACTTTCTTTTGGCACGAGATTTTCATAAAGCGGCAGGAAAACATCAGAGGAGGAAAATTCGTTAGAGGTTTTGTTGACATAAACAGGGTGTGAAATCTGCGAGGCGATTGCTGCGCTTCCATCTTCACTTGCGACAGTTTTCAGTTTTTGTGTCTGTTTTTTTTGGTTTCGCAGGATGAAACCGCTCCAGTGAAAAATGTTCACAGGCACATTTTGTGTGGATGTGAATTCTGATTAAGCCCGATTTGTTTTTACACTCGCAACAAACAAAACTCCCTCAGCCGTGTCGTCGTGCTGCATGCCGGACCTTAAAAGCTGCAGAGCTCTTTGCCCGTTTAGAAAAACCACTACACCTCCAGCAAGTGTTTAAGTGCTCGCGGGTGGAGTTTCTCCCTCAAACAGCTGTGGCTCTGCTCCTCCTCACTTACGTGATGCTTCAGTTTGTATTTTTTTTTCCTTGCCTCGCTCTCTGCCATCCCGTCATTCTCACCATAGCACCCATCATCTTCTTCTGCTTTCAGCCATCTATTTGTTGCTTTTGGTGCCACTGCAGAGCAGTCACAGCGCGCACACACAGTGGCAGATTTATCATCACCGAGGTGTCCTTAGCATTGAGCTTTAAATCACAGAAAAATGGCTGCAGATTTCAAAATGTTTGTGAACACTGAGGAGCCTTAAACAGGGGTTTTGGGTGGAGCTGGTTACACAGAGTGTGAGGGAGTGGACATGGAGGAGGAGAAGGGGGAGATATTGACTTGTTAAATGCTGCATGAGGTGGGCGGTGTTGTGTTCCTTCCCCCTCACCCCGGGAAATCATTGGGGAACATTAGTAGACTGTCCAGATGCAGTGAGTCAGAGGAGGACGTGTTTCACTTCAAGCTGAGCAGTAAAATGAGGGAGGGGAGAGGCGACGGTGATCTTTAAGTCCACATACGAAGGAAAGTTGTGGAGCTTCGATGTGCCTACAGAGTCGCAGTAAACATGCTGATGTTTCCATGTTTTATTCAACACGCCAACGACTGTTTGAATCTGCAAAGGCTCAATCGTTAGAGACCAAAATTTGTTCCCTCTTCCGTGTTTTTTGCACAATGTACGCTTGTTGCCAACGCCACGTTAAAGCCTTCGTGGGACGTCGAGGTTGTGCTTCCATAGTATAAGTGAATCACGGGCCCTAATTTAAGTTTGTGCAATCGTGCTGGAAACCTGCTCGGTCCAGCTGGGGGATGAAGCAGGATCAACCTGCTATGATGATGTTCAATTATCTGGAAATTTGACTAAATTTAGAAGAAAAATAAACCTGCTCTTAAGCAGCAGCAGGTTTTCTGCTCTGTCTGAAAAAGCAAACATTATGTAACATTTAATTTTTTTTCTAATGCAGAGTCCATTAGAGCACTTACATCTTTTATTTTTAATTTTTTTTTCAGTGCAGTCAAATGTTTTATGTCCTGTGGTAGTGTGCCTTGATTGTGCTGCCCCCCGGTGGTTTAAGTGTGGCAGTGCAGTTAACTTGCTGCTTTTGGGTCAACTGAAGAAATGCTCATTTGTTTTTTTTGGACACATTTAGAGACACCGATGAAAATATTTTATTATGAAAATTAAAAATATGCGAGAAATGGATTAGCTCTGACACGTGCTGACCCCATTTTTCTTCCTTTCATCTGATTGGCCAATGTCACGTCAATCACAAATTTAACAATCCAATCAGAGAACAGATGGGTTTGGCTGTCATACAAAGTATGTACAAAATATTTATGATCACAATTTGAGCCCATACATGGAGAGTCAGACCAGTTTTCCTCTGTAGGTCGATGTGACTGAAAATCCGAGTGATAGGGCGATGAAGGACCTGACAATTTGCTGTTTGTCTTTATCTGCTGCTTCTGAACCGCTGTCATCTTCTGTGTTTCAAAGTTTACGGTGAAGGGAAGACGAGTTGTTTTTATTTTATTTTATTTTTCAGTCATGCTGATTATTGAATGATTGATTCTTTATTCTAAGAGAGATCTATTTTTCCATTTAGATGAATGTAAGTTTTCTAAACTAATCAAATCACTCTACTGACGTGCTTTTGACTGAAACAAATAAATTGAATTATGACAAAAAAGACAAACTAGTGTTTGGTTTGTGAAACGCTGGCTGTGTCCTCCTCCTTCCTGCTGTCAGGATGAACTTCTCCAAAAATCAGATGTTCACTGAAAGGTTTGCCTGCACAGCTTATCTTATATGTAGGTCAGGGACACAGTAATTGCGTCCACGTGGCCTGAATACAAAGGAGGAAGATATCATCATCATCACCTGCACAAGGACAGAAAACTCAAAGGAGAAAAGTTTAAGTCATGACTGGGTCATGCATCCTGCATCTAGCTGCATCACAGGGTGATTTTGCAGGTTTACTCTCAGGTGTGTTACTGCTTCAAAACTACACCTGAAGACATAATCTATCACTGACAGGAAACCTGCAACGCAGTTCTTTAAGATTAAATGTTCAAGTTGCTTTACAATTTCTGACATTGGACCAAAATGAGTGGGTAGGTATGCAGCGCTGCAAACCTCTGATCTGGTGTGTTAATGAGGGATGTGTCCAACTCAAATCCACCCTAGGGAGGATTATTGAGGACAAATGTTCCACATTCAGGGCTTTTGATAAAAAGTTATATTAATCTTGAGTAAATATGATAATTAAATAGTTGTTGAAATTGTGGAGCTCATGTCTCCACTTTACCAAGATCTGGAAGAAGACCTGGACTGCCATCCTCAGATGAGAGGAAGCTGGTTTGGTTGTTCAGGAACAACCCAGGAGCCACTGAAGCTCAAGGAGTTATTAGAGGGTGCCAACCAAGAAAGAAGCCCCTACTCCAAAATCATCATCTTCAAGCTCGACTCGGCTGCCCACACAAGCCAAACGCCTTCAGGAGAAAAGACTGAGCTTTTTGGTTAGAGGAGTAAATGTGAGGCTTTCAAAGAACACTGTACCAGTTGTCAAGCATGGTGGTGGTAGAATCATGCTTTTGGGCCGTTTTGCTGCCTGTGGTACTGGTACATGACACAAAGTGGTGGAATAATAAAGAAAGACTACCCCTCCAAATTCTTCAGCTTCCCCTCAAATCAAGAGCTAGACAGTTGAAACGTGGACACAGATCTTCCAACACACTAATGATGCCGAACACACAATTATTATTTTTTTTAAAAGTAGATAAAGGCGGATACATTTTAGCCCTGGGTGGATTAGAGAAAATCCAACATAAATTCAAACTAGCACACCTAATTCTTGTTTTTTAAAATGATTAAAGATGCTGTACAATCATCCCAACCCTAGAAAAAAGAACTCATCAAGAGCCCAAAATTATGACATTCATGCCCATGATGTTCATATGACAATCTCAGCTGATGGGCTGCAGGAAAATCAATTTGTTTTATTAAATTTTCTGCCTCTGCTGACTCGAAATCTCAGTTTCACAGATACGGATTTATTTTGGTTTAAACACCTGGAGACGCTGGCGCCTTCATTTTGACCTCGACCCGGTCTGAGAGCATTTCAGCTTCATCATCTGGAGGGAAAAACAAAAAAAAACTACAACACAGCATCTCTCAATGTTTCAAACCATTCGTGTGTTTGAGGCAGTGTAGCTGAACTAGCCCCGAGGCTTTGCCATATTCATCTCTACAGCAGCCATAACTCTTTAATTCAACCCAATGAAAAGGGACCAATTTCTTAAACAGTCAGACCAGTGCATTCAACCACCAACTTCCTAATCACCTGTCCAAGTAGGATAACAGGTGAGGCTGGAGCTCATCCAAACAATGGACAAGAAGCAAAGTTCCCTCCGGACAGGTTGATAATCCAGCATTAAGAAAACGATCATCCGTGCTCATGTGCCGCTCCGTACACCTGCATACTTTGTTTTTCTTTCCCGTTCACAGCTGCATCAGGGTTTGGATACACAGGTAATTGAACCTGTTCATTTCCAGCATGTCCTCCACTACAGCAGCAGGCTTGATTCACACTGGACCTTTTAGCTCCTCCCCCTTTAACCCAACTTTTTTCTGATTGACTGCAACTTGCAAACAGAAGGTTTGAACAGCAGGTGGGTGGAGCTTCTGTGCCTAAGATAATGATATTCAGGACCTCCCTTCTTTCTGACATCATACAGGTACAAAAAAATAAAAAGTCACTGTAAGAGCTTGTATCTGACAGAGAAACAGGTTAAAAGTGGAGCAGGTCGCCTTTAATAACATCCATTCATTACCGAGTTTGTACTTTTCAGGTGATTTCCTTCTTATTATTTTTGTATCCGGCACAAATAAAGCCACAAAGCTTCTATGGTAATGCTTGCAAAGTTTAATACATCACTGTACAGTCGTCTTAAAGCAACAAAAGTAAACCATTAAAAAGATGAAACAATAAGTACAATACACACTCAGCATTTTGTACATACTCTACGCCCCGACTCATCACAACTCAAGTTTGTGTTAAATATATACTGTATGTATTCATATATTTCAATATAGTCATGATGTCTGTACAGAGGGAATCAGGCTACAAATTATAACTGAGTTCCTTTTTTTTGTTTGTTTTTTTAAATATTATATCAATAACAGGCCACTGTGGAAATGTAGACATCGTACAGTCAAGTCTTGTGTGTAGCCCATTTGAAAGGCTTAAAGCAACAATGTTACATGCTTTGGCTGTAAAACAAACCTCTCGCATTAATAATAATAATAATAATAATAATAATAATAATAATAATAATAATAATAATAATAGTTTCAATCTGAAGAATATACACACATACACAGAAAATTATACAAAGCGTCATGGGCTTGATATCCTGTCGGACTTTTATTTTGAGATCTAGAGATGGATTCACATTTTCTGTTAATGCTTCTGTTGATAAATGAGGACGAGGGCGAAAGATGAAGATGGCGGGAGTAATGTCACCTCCTGGTTCTCGGTGGAGCCGGGGAGGGAAACACGCTCCTCTTGAGATGTGCGACATTTTACGAACAGCAGCATGATGACAGGAGGTAAAAAAAAGAAAAAAAAAAAAAGAAGAAGAGGGAAACGATGCTAGAGGCAGCAGTAAAGGCAGTGAAATCATGAACAAAGTAAAATCTGAGAAGAGGAAAACAAATCACGGATGCCTGATTTCCACATCTGATACAGGGGGAAGAAAAGAAGAAAAAAAAAGGGGGGGGGTAAAAAAAAATGGAAGACAATACAAAACAAAAAATACCCTCATGTTTATTCGTTTATTAATTATTATAAGTCTCTAAACGCAGCGGCTCTTGGCTTGTTGTTTCTATACTTTCATACTCTTCTGTTACTGCTTTCTCATCCACAAACACTTCTCAGCATCACAGATCAGCACAGGCAGCGCTATTAAAGCATCACAGGGCATGTCTGACCTGTCCAATAATAATAATTACTAATAATATTTAGTAGAATAAGAATAACGAATGCAATTCTTTCAAAAGTTGTAAACACAGAATGCAGATTTTCCTCAGGAAGCACGATTGGACCCAAAGGTTTGAGTTTCACAGCTTTGTGGAAACTTTGTAGCTAAAACCCCTTTTTTTTCTCCTTTCATCCAAATGTAAGATATTTACTGTAGAGGCGTCATCCCATTGGCCACTTGAATCAGAAAACTAACTAAAAATGAACAATTAGGCAGATTAATTATATCATCAACATTCATACTCGACTGCAGTTTACGTTCTGATCTAATTCAACTGGGCACGTGCAGTTTGGAGGGGGAACGAATCAGAACACGGCAGCGGTGGGAAGGGGAATGAGAGAAGGGAAAAAAACAAAAAACACTGGAGCAGGATTTTAGTGGTTTTTAATGCGTGTCCAGGCCTGCGTGGGTTAATGAGTAAAGCAAGACACAAGCAGCTCTGTACACAAGAGATCATTAAGAACAATTCAAGTAAGGCAACATGTTGACATGAGATGGCGGAATGGATGCCGTGTGGATTTTTTTTGTTGTCGTTTTTCATTGTTTAAGTTGTGTCATCTGCAGTGATGTGGGGTTGACTACAGTTCAGTGTAGGATCAATGGATCAAAAGTTCGACGTTGGCGTACGAACCGCCTTGATAAATCCTCCGACTAAACTGCGCCACATACACTCGCCCGACTGGCCGCACCGCGTGCTCCTCTGCACGCACACCAAACAGCTCCAAACCTCCGGAGGTTGATTCGTATGTAAACTTTGCCACTCGATGTTCGCCGCGTGCTCCGGTGATGAGCGAAGGAAGATGCCAGCGAGCGTGTGGTGGTAGAAGTGGTCTGTGGTTGGCAGTTTTACTGACGTTCGGCCTGTTCTTCTGTGAAGATTCGCGTGAGTGTGTGAACAGAGAGAATTTGGCAGAAAGCGTAACAACCGGTGAGAAAAAGTGGTTTTATGCGCGTCGCCTCTCCCAAACTTGATTGTCCTTTCGTTCGTTCGCTCGTTGTAGTGCAGGATGGTACAGTGATAACATCAGTAGTGCTACAGATAGCTGCAGTCGACCCGTCGCTGACCGGGAGCTGGGCTGTGCAGTTTTTCCAGTGGTACCCAGTTACTTCTTCATCCGGCAAATCCCCCCCCCCCATACGGCAGAGGATGCTGGAGGCTAGTGGGATCATGAGAGGGGGTGTAGGAGAGGACATGGCACTGATTCCTCATCTCACTCTTTTTTTTTTTTTTTTTTTTGCATCCACGCCACCACAGTTCTTACTGGCGCCACTTTTTTCCCCCTTTTCTGTTTTTTTTTTTTTTTTTTTTTAACCTGCGTCCATGAAAAGATGACAGTGTGTGAATGACGAGGCAGCTCCCTCAGGTGTGTGTGCAGGTGGGTGAGTCGCTCTTTATGCTTCGCACTCGTCTGCAGGGACACTGAAGGAAACAAAAACATGATCAAATCGTCGTCCCGAGCAGAGCCCGCTCACGCTCCCGATCAAAGGTGCGGCTCTCTTGCAATCGTGGTTCGATTATGGGGGCAAGAAAAGGCAGAATGTTGTGGAGTTCAGGGCAGCAGGAGCAGTAAAGACTAAGAAATGGAGGTAAAGGTTAAAAATGTGGGCAGTGCTGGGGGCTTAGTGCAGCTCTGGACAGGGGTACAGCAGACAGAAAGCTGTAGCCCCCCTCTCCCAGACAACAAGTAATGGATCCTCCTCGACGGCTTGAGGCGGATGAAAAGGTAGAAGAAGAGGAGGAAAAGGAGCAGGGAACAGTGCAGTGGCATACTGGGAAAGGATGAGGAGGCACTTACTTGTCCTCTGTGTGCTCGGGGATGCCTGCGGCTGCCAGCGCAGCTCGGTACTGCTGCAGCACGCCTCGGACGCTCTTCACGAATCCCTTTGAAAGCGGGAAGAGCGGGAAGCCGATGTCGGGGTAACCGCTGCCCTCCGGGAGGAAGCTTCGGTAGCTCTTTCTCCTTTTCTTTGGTCTCACCACTGGCTGGCTCCCCGAGGAGCCCGCCCCTCCTGCGCTCGCTGCGGCAGAACCCAACTCGGACGTCCCGGTGCGGCTTACGGAGCCGGGCCCCGCAGCGCTGCCCCTGTTTTCACTGCCCAGAGAGCTGTTCCCCAGGTTGCTGTCGCAGTCTGAGTTGTTGCCCAGCTCCTGCTGAGAGGCTGCTGTGGTGGAGGGACTCAGTCCTGAATCCTCCAGCTCCTCCTCCATAATACTGGTGACGCCTGCTCCCGTGTATCCCTCCTCCCCCGCCTTACCGGGGCTGCTGTGGGCCACCGCCACGGGCAACGATCCCAGGGCCAGCTGCTCATCCAGAGGCTCCACAGATGAAGGTCGGTCCTTGGAGTGCTGAGCCCTGGAGTACGGGTGTGCGGCCTGCCCTCGCTCCGCAGAGTCGTGCAGCTCCAGCCACGACTCCAGCCGGTGGACGAGCCGCCAGCCATTAGAAACAAAGTGCTCCTGGATCTCCTGCTTGAAGACCTCAATGGGATTCTGGAGGAGTTGCGTCATAGACTGCACCATCTTGATCAGAGCCATCTCATTGTAGCAGCGACTGTTCTCGTATCCCTCCTGGAGGCCTCGGTCACTGTCGAAGCCGGCCTCGTTGTAGTAAGGCTCATTGACGAGGATAAGGCCTGCAGGCACACATCGAATCAGGATTTGTGAAAAACAGAAAAATAGCTCAAGACTGTGAAATCTGCTAATTCAACTGCAACATTTGAAGCTAAAAGATATCCGAGATTTAAAACCTGGATTCTGTTAGTCTGGCAGGCTGCAGATGTTGTATGGACATGGTGTCATGTCTGTGTGTGAGGCAGATATATTTAGTTGAGTAACTTCTGAGCAAATGAAAACATGAATAAAACATTTTCAGCTGCAGAGAAGAGAAGCAGCAGTGTGTGTGTGTGTGCTTGGTATTACAGCAATCTGGGGACCTACATCAGTTTCATGTTCACATTGTGGGGACGTGTCTTCCTTGTGAGGACAATGTACTTTGTTAAGTTAGGAATGCAAGCTTTAGAGGTCAGAGTAAGTAAAGGTTAGACCAGGGTGAGAGAAAATCTGCAGGAAATGAAAGTGAGTCAGTGTGAGGTCCTCTGTAGTGATGGATGCACAATCTGTGTGTGTGGGTGTGTGATTGCACTAACCTTGTATCGAGATGAGGACTTGCAACAGGCTGGACTTGCTGGTCCATCTCTCAGTGCCCTGCAGATCACAGCAGCATTAAAACAGCTCAGCACTGACGTCTCTGACTAGTGAACAGTTCACTTAACGCTACAATAAGCTAAAGTAAAGTCGTCCCCAGATTACACTTTTCTCACATTAGATTACAATAAAACATCCAAAGGTACTGTGTGTGTGCAGCCTGGACACTTTAAACCCCAAAACATTCAGCAGTTATACAATTCGTACTTTAGGTTCATATGTTGAGAGTTTAACCGTAACTATAACCTGGTTGGTTACAGTTACAGTGCTGTTTCTAAGTTAGTCCTCTATTCTTTTCATTAAAGGTGAAAGAAATGTGTGTTATTCTCCGTGTCTCCAGCTATCTTGTCTCCCTCTTCTCTTCCCTGAGCCTGGTTCTGTAGGAGGTTTCTTCCTGTTAAAAGGGAGTTTTTCCTTCCCCCTCTTGCCAAGAGTCATATATCCACCCTGAAATCCACACCACTCTAATCATCCATAGTGGTTGAATCAGCCACACTGAAGCAACAGTGGAAAAAAACAAAACAAAAAACCAACCTACTACAATCAGGAAAATCTGAAATGTGACACCTCGTACATCAGACACACCAGAAAGACTCTACTGACTGCCAAGTCCAATTAATTTAAAAGTTTAAACTGGTTTAACAAAAACACTTCAGGGTGATCAACTGAATCTTTCAGGCTGAAGTTTGGAGAAACACACTTCACTGATGTTGTTTATGATTGGGTGATGAAGAAGAGGGACAGATTGGTGAACACCGTACTGCAGTGACCTGATAAAAGTCCACTGAGAATACTCTGAATCATGTGCTCGGGCTACAAAGACCATCTTGAGGCTGTCCACACCTCCGGCACTCACCTTGCCTATCCAGGTGCCCAGCAGGCTGACGCAGACCTTGCCGTTGTCGTAGAGGTTGGGATTGAGGCGGCCGCTGCACTGGGACAGGTATCGAAACAGAGGCGGCACAGCTGGGTAGATGTTAGGCAGCTGGATGTCAAACAGGAACACACCGTCCTCGTAGGGCGTACGAGTCGGCCCTTTGATCAGAGCCGAGAACAGGTCCTGTGGTGGAGCGACAAAAGAGAAGTACATGTTTGATGTTGTAATCTAAAGGAGGCCGATGTTCAGGCGTCTGCAGGAGAATACGTATGAGATAGCAGAACAAAGTACAGCGCAGCAGACGTAAGAGTAAAGCCTGGCTGCTTCTACCTTTCATTCCCTGTAATTTTTTAAATATTTATTCTTTTATTAATACTTTTAAACCTCATGCTGGCATTTGGGTTTGAAAAAGGCCCATTAGTGATCATGAGGCTTTTAAGAACTAGCAATTTAATTTTATGCTGTCAAAACGACTTTTTCCAACTTAAAAATGTAAGTTGTGTAAAAGGAATGAAAATATTTTCTGCACATTTGTGGCCTTGAATCTCTGCTGAAGGCATTTTTTTAATACAGCGGAGAAAAACAAAGGCTTTTGAATTACTACATATCTACAAATGGTTGATTTCACCTAAATATGAAGGTGGTGGTAAATTTGTGTCCTTGTTTAGTGTCTTTTAGTAAATCTACAGATTTTCCAGCATTAAATGAAACCGTCCAAATTTGGAGCATATTACTAAAGAAGAATAATCTGTTTAATGATTGGGATCATTTCCTGCTCCATATTTTTACTCATTGACTCCACTACACTAGCTTTGCATAACCTACAGTTCAAAATAATCCTCAGCTTTTACGCAACCTTCAACTCAGCTCTTCAATTAATCTACACTGTAAACAAGACAATTTAGCTCCTCCCCTTTTAAGCCTTCAGACACGCTCACAAACTTTCTGTTTCCGAGAAGAAACCAAAGGTGGAAAATCAGGAAAAGCAGAAAAGTTTAATTCTGAAAAATGACAATAAAAGCATGCACTGCTTTACTTTCCCGGCATTAATGACAGGAAACCCACCATGCGGTCCTCAAAGGTTTTGACCATGATGCCATCAGGCAGCGATGTCGCTAGCAGAGCCATTTCCTTCCTCACCGTGCTGAAGAACTTCTTCGCCTCCGCAGGCTGGAACTCCATTTTCTTAAACGAGTGAGTTTCTGTGAGAGACAGAAAGGAGGACGGCGACGAATGATGACTGAACACGACCACAGTAAGAAAGAAATCTACACAATTAACTGAGCAGGTCTCTACTGGACTTACAGGTTCAGCTACACCGATGATGTAAACCACCCGATTGTGCCCATAAACCATATAAAGCAAACATGGACTCAACATCTGTGTTTTGGCCGCAGCTGTGTTTGTGTTTTGGAGCCAAAATTGACCATATTTGGATGAGGGGGCGGGGTGTTTAGTTATCAGCTACGGCGAGTTTGGGAAACCATCCGCAGAGGCCATAACGGTTTTCCTGCAGGCTGTAAATAAACTTCTGTTGTCTCTATTTTTGAAGCCAGCTTAAAGGAAGTGCACTTTTTTAACATTTCAAGTTTACTTCATTTTTCAGCTCTGGAGAAAAACCAACAGCAACATCTCAGCGCATTTATGTGGTTTGTCAGTACTTTTTCTTTGTAAAGTTAACAGACAGAAATTCCTGCCTCAGACAGTCGAGCAAGGTTCAGTAAAGATCAAGACACTGGAAAAATAAAACCAAAGGAGATCTGGAGGAGGATAGATGGTGTAAAACAAAGACAACAAGCGTGGGAGGGGAAGAGAGTCACAGGTTACACATCTGAATGTCTTACCTGGTGCCCACTCTAGCACCGAGAACACCTCCCCCTTGGCACTGGTAAATGTCACACCGGGTTTGCCGCCGCTCTGCTGGCACAGTACCGGCGTGTCACTGAGAATCTCACTGGGCCACTCCTGCTGACCTACGGGTGTCTGCGCCTCCTGCTGGGGCTTTTCATCTCCAGCTCTCTCTGCCTGTAACGCAGCGACAGGTAAGACGCGGTCTAATGAGCGGAGATATCTAAACGAGGTAAGAGCAAAATGATTGTACACACCTGTTTAACACCCGCCTCCATCCCTGCTCCCACACTCCCCACTGCCTCCACCACAGCTTCCATCTTCTCCTCCTCCACGATGGCCACGTTGTCCAGAGTCTTCCTCAGGTTTTCCTGGAGCTTCTTGATATCGTCTAGGAAGCGTTTCTCCTTGGTCGGTTTTTCTTGGGTCGTCGGCGTCACCGAACTCGCCACGTTAGTCATGGAAGCGGGTTCGACGGAGGTCGGGGAGGTTGGGGAGCCACCGGTCCAGAGCTGCTCCACAGTCATATTCTTCAAGCTCTCCAGGATCTTCAGCGCCTCTTTCAACTCCCTGAAGCCCCGAGAGGCTCCATCCTTACCGGGTTTCTCCGCTCCGTTCACAGCTCCTCCTGCAGCGGTTCAGACACAAGCCGACAAAATGACCACAAAAGCAGTTTACAGCAAAAGACAGAAACTGTTTCTTTGATGCGAAAGCACCGTGTGATTTTGATTATTGACTGCATCAAATTTTTTTTATTGTTTTTGCTCCATTTGACTTATTTTTATTTTTTTATAAGGGGTTTAAATATACTGTTTTATATACACAAACTAGTCAAAATAAATGCAAATAAATCCATAAAATGTGGTCAACAAATTCCACCAAAATACCAGAAACGACGTCACATTATATATTTTTTAATATCTTCACTCTTTGCATGAAAAACATCCACGAGTCTTCAGTTTATAGGTTAATTTCTTTTTTTTTTTTAAACAGCCAGGTATCATAGTTTTTAGCATCCAGTATTCAAAAAAGAAGAAAATTTGAACATGTTGAGGGTTATTTTCAGATTAATAAACAAACATGCTGATCTAACAAGTATTTAAGGCAGCAGGACGGTGGATGAGTCATAGTGAACTACAACTAGAGGCGAGAAATATAATATAGGAAAATGCCATCAAGATAAATACTGAGATGTTTTGCAGAATTTTAGAGCAGCGTGTGACTGGAATACATAATACTTGCCTAAAGACATGAACTGCACTATAAAGTTTGATGGCAGATGTATCTGAGAGCTCATAAACCAACATCTGTTGGTTTCTTGTTTCTCTGTGGTTCGTCACATGGTCCATTTAATGGCTGACTGGTTACAGCTCCATCCAGCTGCAACCAGCAGCTTTTTTCTGCAGCTGTTGATGACAGCTGTCTGAAATAAGCTCGTAAGACCAGACTAATATTTTTTTTGTGTGGATGAAACTTCTTCCAATGAGTTCCTACCTCCACCAGAAGCAGGACTCGCCATAGACGCTTCGCCCTCCTCTCCTGAGACTCCTTTGGTGGGGCTGGTAACCCCGGCTTTGCTGCCCTCCTGCGGTGGGATGATGAATGTCGTGGAGCCAGTGGGCGTCGGGGTCGGCGTTGCAGTATCCGTGGCATCCGCGTTGTTCACGTGGCTGTCGTCCTCTGGGGTCAGACCGTTGTCTGTCTCCCAGCTGTCGCTCTCGTCCTCCCACTCCTCGGTCGACAGAACGCTGCTCGTTTCTTCCACCGAGTCGTAGTCCGTCTCCTCGATCTCCGATTCCACGTTGTAGAGGTGCTGCAAGAGCGATCGGGGGTCAGAAACAAACGTTTCACCTGCGATTACGCAGACATCACAATGAGCTTCAATTGCTTACCTGTGGCAGGACAATGGTCCTCGAATTGTCTGCCCACACCACCTCTACTTTGCTGCTTACATCCACCCTGTACACCTGACCGACTGACGTCTGAAAGGAGGCAAATATAGGGACGATTATCAGCAACAATACAATATGAAGACTAAGAGGGACAAAAGTGCAGCAGCTAGTGTGTGAAGTACTGCCTAAAAAGCCTTTTTAGGATTTGATATTGACTTTTCCCCACGGAGAGGTGCAAAAGAAGCAAACTGTTTCGAGGCTGGGAATCAGTAGAGGTTCACTCCATGTAAAAATCACCCAAATCTGAAAAGAAATTTCCACCTGACCTCCTCAGAATCAGCCGTTACGATTTTTCTGTATAACAACTTGATGAATGAAGCCCTGAAGGCCCTCAACTTACAAAGAAGGTGGGCTTAACATGTGGACTTGATTTGTCTGGATTTGAGTTCTCATAACCTTTACAGTCCAGGAGAAAGACACGCGTCATTTTCATGACTCTTAAAAAAAACAAAAAAACAAAACAAAACTGAGTGTTTCGTGTGTTGGGCGGTCGGTCGCATCACTTTACCTCATTTTCACAGTCGTTCTGTCCGTTTTCCGAGTTCCATATTCTGATGACGATGTCGGTCGTGCGGAAGTGAAAGTCCGGATGATCAGCGATGTCGTAGACACTGACATCCTCCTCCAAACCGATGACCTAAACAACACAGAAACAAACGTTTATGGCCTGTTTCTCCTCGTACCTCTGTCGCCCACAAACATTCAAACATTAAAGCTTGTGATTTTCACAAGCTTTAAATCACAATCGCTGTTTTTCCTCCTGACTGACCTCCACGTCGTCACTGGTGGAGTTCAGTTTGATCCATTTCACCACACACGTTCTGCCTTTGTGATCGCCAGACTGGATCATGCCGTACACCCCGGGGTCCTGCAGCGCTTGGGCTGAGGTGAGCACACATGCATAGCTTAGAGATCAAAGTAAACTCTGTAAAACACAAATATCTGTACTTTTTGGATTCCCGTTTTAAAGAATATTATGATGTGAAGTTAACCTCTATGGATTCTACATAAAAACATTTTCATTTGCCGAATGGCACTACCGTACATGGCTGTAACATCACCATTGTGATGTAAATCCCGGTGTATTCAGTCCATTTTACAGAGACACTTTGGCACAGTTACAGAAAATGACCTACATACTGCAGGTACTAAGTGGCAGAGAGGCCCATACACAAAAATACCCACCAATCTGAGATCAAATCTGAGATAAAAGCTTTTCCTTACGTCGTTTATCTACTACAAAGTCGCCGGGGCAAAACTCGTGGCTGTCCAGGTGCTGGATGGGGTAGAGGTCGTTCGATCGGATCCCCTTCTCCACCCGGCCGTCCTTCCACATCACATCAGCCGTGGTATTCGTGGATACGACTTCCACTGCCACTCTGCAAAAAAAAAAAAAAAAGAAAAAAAAAAGAAAAAAAAAAAGAAGAAAAAGACAGCAGAGACCTCAGATGACTTTTATCCTGCTTCACTGCCATCCGTCTGGTCCTGCTGCATCCATTGTGATAACAGTGTGCAGTACAAAAGTGGAACACTCTTACACTTAACCTCAAATGCAGCGTGTGAGCCGAGTATGAGTGTGTCTGTGTGGTTGAGGAAATGACACCATTACTGAAAGACTTGACGAATCGAGTCGCAAACCCTTAGACAAATGAGAGCTGGATGGACAGACATGCAGTCAAAGCGAGAGATGGCAGGTCTTTCCGAGAAAGCAGCTGCAAATTTAACAGGAACAGGTGTCATTCCCACGTCTCTTACAGACAACTCTAAAAACATAAACAGTGGACTGCTAACTCTGGTGACAAACAGAAGAAACTAGATGGAATTTACTCTCGTGTGCCGGCGTTTGTGATTTTAACCCACCGGTCTCCGGGCTTGAATTCGCGGGAGAACTTTGTCCTCTTCTTCTTGTGCTTCCTCTTCAGGTTGCGGATGGAGAGCGGGATGCTCTTCTTGCGGTTGGTTCCCAGACCGCCGCTCTGAGAGGAGGCTGTGGAGCTCGCTGATGACGTTAAAGAGCTGCAGCGAGGGAAACAAGTTCTTTATGCAAATGCAATTTTCTGTGTATTAAGCATGCAAAAACTCATTTTTCCCCTCAGTATTAGGTTTACTGAGTGATGTCTTTGGTCTGAACTGTAATAAAATGATGAGAAACAAAGTGGGTCCAGTGTTGAACAATAAATTTATGCGCTCAACACATACAGGAAACATTTTAGACACAACTGTGCAACAGATCTGCAATAAATCCCACATTTATGAAGCTTTTAAGCTCCACGTGATGTTGAAGTCACATTTAGAGCAGTTTTTCCCGCTCAAATTTCCACTTTGGACTGTTTACTCACACGCGCATACAGCACTTTATTTTGTGCACTCTAAGCATTTAGTCTTCATGTCCATGACCAATTTAGAGTCACCAATTAACCCAACATGCATGTCCTGGGACCGTCTTTGGTTCGAGACACGATGATTCAGCTGAACTGTTACTTTCTCTAAACCAGGCTTTAGTCTCTCTGGTTTCCAACAAAACACATTTACATCCCTTTCAGTTTAATATAATACCGAGTTAAAATGTGTAGAGCTGTCCGATATCTCACTTTCCCCAGAATCTCACACTTACGCTGTGTTTTCATATCTTTGTGGGGACATAATTGACATAATGCTTTTTCTAGCCACTTAGCCTAAACCTACCCATAACCTTATTGCAACCCTGACACTGAAACCACATTTTGAGTCTCAAAATGCCTTCAAACTCGTGGGACCTGGATTTTGTCCCCATAAGGGCTGTTGGTCCCACAAGCATAGTAAACTTACAATTTTTGGTCCCCACAAAGATATGTAAACACACACACACACACACACACACACACGACTGATTTTAATTAACAAGCAGCTCAGCTGTATTAATGATGTACACTGAACCTAAACATCTGCCGGGCATCTCAGCTGATTAATTACAATAAGCAGAATAATTAGCAGCAACTCTGACATAACAGAAAGCTGACTTTTTATTTCCTAATGCAAAAAAACCCCCTCTGTAACCTCTGTAATCTAACTGAACCACTCACGAGGATCATCACAAATATATATTAAAAGCGTTTCCTACTGTCAACCTAATTCTCCTCCATTTAGTTTTAGACCAAAATGGTAAGCCCTCACTTATGTTTTCAAAAAAAAATTAAATATCACACGAATTAACTATGAATTTTAAAATTATTTACATCTACAAAGAAGCGGTTTGTATAGATGTTTGTTTTAAAAGCACAGAAATAAAAGATGAAAAAAAAAAAAAAAGACATCGTTGAGATTCTACCAAACCATAACACAGAATTCATTCAAACATGCCTTACATTATAAATGATACTTTTCTTATTATTAAAGGAAACTGACAAGGATTGTGTCAAGTTTTTAATTTCTTAAATTTGAATAAAAATGACTCAAAGCTATAATAAATTATATTAGAGCATTTTAGAATTGCTTATAGATAAATTAGACAGCATAAATGTTTTTGTAAAGGGTAATAACTAGGACCCTGACCTGGTGTCGTCGGTTTCCTCTGCAGCCTCGTCATCAGCGTCCTGCTCGCCGTGTTCAGCCGAGGCGTCGTTCTGCGAGTCCGGAGCGTTCTGAACGGGAACCGCGGGACCGTTGTTGTTGTTGGGATGATTCGAGTCGGTCTGTTCAGATCTGTGCTCGCCTACAGGGAGAAACAAAGTAAAAAAATAAATACATTTAAAAAAGGATTATTTACATTCATCCAGTCAAAAGGAAAAATCATCAAAATTCTATTTGAGAAAGAATTTAATTAGCAACAAAGAAGTTATGGTTCTGTAAACCAGGTGAGGCTCTATAGTACAAAACCTGGTTATTTATATACGCTAGAATTGTATATAAGAGCCACTGGAAATAAACAATATAAGGAGGTGGGGAGATTATAGACTCAAGAATATTCTCCTTAAAAAAATGTTTTTTTAAATTAAAAGGGACTGAATCCTTCCACCTCTTAAAGTTCTCTGAATCTGATCTCTTTTTGATACATGCTGTATTACTGGGTGTGTGTTTTATGATCTTCTGGATGTTTTGGCACCTTGTAATTCGGCGTTCTCTGTCTTCTTCCCAGAATCCTTCTTGAACATCCTTTTCAACTGCGCACACGCACACGCACACACACACACACACACACAAGCAGTGAGATAGAGCAAAGGCTTGAAGATGATCAAAGAGTGTTTTTAGGTGCTATCAGTCCTTCTAACACTGAGTGTTAACAAACATTCGAGAGCAACACTCTGAAAATACACCAGCATCAGAGATCGTCCCCGCTCTTGTGTAAAGCAGCTGGTTTAAGGTGCTAATGTGCTCCTCTGGGGAAAAAAATAGCTCTTTACAGAAGGAAACAACCAATTAAGAACACATGAAAAGACCAGTGCAAGTTTATCCACACCTTTCTGGCAACAGGGTCTTCAGGCAAAACAGGGGCGCCCTCAGGTCCATCACAGGTGATGCGTGTGGCATCACCTTTGGCCGGGAATACGTAGAGGGCCCTCTCTCCCAGCTGCCTCTGGGTGTGGTCGTAGTAGCCCAGACGCCTCACCCTAAATCCAAACGGGAGAATGACTTTAACTTAAAATCTAAACGATATCAATACACGATGCAAACTGCACCCAATAAGCAACGGTAACAAGAGCAGCTTGTGTACGGAGGCAGACGTAGCTGCAGTGGGCACGTGTGGATGAGTCACTGCACTGACCTGCAGAGGTTTTCCTGTGTGATGGTGGAGGCAGGCGGATAAACGCTGTCAGAACCTTTGGGCGAGTAGCTCTTGGTGATCCACGTCACTTTCAGCTCCACCACCTTCACCTGAAGGAAGCAAGATGACATCCAAGTGAGTGTTTACATTCATGAAGAAGTACATTTACACATAGACTCCAATTCATTAAAAACAACTGAACGTGTTAATTAAAAGAATATTGTTCCATCTGCCTGAATTCATCTCTCGAGTGATCGCTAGCTTTCGCTGTAAAAGTAAATAAACATTTTAATTACAAAAAAATCCCCAAAAGGCTTAAATTAAGATAAATAATTCACTTAATGGTTTTACTGTTTCTTCCCATTTTTTTAGAAAGGGCCCCAGGTGGTCCAACAGCTGTTGGTGTGATTAAAATCAAAGAGCATTTTCTTATTTTATACAGAAGGGAAGAATTCAAAATATTCATCCAAAGATTTTAATTTAAATTCAGTCGCTTATTATTCAAAGGAGAAAAGTTTCAAGGCATAACAAACTTATATAATAACCAACGAACCCTAAACGAGTTGCTTTCCATCTCACATAATGTGGCTGCTGCATAAAAGAAAAGATTGCGTACCTCTTCTACCACCACCCTGAACTTGCACTTCCTGCTGAGCACAGGTTTGACCCCTGACAGCCACTGGACATTGGAGAAAACTTTGGCGGGACCAATCAGGACCTGTCCCGGGTAAAAGCCGTACGCCTCGTCAAAGAACAGACCCTGGATCCCAAAAACAACAAGAACGTCACAAAACCAAGAAGTGAGAGCGCAACATAACAAAGATACAAGTACATGTATGAAGCTTCATCAATGTAACTTTTATTAAACACACAATGCCAAGTACATTTTTAATTTGTTTTTCTTGAAGCTGCACAAAACCGTGAGGAAAGAAAAAAAGTCAGCAATGGGATGAATGATCTATACTTCATAATGATGCTCATCAGGGAAAGACTAAAACTTTGGGCCTCTGAAAGCGCAGACCCTCTCATCCTCATCATCTTTCCTGGAAATGCCAGCATTAGTACAGTGGGGCAAAAAAGTATTTAGTCAGCCACCGATTGTGCAAGTTCCCCCACCTAAAATGATGACAGAGGTCAGTAATTTGCACCAGAGGTACACTTCAACTGTGAGAGACAGAATGTGAAAAAAAAAATCCATGAATCCACATGGTAGGATTTGTAAAGAATTTATTCGTAAATCAGGGTGGAAAATAAGTATTTGGTCAATAACAAAAATACAACTCAATACTTTGTAACATAACCTTTGTTGGCAATAACAGAGGTCAAACGTTTACTATAGGTCTTTCCCAGGTTTGCACACACAGTAGCTGGTATTTTGGCCCATTCCTCCATGCAGATCTTCTCGAGAGCAGTGATGTTTTGGGGCTGTCGCCGAGCAACACGGACTTTCAACTCCCGCCACAGATTTTCTATGGGGTTGAGGTCTGGAGACTGGCTAGGCCACTCCAGGACTTTCAAATGCTTCTTACGGAGCCACTCCTTTGTTGCCCGGGCGGTGTGTTTTGGATCATTGTCATGTTGGAAGACCCAGCCTCGTTTCATCTTCAAAGTTCTCACTGATGGAAGGAGGTTTTGGCTCAAAATCTCACGATACATGGCCCCATTCATTCTGTCCTTAACACGGATCAGTCGTCCTGTCCCCCTGGCAGAAAAACAGCCCCATAGCATGATGTTTCCACCCCCATGCTTCACAGTAGGTATGGTGTTCTTGGGATGCAACTCAGTATTCTTCTTCCTCCAAACACGACGAGTTGAGTTTATACCAAAAAGTTCTACTTTGGTTTCATCTGACCACATGACATTCTCCCAATCCTCTGCTGTATCATCCATGTGCTCTCTGGCAAACTTCAGACGGGCCTGGACATGCACTGGCTTCAGCAGCGGAACACGTCTGGCACTGCGGGATTTGATTCCCTGCCGTTGTAGTGTGTTACTGATGGTGACCTTTGTTACTTTGGTCCCAGCTCTCTGCAGGTCATTCACCAGGTCCCCCCGTGTGGTTCTGGGATCTTTGCTCACCGTTCTCATGATCATTTTGACCCCACGGGATGAGATCTTGCGTGGAGCCCCAGATCGAGGGAGATTATCAGTGGTCTTGTATGTCTTCCATTTTCTGATGATTGCTCCCACAGTTGATTTTTTCACACCAAGCTGCTTGCCTATTGTAGATTCACTCTTCCCAGTCTGGTGCAGGTCTACAATACTTTTCCTGGTGTCCTTCGAAAGCTCTTTGGTCTTGGCCATGGCGGAGTTTGGAGTCTGACTGTTTGAGGCTGTGGACAGGTGTCTTTTATACAGATGATGAGTTCAAACAGGTGCCATTCATACAGGTAACGAGTGGGGGACAGAAAAGCTTCTTACAGAAGACGTTACAGGTCTGTGAGAGCCAGAGATTTTCCTTGTTTGAGGTGACCAAATACTTATTTTCCACCCTGATTTACGAATAAATTCTTTACAAATCCTACCATGTGGCTTCATGGATTTTTTTTTCACATTCTGTCTCTCACAGTTGAAGTGTACCTCTGGTGCAAATTACTGACCTCTGTCATCATTTTAAGTGGGGGAACTTGCACAATCGGTGGCTGACTAAATACTTTTTTGCCCCACTGTATGTGCTGCTTTTATGTGTGCTTCTTTTATCTCAAACATAACCCTCCACAGAGCAGTTTGGACCTGCGGCACCTTCGTGTCAGGGTAAGCCCGGGATTAAATCTGAAGTTATCTACTAAGCCTAAAATTCTGCTCCATAGTACAGGCTCCTGGACACCTGAAGCTGAGGACTGATCCTCAAATAACAGCGAGCACCAGAAGAAATAAAATACAAAGACGGGAGCAGCACGAGTGGAGAGGGACAGCATTATCAGAGCATGTTCAAACTTAATTTTAACAATTTCACACACACAAAAAAAAAAAAAATGGTGAACAGACAGCTGTCACTTAAATTTCAGCCTCTGTGGGGGCTATGACCTCTGAGCAGCAGCCGGGACAACACACGAACAAAGCGAATGTACCTGAAGTGACAGATCAGAGCCGGTGGCTACGTACCGAATCACTGACGTGTGGACAGACATCATAAAGCTTGGCACCGTCTTCCACGCTCATGGAGCACCTGGAGGGAGCGAGACGAGACATTCACTGGATGTGGCACCGATCGACGTACGTTCACGCGATCCAACAGACCGTCACATGGTCACAGTACACACTGCCTGCACACGCACGCACGCACGCTTTACCTGGCTCCATTGGACAGCTTGAGGATGATGTGATTGGTCAGGTCGTACACTTTCCCCAGCCAGAAGTCGTAGGCGATGTAGTCGCCGTACATGAAAGACTGAAAGCAACAACAGCAGGAGCACATCAGCTTCACACTGTGTCAGAGAATTAACTTATGAAGGGCTTTTTCTTCTCGACTCGACTACATTCTGCTCCTCGGTGTAACCTGACTGCTTAAGAGAAACTGAATATAGTAAATGTATCTAAAATCCAACAATATGAGGACAACTTTGGATAACAACATCCAATTACATCATTTTGTGTCCATCGTTTACTCAAACGTAACAAAAGGTGCATTTAATCCTCTTAATGACTGATGCCAGAAATGATCTTTAGAGTAGTTTCCATCCACATTTGTTGATATTCATCTGGGTTTTCCTGCACATACAAACATTTGTCTTCCACCAAAGATGTTCTGGCCTTTCAATAAAGGAAAAATCACTTTTAAAATGTGCTTTCAATCCCTTTAAATTTCCTTAAGATAGGGTTTAATTTACTCAACAATTACTCATAAAAACAAGAAAAACATTCTTTTAAATCAATGAAAACCTCTGGGCAGCTGTGGCATAAACCTTACATTGGTTAGTGGTCTTATAAGCTTGAAAAACACTGTATATTTGGACCAATCAGAGTTAAATGTATGGTCACCCCCTCAAAGGCACAGTTTGAGGTAACGAAATCTGATTTAAATGTCAAAGTATTAGAATTTATTTCTGCACTTCAGTGCTTAAATTTCTGCAATGTGCACAACAAACGTGCGCGGACGGTGACCTTTTTAAGAAGATCGCCTCGTTAGCACTTGTTGTGGGAAGTGAGTGACTCTCTGCTGTCCCTGTGAAGTGCAGCTGACAGGACAGCAGTGATTATGTTACTGAAATCAGCTGTAAGGTTTGTAGACGAATCCAACAGTCGGTAAAACAGCTACAGGAGTGCTGTGCACCGCATTTGATCTCAGAAAAGGAAATAAAGACTAAACCCATGCAGTGCTGTGAAAGCATCTGTGTGTGAGAGCAAAGGCTAGTTAGCAGCTATGAGCCAGACTCGCACTGTGAGTTCCAGCTTTGCGTTTTCCATTCAGTTTAACATCAGTTTGTTTCCAGAGCTGGTTTGCTCCTGTCGGCCTGTTTAAAAATGTTTCCTTTTAATGCCGTTTCTATTCATGTGTGTGTTTTCTTATTAATACGTTACAGGTCCTATTAGGAAGATGCTTAGAACAGCAGAGATACTGGAGAGATACTCCACTCTAAGAAGGTCAAATGTCAAACTTTTGCACCACTGTTTCCATCAGGTCGGACGTGTGGATGAATCTGACTGAAGACTAAAACTAAACACACTTCCTGCATTTTTATTATAAAAAGATTTGTAGGTGCATAAAATGCTTTTATTAATAATAATAATAATAATAATAATAATAATAATAATAGCACACACATACCGGTTAGTGTGAAAAAGAGCTTTTTTCTTACTCCTCAAATGCGGCTGATGTAAAACACATTTAAGGTGGTCGTGCATGCTTTATATCTTTATGTGTTACATAATTCAAAGGTGTGTAAACATCACGCGAGAGGTCTCAAACAGGACTTTTATTTCACTGGTCTCAGCATTTCCACTTTCACTGTTTCTCCCAGCTAACTGGGATTAGTCAAACCTGGTAAGTATCGTTTCTGAAAGTAATTATTTTTAGTTTGTTATAGGCTTGCTTAAGAGCCTAACACAGCAGAGGCAAGTATAAAGTGCAGAAAAGCCAAAATGCAATGTCCCCATATGAAGCTACAGAGTCTCTAGAGGTCAATTTAGGAAAGTTGTTCTGACCAGGACCACCTTCCCTGTTATTAGAAGCCTTTGCTTGCAGTAAGAAAAGCAGTTAACTTGAGTAAAGTATAGATTATTTATATAGGACTGTTTAAGGCAAGAACGTGTCACTGAGTGCTTAAGTTGAATTCTCCTCACGTCAAACATCCACAAACGTTAAAAGAAAGCAAAGCAGAGAAACTAATTTAGCTTAAAGCAAAGCAGGGCAGAGGTTCTCACGCTGAACTGAATCTTAGTAAATTTGGTCTTTCGGCTCATCTTCTTACCCAGATGTGCTGCAGGTCTTTGCTGTTGACTGGATACAGAACGCAGTTGGTTCCAACTAATTTCACTGCACACTCGATGTTCATGTTGGTCACGGAGCCACACTGGTTATCCTGAAACACAACAGAGACGCACATCAGCCTGTTAGCACCTCAGACCTTTTAGGAGTTTTTTGCATGCACAAGACCTCGCACTGTGAAGAAAACCTCAGAGCTTAATGTTTCATTTGTATTCAGACTGCGTGTTACACGAGGTAAGAGTCTCCTTTCAGTCCTCTACACGAGCAGACCTGCAGTAATATTCGAGTCATGCCTGATGCAGCAAATGAAACAGAGTGATGAACAGTGACGTGACTGTCAGAGGGAAAACGAGAGAGCGGCGCAGACAGAGAGAAGGTGAAAGAGTTCCAAACAGGCGGAGGGCCGCACTCACATTAGAGTTGTTTCTTCGCACGAAGTCTCTGATGACGATCGATCGATCTTCAAGTTTTAACTGCAAGAGAAAGAGCAAACGGTTTGAGAAAATGGTGGCTAACGCAGCTGAGTGACTTCATGGTTAAGACATCTCAATGCTCACAGAAGCTGCTGAGTGTGTGACACTGAAATTGGATCATCATCTTCTTATAATAACCCTTACAGCAGAGGAGAACGCTGCACATCAATAACTCTAATGGAGCCTGGACACAGAGCTGGAAATTAACCAGCAATGAAATCTATTCGCACTCGGACCATAAGAGCGCTACTTATGCAATTTGTCACACGGGCATCCCGTCCTCACCCACACGACCACTCGGCAGAGCTGCAACGCCCTCTGAGAGCAGATAAACGACTCTGCTGTCCAAACAAAGAGACGCATTTCACTGAGCCGGCCAGCAGGAGTGTTTATTCAGCACCGGACGAGTCAGCAAACACAATTTCACTTTCAATTGCTAATCAAAACACTGAAATAAAAGAATACAGATCCAGTAAAACTGAAATGGTTTGTGGATAGTCTGAGGGGCGGACAAAGTCACAGCTTGCAGCGATCGGAGAGGGCAGAAAACAGAAGCTGTTGGACTAAACTTGGCATCGGATCAACTCTCAGAGGGAA
This sequence comes from Astatotilapia calliptera, assembly GCF_964374335.1. Classification (NCBI taxonomy): domain Eukaryota; kingdom Metazoa; phylum Chordata; class Actinopteri; order Cichliformes; family Cichlidae; genus Astatotilapia; species Astatotilapia calliptera. The sequence continues at coordinate 14,845,496 of NC_137427.1, read as the reverse complement.
ACATTGTTCCTGTGAACTGAATTCTGCTGTGTCACGCCATGCCTGTGCGCAGGAATCCAGACTGAAAACAGGCCTGCAGTAAATTAATTAAAAAACTAAACAAAAACATGCCTGCTGTAATGAACAATGGCTGAGCAGCAGCTATAGAGAGTTTCAATGCTTTTTGGATGCCAACACACAGATGGTTTATAATTAATGCTTAGAGAACAACATTAAAAAACGATCAGCAGGTAAACGGCATAAAACGCACTCCTCATGTTCTACCAGGAGTGTGAGCTCCCCGTTATCAGACTGATTTACAGCCCGCGTCCAAATTCAGTTTCCATGATAGATATACACCTTCTCTGTTCACACATGGGTTTTTCTTTAGAGAGGATACGTTTTAAAACGTTTTTAAAAATCCATTAACTGCTGGCCTGATCTCCAAATATGACTAGATCATGTACACAAACTACATAAAGGATGTCAAATTAATTTGACATCATGGGCAACATGAGCTGAAGTGGCCTGGACTACTGAAGACTGCCCTTTCTGCCCATGTAAAGAAGTTTTGCTGCGTATTTAACCCCTGAGATGTCTTAATGATGTCTTCATTTCAACTGTACATCGCAGTTTTTCTCCTTGATAAAGGAATAGACCCTGCCCTTTACTGTGGATTTTATTTCACTTATATGGATATCTTGGTTTCTCCTTTAAAAAAAAAAAAAAACCCCAAAAAAACAAAAACACCAAAAACAACTCCGGCTCACATCCTTGCTGTGCATTTCCTTCACCTTTAAACCACAGCATGCAGGACTTCATGGGTTCATACATGAAACAGATGAAACACCAGTGAACAGCTAGTTTAGTTCAAGGTCATACAGGAAGTGCAGAATTATTAGGCAAATGAGTATTTTGTCCACATCATCCTCTTCATGCATGTTGTCTTACTCCAAGCTGTGTAGCTCGAAAGCCTACTACCAATTAAGCATATTAGGTGATGTGCATCTCTGTAATGAGAAGGGGTGTGGTCTAATGACATCAACACCCTATATCAGGTGTGCATAATTATTAGGCAACGTCCTTTCCTTTGGCAAAATGGGTCAAAAGAAGGACTTGACAGGCTCAGAAAAGTCAAAAATAGTGAGATATCTTGCAGAGGGATGCAGCAGTCTCAAAATTGCAAAGCTTCTGAAGCGTGATCATCGAACAATCAAGCGTTTCATTCAAAATAGTCAACAGGGTCGCAAGAAGCGTGTGGAAAAACCAAGGCACAAAATAACTGCCCATGAACTGAGAAAAGTCAAGCGTGCAGCTGCCAAGATGCCACTTGCCACCAGTTTGGCCATATTTCAGAGCTGCAACATCACTGGAGTGCCCAAAAGCACAAGGTGTGCAATACTCAGAGACATGGCCAAGGTAAGAAAGGCTGAAAGACGACCACCACTGAACAAGACACACAAGCTGAAACGTCAAGACTGGGCCAAGAAACATCTCAAGACTGGTTTTTCTAAGGTTTTATGGACTGATGAAATGAGAGTGAGTCTTGATGGGCCAGATGGATGGGCCCGTGGCTGGATTGGTAAAGGGCAGAGAGCTCCAGTCCGACTCAGACGCCAGCAAGGTGGAGGTGGAGTACTGGTTTGGGCTGGTATCATCAAAGATGAGCTTGTGGGGCCTTTTCGGGTTGAGGATGGAGTCAAGCTCAACTCCCAGTCCTACTGCCAGTTTCTGGAAGACACCTTCTTCAAGCAGTGGTACAGGAAGAAGTCTGCATCCTTCAAGAAAAACATGATTTTCATGCAGGACAATGCTCCATCACACGCGTCCAAGTACTCCACAGCGTGGCTGGCAAGAAAGGGTATAAAAGAAGAAAAACTAATGACATGGCCACCTTGTTCACCTGATCTGAACCCCATTGAGAACCTGTGGTCCATCATCAAATGTGAGATTTACAAGGAAGGAAAACAGTACACCTCTCTGAACAGTGTCTGGGAGGCTGTGGTTGCTGCTGCACGCAATGTTGATGGTGAACAGATCAAAACACTGACAGAATCCATGGATGGCAGGCTTTTGAGTGTCCTTGCAAAGAAAGGTGGCTATATTGGTCGCTGATTTGTTTTTGTTTTGTTTTTGAATGTCAGAAATGTATATTTGTGAATGTGGAGATGTTATATTGGTTTCACTGGTAAAAATAAATAATTGAAATGGGTATATATTTGTTTTTTGTTAAGTTGCCTAATAATTATGCACACTAATAGTCACCTGCACACACAGATACCCCCCTAAAATAGCTAAAACTAAAAACAAACTAAAAACTACTTCCAAAAACATTCAGCTTTGATATTAATGAGTTTTTTGGGTTCATTGAGAACATGGTTGTTGTTCAATAATAAAATTATTCCTCAGAAATACAACTTGCCTAATAATTCTGCACTCCCTGTATTTGTGCTTTTCATATGTATACCGCTTCCTTTAAGATACGATTCATTTATCCCAAACTTGGGAAATTCCTTTAATTTCTTATTTGACAGATACGGTAAAACGCTTTACTGCAGCGGTCTCCAACCTTTTTTGCACCACGGACCGGTTTATGCCCGACAATATTTTCATGGACCGGCCTTTAATGTGTCACGGAGAAATACAACAAAATAAAACTAGTACCGGTACCGAAAAAAAGAAGATTTATTCATAACACACGTGAAAAGACCCAGGAAAACCGAGTTAATGATCAAAACAATAACAAAATAACGCTGAAAACCGATAAAAACCCTGAAACTCATACATTTCACACCTGAGCCTCAACTCTCGCGACCCGGTACCAAACGACTCATGGACCGGTACCGGTCCGAGGCCCGGGGGTTGGGGACCGCTGCTTTACTGTACTTAAATGTTAAGTTTACTCTACTTTTAATCATTAAAAGTAGAATAATCACAATTAGAAGTATTTTTGTTACCTCCATAGTGCCAGTAGTTATGCTTGACTAAATGGTATAATGCTAGCTAACTCAGTTGTTGTTGGGCTGTTGATGCCTTTACATGGAACAAACTGCAAAAATAAACAAAAACAAAACTTTGAATCCCACGGAGGCAGGCGCTGTTCAGTTTGTGCATAAACACCACGCACTACACCCGAGAGGACAAAAACACCACCTGCTGTTACCAAAAATTCATCTACAAAAATACTGGCGGTGACCAGTAGTACCCTTTAGCCTCCTAGTAGAGACACCTACAGCATGAATTTCAAAATGCTACGTGACTGTGTTCTGAAGTTTTCACATTCATAAGATTTTTAGAAAACTTGACCTTTGACTTCTAACCTTGAGGTCAAGGTCACTGAGACTCAAACTTATTTGAGATTTTTAGTAGAGTCGAGGTGTCACATTCACAAACTTGTGAATGTGACACCTCGACTCTGTGATCTGTGATTGTGAATGTGACTTTGTGATCACATTCACAAGTTTGTGAATGTGATCATGTCGCTTGCGTGCCCGGCAGGGTCAAAACAATACCCCATCAGACTTTTACGGCTGAGGGGGGAAAACGTTCAGGGTCCAAAATCACCAAAATGTGCAAGAGCGAGGTTTTAATGCCTCAGATTGCTACATTAGGTGTTAAGAGTCCAGTCAGGGCAGAAACACAAAAGTGCACCAACGTGAGACTGTAAGACGTGGACCGTTGCTGAAGACACAGGACTCTAAATGGGGGAAGTGACCCAGAAGTAGCTCTTCAGATTCTCTAAATATGAAAAGAAGGTGTTTGAGTGCTTCTTTCATTCTCCTTTAGGACGAAATACACTGAACCACCCTTGAAAGGAACAAGGATAACACAGCCCCCACAAGGGGTTCATTACCTGGGACTTTCCATCAGTTCTAGACCCAAAGAAGCATCTTGAGAGGTGAAACATCTTCAAATAAACCTAAAAAAGCCTATTTGCCTTCTTTTAAACTCTAAAGATGACACACAATTCACAGAGACACACAAATAGTACAGCTCATGTAAATGTTAACCGAGCGTTATGAGAGGTGAACTCTGAACGGTACACTGCTGTGATAAAAATCGGACTTTCATGAAGTCGTTCACCTGAATGAAGAAGCTCTAAACAACAACAATGAGCTGCGTGAAAATAAAAAAGTGAATTTCAGGCTTAAAGCAAATTCACTTTGCATTTGTTAGGTCCTCAGTTTGATCGCTGCCATCTTGTAGCCTCATTTTTTAATTTTACAGCCTTAATGAAAGGCGGGAGTTACCCTGGATAACGATAGGCATGGACAGGATGAGCAACTAATTTCAAGACAACCACCTCCTCTGTTCCTAGACAACTAAACCGTGTGTCCAAAAACATACAAGCGAGAAAAGTGACTGAATGAAATGAAGAAACACCAGCACTAAATACCACCACCCTCGCAACAGAGTTTAACATTCCTATGCAGCACTCAATCAGGTGCTGGCTCCCAAACTGGCACTCAGTGATGAAAACTTTGAAAACCCCTGCTGTAAAAAGGTGACCTGTGGGAGGGCCTATTTTCACTATAGGCGAGTGGAAAAGATGGCTTTACTGGCAGGAAGAGAAGTGGCAGCGAACCACCAGGCAAAAAACCAGAGTTTGGACAGATGCAGATAGAAGTAGAGGAGAGAGTAGAAATCGAATAAAATGAGAATAAGAAGAGCGAAAGTTGATCGTTAACTGAAACGGATGAACCAGAATTGGTTTGTAAAAATGCTGCAACTTGTGTGGTGTGGAACTGGTTTGGCTTTTGTCCGTCAGACACACAACAAAGCACTATTTTTGGTAGAGCATGCTAGCGGGCCGTCGTTATTGCAGTGTTTTTTTGAAAATACGGCACACTTAGATCAATCCTTTGATTTTTCTGAAAATTGACAGTGCCCCTTATAATCCCGTGTGCCTTGTATGAATTCTGGTTGTGTTTACTGACCTCGAAACGATTTATGTCGTACACGGCGCTTGAAAATCTGTCAAATGTTTTAGTGCGACTTTGCTAAGCTACGAACCCGGATTGTTGGAGCATTACGGCTATCGTAGGCAGACGCCTCGCGGAGTGATACGTACTGTGCTTCAACATAATATTACCGTGTTGTGTGTGTATAACCTCTTTGTAAGTTTTGTGGATATTATACATGGTTATGCTGAGGATATGTCGGCCAATTGCCACTGGAAATGCCTTTTGGTTAAACTGTCAGCAACGAATTTGCATTTGCACTGTTGAATTTTTATATAACTTTAAACAAGCAGCTTTTTTAAAGCAGGTTTTTTGTTAGCACTAATAAAGTTGAGTTGTAAAGAATTTTGTCTAGTGTCAATTATATCGTCAGTTATATCGTTATCGCAAATTTTCAAATGTATATCGTGATAAATATTTTGGGTCATATCGCCCTGCTCTAATGGGGATGGAGAAAAACAGGAATATATACTTATATCAGACTCATGTGTAGGTAAGCAGGTAATACTGCTATTATTAGAGCTGAAACAATCAGCTGATGAGCTGACTGATCAGAATACTAATCAACACAATCCATCCATTTAGTTTGTTAACTGCTTATCCACTTCAGGGTCATAGCGAGGCCAGACCCTGGACAGGTCGCCACTGTTGGGCTAACACAGAGAGAAGGCCACTCACACCTGCAGCCAGAGTCACTAATTAACAAAACATCACTCCTGTCTTTGGACTGAGAGGAAGCTCGAGTACCTGCAAAGAACCCACACATCTACAGGGAGAACAGGGAATACAGCCGGCTGACTAAAACCCAGGACCCCACAGGACCACTGTGCTGCCCAAATAAAATAAAAATGGGGGAAAAAAAAAAAAAAAAAAAAAGTAATACATTCCACAGTAAAGCATAGCAGCATGTTTTAATTGGCTGAAAGATAATTTCAGCCAATTAAAACAATAATTAGTTAAACGAGGAACTAAATGGTACCAGGCTTTCCCGGCTCCTAAACTTACTATACATGTGACAACGAGCTCAACTACATTATTATTTAGTATTATGCATCTCTCTTGACCTAAAGGAAAATTCAAGCATTTCAATAATGTTAAACGTTTCTGATAAGTGTGGACCTTCTGGGTCATTTTATGCCTGCACAGCAGAGATTCAGAAACAGGGCTAAACTCTGCATCAGGACAATCAGCACACAACTCTTCAATGTTTGGAAATACATTTTTCATTTTACTGCAAAGAGTTGGACTAGAAATGAGCACAGCAACAAGAAGGTGCTGGAGATAACAGTGAAGACTGTATGGCTGCAGTTTGTATGAGTAAAGATGCCCAAACATCCTGTTGAGGACAGTATGAAAAGCGCCTGCAAGCACACACACACACACACACACACACACACACGCTCTTCAGCTTTATCTTACACTGTAACCCAACTCCTCTGGTTTCTGGGAGAGGAGCCACTGAGTGTGTGTGTGACTGTGTGGAGGGGATATAATCGATGGGTCGCCATGTTCCCTTGTACTCGATTAAACATCAGCTTGTCATCTCCTCATTTCTCTGCAGCTCAGGATTAGAGCATGTACACACACCAACTTCTGTCCCTACTTATCTGAAGCTTTTAGCCAAGAGAAGAGCTTTTTTTGGACAGACCCACAAATGCAGCTCTTCTTCATTAATATTCTTTCAGTGCTTTGTGCTGCAGTGCGCTGCTGTAGTCAGAAACGCTGCGTTTAAAGCACAGGTACAGAAACATAACCACCGAGTGCGACTGCGTTGGTCAGGCAGCTGTTAAAAGTGTCCTGTTGGTATCAAAGTATAATCCACTTAACATGTGTAACTGTAATTTTAATCCACCGTACACCTTGTAACTGGATTATGTCATTTACACTCTGTTCCTTAATTCTGCTAGGGAGCTGCATGCCCCCGCGGTGGTAGCGACGACTCTCCAGGAAGAGGTGAAGTTGAGGAGGAGGGACGGCGCTGCCATCCCATCGAGCAACGCGTTACAAAAGTGATAAAGCAAAAACATTTTCCCCTCCTGATACTGTTATCTCTCAGCAGAGAGGATCGCCTGGGCTTACAGCTCTGGTAGAAGCTGCTTTAACCACCAATGAGCTACATGCACCCAGTTTTGTCTTACCCTTGATTTAACTGTATGTTTGTGTTCAGCATCAACACACATGAAACATTAGAAACCTAAACCTTCGAGTTCCTTTTTTTATTTAAAATGCGTGAGTTGTACTGATGTCTAAAAATACAAATGGTCACCATCTTACAGTCTACGTCTCTTACTGCCTAAATGAGTGATTTAGGCAGTAATTGAGGAACTAAAGGGAGATAAAAAATAAAAAACCATATATTACACCTTTTTTTGGCTGATCTTAAGTGCTCTTGTTTCATCCAGCAGTGTCTTGGTTGACCTTTGCATTACTTACTCTCTTTTACCATGTGTGTAAGAAAGAGAAAGACTTAAAGGGAGGTAGGGGAAGGGGCAAAACAGCGAGGACAGAGAAAGAGAAAAGACGAGGAGAATCATATACAGTAAACACTGGACAGCCTGGTATCCCCGCTCCAAGTATCTAGATTTTGTCTTCACAGTTATTTGAGCCATACCTGGCCTAGCCCCTTACCTTTCCTTGGAAAACCCTACATAGACCAAGCAACCCCTAACAACACAGCTACTGGGGCCAGTAGATGAGGTGTTTTGGGTGTGTCCTGGAGGGGATCTGGGGACAGAGCCAAAACACGATGGAAGGACTTTGTCTCTCAGAGAGCTTGGGATCGCATCAGTGTCCTGCAGGAAAGGTCAGGACGTCACTGCTCAGACTAACAGCAGAAACTGAAATCAGTGGAATCAGAGGAGTTTGTGTGTTATGTATCTGTGTGATAAATAGTGAAGCTAAATGAAAATAAAACTGAAGTTGTCATTTTTGGCAACTTCAATCACATCGATAGCACTCTGGGCCCCCTTTCCTCCTATTGTAAAACACATGTAAAAAACCTCGGTGTCTACATTGATGGTTCTTTTAAATTGAATAAGCAGGTGAGTGCAGTAGTTCAGTCCTGCTTCTTTCAGTTAAGACAGCTAGCCAAGGTAAAGCCATACCTCCCGGCTAACGTCTTTGAACGTGTTATTCACCTTTTCCTTACTTGCAGATTGGACTACTGCAATTCATTGTATTTTGGTCTAGACCAGGCCATCATCCATCGTCTTCAGATGGTCCAAAATGCTTTTAGCTTCTTTACACTGGCTTCCTGTCTCCTACAATTTAAACTTTTACTTTTTGTTTTTAAGTCACTTAACGCCCGAGCCCCTCCTTACCTGTCTGAGCTCCTCTCTGCTTATGCTCCAGGAAAAACCATGAGGTCTAGCTCAAAATTGATGCTGTCTATCCCACAGACTAATCTCAAATCTCGTGGTGATAGAGCCTTCTCCGTGGCAGGTCCCAGACTTTGGAATAGTCTCCCCCTAAATATTAGATCTGCACAAACACTTGAGCAATTTAAATCACAATCGCTGTTTGAAATGTGCTATATAAATAAACTTGACCTTGACCTTAAAATAAGTCAGAAGCCAAGTACTAATGAAAGGTCACAGCTACTAAACTAATGATGCAGAATTAAGATGATTCCAGTGTACAGTAGCTTGAAAAACAACATTATTAAACTTGGATGTTGATAGAAAAACGTGACCCTTGCAGAAATACTGATGTTCGCAAAAAAGTAAAAGACAACTTTTAAGTTTTAAGCACAATTTGCTCAGGTTTGTGAATTTACTCTCACATCTGATTTTTCTGCAGAGCAATCTGGTGAGCATTAATTTAGCACAAAAAACAAACAAACGAACAAAAAAAAAAAAAACAAAACCTTAAAGAAATCCTCCACATTAGCAGTGAAGCGATGATATCTCCTTAAGGAGCAGAAAGAGTTTGACAGCTTTAAGGTTTGTTTGGAGGTCAAATTAAAATGAGGCAGCGCTGTGACTTTGTGAAATCTGAATCTGAAAGCAGATGAAGGAGGAAGGTTCCTCCTCGTTACTCACATGATGCACACAACTCCTCGAGGCACCTTGAAATCAAAGCTGTGTCTCTGCACCACTGCTGCTGTGGTGATTTATGCATTTCTTCCAAAGCCACAGGTTCACACACACATGCGCACTAATTAAAACTGGACTTTGACACGCTGAGTGAATCGCATATCTCTTGACATTACCGGTAACACACACACACACACACACACATGCACACACACACGGCTGATTACCCTGCTACACCGATGGGTCACAGCAAAGCACTTGACTGTTGCTATGGCTCATATAGAGATGAGGAGGAGGGAGGCGGTATGATGAGGTGGTGGGCACAGACTCCGACAACAAAAAGGGAAAAAATAAATAAATAAATAAAAAATGTTTGTGTGTGGTACTTGCCTCGGAAAAAAGAAGAGCAGCAACCTTGGTTGTCTCTTCATCCATGCTTTTAGGGCAGAAGTGGCCAGATTGATAACAAGAATCGATGGAGGCTTTGATTTTCCAGCCTGATTTGCACGAGTCATTATTCAGGTGCGGCACAAAGATGGAGAGGAAGATGGATGCTGCAGAGAACTGCAGCTTGGGGGCCACGCCTGCTCTCTGACAGACAGCTTTCTATACCGGGCTCACTTCTCCTTCACTCTGTTGTCCATACAAAGAAGACACCCGAGCCACAAACACGGGCGCATTCAGTAGTAACAGGTAACATTTCTCTCCACACACGGCTAACTTCACTGAATATGAAGCCAGAAGGTGAAATTCCACCCACAGATGCTGCTAAAAATCTGTGATAATGAAGGTGCGACGTAGCACAGCTACATCCTGCACCTCCGCCTTCAGCCACAGGCAAACTATGCTTCAGCTCAGTGGCGTTTGGGAGAAAAATCGAAAAAAGTAATTTGCAGTTTTGAAAGAAGAGACAAACAAACTGTAAAAGAGCAAGTGAGGCCTTCTGGGTTACGTGGATCCTGTGAGAACTGCGCTCTGGGTGGCTGCCGAGTTGTTTTTATGTGAATGACTTCAATGATTTGTAAGTGCACAAAGAGTTGGCTGAAACTGGTTTAAAAGCAGTGTGTTAGCATACTCAGTAACTGAGTAAGCCAAGTTCTACAATTCAGGTAATCTGTTGCAGAGCTACTATAGGTTCACATTTCATAGTTCCTGCTTGTTCTGAGCTAGATAGGTACAAGGTACAAGACTGTGTGAAGAACTACTTTTTTTTTTTTTTTTCCACAGTTAAAAACTGCTCATCCCAGAATGCATTGCAATTCTAGACATACGCAGACACTCACTCTGGATGAACTTCTTGAATTTGAACCTATTAATCATCCCGTTGTTGTATAATTTTTTTGTATATATTTTATCCTTGTTATCAATGTAGCACAGTGCTTCATGCTCTACAGCAATCACCACTCTCGCCACTTCTGAAGTTTACCGTTTATTAAGCTACCTGTCTTCACAGGTAGAAACATTTCCATGGTAACAGAGACTTCCACCAATCACAGATGTGGTTTCAATTTAGGACTGTGGGCACGGTAGTTCTTTTCCGCGACTTTTCCGGGGGGTGAGGGGGGGTGAGGGGGAGTCTGCTTTGGATGCTTAAAATATTATGGCTCGTAATCAAAATCCCTATGTGGAATCTCAATGGGATTATTACCTCACTGCATGCTGGACTATTTGTGAGCAGCAAGATTTCAGAAGTCCAGAAGAGGTATTAACTTTTCTCAATCATGTAGACATCCAAGTATCAAACAAACCAGATACACCAAAACCTCACGTAAAGGTTGGGATGACCATTGAGAAAGACTAAGCTCGTTCACATCAAACACGACATGAACTAAAGAGGTGAACTGATGCAAATCCACATCCATGCAAGTTAAAAACGTTTCAGGCAAAGCCAGTACACTCAGATGCAAATGTACAGTAGGTCCGTCAGGACGATGTAAATTACATGTGCAAGCTAATTAAAAAAAAAAAAAAAAAAAAAAAAAAAATGTATTGAAAGTTTTATTTATTTGTGACTCAAAAATACTTAAATGACTTTGCTAAGCAGGTCGCCCTGATAATAACAGACCTACATGCACGGGCAGAGCTTCGCCCCATGCAGTAGCTGAATCAAAAGCTAAATTAGCTCATATATCAAAAGTTTTACAATTCAATCAAAAATTAAATGCATAAAAACACGAGCTGTGTTGTGAGTAGTTTCATGATGTTGAGCTGACTCATCACAGTCAGTCTTTGAGTGGTGCTGCAGTCTTTTCTCACTTGTTGCATTTAACAGTGCACCAACAGCATTTGTCCACTTTCAAAAACTGATCGTTAGTTTATATAATTTATTAATTAATTAGTAATTAATTAAGACTTCACAGTAGAATGGAACAATGTCAGAGTCTGCACTGTGGGTCTGCTGAAGCTGATTATGGATAAAACTGAAACGTGTCCGTGTTGAGTTAATGTGAACAGCCTCTGGATCAGATATGTGTGGTGTAGAAGCGACTGATGTAACCGTCTCAAAGGAAACAGGGTCATATAAAACATTTTAGATGTTGTTTGTAGCATCTTTTCAGAGCCTGATGGTTTATGTTCATAACTAGGGCTGAGCATTTAATCTGTTTTCACCTTCAATTACAACTTTGGTTCCCAATGACTTACAGATTACTGTGATCCCAATGATTTACTGATCATCAAACCTGTTGCCATAACAACAAGCCAATGTTTGTATACACTACGGTTTTGTGACTGTAACCATTGCGTTACACTGACAGTTTTCCTACCATTTTTGTGTCTTTTAAAAGCCAATTTCATTCTGTGCTGTTATAACAGTCACCAAATTCTATTTGTTTTTATCTTTCAGCAAAGACAAAGTACCTTAATCTTTGACACAGTTTGCCAGTTCTTCTGCCAAGCGCGTCTCTATTAAGCATCTAAACATAATGACACGATGAGTCAGCGTGGGATCACTGGTTTCATTTTCATCAACGCCACTGATTAAAATCTCATAGGACTCAGAAAAAACATTATGATAAATTTCCACTCATTTTACATTTATGTAAATATTTTGTGATGTCCTCCTAATGAAGTAGCCACAGACATAGCATTAGCTAATGTCCTGCTCCACCACGTTGTCTACTAATCAAAAGGTTGATAGTTTAATCCCCATGTCGAAGTATCCTTGGGTAAGATGCTGAACCCCGAGTTGCCCCTGATGCATCCATCAGAGTGTGGGTATGTGAATCTTAGGCTTGTATGAATGCATGCGATTGTGCGTGAATGAGGCTTATAATAACTTTGCGAATGTGTTAAAAGTTAAAACAGCTCTGCAGACATTAACTTGACAGCTGGCGTATGTAAAGGGGCTATGAAAAGAATTCTAATAATAACTGTGATACACACCAACTAACTGCTAAACACTACACAGGCTGCTACTAATTCAGCACTAATTACAATACCGTTAGGAGACCCTTTGAACTTGTGTGGGTTGGTTTGTACACATTAAAGCCTCTCGCTCTCACACTAGTCTGAAGAACTGCTGTCACAGCTTTGTGATTGGCTGTCTGATGCTGCACAATGAGGTTCTCACATCAGACACTGATTCTGCAAGGATGGTGATCTTAAAATAAAGTAAATACAGTAATCCTGAGTTTATTTAAAAGTGATGAAGCAAAAAAAAAAAATAAATAAAATAAAATAAAATAAAAAAAACAGATCAATGATTAGTCTTTGCAGTTTTGTTTATAAGGCAATAAACTGCATCACCAATAAATCCTCACACCCTGATAACCCTTCTTGCTGCTGCAGGACAGCCTAGCTGAAGCCTATTGATTTGGACACAGGAAGGGTGCACGGCTCTATTAAAAACAGAGAAGGCACAAATCCTTTTACCGATGAAGACCACAGGGGATCGACAGAAGGACTAATAGCACAGTATCTATTATAGAGCAATCTCCTTGCTGTGTAATTTGAGAGATGAAACAAAAAAAAAACCCAACAAGGAGCACTAAGAGCCGCAAGACAGCACTGTACTGTATATCAGCAGGGAAATGAGTAGCAAAAAGAAAAAGAAGAAAATGCAGTCACAAAAAGGTGGAGAATAGAAGATGGAGACAGGAAGAGGGTGGTGGAGGATACTCGAGAGTCAATCATTAAGACAAAGAAATGGATGTGGGGAAAAAGAAAAGAAAAAAACGTCAGGAGAGAAGATGCCGAAGGGGAGGAGGGCGCAAGGAGCTGGAGACAGGGTGTGACGGGGAGAAAATGAGGATGAGCTGTGAACGTGGTACAGACGAGAAAGCAGCCAGCCCAACAAGTGGGAGATCGAGACAAGTCCCAGGAGAGAGACAGAGAGTGAGGAAACCAGAAAAAGCAGGAGCCAGAAATAGACAAGAGTGCAGCAAAAACAGCAGATAGTAAAATGGAAATACAAAGGGGAAGAGCGAGCGGGAGAAAGTAGACTGTCTCCCCACTGGGCAGGACCAACACTGCAGAGGAAAACAGAGAGGATGGGAAGATGAAGGAGGGAGAGAGAGTGAGGAGGAAAGGAGGCTGGCTCTTTAAGCAAGGCAAGTCACCTCAGAGTGCAGCTATTCCTGTGTGTGTGTGTGTGTGTGTGTGTGTGTGTGTGTGTGTGTGTGTGTGTGTGTGTGTGTGTGTGTGTGTGTGTGTGTGTGTGTGTGTGTGTGTGTGTGTGTTCCATTATCCCATCCAGTCAGCACCACATTACATCAACAGTCTCTAACACGTCTCTGTCAGGACGCTGGCTACGGCTGTATGAAGGAAAAGAAATATCGATACAAAATTTAAACAAAAATAATAAAGAGCGAACAGGTCCAAAACATATTAAAAATGTAAAGAAACTAGTGTGGTAGTCTAAAAACTAGACTTTTATTACAAACCCTTGAAGTGGACCTTTGGTGTATATTTCCAGGGGGTTTCTTGGACTCAGTAAGAGTAGCTTTGCATGATTCACAAATCAAAATACTCCTCATTTGTCTTATTTTGAGCCTTTTAGAACAAACCCTTTTAGCTTCTCTGCCTTTACAGTCAGTCTCCATAATCAGCCCTCACTGATTGGCTGCCCCTAATGAAACAGAACGTTTGGTGGGTATGAGGACATCCACTCTTGACATCATACATATAAAAAAAAAAAAAGAATTTAAAAAGTCTGAGCTTTTAGCGCATAGTTGAACACGCACTAATAATTAAACTACTTCGTATCAATATGAGTAACCATACAAGTGAGGCTGAAATCAGAGAGAAGCACATTAGCTCTACCTTAAAAAAAATGAAAGAAATGAGTCACAATAACAAGCGCTGCAGTGAACATGACGTTATTCTGTCCATTTAACTGCGTCAGAGCATGTAAACACCAGATTATATGAAAATCACATCCCACAACAGCTGATTTTATTCAGAATGAAAAAGCTGTGAATGCAGCTGCTGTTAATGAGAAGGTGGAGAAGGTGAAGGAGGTGGTGGGAGGTGGGGGAGATGAGGAGAACGCAGGGGAGCGAGAGAAATGAAGAAGGGTGGGATGGAGATAAAGACACGTTTGAAAAAAGAAAACAAAAAAAAAAAACAACTCTCAGACACAACAGGCACCTTTTATCCTTTAAAATCATCAGAACTGATGATTTTATGTCTAAATGAACACTTTAGTCACTTTTCTGTAAAAGCTTGAACGACAAGTCTGACAAGTCGTGATGAGGAACACGCATGTTTCACTTTCAAGTTTGAACGCGGTGCTGACAACAGTGGAATTAATGCAGGGATTAAGGTTCCTGTCTGCGCTCGTCTCTCGTGCAAGCATGTCTGCTCACTGTAGACACGGCAGACAGGAAACAAAATTCATCTCCCGGGTTACAGTAAGAAAACCGTGACCTCATACATTACACATCAGTTGGTGTTCTATGCATCTGTTAACCAAGCAGCAGAGAAGGCTAACGTTAGCCCCACTCAAACTAATCTGAGATCAGACTTCAGTTAAAACCGAATGTAACCAACGGCTTAAACGGTTCTTTGATTTACACCATATTAGTACAGACAGTGTTTAACCTCATCCATTAGACTACTCAGGTTTGACTGTTTCATGACTTTAGACTAGTGAGCTAGTCTGATTTTACTCCCTGTCCTGGTCGTGGGCAGGTCTGAATACCTGCTGGACATCTAGTTTAACCAGCTCGGTCTGACAACATCTCAGTGAAAATGAAGTTTAATGTAGGCTGTGTCAGAATAAACTGGCACTGCACCAGAGCAATGTGTAACCAAATTCCCAACAGGCAACATGGACTTTAACCAGCAGGAACAGATGGCTGCTGGTGCCACGATTAGCCAAAGTCTGCAAATTAACACAGCACCAATGTTTACCCACATTTTAAAAGGTCGATTTAAAAAAAAAACAAAAAACTAAATTGCCCAAACCCTCATACAGTCTGTAACAACTTGGATGTAGCTTAAATGGAAGGAGGATAACAGAGCAAGATGATCCACGAGGCCTGAAGTCTTCAGAGAGCACAGCAGATTCACAGCTTGTCCCGTCCATTTCACACTTTAACAACAAACTGGTTGCACTCTAAAAGCCATGACCCCCGAGGAGGAGGTCTAAAAGGTGAAAAAGAAAAACATCAGACATATCCTTCCTTTACCTGCTGAGCAGCTTCATCACAACCTACCTAGACATCCTCCATGTCTGTCTGCGTTTTCATGATTGCTCTGATGGATAAGACAACAAAGCAAAGTCACCGCGCATTTAGCAGCATCGTAGTCGTGTGCCGTCTAGAGCACCATCAAATGCTGTCAAATCAATAAACTATCACACACTCAGTACAGCATGAGCTGCACTCGCTGCTCGTGTGTTTATGGGTAATTGATGGTTGAAAACAGCAGCCGAGGAGTCCTCAAAGTTATTGCTTCGTGTCTATTTATTTTTGACATTTCGACGCAATAGTACACGGACTGATTTGCATTTTATTTAAAACTGGTTAGAAGTTTTTCCCCCATTTTCTTCCCCCTGTTATCATACAGTTAAGTTGTCTTTCCTTCAGCATGCACAGCACTTTGTTCATTTTAAAATGTGCTTGTGAATAAACGTAATAAACTTGAACTACTTTAGTGTAACAGTAACGCACAAAATGACAGTTTCAAAGAAAAAAAATGAGAAGTTTCTGATTTATTTTTCCCCGAACAATTCAAACAAGACAGCAAGTTTACTAAACATGATTTAATGTTGACGAGCAACATTTTCAGATTTTGCTGCAGCATGTACAGTCAGCATTAAAGAAAAAGAACTTCATGCAATTTTAGGAGGATTTCTTCAGGTGTGATGAGCAGCTGCAGTGCAGCGCTGCAGCTGCTTCACTGTTCTTCGAGGAAGCGTACAGTACGGTGGCTGGTGCCCTGCCCCTCGTCTGTTTGTTTCCCTGCCTGGCACCTGCACAAACCATAACCAAGGCTCTGGGCTCCAAAGCTCCGTTGGGCGGGCCTTGGCAACAGCTTCGTGTCCCAGATTACGCCAACGTCTGCCAGCCTACCACGAGCACCTGCGGGAGGCTTCTGAGCAAACTCCACTGACGGATGCATACAGTCATCTGATGGGTATTAGTGCTGAGCAGTGTGCGACATCCGAGTAGCTGTTTTGACAATCGGCAACACTCAGGTGACCTTTAAAAGACATAAGACCACAGCTCTGAAGGACTTAATCAAATTCTACTGATCCTACTTTTTTAATTTTTAAAAACAAAAACGTTTGATTAAATCCAACTTGAATTGCGGCAGGTTAAACACAGAGGAACTGGCAGAATAAATGATTTAGGTTTTAAACAAGCTGAGCAGACTAAACAAGTGGAGATAAGCAATGTGATTAATATCATCCGCTCAGTCCAGACAGTAACTGTGTTTGCTGCTTTATCAACTAATCAAGCTTAATCAATAAGGACGACACACGCAGTCTGACACCACAGCGAAGTGAATGAACACTCAATTTTTCCTTTGTGTGTACTGTGATGTATTGCGCGATCATCCTGCAGTCAGACTGGACTTAAAATATTTGTGTAATCCAACACAGTGTCATTTTCGGCTATGTAAGAAACAAACAGGGAGGCATCCACACAAACCCCTTCCTGCAACCACAGGAGTCGTTGTCTGCTGGCCTGCTTAGGAAAAATGCAAATGTAAGACACTTTGCACCATCTCCACTTTTCAGACCCTTTAGTTAGAGCCATCCTTTATATACAGTCTATGAATGCAAGCCATGTTATCGTTAGATAACTGAGCTAAAAATGCACCACAAGTTTGGTAACTTGAATAAGCAGAGGTGAAGCCAAACACACACAGGCTGTCCATCGACCTGTCAGTCAGAGCAGCCACACCCCAGGAATAAAATTTCAAGCCTCTTCGTACAGCTGTTATAAAGTGATAGAACTGTGGTAAAGACTAGAACATGGACCCTCTCATTCAGACCTCCACCACTGGCGTCATTTTTAGCCACAAACATTACTGCTTGCTTGCCATGTAATGAGTGTTTGTATAATTTGTATCATTACATTACTAATTCCCACCCCTAAAGCTAATCACACCTATTCTACTCGGTCAGATTACTCTGTGCATTTCTTGAAATACTGTCCTCGGTGATCGATTTACAGTCACTTTGTTTAGCCTCCACGTGTTTAACAGAAGAACCAGAAATAAAAAAAATAAAAATACAGCCCGACCTCGTGTTTTAAACGCATTTCAGCAGTAAGATGATCTCTTCAAGTGCTCGGCAGCGCTGCAGCTAAAATGCTTTTGAAGAGGCGAGGGCTCGATGGGACTAAAAGCAATGTATGTGATCATGACCAGAAGATGGATAAGAGGTGAAAGAAAACCGTGTGGTGCAGTGGCCCGAGTGTAAATCAGCAGTCAGCCCACACAGTGAAAGACATGTTTCTATTGTGTAGGTCAGCTGGGGGGGTTGACCACACTTGTGTAGCTGGATGGATGGGGGCAGGGTGGAGGGCCAGGTTGACAGATGGGAGTCACCCTGCGGTTACAGCATTCAGCTCTTCCTCCCACTTGAAATTTTGATGGATTTTCCCCCCATTTGCTGCAAACAAGAGCAATAAACCTGTTGTTCACACAAGAATTTAAACTAATTAAACTACAAGCCTGAGAGACAAACAGACTGATGGCTGCCATCACTGTTTCCATGCTAAGGATAGCATACAGTGAATATAACCCCCGCCCATGTAGGGGTGTTCATGATTTCCTAATAACAAAATAGTCATCTTATTATCAAAAAAACAAAACAAAAAACAAATAGCTTATGTAACTATGATTTCTCTTATACATTTGCATTTTCTTCCATCCAGCAACTAGTATGACGTAACACAAATCTGCTATAAACTAGCAGGAGTCAGATCAGCAGATCTTTTCCAGTGAGATCCAAAATTTTTAATTTTATTAATTACAAACTAAGCTCTACATTATCAGGCTTGAACCCATGCTAAACATGCTTGAATGTACTGTATGTTGGGATATGTACACTTATTCCTTTTCATGTACTTTGTTAAAAATTGCTATTCACTCAGGACCTGCACGATTTTTCAAAATTCCAGGTTTCACCAGACTGGCGTGTTTTAACAGCACCACATAGTGACTGTGGTACAGGAAAATTGGAGTTGTGGTACAAAACTGCAGAACTGTTCCCCCCGTAGACCAAACAGAAGAAACCTGCACAGACGGACTGCTACAGCTGCCAAAAGGTTCTGTGTGCAAGTCACAAGTCTACCAAAACTATTCAGTAATTTGAGAGCACTTTGAGTTGAAGGACAATCCAAAGAAAAGGTTCCCATATAAACGCAGCATCAAGCTTCCCTAAATAACTTGCTCAGCAGTGCCTTTAAAACAAACAGAAAAAAAGAAAAACCTTCCAGCACGATGAAAAGGCAAAAATAAATGCAGTAAGACCTGGAGTCTCCCTATTCACCGGGATTTATTTATGTCTATTGATCCAGAACTTCCTGTTTCAGTTGCAACATAACGATAATGGCTTAGCATAAGCGACAAAATGCTAATGTTTTATTTCCTCATTTCACCGTGGGGTCAAGCACTGCGAGCAGCCGAGTGGAATTTATTAATCACAAATCAGATCAGTCTGATTTGTATTCAGAGCAGTGAACCTTAATGAATGCATAATGCTGCTAACTCGAGGGCATTGTAACGGGCAAGAGCAGCGAAAGTGGGAGCTCATCATATGACAGCACGCCAAGAAAGCCCTGACAATTCAACTGACTCTGAGAGCAGAAGGTGGGATGAAACCATTCCCAGGGTACAGAAAAAGCCTGCACATTACCATAACAGCCACCTGGGACTAAACTGTCAGCATGTCTCATTTCCAGTCAACATTTTTATTTTTTTTAAAATTCACTTTCTCATGGTGTAATTCACTATTTCAGTGAGGTTGGTCTGAGCATGATGGGCTGATGTTAATTAATGACCCATGACAAAAATTCAGCACGCTGTCTGAAAGTGGAAGCAGACTCCATCGTATGAAGTTTTAGCGCCACGAAAAGGGAAATGCCATTTCCTTCCTCAGAGAGAACAATTCCACCTACCTGAATTAAAAGTCACCAAAGATCAGAAAGCACACGTTTTGGTTGGTGCTCTTGGATGGATACATCATATCCATTGCTTACATTTCCCAGAGCTGCTGGACTGCAGTTTGTTGGAATTTCCTGCTGATTTTCAGATTCAAGCACGTTCCTGAACATCCCGGCTCTGTTTGAATGGTCAGGAGACCAAAAACTGTAATCGCCAGTAGAGTTTGTGTCTTCCGACATGTCCAGAGAGACGGTCTTGGCGGAAACACTCAAAAAGCACCACCTGGTGGTGGTGATGTGGTCAGGTATGTATAGTTGGTATATGGTGTCATAGGTTTGACAACACGGAAGATGAGGTCATCCATTATTTAGGTCAATTATTGCTATTGTTATGTTTTAGGACATAGGGTATTTTCTGCACTATGAGGCACTTAAAATCCTTTAATTTTCCTTATGTATGAATTCTGGTTGTGCTTACTGACCTCGAACCGATTTTATGTGGTACAAAAATCTGTCAGCAAATGTTTTAGTGCGACTTTGGTAAGATAGGAAGCCGCACCGCTTGATGGATTGTCGGAGCTACCGTAATCAGGAGCCTCGCAGAGTAATCAGGGTCCAAAACTCCATCCTCTTCAGGTCCTGAAGTCGAACGAACACTGCCGCATCTTTGAAAGTTAAAAACTGTCTAAATTCTTTCATCTGTAATAAAATGATCAGTGTTGCTGCTTTACCAGGTGTAACAATTAAGTTTAACATCCAGACATCCATGAAAACAGAATTTATTAAATTTAACGGAGTTAAAAGTTAGCAGGAAGTTAGCTCGCTAGTTTCCACCTAAACATGATATACCATGTCCTGACAGAGATTTCTGAAAAAATTAAAACGTACAGCTCTGCTATCACTTCCAACATAAATGAAGACCGAAAACTAAACAGCAGTGGCTTTTTAGGGTTACTGAAGTTGGGCTAGCTGGTATATAATGATGTGCTACGTGATTACCAGCGTCACAGCTATGTTAGCATAACAAACACAGTGAAGCTAGAAGATGAACGCTAACTTTTTTCCACTCGATCCAATGGTTGGGGACAAATGCAATCGCATGGCAGGATGCTGTAAACTTCAGTCAGGAGAACAACTGAGATAATCCATCCACAATACGAGGTTAGTGATTAATATACTGCAACAACATGGGAATAGAGCAGCTGCGAGAGAATTCCACATTAATTAATCAATGGTACGGAAGTGGAGGAAGCAAGAAGAATGAGTTTCGTAAAGTTTGACTTATCTGACCGTTTTGTTTCACTTAATGCCCCTTATAATCCTGTGCGCCTTATGGCCCGAAAAATACGGTACCGGTAATTTAACATCTGTGAGTAATACATAAACTGACAATCACATAAAAGTAATCATAAATTAAATCATATAACAACAGTTGTTTTTCTTGTGCAATTGAATGGTTTTATTGGCTTGACATTGCACAACAACTCAAAGTTTATGGCGTCGAGAGCTGCTAACGCTCTGACCGCTGCTAACGCTCTGACCGCGACAACCTCTTTAACATCAGCAGCACAGCTTCTCATATTGTCCCCACCCTTCACCATATTAGATATTGGGCAGGCTTAAAAGTAAACACGGATGTTCTCAGATGTTTAGCGCACCGCCAAATAGCTATTTAAATGTACACTGATGTCGCTGGTGCATTTTTAAATAAATAAAGTAACACCGAACATGTCGTACACGATGCATGTTCACACCACAAGCTCAGCAAGCTTGCCGTTTCATTTTCACTGTTCCTTCCTCGATGTGCATTATACTAAAAATCAATGGGACCGTGTTGTAACGTCAGTCAGGAGGGTGACCACAAAGCCCAGATAGAGTTTTTAAAGAGTCTGCAACATGCAGATAAGCTCATAGTCGTTGATAGTTTTTTATATCAAAAGTAATACCAGTGGCGTACGAGGCTGCTCGATGGGGCACCACGCCTGCTGGCAGATCTTCATTAAACTGACCACTTTGTTTAATCTCATACTGTTTCTGGCAACACTACGTTTGTGTACATTTTAAATCTTTGCGAGGCTTCCTCGTTGTGCAAGCAGAGATTTTAGCATTTCAATCATTTTAACTTTGAACGGTTTCACTTTCATGCGCTAAAATGAAGCAACAAAGAAACTACATTAGACTGATCGCCTTGTATCATTTAGAGTTTGCACATAATGGTCGCAATGTCCAAAATCTTATTTCGCTGTGAAAATGTCTGCTTTATGAAACCCGAGAGTAACTCTAAGCATCACTTTTCTCTCCACTGATCGCTCCTGAGAGAAAACGTGAAGTGAAAATGAGGTGCAGCCTGCAGAAAAAAATAAATAAATAAAAAGTTGAAATTTTGTGCAAACAGCACCTTGAAGATGTGCAACTTTGCATACTGCAGGATGTGATCATGAATGATTGATTAGGATGTAAAACTGTACTCTCAGGATTTATGCAAAATGAGCTTGCTGAGACTGGGCGTGCAGATAAGCACAGGAGAAATCACGAATACGAGACACAATGAAACCCATACATGTGCACATCGACACAGAGGACATGGTGCTGCGTAAACATCAGCGTCATTGTTTAAGGGGCGCGTCGTTCTGCCTTTGTTCTGACTGAGGTCTGAATGACACTCAGACCAGAACTTTTCTCATTTAACTGGAAAGACAAAGCAAGGCAGCGCTGGGCTCTAAAATAGGCTTCTTCTGGTCGCATCCTGTCTCTGAAATGAGTCTGTGTGAGCTTGTTCCAGGCCTGTCCTCCTTTAAACTCTGTGACCCTTTTCCACAAAGCCCAGGAGAACCCCAGAGAAGCTTAGAGGATGCACAGAACAACAGGTTTGCAAAGTCTGCACCTGCTAAAACGTCTTCATTATCTGGTGGTAAAATGGTAAAACTACACAAAGATGTACGCAGCAATTTACATGTCTAACTGAACTGAAGCTGACAAGAGGTTTTAGAAGGCTGAGACTGTAGTTTATACCGATGCAGGTTAGCGACTTTCTGTACCAACATCACATATGTGCTGTCCAGATTCGACTGAATTCAAGGTCTGATACTGAAGCGCTCCACACTGCTGTTCCTCGAGGCTGGCTCCAAAATCCAGTCACTACAGACTTCCATGTTAAAATGTTCAAATGTACAGCATTAAAAAGCATGTTAACTGCCCAGGAGAAAAATGGTTTTAATCTCTGATTTTTTTTTATAATTCATCCAGGGTGGAGTGGGTGGAGACGAGTGTCGCAGGTGATTTGTGACAGAAGAATAGTGGCTAAAGCAAAAGGGAAGGTTTCAAAGATGGCTGTGAGGAGAGAAATAAAGGGAGTCAACCTGGAGGTGGCAGAGTTGAAGATGCTCAGAAGAAATAAGGCTATCAGAGGGACGGCTCTGGTTACGGTTTTGGAGAAGAGGTTAGAGAGGCAGGGCTGAGATGGTTGGACCATGTGCAGAGGAGGGATAGTGGATATATATGACAAAGGATGTTGAGGAGGTTTCATGGATGTAGTGAAGGAGGACATGCAGAGGGCTGATGAGACAGAAGAGGATGCTAGGGATAGAGTGTGATGGAGGCAGATGTGAAGACCCATATAGGGAGCAGCTGAAAGTAGAAGAAGAAAGGATGCTAGAGTTCAGGGCGTGGCCACTTAGACAAATACAGGCAGCAGCTGACTGCACCAGACAGTCAAAGTGTTACGGACCATTTAGATTCCTCTGGTCAATTTTTGTAGAGCTTAAAATCTGAGTGTCTGGCACTGTTACCAGCATTCATGCTTTTGTGTGGTACTCTGTTAATTATTATGAGTGAGAAAAAGGAAAAAAAAGAAAAAAATCAATACAGCATAGTGTCAGTGTATTTTTGCATTGTTATATTGTTTCGATACAGGGGCGCCAAATATGAATATTTCGTTAAATAAATACATTAAATACAAATACTTTGGGAATATTACGACCCAGGGGGTTCAACCTACCTGATGGGTGGCAATCTTTCTACAAGCTGTTGCAGTCTGATTTGGACTGACTGCAATCACTCAGAGAAATCGCCAGAGGTTTGCAAATATTTGCTGTCTACTTTATAAATGCAGACTTTAAACTTCAAAACAAATGAATGGCGTCCAGGAGTCTAAATCTATATTTCATACCTCAATAGCCTTCAGAATTTTAATCAATCACCTTGATATCTCAGTTAAAAGGTATTGATTCATATTGGTTGCACTCCACATAATCGCCCCAGTGTTGAACATACTGGTAGTATCAACAAACTACTGATCAACAATGACAGCTGAATTTTTAACATACAGGTTCACAGTGTCCAACCACCACCAACGAGTGATGTAATTAATTAAAGTTAAAATAATGTCAACTGTACTATTTGGGATGCAAGAGTCTAAATTCTTGGGTGCTGGTTTAGCTCATGGGTAAAGCACCTGACCCATATCAAATCTGCCTGAGGACATTTGCACAGTCTTCCCTGATCTTTGTACCCTTTTTGTACCCTCTTCACTTAACAGCCCCTCCCAAAAAATATAACCTACACTAGGTTTAGTGTCCTTAAGGATGATCCGAAACTATGAATTAATCGAATCTCCAGGCGCTGATGCCCAGACAGGGTGCTGCACCAAAAAGCTCTTTGTGATTGCTGTGGTCACTCGTCCTTTGCAGAGAAGACTGACTTCTTTATTCGCCAAGTGGCAGTGAAACTGAAGAGTGCAACACTTGTGTGTTAATAGCTAATGTTTGCCTTCAAAGTAAAGAGTTACGCCTTTTGAAACATGGTGGTTTCAGCAGTAAGGTACAACTCTTACATTAAAGGTGAGCAGTGTAAATTTCACTAGTGCTCAATGGTTTGTTGGCAAATACGGGCAAGTTGACACCTTCCATGCAAACTACAGGCGACTGCAGCAACCACAAGGAGGTTATTGGCGCAGCATACAGTTTGCAAAAGACAGCAACCTCCAGCAACCACTCTCCATCCAGTCTCTAGGTCTGTGTGAACTAATGCAAAAAACTAATTCAAATCTTCTTGGTAATGTTCCCGACATTTGAAACGACAGAGAAAATACAAAGCACAGTAATCAACAAGATTTGGATTCAAATGACTAAAAGGACACTACAGAACCCCAAGGCATGGAGGTAGATCGAGCAGATAATTGGGTGGAAGCAATTATTGTTAGTGTTAGATATGTAAAACCCTGCTATAGAGGAGCATTAGAAATTATCAGCCATAGACTATAAATTCTCAGTTCAGCATATCTGCACTATCAAAATTATATTAAAATATTAAAATGACCAGCAGCCATAAAAAAAAAAACAAAAACAAAAAAAACTGCAAAAATATGCTCACAATGATGCAAAAGAAGCAGCACGAGTTTGGTTTCAATGTTCTGAACTAATTAAGGTAAATAATAAACGCAATGAAAAGTAAATGTGCTCTAAAGAAATTAAAAATTTCAAATTAAATCCCTGCTGTTCAACTAACTCATTCATTGTGACTGAGCTGGAAAACATCTGCAGCTGATAGAGGGGACAGGGCAACGATTACAGCCTCGTTCTCCTGGTCTGACCTCGGTGCTTGGGATCAGGTTCAACTCAGATATGTATGTTTATATAATAATAAGAGATCTTCTATCACACACAAAGCTTGGTCTCAGGCCAGGTCACACCCAGCTGAGGATCTACACTGAGTCAAGGATGAGCTAATCAATAGGTGTAAGGTGTCTAAGCAGGGAGGTGCACCTGACAGGACCTGTGCAAGACCCTACCTGTCCGGTCAGTGGTGTGTGTGTGTGTTTGGTGTACTAGCAGCGAGCTGGCTGCAGTCAGGTGGATCAACCCTGCTCAACCTGCCGGGACCAGCTGAAATACATGAGGCTACGAGCTAAACTGCTAGCTAGCTTGTGTGCTTGAATGCTAGCCAATTAGCGAGCTAGGCTGCAGGTTTTAGTCTGATGGATCAGGTGAAGCTGATGACTGCTTGGGTAACAAGTCCGCCAATCACCCCCCTCTCCAAAAAACCACAACAGGCAGGTGAAACAAAGCAGTCCTGACGTCAGGCTGAGATAACCACCGACTGCCGGGGTAAACAGTAAGCACGTTAGCAGCTGTGTGGTACCTTTGTCTCCCTGATGTCCTGCTTCGCACCTTCGGGGTACCACTGGACGCGGACAAATCCCCTCCCGAGAGGCCGACTTGGGGTGTCCACGGCGCTCTCAGTGTCCGAACCGCACGGTACTCGTCCGCCTCCTCCACCGCCGCCGCCGTCTCCGCCTCTCCCTCCGCCATCGTCGAGGTCCGAGTCTGAGTTAAAATCCTCCTCGCCGTGGATCATCCGTACGAGGCCAAACCGGACTGAGCCGCGATATCGTCCGGAGACCAGGTCGTGGGAGAAGAGCAGCCGCTGTGAGCCGTCCGCGGTGGGGGAGAGAGCCATGGAAGGAGGCTCGGAGCCCGGGCTGGCTACGGGAGAGGGGCCCGGTGTGGGTGATGATGCCGCTGCTGCTGCGTCTGTCTTGGCCGCTGCATCCGATGCTACGGGCTCCGCCATCGCCGCTGTTGTCAGGGAGCGATGCTGGAGCGCGAGGATGACGGTGGAATAAAAAAAACTGTAACCTGGAAGCAGCGAAGCGCACGTGTTTACGTAGCTACGCGGGCTACGTATGAAGCGCAGTGTGGCAGCGTCATCACGCAGTACCCGCTGTCACCACTGAGGGGCGCCGAGAGCCAGAAACAGGAGCCACCGAGAAAGACCGCAGGCTGTACGTAAAGTATGATTCGTAATCTGCTGATGGGAGACTCTCTAACTTACTCTAATTGTGTACATTTTTATTTTACGCCAATATTTTAATGGTTACATTTCGTTTTCTGCTGTAAATTACTAATATTTATTATTATAAATTTCATCATATTTAGCTATGTTCCCTTTTAAATTATATTTTCCTAAGTAACGATAGTTAAAAAAGACATCTCTCTCTGTGTGTGTGTGTGTGTGTGTGTGTGTGTGTGTGTGTGTGTGTGTGTGTGTGTGTGTGTGTGTGTGTGATCCTTTGTGGATCTTACCTAAATGATTTAATATTGTTGCACAGTGAACGCTATACAAATAAACATGCAGCTCAGTTAACAATAAAAAAAAGTTTTCCTTTATTTATTATTTAACATCTTTCCACAAATATACATCTGAAGTAGCCTGAGTTTATTAATTTTCAGTGCCCCATAATTAAACATCAGTTGTTTGCTTTAAGGATATATCTGTTTTGTTTTAGATTTGGTTTTTGTGGGGATTTTTATGATAATCTTCTCAGTTTCCAAGTTCTCAAAGACATTTACAAAGTAAACCCCATTAGTGTACAGGAGACAGAATATGTGACAGTTTAATCTGTTTTTAAAGGAACAGGTCTATAAATTTGTGAAGACTGAAAACCAGGAAATATTCTTGATGTGACTTGAATATTCCATCCTCTTCTACTTATCTCATTCAGGGTTACCTATCTCAGACAGATTGAGAGGCAGGGAATACTTTGAACAGGTTACTAGATTATCACAAGATTCACACGTAGAGAAAGACAACCATTGACACCTACAGCCACCAAATAACCCAACCCAGGCATGTCTTTGTGACGAAGACATTGTATCCAAAAACAAGCTACAAAAACACAGGGGGGGAAAAAACACGGCATTAACAATATTTAAAACCGTCTCATACCTAAAGACACAGGAGAAAACACAGATAACAGATTATTTATATTTCCTTTGCTGAACAGCACTGTTGCGACTGTCTCAACATCTTCAGCACAGTTGCAGTTTTGCAAACAAGAACATGTAAAATTTGTCTTTTAGGAAGAACGTGGGGATAGAAGTGTTTAGTGTCAGAAAAGGAGGTGTCCCCATTACATTTATTACATCACCTGACCTATAAACATGAGCACAAAAGTCAACCACTGAAACTAATTTTTCTCTTCAGCACTGCAAATAAATAGCTTTCATTTGTTATCTTAATAAAAAGCTTTTTTTGTAAATTCAAGGATGACAACAATAATTATCGTTTCGCATTAAATAAGCACACTGGTGAATTTACTATTAGACAAACATAAGTCATTTTGCTAATCATCAGTATTGTTAATTTAGTGTAACTGTGGCATAAACCTCACATTTAGGTGGTGTTTTAATAAATTTGTTAAGCATTGTATATCCTGCTCTCGGTGTCAGTTTGCATTAATTTGTTGGGAAATGCCCTCTAAAAGCGATCAAATGCAGTAAATTATTTTATGATTTCATCTCATGAGGGTAAAAGTTTGTTTGGAGAGGATAAATTCTTCAGGGAGCTTAAAACCCCACCAGGTGACAAACAAGCTCCTACACATCCTGTAGCCTAATCCTCTTACAGAACTGGAAAAATAACCCATGGAAAAATCGTGAACTCTGCTTAAAGCGGCTATGGATAGACAAAAGTCTCCTTCAGAGAAATCACATGAAGAGTGGTAAGTCGAGCCCTTAAGTTGGCCCAGTTAAGAAACACGCAATCTCCTCAGTGTGACAATTAATCATCACTGACGTTCTGATGATTAACCAGCCAGAAAATAATTTTCCAAATATCTATACCTACGTTATTGTGTTTATTCCAACCCAGTCGCGTCACTTTATGAAACTTAAACCTGACTTTACAGCAGGCGAACACGAGTTTGGTGTAGGAACTAAGCAAATCCAAATCGGTTGGTCTGATGGAGGCAAGACGATTATCCCTCCTGTAAATATGTTTATGGTTCAGTTTACTCACGGGGAGTAAAGGGTTTATCCATACAGCTCACTTCAGGATTACAAACGGTATAAATACTGGAAGCGCTCCACTCTGTTCAGTCTGCGCCAGTTCTCGCTGTACAGTTACGCGCGGATCACGGACAGCCAGACAAGTTTCATCTCGTTGTTTAAAAAGAGACTGACACGAAATCAGACAGGAAATTGTCAGCGCAGCACTCTTAGTTTTCCTGCGAAACTTTCTGGGAATAATCAGGACTATGTCTGTGGTGAGCGCAGTGCCTTTCCTGAAGCCTCTCCCCATGCGCTCTCCGGTGCCTCAGGGCCGCCGCCACACGCTGCCGGCCAGCGAGTTCCGCTCCCTCAGCCCGGAAGATGCCATCAGTGTATTCGAGATTGAAAGAGAAGGTAAGCAGACTCTTTGAACTTACGTTACAGAGCAACGGTGCTTTTAAATACCTGCCTGAATTTCTTCAGAGGACGCGCGTATTTATGCAGATTTACGCACGCCAAGCGTCTTTTAAGAAAACTGCGGGGAGAGATTCTCAGCTAAAAACACAGATTTTATTTATGTTCTCCGACTGAATAGAAAGCTCTCTACAAACCTGAGCCATCACTGATTTTATTCACGGGCAGATTCTCTTCAGTTAACTGTCCTGTACACTTTCCTTGTGCTTAGCAGTCAGTACATTTGGGAACATTACGCTCAGCTTCTTTAACATCCTGCACAACTAATAAAACTGTCTGATTGTGGCAACCGTGACCCTTATCTTCTTCCTCCTCCTCCTCCTCCTCCTCCTCCTCCTCCTCCTCACACAGCTTTCATCTCTGTCTCCGGTGAGTGTCCTCTCCACCTGGACGAGGTGCGTCACTTCCTTACTCTGTGTCCTGAGCTGTCTCTTGGCTGGTTCGAGGAGGGACGGCTGGTGGCTTTTATCATCGGCTCACTGTGGGACCAGGAGAGGCTTACCACGGTAAGACGGAGCGGAAGACACCTGGACAGTGATTTATCTCCGGTTGAGAGTCGAGCAAAGATTCAACACAGATTAAGAGAGGCGCTTCAAGTGCACAAAATTCAGTGGATGGTGATAAATCTTGCCGACATACGAGTTTAGTGCCAACCGAAGAGAGAACAACAATAATCATGGAAGCTGCCTGACAATTTCTTTTAAGCCTGCAGCTGTACGAGTTTTAAGTTTCCACCTAGCAGAAACAATAAAAAAAAAAATCAGATCTTAAATTTCTTCATGATGACGCAGTTATGCGAATCCAACCAAGAATGAAAGACTGTTTGCTATAAACATTTAATATTCGAGGACTGCAGGCTGGAGTCAACATGTAGCTGATATATTTTCAAAATATGCAGCTTTTAATCCCAAATACAATCATCATTATCATTCAAGAGTTTATTCACCATCTTTTAATTCTCATACTTTTCATTCAACTAAAAGTTATGATGATGAATCCTGCTGACGTCATTTTAACTCCAATATGAAATTATTTTTAATGAAACCAGAGTCATTTAAACTTGAGCCCTTCATTTAGCTTTAATTATTAAAGATGGTTTTTGGGGGTCTTTTAAGCTTTAAATATTTCTGTGGGTACCCAGCAGGATGTTTTACTTCTACTGACAGCTCTCCTCTTCCTCTCCAGGACGCCCTTACGCTACACAAGCCTCACGGGACCACCGTTCACATCCACGTTTTGGCCGTCCACCGGACCTTCCGCCAGCAGGGAAAAGGCTCCATCCTGATGTGGCGTTACCTGCAGTACCTCCGCTGCCTGCCCTACGTCCGCCGTGCCGTGCTCATGTGTGAGGACTTCTTGGTCCCCTTCTACCAGAAGTCAGGCTTTAAAATGCTAGGCCCCAGCAACATCACGGTGGGGCCCCTTAACTTCACAGAAATGTTCTACCCCGTGAGGGGCCACGCCTTCATGCGGCGCAACAGTGGCTGCTGAAGACACAGACTTGATGTGGATTCTCTATAGCTGTGAAAGGAGGTGAAGACCCCTGAGAAACGGGGTACAGGGGGCACGTGATGAGCGGTGCAGTGAGTGTTTGTGATCATCGCTGTCTGTGAGTGAAGCCTGTTTGTTTGGCAGGAAGTGACGTGTGAATTCTGACCCGGAGTCTGCAGAGAGCCAAAAACAGAGAGATGTCGACAGCAGTGGTTTGCAAAAGTGTCCTGAAAGCAAGATTTGATTTGCATTGTAGTGAGTTCGTTACACAAAAACCAAAATCCCAAATCTTTATTTTGATAAACGCTGGACATTTGTGTCCAACAGAACTGCTGCCTTCTTTATTTCTTTTATTTTTTTAAACAGTGAGGACACGTTTAAATAAAACTAATTCCTTTAGTAATTCTCCAATAATATGTAACAGCAGTTAAAATGACAAAGGAGGGATATCAGCAAGGCTAAATATTAACATTGAACTTCTATTAAGACTTCAGTGATCCCGTGACTGACCGTTTATAAATCGGACGTGTGGCACTTTAAAAGTCTGTCTTCTTTATGGTCTTGTCAACTTTTTCTTGTAGACAGCCTCCATTTTTGCCTCAGAGTCTTAAATCAAGACAAACTCATTTTTACACTGTTTTGTTCTAATAAAAATTTTATTTTCTAACCTCTCTGTCTTCATATGTTATTTACATTTTTAATTACTGCTGAACATGAAAGGGGGATGTTCATTTTGACATTTTTCTATTTTTCTGGGCTTGCTGAGGACCGAAGTGTCTGGAAAAACTGACATTTAAAGTTTGTTCTTGACCGAAGAAAACAGCAACCGAGGAAACATATCTGAAGCTTTCAGCCTTCAATAAATGTCAAACTCATTTTACAACAAAGGCCATATACAACCAAGTGACGACTGAAACTCCGCTTTGTCAGTGTAAAGATACTTAACTACACATTTAATCTCTGTGATATCTTAAACAACCGGAACTTTCTCTTATTTAATTGTTAATCTATTACTTAGTTGTAGTTTAAATGGCTGTGGGGGAGGTCTATCAGTAGAAAAAGATGTAAAATGTATAAAAATTACAGTTAAAAAAGGTCCAAAAATGTACACTCTCCTTCATATTTTCCAAAGCTGTCCTGCAGGCCGGATTGGAGTCTTTGCCAGGCCAATACTGTCCCCCTGCACTAATATATAAAAATAAAAAAATCAAGTGATCTCTATAAGTCTTCCTTTTCTCCACATCTACAGCAGTTCATCATATGATGGGTGTATTGCTGGGGAGTAAGTGCAGTCAGGTTTGGGAAAACATGAAATCAAACTACTCACAAACGTATTGTTGACAGTGTAATGTATTTTCACATGGTTGCTTCAATACACATAATTTCACATATAACAGTACCGTGAACATCTCCTCTAATTAATTTTAGCATTCCCCTTTTGTTCCAGTAAATAGGGGGGGGGGGTGACATTATTTGGTCCCGATGCACATGCAGCTGGCCGTACAGCTGCTGCATACAGACATGATGGTGGAAATGGCTTGTTGTGTTTCATGTTAAACATTCAGATGCGCACACGTCAAAAGGCACAGTAAAGGTTTCCTTAACAAAAAGAAGAAGAAGAAGAAAGAAGAGAGGTGGATGTCTTTGTTCACACTTTACCCGCCAAATGCACGAGGGCACGTCTGTATGAGTCCTGTGGCTCCAGCAATGCAAAAAACAGTGACACAAAAACTCAAAACATCTGAAGCATCCAACAAGAGACCTACTCTGGATGTTTTTGTGTTGTCTTAAACGCAGGATTATCCGTCAGTCAGTCCTATAGACTAACTCACGTAATCTGATAATCACTCAGTAACTAAACTCACATAATCCTCCACACAACGGTCAATATTGTGGTTCTAACAGTCCGGGTCAACTCAAACAACAACCCCGAACAACAACAACACCCGTGATGGGGAATCAGTTTCACTTCAGGCTGTCGGGCCTCTGAAACATGTCGTTTCCAAATCTGCTTGTATGTGTGCAGAGAAGTTTGTCCAGGTTTGAAATCATTTCAGAACATTACCGAGTGAAAATGGAGAGGGCGACGCATTTTACGGTGCATTTCACCAACATTTCAGTACCTGGGCGAAACATGGAGGTGATCCCGTGAGTCTGACTGTTTCACAGAGTTGGAAATGTAGTACAAATCTTAATTTGATCTGAGAAAAGCAGCCCGTGAGATCACTGCTAAACAAATACCGTTTTCTTGTGTCCATTTTTTTTCACAGATTAAATTAAAAAAAAAACAAAAAAAACCCCCAAAAAAACATACAGTTTAGGCACCGCTGTGTTACCAGACACATACGATCAAATAGTGATTAAAAAGTAGAGCTCAAGTAAAAATTTGTTCGTGGCATTGGCATACGGAGAAGTGGCTGTAAAAAGATCATGCATACACGAGCTCATAAAAGCAGCATGACAACTTGCTTTGGTAGCTGAGGGTCAAAAAATGTCTCATTATTTACAAAGTTGATTACAAGCAGTATTCAAAGTATAACAAATGCCTCTGTTTAAGGCAACTAGGTGCTGTAGACTGAACCGTGCCTTAACTGCTGTTAGTACTTGGATCACATCATTAACTTTAGCATAACATTTCACTGCTCCGGAGACTATCGACATGCCAAGTGCATACGCGCAATGGGCAAATACAAAAACAAAAAAAAAAATACAGCAGCAGACGGCGTCTGTAGTGTTAATCCAGTGTTACCGAAAACAAGGAAGCATCTGAAATGGGCTACAAGATGCTTGATGACCCGCTGTGGTATCGTCGTCCACAGAGTTAAAGGGAAACGACTGTCAGACAGAGTCGTTCAAACCTCCTTCTTTGACTCGGCTTCTTTACTTCAACACGACTCTTCATATACACTGAAGGAGTCTCTCACTCCGTAGATCTTTTGGATCCATCAGCTCTTTGCAGTTTTAATGTCCTGAGTGCCTTTTCCTTTTTTATGTTCATCAGTTAGCAAATTAACATTGCAGGTCGTACCAGACACAGAGGACTAAAAAAGGACTGGATATGTTTTATGGAAGGAGGAAAGTCACCTGACTTTTGAGGAGGAAGTGATCCAGTTCTGGTTGCATGGAGTTTGAGTAGAAAACAATAAAAAAATAAAAATAAAAAAAGAGAGAGAGATTTAAAAGTTCCCACCCAAATGACTGATCACATCATTGCTAGTAGGCCGTCAGCACAGGCAGTTTGATAATTTAGATGTCATCTGTGGCCTCCAGACTAGTTCACCACATGTTCGATGTCGTGGTCTATGTCGTATTTTTCACAAAACTTGTTTGTGATCGGTAAGCAGGTCAGATGCTCCAGCCAGTGCAAGTTAATTCGGCGAATATAAAACCAAACGATGAGGGAAGCGAACAGTCCAACGTAGGCCAATAGCGAGACGGCGATGAGGATACGTTTCCGGTACTTGTCGAATGTCCCGAAGGTGACGTAGGGCAAGAAGGCAAACGAGAGCAGCAGGCCGCTGAGGAAACCGAAGATGTGGGCGATGTTGTCGATCCACGGCAGAAGGCCGCACAGGAAAAGGAAGAGCATGATGCACGACAGTTTAGAAAAGGCTTTCCAGGGCTTCTCCAGCATCTGCCAACCCTGAAACAGCTCAACAAAGAGGCAAGCGAGGAGCCCAAACTGAGACCCCGCTGGACCCACCTGTCAGGAGAGAGAGAGAGAGAGAAAAAAAGCCAAGTTACACAGGAACTAAAGAGGATTCCTGCAGCATGCACGCTGCTTCACACAGTGTGCACAGAAAACCTAAACGCCTGACGCACTGGACCAACGCATGATAAGCATCAGGTGCTTTTAGTGTGTCCTGTTAGGGGGCAAACAGGATGTCAGGGTGACTCTAACTGCTCCACTTAATTGGCACATTACACAGGCTCACACATGGTGGTAGTAGTGGTGGTGATGGGTGGGAGAGGGGGGACAACTCCTGGAACAACTTTCCAGGAGTTGTCAGAACTGTAAAATTTAATTTATTTTTAAAAAAATAAAAACACATTTTAATAAGATGATTTGTCGAACTGTGTTATTTGCAGAGGAAACCATTAAAGTGAACTGTGTTTGTTTAAATGCGAACCAGGTCTCTGAATTAATCAGTGATTTAACAACAGCAAATAAAGTGCAACAACCAGTTAGCTCGCTGACAGACAGACCAGGCAGACGCGCCGTTTAGGCCCAGAGGAGCAAAGATTTAACCTGATTACCGAATCCTGGCAGCAAGTACCAGGATAGTATTTTAAGTAACAATTATTTAAATCGACTCATTATGAGTGACACTAAGAGGCTTAATGCAGTGTAAACTGTAGTTACTGCAAGTAAGGTAAGGATAAAAACTCACCAGCATCTCTCATAAATTATTCTTTAAAGCAAAGCAGACAGAGGTTCAGAGAAGTTTCTAAGCGACTCTCAGTGCTTTCTAACCGTAATGCAGGTTTAGTTGTGCACAGATTATCTTATGTTAAAGATCCAGTTCTGGGGAAGATGTGCAGTATGAGCCCAGGGTCACGCAGTAAAGGTGAGCAGATTAAGGTGACGTCAAAGCTTGGCCTGGTGAGAGGCAGATGGCTAATCGGCAAAGACATTAAACACCCACAAACATTTTTAAAAAAAAGAAAAAAAAAGTGCACGGCAGTCCACCCACACACCCCACACACGCAGGCTGACACGCTCCTCACACGAGTCGTCGTCACTATTAAACCCCTCATTCAGAAGTAACCTGCTCACTGCTCTCAAACTGAATCAGAAGCTTTGTGTGTTCCCGTATGACTCTCTCATAATCACCTAAATGTTTTTGTACAAATAATCTAATGAATTATATTAAGAAGTGTTCTGACAGACAGACACTCCTCTCCAATTTCTCCTTGAAAGTAACGTATATAATCTCCAGGTATCCCTTTATATTTCTCCAGAAACCACTCTTCAAATTCTTTCACTCAAATACCAAGATAAAGAAGAAAACTCACCGACGTCTCACTGTCAACACGCTGACTTTTGCACTGTTTGGATTGTTTTTCCTGTTGTTTAAAGCTTTTAGGTTTCACATTCTCACAGTGTCAGGATTTAATTAATTCTAAAATGTCAAGTCTATTAAAGTCTCTGAGCGTGAACAGCTTTAATCTAACTGAAGGCAGGTAAATGTGTTGTAATAACTCCACAGTGAATTACTTCTATACTGTTAAGCAGCAGGACAGGAAGCACCTAAAACGGAGCCAAACAAAAGTTTAAAACTGAAACAAAAACTCAAGATAATATATAAACAGTGGACATAATATTAGTCAAGCTGACTCTATTTGTTACAGTAAAAGCAATAAAAACATCGTTTTAAAAAGTTATCCGTTTTAAAGACACCAAACCCCAAAACATGAAAGTCGGGTCGAGAACTGATTTTTTAAAGCATCCAACCTGAGCAGGTGCACCTCCTGAAGTATATCAAAGCCTTTTAATGTAACTTAAACTGCTTGAAGATGTTTTCTGGCTCCTAAGAAAAAAAATGTTGTGGTTGTAAATGTGAAAGGAGGAGGAAGGTATGGTCAGCATACTTTATGTTGTATGCAGCACTTTTACATTTAGCGTACCCTGCACTGGTGGTTAGCAAAGAGACGTTTGACTGACATTATCAAATAATAAATATTCATGCTTGCTCGTCTCTCTGCAGAGCTTAATGAACTGAAACTAAAGTTGTTCCTTCACAAATCCGTAGAGCTCCTTTACTTGTGAAAACTATTATTTCCAGCCACAGCTGCTGTTTGAGCCATTTTTGCTAAAGCCACAGGGGCTCCTTAATTCAACAGTAAAGGGATAATCCACTTAAATCGCCTCCTTAAGTGGCCTCACTGCATGTGCTTCCTCTGGTTATTCCTGGTGCGTGAAGACATGTGAGCTGGTCACTGATATTTAGAACTACAGTAATTGTCAGGTAAAAACAACTGGAGCTCGCTTATAAAATCAAGCCATCGTGTACGTAAATGTGTTACATGTTGGTCTCTTTATACATTAAAACTGTCCCCTCTATCAGTGAGGAACTGTTTCGTGTGTGTGTGTGTGTGTGTGTGTGTGTGTGTGTGTGTGTGTGTGTGTGTGTGTGTGTGTGTGTGTGTGTGTGTGTGTCTGGACCTGGACCTGTTCAGGAACGTGTGGACCAGGTCTGGTCTCTGCAACAATCGTCTTTGTTTAAAAGGAAAAACATGAAATCCCATTCACTAAGTACCACAGCAGTGGCCTTTGTTAACCCGCACAATGGCATTAGGCTAATCTCTTAAAGGGGAAACTGGACTATATAGATACATTCAGAAGAAAGCAGGCTTGCTGGTAAAAAGCCCCCCCCCCCCAACGTTTATTCATTTGTTGTTGGGGTTTGTTTTTGCAAAAATGACAATGAATCACTTAAAGTAGTGACCATAGTAGTGTTACTCTTTAAAAAAAAAAAAGAAAAAGAGTGAAACACTACTGCTTCAGGCGAGATCTGCT
Organism: Astatotilapia calliptera; assembly: GCF_964374335.1. NCBI lineage: Eukaryota > Metazoa > Chordata > Actinopteri > Cichliformes > Cichlidae > Astatotilapia > Astatotilapia calliptera. The sequence goes on along the minus strand of NC_137427.1, from coordinate 14,808,707 downwards.
TTCCTCCTTGTAAATATTTACGTGTATGAAATTCAACCACATCGGCTGATTTAATCTAATATTTTCTGGTGAGTTTTTTTTTTGTTGTTGTTGTTTTTTTACAAACAATAATGCAGACAAGGCAGACAACAAAGGAACAGCATCAACTATTTAGAGCCTTTTAAAACGACATACAGACATCAGTTAACATAGCATGTAGCTGCAGCTGATTCAGCAACTATTTTCTATCTCACACTTGATCTTGTGTGAGGATTGCCTCAACTTTCCTTCAGCACATCCAGCAGTACGGTTATATGCAACAGAACTGTGAATAACAGGTCACCTTTCTTTCTTTATCCCTGCACAGTCATAACTGATTACCCTGCTGGTTGCTGTGCTGTTACCGGTCACTGAAATGTTGGGAGTGCTGTGACACGTCTTTCTTGGATGCTTTACGCTCGGTTTGGTGGGGCTGCTGCTTTCGCAGTAAAGTTGTCTCATGTGCTGTTAACCCAAGTTCGGTTTCTCCAGGCACTTCCACAGTTAATACCACAAGTGTTTCCTGCACCCCTCTAAACCTCTAGACTAAGATGGTCAATTCTGCTCCAATAATCCCCAACAGGAGAAACCCTCGTCCAGTGAGTGAACTCAACTAAGCTGAGCTAAGCCACAGAGTTTAGACAGCAGGCACAGAAACTGCAATTCAAATAAGAATGTAACACAAAACTAACGAGAGCTGGAGCTCACACAGGTGACATTTAGACCTGAACTCAGATTATAGTGTAGCGAGAAATACATGAAGTGAAACAGCATGACGGTTTCTCCCTTTAGATAATTTAGGGGGTAAATGAGGAAGAAAGCACATAAGTATATACAATGTCTGATTTTACATCGCAGAAATTTGACAGTGTGAAAGTACCTGTGTGTGTCAAGTGTGAGTGCTTAATCAACAGAAGTACATCCAATCCTGTCAAAAGTCACTGCAACTCAGATATGTTGGTGTTTAGAACAAAGTGTGTGAAAAGCTGTTTTTTCTTTCTTCAGCATCGTGTCCAAGGACACACTGGCATGTGGGCTGGATCGAACCAGACCTTCTATTTAGTGGGCGATTTGCTCCTGAGCCCCAAGTGCCCCACATATACAGACTTAACAGATTAAACAGAGTTTCCTTATAGCGGATGCGACTGGAATATTCACTTACCAAGGACACTTAACTGAAGGTTTAACATAAACTTTCAGACAAATGAATTTAAAAAGCTTACGTGCACAAAACTTCACATCCTGTGTGCCTTGAAACTTTCAGAGAAAAAAAAAAGTGTATTAATGTGTATTTACATATATGTGACGAACTCACCTCGGCTCTGTAGGGCAGGAAGAGGGCAGAGGCGAGGTTACCAGTGATCCCACTCAACATGTAAATGATGGAGATGCGAAGCCAACCTGCCAGCTTCTCCAGGTCCCTCAGTATGGTCATCTGGAACACTACGGACACCACGCAGTGTAAAAGCCTACACACACACACACACAAACAAAGGTTATCACTGGTAACTAAAACTCCTTTCCACCACTGCATTATCACAAATATGCATTTAGGATTTTTTTTTTCCCCCATTAAGCTCCTTTGGCTTGTTTGCTCGCCTGCTTTTAAAGGGTTACATCTGAGGGAAATCCCTTGTGCCTGCCTGGTATTAGTATTACAGTTCTCATGTGAGCGAACGTCTCACGAGCACTGGGTCCTCAATTAGAAATGTTTCATTAGTTTTGAATCCTCAAGGATGCTGACACAGTGAAACTGCATTAAGTAATCACTCATAGCAAATTAATGAAACAGTTCATTGACTGTGTAAAAGGCTTTGTCATGGCATATTACACAGTCTCACAATATATCATCAATGCTACATTCAGCTGAAATAGCTCATTCATAGATAGACGTGTCAGAAATTAAAAGATCTGTGCAACATAGCCATAAAACATGACCACAGGAAAAATAAATCTTTGTCTTAGGACGTTGCTGCAGGGGGAAGTGCGTACCCAGCATGTAGGAAGAGAGAGAGCCAGAGACTGTAGACTTGATCGGGAACGTCAGGATTAAGGAAGGGCAGCAAGCCGCACACATCATCCAGACAGTGGACCTGTGTAACAACACTGCAGTCAGAAACATACTAAAGAAAAAGACACACACACTCATCATCATGCACACACAATACCTGTGAGCAGAGGGTGGCTTCCTCGTGGAAGTAACCATGCATGAAAGTGCAATACTCTCTGGTTGCGATTTCACATCTACAAATAAATACATAAATAAATAAAATTTTATTTATTTATTTAAAACAGATGACCTCAGAGTAGCAAAGCGCTTTAGCAAACACATGTTTCGCACCTGCCCTTAGTTCCTATGCAGCAGGGCCGTCCTTTGATGTTACAGTCCATGTGTCTGTAGCCTGTGTGACTCCACTTCTTTGGATATGTACAGATCTGACAGCAGCACAGGTAAAACCAAAAAAAAAGGAAAAAAAAAGAAAAAGGAAAATTAATATAAAATGTGGTTCAGATGCAAGTGAACACAGAGTAGCAACAGAAAAATGAAGAATGAACGAGGCAGCGGTGGCCCCTCACCGGCCACGTGGTGATGTCATCCTTCCATAAATGAGGCTCTGCAGAGGCAGGCTCCTCACATATTCTGTTCACAACAAGAAAAGCATCAAAGTGGTGAAACGCTGCTGAGTCTTTAATGACACACTTTAATTAAGCTTCATATCCTCACCTGGGGTCCTGGTGACAGACAGAACCGGACGACCTACTGATGTTTTCCATTTGTTCATTGTCCCATTTAATAAAGGTGGCCAGCGTCTCCTGCATGAAGTTATTATACATTTATATTATTATAAATATTTAAGACACAGTTTTCTTTCTCATTTACCAAGCACAGCAAAGAAATGAAAAACGGATTATGTTTCTTTTTTACTGCACACCCAAAATCTGCATCTAAAGGGGAAAAGTTCAAGAGTACAGCAAAGACACTGTGAATGATTAGCACGAGCGTTTAAGTGATTATATGCTTAAAGATTATAAACTCATGTGCACAGGTATGTGTATATTATCACGTACAGAGCAGCCGGAGCTGAGGGTCTGCACACATCCGGAGTTGTCATTCTGAACGCAGCAGCCAGAATCTTTCTCGAGCTCTCTGGCCTTCTCGATCAGGCTGACGATTTGTGCATCCCGACGGATGCAGGGGGAGAATTTTGCCCCCAGGTGGATGAGGTCTTCCTAAAAATTGATGGAAATGATTTTAAAAGATCAAAAAAAATGTGGTAACACACATGCTAAACACAGATTAAGATGATAAAGAAATAAACTGGTGCCTGTCTATCTTTTAAATACACAATTTTCCCCAAAGGTATTTACTCCTGTATCCAAATGTTGATGTTGGCTCTGTTCATCTGGACGTAGCGTTTTTAGTGGGGGAGACGTTTCATCACTCATCCAAGTGACTTTTTCAGTCTCAGCTGACTGCAGGTTCCCTCAACCTTATAAACAGCAAATTTGCACAATGACTGAACGTAGCACCACTGAGGGAACAATGGGCTGTGAGGTCAGTTCCTTGATCATTAATATGCAAATTGTCATGACCATTGATCAACAACCACTGATCAAATCCTGTTGATCAAAGACCACTGATCATTGATCAAGGACCACTGATCAAAGGCCATGAGTACCATTCACAGAAAGTTGGGAAATGGCTGCAATCACAGCATTGTAAGAAGGTGAAGATGCCCCCCTCCTCGATTCAGAGATGGTCTTTCCCTTTTTACGTAAATGGCCTCCTTGACTCAAACCTCCATAATGACATCTCTCACTTTCTCAACAAAATCCAAGGTGTTCTGGATGTGGTGTTCAGAGCTGTCTACAAGCGGGTTGAGGAGATCAAAGCCAGAAACTTTGAGATGTTATAGGTGACCGAGTTGATCATACAGACAATTAGTCTTAAAGGTAAACCCTGTTTATTTATCTTGGGTAAACCATACAGACTTTGTGTAGATTCGCCTGGGTAAAACCTGTGGTATGAGGTCCCGTCAATACCATTGTCTCATTCTAACTGCATCAGACAATCTATCACCCTCTTCCTGTAACCACTTCCTGGGTCTCGTTTCAGGGGTTTGTAAGTATTTACAAATTACATATCACGATGTCATAAGTCACTGGACACTGTGAACATCCACGGTCACCACTTCATGCATAATGGACCTTCCATGTATATGGACATGTGCAGGTATATATGTCTGTATATGTATACATATGTATATTTAGTGTGTACGTGTCTATAAATAGGAATAGCAGTGGTACAATAGCTATATCAAGCTATATAGTTTATGTCTTCCATATTTCCAACTATATCCATAATCACATACTGTGTATGCTACCATTGTATATAGTGTATTATCTTACTTTTTTTCATTGATTGCACTTATTTGTATTTTTGCATTTCCTTCTGATATCTGTACCTGAGCTGAGGTGACGCAATAATTTCCCCGTTGTGGGATCAATAAAGTCTTATCTTATCTTATTTTTGTCACTGAGCAGTGACAAAATTTTTCTCATGATATTCTTCCTTGCACTTATCCTTGTCTGTTGGAAGGATGATAATGTTATTGTCATTACTAAGAAAGGTCCATAAAGTCATGGATGAGCAAGTGTAGAAGAGACTGACTGTCTTAATCTCAACCCAAGTTCATAAGGGTGTGAAGGCAGACGAGTGGATACTTTTGGCAACATAGTGTATGTGCTCATGCATTCAAACATAGAAGTTCCGTTATTTTTCTTAATAAATTACTAAAACCGGTCAGCTCAGCCTCCATTTAAACAATTTACTCTCACAACTGAAACGATCAATTTTAAATGCAGAAAATAAATTGACATTTTTAGGCTTGTAACTTAATAAATGCAGTAAATCATCACTGATAAAACATGAAGTGAGAAAATAAAGTAAATGCACTGGAGGAGGGCAGAAGTGTCCCACCTGAAAACACAGCAAACCTAAACTTCACACCAAATGTGAGCTCCCTTTAGCTGTGCTAGTATCATACATTCTGGCTGTGTTCATTTGACCATATCGACCATTTTTGGGAGCTGTTCCCTTAGGTTTTGCACATCTAGACAAACATCCAAAGCCGTTCTAAGCACATTAATAATACAGCTAAACTTACAGAGCTTGGACCAATCCAGAAGTTCTGTTGTTGGACATACTTAACACTCTCATAAATGCCTTTGTTCTTCAGCACCTACAGAGGGCAGCAGAGCATCACAGTTTACAAATGAGTCTGATCAAGGACTTGTGAGTATTAGCTTGCACAGTAATACGCATCTCTTTCTGTGAGTTTTAGGACACAAATACAGCTACTAAAAAGTTGGTAATATATTTACATTGAGTGTTCAAGAGCAAAAAAAGGAATTCTAATTTCAATACTGAGTTACACTACGAAATGTTAACCTTCAATTTTCACACTGATATGAAACCTGTCATGTCAAAAAGTATATTTTCTATTTTTAAATATTGCTCCAAATTAATCTGTGAGATATATACTTACCAGCTCAGTTGTCGAATGTTGTGCAAACCCAACAGGGGCAAACCCATACGTGCAGCAGGCCAGCAATGTGATAACGATGTGGACAAATGTAATCCAGTAGGTAAAGTAGGGTCTGAAATCATGCACACCACAAAACAGTGCTGTGAATCGAGTAACAGCTAAAACAAAGACTAACCAATAAATACTTTCAGCACTTTGTCAGCCTAATTAATTATCTCTCTCTGAATTGTGTTATGTTGATTTAAATCAAGCAAATAATTCACTTGTATATATGCACAGTGCTCATTCCCAACCTGTGGCTGTGGAAGTCGTCCAGCTGCTTCTGGACGTTGCTGCTAATGCTTCGTCGATACTGTCGGTTTAGCCATTTCCCCACAACTCCCAAACCATACTGACGTTTTTGCTTGTCAAACGCAAAGTGCTTCACTTGGGAGGCAATGCGACGTCCGCGACGTGGTTGAGCCATTTCGTGGAATAGTGTTGGCATTTTAGGAGCCTGTGATAAATCCTTACTGGGACTGAGAGGAAGACAGGTATGCAAGACAGAGAAAGAATTAGGGTTAAAAAGGAAAAAAACAAAACACAATGTGTGCAATTCAGAGACTTTGGTTGAGTATTTATATTTACTCACAGGCTGGAAGGTTGCTCGCAGGGAGCAAAAGAGGCAGACAAGGGAGGCGACTCAAAGACATCATCGGCCATGGAATATAACTCATCACGGACATCACCCTGTACAGAGGTAATGCAGGACACAGAGGACAAAAAGAGAGGGCAGTAATTAACGTGTAGTCACATGTTATGTGTTGCTGTATGGGACACACAAACAGCAAGGAAGACAGGAGGACAAAAAAAGAAAAATACAGTCACAGAAAAAAATGGAGGCTGAGAGAAGAAGCAGGTAAACAATGACAATCGAATGAAAACATAGAATTTTGTCAAACAGAGTAAAAGCAAGGAAAGAAACTGCTGCAAAGATCCGGGTGCCAAACGGGTGGCTGCGAGAGCTGCTGCTGACCTTACTGAAGAAGAGCGACTCGGATGCATCTGCAGAATCCACAGTGTCCTCGTCCATCCAGCTGGGCCTGACAAAGCTCTTCCTGGGGAAACTGCGACCAGCCTGTGGGCCTGCCAAGCTGCTGCGACCCTGAACAACAAACACGCCACATGACATGCGGTTCTTCAAGTGCATAAAAAAGGAGAGATTTTAATGATGCTAATAATGATAAAAACAATAAATGCTGGCATTTACTGTCATTTTATTCAAAGGGATGGCTAAAAAGCATGCAAACACAGAGGAAACATTAAAGGCCGGGATTCGAACCAGTGCTCTTGCCACTCTGCTTTTCATTTCCACCCACCCTCAACAGGTTGGACGCAGCTCTGATGCTCATGCGCGCGACGGACTCTCGCTTTCGTTTGGGGAAGCGACTGTACCCGGAGCGCTGGCTGGTGAAGGAGATGAGTGAAGCGACGCCTGGTGTGACCGGACCCCCTTGAGCTGTTTGAGGTGTTCTTGGAGAGCGGCTGTCCAACTCATCCTGGCAGCGGAAGGCTCGCCCTCGTGCCAGGGGGTCCACAATCTAGCAGAAAGAGAGATTAGGGTCAGCCTGATAAAAATACTTCACTGTGACAGTCACGTGAATTTGAACTGGTAAGCATCTTTACATATTCCTACTGTGCCGACGTTGAAGAAGAAGCACTCTGTGGGTGAGCATGACAGGATCATATTTATAACTTACAAACTTCACAGTGCTGACACTGGGAGAGAGAGAACTGCTTTATGTGTTTGTGTAAACGTACATATATGTAGCAAAGAGGGAATGATGGTAGGTGTGTGTAGATGAGGACAGAGAACAAAAAGATGAACAAAATATTGGATGAGTGGAGCAGAACTGTCTGGCACAGACTGAAAGAGAGACATGATTCGTCTGCAGCACAGATGGTCCACGTCTGTAACTATGCAGCACTTTAATACAGTGTCTTCTTGAGAAATCTCTCCACTTCATCAAGTGAAAAAATGCAGGTGGAGAACAAAGAAAAAAAGTTGAGCTTCTTGGCAGTTTAGAAATGGAAAGTCTTAGTAGCTACACATGGAGCCTGCTGTGTGTCATTCTGTTTAGTTTCCTTCAGAACAAAAAGTTTTTCTTTTCTTACAAAAGTATCAGAATATTAAACAGAAAGTGCATCATGTTTCCTGGATGATGTTCTCCACTCAAGTTAAAATTACTGATAAGGTAGACATTTAAATAAAACTGTAGCATCCTAACAGTAGGATAACACACTAAGTGACGCTGTCTTTGTATGACGGTATTATACCCTGGGCATCCTGTGGGCAGCTGGTGAATCCAGGCTCTGGTCGATGCTGGTGGCCGTCTCGGGCTCTCTGTACTGGGGCTTCAGCTTGCCATAGCGCTGGCTGCAGTGGCGCAGGCTCTTCCGGTGCCAGACCTGCTGATTAGTCTCACAGTCTTCGCCCACACCGAACCACTGGGCTGTACTCCTGGAGGGACAGAAAGATTGTTCAGCTAAAAGAAGATATTCACAAAAATGACCTGAAATGTTTAGCATATACCTATTCTTAAAAGCTACATAAACAAGAAATGAAACGAAACATCCGAGTCTTGTTTTTCACCTTATATGAAGAGAGTAGATACTACCACAAAAGAAAAAAAATAAACAGTTACATTTTGACACCAAATTACACAATGCAGCTTTGTTCAAGCTGATGTAGCTTGGATAACTTTCATATAAGGGAAGTCAAAAGTCACGTACTGTGCACTCTTAAAGACATTAGTGCACTTTATTACCAAACATTAAATGTCTTGACGCTTGCTGCACGCTCAATGACTGGACTATTAGGACATGTAGTTGATAAATGGGAGTAATTAAATGACTGCAATTAGGATTAGGATTATGAAGAGGAGATTTCTGGATGAATGAATTGTGTGTGCTTGATAGTTTTAGGTGAATGAACTGCAGGGAACAACACCCAGACTTCTTTGAAATACACTTTAGGGGAGAATGCTTACATACATTTGATTTTTTTCTGTCTCCCAAAGCTACTTATGCCTCCACTGTAGGTGGAGTCACACTTGACTCTGAGACAAAAACAACAGCAGAAGCAGCAGCAGAGCTTACTTTCGGATGCTTTGTGAGAGCGATGTTTGTCTGCTAAACTTCTCCCGTCTTTCTCTTGCTGAAAATTCTCCATCTCTATGTCCATCGACGCTCTCTGACACAGAACCGGTCGCTTGAGCACTTGGGGTTTTTTTCAGGGATTGTCGTGGTGGCTGACCAGAAGAAAGGAAGCGAAGAAAATGTTGTCATCAGAAATCTTTGCTGCTATAAAATATATAAGCTATAAAAACTAAATAATATTGCCTGTGCAGGGGGAAAGCCTGTCAAACGATCAGGTTGCAAGTACCTTCATAATTAGGCCATGCTCAATCTCCTTCCAGAGGAGTGAGGACAAATGCCCTCTTTTACACCAGTGGCTCTTAAATGTTATTCAGTTCAATGCTCCAAAAATGTTTGTGCCCCACGTGACAATTTTTAACATCAACAATTTAAAAAGGCATTAAACTCCCCGTTTCTAGCTCCAATAACCCCCCCCCCCCCCCCCAAAAAAAACCAAACAAACAAAAAAAAAAACACACACACACACCTTCTGAAACAAAGCCTTGTTGAGCAGGCTCCAATGGTAACATTGACTGACTCCAATGACAAAAACGTATAAGACTTCCTCTGTAATCATTTTTTCTTAAGATCTAGTTGTTATTACTCTACTTAACTAAAATGCTTTTCATATGTAGTTTTTGTTTTCAGTTTTAGTTCAGAATAATAACACTGCCTCACACATCCTGATTAAGTATTAACTATGGCACATGATGCAGCAAATCAGTACCAAATTTAGGATGATCTAAAATTGTCTTTGTAATGGAAAAGCTAGTAGCATAAATACCTGCAGTGCAAAGCCACAGCACAAATTTACATGTTTATTACACTGCTTGCCTTTTAGAACAGTTTAAATGTGACATGCTCAGTTGAACTCTGAGCACCAACTAATTTGTGTAGCTAAAATGCCTTTGTTTGTGTTGCTAGCATGAGGCCCGCCGTTACAAATATATGGGCTACACAAACTGCCAGATAGTTGTGCCAACAGCCTGCTTGCGAGAGCAAGTGGCAATTACAGAGGCATCGAGGAACACTGTGCTGCTTTAATGTGTTGTAAACTCTTAAAAGTAAAGTACTGCCCATCATCGTTTATTTTCTTCTACTGTGCATCCTGAGTCAAATGATTATTACAAACCATTTATGAAGTAGTCCATCAGCCCATTAATCCATCCATTAATTTTCATAATCGCACAGTGAGTGAAACCGAAAATTGATCTGAACCTCCATGTGAGCTACCCACAAAATATCCAGACATGTTTTTTGGACCATGTTTATGAAGCAGATTGAGAGGAATGTGCTCTTTACTAACACAAAATGAATAAAAAGCCTTTCTTTGAAGAAATTTGTTCAGTAACAATCACAACACTCGGGCTTTTTTTGGCTCTGTTTTAATTCTGTGTTCATTGAGCTGATCTTTGCTTATCTCCGTTTAAATGAAGAACTTTGTGCTATACGCAGGAGTGAGTGATTCACAATGAGTTATTTTACAGGTCACTTTTTAGATTTCGCTACATTACATGTGATGTGAGAGAGTATGGAGCTTGACAGGCCACTAGTAGTAGTAGCACAAGAAAACAAAAGCTAAATAATGGTAGAGTAGAGAAGACATTTGTAAATATTTTCACACATTTTTCTGGGGAGAAAAAACAAGTTATTTTAAAATTGTATAATTGAGAGAAAAAAAACCCCTTTTAAACCCTTTGACAACATAAAGAGTATATCAGTATTATGTTTGCCAGTCTGTGCTAATAAGAAAATCACCACACTTTGTGGGTAGTTTGCAGTATTGTAGACCATGTTAACCTAGTGCAGGACAGACTGTAGTGTCCGTGATCAACGTCAGCTCAGATGTAGTAGTCATCAATTTGGATTTCAGCCAGTAACGCTCTTCAGTATCACTTAGCAAATTACACTTTTACTTCGGTTTTTTAGTGGCTAGCCACCGGAAGGCATCCATGATAGTTCATTTAGCATGTACTAATATCTTGTAGAATTCATTGTGTTAAATCCACAGAGAGCAGCAAACTTCAGAGACAACAGAAGCACAGACCTGCTCATGAGTCAGTCTATATTTTCAGAGTTAGGGTCCATGTCAACCCTACGTGTTATGTGACAACACATTTAAATAACTGTTGCATGATACCAAGCAGTGAAGGACAGGGTCAGGTAAAAAAAAAAAAACACAACCAGCCTACCTGGGACATCACTGCTTCTGGTGGAGGGATGGCTATTACAAGGCTGGGTGGCTTCTTGCTCTTTAAACGACTATCTGTTCGGCCCTGGTACGGAGGAGGCTCCTCCCCTTCGTGTGATGCCATCCTGTCAGAGTGCTGGAGCTGAAAAAATCATGACAAAACAAAGTTTGTATTATTATTTGATAATCTGCATATATGCATGTCTACGGTGAGTCTCCATACATCAAACCTCCAGTAGGTGCAGAGATTTACTGGCAGGTTAAAACATAAATGGAAATACAGTGTAAGACAAACACGTTGAAGTCCGGACTCTGGGAGAGGCTAATCCATGACTGATACTGCTCCACTGTTTTTGTCTGTCCAGGTCTGCTTTTACTGCATTGGCAGTGTGTTTGGGATCATTGTCATGTTGAAAAATGAAGGTGTTCATAATTCCATCAATTTTGACAACATCCACAACACCACTGGCTGAAATGTAGCCACAAACCATGCCAGAGTATCCACCATGTTTTACAGATAGCTGCAGACATTAATGGTTAGCCTCTCTCCTTACCTCCTCAGCATATTCATTTTTTATGTTTGAATTATTCATAGGTCAGTGTTAAGTAGTGCAATTAAAAAAACAAACCCAGGTTGCTCCAAAAATAGTACAAGACTGGACTGACAATGAATGTAAAAGCAGCCAAAGTCCACAGAAAATCTCTGAAAACTTCAAGAAAGTCTGGGGAACACTTCAAAAATAAAAAATAAAATAAAAATAATTAGAAAGTCAGGCTCCTTGGAAGTAAAATATAAAATAATGAGGTGTGGCACAGTACTGTAGGCTTCAGTATTACTGTTCATAAATATAGTGATTAATGCTTACTTACAAAATGTTGTACTGAAATATATCGAAAGAATATTGAATGCTCTAGCAGAGTCTTTATTTAAACTGGATTTATGAGCATGCATAATATATATTTATTTATTTATTTTTTTTTTTTCCCTCCCAGGTAAGGTCAAGAAGAAAAAGAAAGAAGAAGGACACATAAAGAAAGAGAATAAAAATGTCATATTTAGAAAATGAAATGCTTTTGTTTGCATTTATATCAGGTCTCTGCTGTGGCAGTGGACCTAATGCCTTCCTTCCTACAGCCAACAATAACCGAAAAAAGGAAACCATTACAGTCTATCCAAACAATCAGCCTCTAACAGCAACTGGCTCCCTTCCAGTTCCATCTGCTACTAAAAGGGGAAAAAAAACACTGCCAACTTTCTTTGCTTTTGCTTTCCTTGCTTTTTGATTCAAGGCAATTTCTTAAGTGATTCTTTAAGGCTTTGCACAGAAATTGTGCTGTATTAAGAAGAGAAACCTTCTCTTACATCAAAGTGTTCAGGTCACTTATGCTTATGTAATTTTAAAGGATGAGGAAAACAGGGCAGAATGATACATCTCCCGAGTGTTTCAATTACATGTATTTAGCCAAAACATCAAATAAAGCAATATATTTGTTTAAGTTTATAGTTATAAATATTCATTTTATTAGTAAAATCTCTTTGTAAGAAGGTGATACATGTGATACTACACTCAACAAAAATATAAACGCAACACCTTTGTTACTGCTCCCATTCCCCATGGGATGGACGTAGAGACCTAAAATTCATTCCAGATACACAATATAACCATCCCTCCCAAACAGTGGTCACAAATCAGTCCAAATGTGTGGTAGTGGGCACATCTGCTATATTGAGATAATCCATCCCACCTCACAGGTGTGCCACATCAGGATGCTGATCTGACATCATGAGTAGTGCACAGGTGTACCTCAGACTGCCCACAACAAAAGGCCACCCTGGAATGTGCAGTTTTGTCTCACAGCAAAATGCCACAGATGCCACAAGCAATGACGGAGCGTGCAATTGGCATGCTGACAGCAGGAATGTCAACCAGATCTGTCGCCCATGCATTGAATGTTCATTTCTCAACCATAAGCCGTCTCCACAGGCGTTTCAGAGAATATGGCAGCACATCCAACCGGCCTCACAACCGCAGACCTCGTGTAACCACACCAGCCCAGGACCTCCACATCCAGCAGGTTCACCTCCAAGATCGTCTGAGACCAGCCACCCAGACAGCTGCTGGAACAATTGGTTTGCACAACCAAACAATTTCTGCACAACCTGTCAGAAACCGTCTCAGGGACGCTCAACTGCATGCCCGTCGTCCTCATCGGGGTCTTGGCCTGACTCCAGCTCGTCGCCGTAACAGACTTGTGTGGGCAAATGCTCACATCGATGGCGTCTGGCACGTTGGAGAGGTGTGCGCTTCACGGATGAATCATGGTTCACATTGTTCAGGGCAGATGGCAGCTGAGAATGTCCCAGTTCTTGCATGGCCAGCATACTCACCGGACATGTCACCCATTGAGCATGTTCGGGATTTGCTTGACCGGCGTATACGACAGCGTGTACCAGTTCCCACGAATATCCAACAACCTCGCACAGCCATTGAAGTGGAGTGGACCAACATTCCACAGGCCACAATTGACAATCTGATAGACTCCATGCGACGATGTGTTGCACTGCATGAGGCAAATGGTGGTCACACCAGATACTGACCGGTTCTGGGTCCCCAGACCCCTAATAGTGCAAAAAACTGCACATTCCAGGGTGGCCTTTTGTTGTGGGCAGTCTGAGGTACACCTGTGCACTACTCATGATGTCAGATCAGCATCCTGATGTGGCACACCTGTGAGGTGGGATGGATTATCTCAATATAGCAGATGTGCCCACTACCACACATTTGGACTGATTTGTGACCACTGTTTGGGAGGGATGGTTATATTGTGTATCTGGAATGAATTTTAGGTCTCTACGTCCATCCCATGGGGAATGGGAGCAAAAACAAAAGTGTTGCGTTTATATTTTTGTTCAGTGTATATCTTTTCTGGAAATATACAACATCATGAATGAGTTATTTATCAAAAACAACTGAATGCGAAAAAAGAAATGGAAATACAGCACTAGTGAAAAGTTTGGACAATTAAATACCTAAATATTTTAACTAAGTGATGCAAAAATGATGTAATTATGAGACCACAGGCAGCCCTGCTCATTGATTTTTAAACAGTTAGAGGGATAGCTCCACCACACAAGAAAATCAGTCATACTGTGACTCTGCTCAATAAGGAGACTCTAAAAGAATTAAAGATCTTTGACTTCGAATGAAAAAGCAGCTGATAAACAATGATGTCACATAACGATGATCAATAGTCTCCGTTAATCATGATACATTCGAGGTGGTGAGTAATCGCTATTGTTTTCTCAGCTTATTTTATTGATTGAATGTAATAATGGTGATCTAATAGCTTAAGCTTCTCCTACTAATGCATGCATTAAAGAATAAAACAAATACCTGTATTTATATTTTTATAATGCAATTGCAATTTTGTCAGTTGTAAGAGCAGCACACACAGCTAAATAATTAGAAACTTGATATTTTCAAATCAATGCACTTTAGTTAATTTTCAAGTTCTAAAATGTCAATCTCAGTTTTATATGTAAAAACAAACAAAACAAACTACAATTAACACTTTTTTACAATTTAAATAATGTGAATTAAGACTAAGCAATAGCAATATAAAGTTTTCAATCATGCAGTGCTGTTTCTGCCAGTCTCAAAGTGAATCATTTCTGATTTCTGACTTTAGTTCAGACAAAAACAAACAAACGTGAAAGTCACTTTGAGCTGCCGCTTCAACCATTTACACTACTTACAGTTTCTGTTAATGTAAGCTGTGGAGATTATGTGCTTATATCAATAAAGCTCCACACCACACTGTAGAAAAATACTCAAAGGACCAACAGGATGACTCCTTTTAATATCACTTTGTCTCACTGTCAGTGTTTACTAACAACAAATCGTATTTATTGAATTGCATTGCGCGGATGACACAAATGACATATCCTCAACTTCGTTAGCCAAGTTGATGGAACGGAGCTGGTGAAATAGGACTCATTATTGTCTACACAGGGACTGAATTATACCGTCAAACTTACTTATCTTTGTCTCCCTGTCTTTACAAATCTCAGTTAATGGTGTAGCAAGCAGCCAGTCTATTCCTGGAGCTCAGAGTGTTTCACATAGCATTACACAGTGCATTTCCAGAGAAATTCAAGGCATTGCAGACATAAAACACCACACTGAACATAATGTCATTTTGCTTGGCTTGGCCAAAACATCCATTATGTCATTATGGTGTTCAGAGCCCTGAATGCTGTCCTGGAGTTGTGGTTTATAAAATCAATGCGAGTCCCTGAGTGTCTGGGACAGGAACGGCTGCAACATGGAAACCTGACACCAGCTCGGCCTAGTTTCCACTACAGAGCTGAGGAATGGCTGCGCAGGGCTAACCATAGTGTAGGCAACACTTACTCTGTCCACATACAAACAAAAAACACCATTTCTAAAATACCTTTATGTTATTACGAGTGTACATTTCAACACGGATCTCAATTAGGTGTGCTAAATATTTGAAGCTTAGACAGAATGCCTGGTTCAGCCCTCCAGAGACAGAAGAGGTTACTGGCAATCCAGCCTCTGGTTCAGTAGAGTAGTGGGCAGGGGCTGGAAATCACTCAGATAATGAAATAGCTAGGAATTTAGCTAATGGATGGAGTACTCGGGTCTAACCAAGTTTATCAATGTATGCAGGCAGTTGTTAGGGTCCATACTAGAAAACATATGGGTACAGATTGTAGAAGGATAACAGCGACATATAAAGAATAGAAACACAAGAATTGTATTAATTTTTGCAATGTTTCCCCCCCACATACACTTTACTTGCTGCCAAGGTAATAATAACTGTTATCCAATTAATTTTTGTGTTTATTTTTACTCCATTTGTATTTTTTTAAATCTGAAACTATCACTCACCCTTCACAGTCATTTTGAAAGCTCACTTGACAACATTTTTTGAACCCTGGACCTTTCACACAGAGAGAGCAGATTTACTTGAACTTCAATTATAATGATGTGTCTCTGTGATATAAAAATAGTGATATAAAAACAAACAAATACACAAAAAACCAAAATGAAAAAACGAAACAGAAACCAAGGATTTGTTTCCTAAGCGTCCTTTAAGCCACTTCAGTGGGACTTTAAGCCACGTCAGCCTTAGACTAGTCTAACTCTAATACAAGTATAATGCATTATCCACCACTTTATGTTGCAACTCTACATGCATTATTTTACAATTGAGCATCATTTTAAGCTAATTTAACAAAGATGTATTTTAGCTTCTGTTATGATAACAGAACATAACACAGCCGTGTCAATTGTTAAGAAATGTTGGTATGACAGCTGAAATCAACAGCAAGAAAAGGATCCTGGCATCCAACTTTTCAAGTTGGTCAATTTTTTTTTTTTTAAAGAAATTTGGAAAACAAAGAAAACAAGTCCGGATCCTGTTCAACAAAATGTCAAAAGGCATTCTTGTTTGTTCTTCTGCTGTAACTTCATGCAAATGCAAACAGATTGCCAGCATGTTGTCATCAGTCTGAATGAGTCTTTGTCAATGAGCACAACTCGAGGGGACTTGACCCAACTGGCTGCCAGCTGGTTCTATTCTGCCTTTATTCCCATAGAAAAGGAAGGTTAATGAGCATGAAAGTAAAAGTCAAATGTGAAGATCTATCTATGAAGACATCAACCAATATGCCATTTTTGATGGTTTATCAAAATTTATTTTAACTGGTGTATTACTAGAAACAGATTGGTTAACACCATGGTTATTGTGCTCTCTGCCTGTCAGAGAGCACCAGGAACGCTAACAAAGTCATATGAATGAGACCATGTGAGAAAAAAAAAAGATCATATATGAAACTAATTTAGTCACGTTATGAAACCCTATGATCTTCTCTAGCTGTGTGAAAGCCTTTACCTCAACCAGAAGTAGAGATGGCACGATACCACTTTTTTATGTCCGATACCGATACCGATATCATAAATTTGGATATCTGCCGATACCGATATGAATCCGATATAGTGTTTTTTAATCAACAAAACTGTTTTTTAAATATCTTGCTGCATTTTGTATAAGTTCATACTCAAGTTTAAAACAACAACTACACTAAAGCTATTCTGTTATACCTGTATGCAAAAAAAAATATTTCATAGTACAGCAATACTGATCAATCTAATAAACTTAAACCTACACCATCCTCCCTATTCTGGTATTTTAAAGAGTACTTAGCATAAATATTAAGCAACCTAACTAATAGGGTTCCAACTCCCAGCAACAACAAAAATAAAAAAATAAAAAAATAGGGAACCACCCCTCACGCTCCACCTCATGATGCTTAATCGCCGTAATCAACCTTAATTTGATGCAGTGTGAAAAAAAAATGCACAGAAATCAATTATTTTTCAAGAAATATTAAATAGATTCAACATCTTTCTTCAACAAAATTGCAGACTGCACAGATGGTACCTTCCCAAAGGAAAAAGTACTATAGCTTACTAGGGTATATATTAGACTTAATAGTTACTATATACAATAATGGACTTCTATTCATTTTGCATCAAATTAAAACTTTGGCTGTCAGATAATTATTTATTAAAAGCTAGACATTTTAAATGAGAATAAGAAAGAAAAGTATGTCTTTGTGCCCCCTTTTCCCTGTTAATGCCCTATCGGCCCCCCTGGCTAAACTTTGCTAGATCCGCCCCTGCACAGTTACCAGCCGTCAGCTACGTAGAAAAAGATCCTCGAGTAGAAAGTAATATTAAATACATTCTAACAACAGCTTATCAAGCTTAAATGTGCTGCTGTTGTTCAGCCGCTGGTTTCCTCTTTCTGGTGCAAAGTGGGCCAAAAGCAAACAAGAGACACGGACTCGCGACAGAAAAGCCGATCAGCTGATCGTTAAGCAGTTTCATGATTGAAGTAGCAGCAAGAAGAGGCAGTCGCTCCATATATCGTTTGTTAAGCTTAACGCAGGAATGCTTTACAAACATTCAGAGATGGACTTACACACTTGCTTTACTTCTCTCGGGGATAACTTTGTCGGAGATGAAATGCCGGGTTGCTAGCGAAGCTCCAAATGCTATCCAGACCACCGACAGGTCCCGCATGCCACAGCCGCTCTATCACGTGATGCATACTGCTCCGACGTGCTAACCTGAGGTGAGTTACGGTGTGTTGCAAGTTTTGTGAGGTGCTTTCGTGATATTTAATGGATCGGATTACATTTTTTATTTTTCTCCGATATCCGATCCAGTAATTTAGGTCAGTATCGGACCGATACCGATACGTAATATCGGATCGGTCCATCTCTAACCAGAAGCAATGACATCAGAGCATATTTTCTAAAGCACCGAGAAGCCTCCCTTTCAAATCCATGTGCATTCCTTCTTTCATGTTGCAGATATGTTTCTATAAAAACTGAAACAGTGATACAAATCAAAAGCCAGCTGTTCAGGTTGGAACTGAATAAGAAACAAGTAAGATGTAAGATAAAACTGTTTGCTTCCACAGAACAACAAGAATAAACCACAAGAAAGACAACTGGAGGGGGAGTAGATTCGCTGAGGAAAGGACAATGACCACAATGACATAATCAGCAGTTTGTCACATGATATGGAAAGTACTGACACATCTTTGCCTCTCTAGGGTCTAATAATTCAATGCCTCACCTAACTGCTCCCTACTTGACCATTGACCAGCAGGGATGAATGTGCATGTGAGTGATGTCACATGGTCCTCTGAAGGGGTGTCATCATGGTTCAGTTTCCCCCAGTGTAAGGCCTGTCCTCCGCGTATTCTTGGTACACTGTCTAGTTTTAGCAACATGTATGGGCTGCAGACGCACACAAGGCACACTCTCTCTACCTGTTAAACCTCATTCACAGCATCTTAATGCATGTGCAATCCTCCAGGTAAGTAAATCCCAAAAGGATGATTCTCTTCATCTGGACGTAGCGTTTTCAGTGGGAGAAACATTTTGTCAGTCATCCAAGTGACTTCTTCATTCTCAGCTGACTGCAGGTTTCCCCAACCTTATAAACACTACATTTGCACAATGACTGAACGTAGCCCACTGAGTAAACTATAGGCTGTGAGGTCAGTTTCTTGATCATTAATATGCAAATTGTCACGACCATTGATCAACAACCACTGATCAAACCCACTGATCTCATTCATGGTCCACATGAGGAAAGATGATGAGTTTCATTTTATGCCACACTCGCTTTGCACAGCAACTTAGCGATTCCACTGATCTCAGTGATCAACAATGGTCACCAATCAGCAATAGCTGGCAAGTCAAATTGATATTTAACCAGAGTTCCCCACCAATGATCAGAACAAACAAACAAAATCAAAAAAACTAAACAGAAACCAAGGATTGGTTTCCTAAGCGTCCAATGGGACTTTAAGCCACTTGACTCTTAGACTAGTCTAATACTAATAAGTCATACTGGTTATTACTTAAATAAATAAAAAATATAATTCATCATCTACCAATTTATGTTGCAACTCTATCAGTACTAGATTTATATTCATTTGAATTAACCTCACTATGGTTTCATGTTGACATCCATGGCACATATGCATGCAAAGACTCTTGCAACACAGAACTGTCTGGCCACACACGCAAGTTTATGTCATTACCCCTGCACTGAAAATGAAATGCATGAGTCATCTATTATCATGACCATCATAAGAAAACCGAAAGAGCCAGTATCTGTCTGTTATTCTGATTACAAATTAGACCTTAATAGAACTGGTGAAG
The DNA here is from genome assembly GCF_964374335.1 of Astatotilapia calliptera. Lineage (NCBI taxonomy): Eukaryota > Metazoa > Chordata > Actinopteri > Cichliformes > Cichlidae > Astatotilapia > Astatotilapia calliptera. Next base: position 14,788,999 of record NC_137427.1, on the reverse strand, counting down.
GTGAAAGTGGGATGGAAGGCAAGCATTTTTTTAATATAGGAGGGGACTGAAAAATAACTACAGGACAAAAGACAGAAGTTAAGAGTCAGGTTAAATATTATTAATGAATGCCATTTTAGCTGCTCAGGCTATATCTGTCCACTTATAGTTACTATTACACAACGCTCTCACGTGGAGTCTACGTTCTCTCTCTGGAAGTGAGAAATAAACTCCCACTGTGTGCTCTCTCACCAGTGTTGTGTTTTCTGTATTTGGGCCATGCAGCATCCACCTCAGTCCCATTCTCTGACCTGGCAGCAATTCTGTAGTATCATTTACTGGAAATCACACAGGGGGGTTGACAGGATGATCGGACTATGGCAAAGACCCAAAAACCTAGACTGCACTACTGGTACAGATAAGAGAGGGAGAAAGAGAGCAAACTGCTGACCTTCTAGTTAAGGCATTGCCCACGCTGGATCCAGTGTCTCAAATTACTATGCATCACAAAGGCTGTGGTTCCCACCACACTAAAGTCAGCCTCAGGAGATTTTCAGGTACTTCTTCCTGATTTTGAGGTTTGGAGGTGACCCAAAAGTCAAACCCGAAACCCATGCTTGCAAACCTGTTAGCATTCTCAATGTGCTGTAAGTAGGAGTTAGTTCAACTTCATCTGCTCCTGTGAGTCTATTGCTGTAATTTGGGAGCTCATCAGCTAGTCTGCTGACTTCGAATGGAATTATACTTGGTTTTGGATGTGCAACAGGACAGCTGTGCATAATAGTCCTTCCAATTACACTATTTCAAGTCTGCTCAAGTCTCCCTGAAAGATGCATGTGTGTGCATGCACTTACATCCCCTGATGACTGTGAACATATGGAAACACGTTTTAACAAGCTAATAAAAACCCAAATTATTGCAAGATGGAAAATGCAACATTGCTATTGCTCTCTATGAAGATTGTGTACTTATATAAAAATTATGTTTAGGTAACTGCACTTGGCCAACAAGAGGACAACAAAAGGGAAACATTAGTCTATGTATAATATAAAATATAAAACCACAAAAACAAAATATCTACTACGTGTTTTGGCAGCAACTCAGTGTGTATTTTTGGCATATCTGAAGCAGGGGAATGGTTGGAAAAACAAAATCGATTCTGTGTGCCTCCACAGCAGTAAAAACAATGTTCTTGGTGTTTACTGTGTGGAGAAAAAGCAGAAGCTTGCTGAACTGGGTTGACTTCAATGTTGCAAGTACCAAGCCCAGAATTTTTTTTCTACATTTCCATTTTAAGCATTCTAACCAGAGGAACTTAGTAGTAGTTGCACAAGCCTTACATTTGCTTCATGGATGCACATAGTGAGTACTGACAGCAGCAGGAGTTACCAGAGTGCCATGCCACTACATCCAATCAAGTAGTGGAGCTATGAGCTAAAGACAAATGTGAAATCTGAGTTGACTGCTGGCTCCTGACTGCAGACAGCTTGATAATGTTATCTGCACAATAGGCAGACTGTAATGAATATGTGTCATCACTGCTCAGATCGACTGTGCAAGGCATATATCATTTGACTGAATTGTATTCCACTCAAAGACTCAGCCTTGTGAGTTATTGGCCAATAAATCCTCCAAATGTCTCTGATCATACAGTTCAGTGATATCTACCAGGTGTGCAAAATGGTTTTAAAAGGCGTGTCATAGTCTCCATGTCCACAGGTCTGCTCAAGTCCATTTGGGTCCAAGAAACAAACAGAACAGAACAAAGATCGTAAAGCTTCATCCTGACCTCTATGTGTCTGATTTTTTATTTTATTTTTTTTGCAACCATGTGGACTTGTGTGTAGAGATAATTCAATACAGACAATGCACCAGCAATTAAACCTGACTTTACTTGAATATAACAGGACTGATTACTCAGCCGCAGTAGCTGACTTTTGTTAAGTAAGGTAACCAAGCATAAGAGCATGGCAATAATCAGAAGACGGCTTTCAATCACCAATTCCTCCAAGTGTTCTTGGTTGCCCCCAGAATAAGGAATAAAGCACCGTATGAATGTGTGAATGTAGCCTGAACTAAAGAAGAATAGAATAGAATAGAATAGAATTCAACTTTATTGTCATTGCACATGCACAGGTACAGGGCAACGAAATGCAGTTTGCATCCATCCAGAAGTGCTTAGTGATATAGATATATTACAATATATATTAGCAATAATATAGATATGTAAGTATATTACAGAAATGGGTCTATTATGTTATAATGTACACGGTATGAAGTATGTTGTGAATATTCTATAACTATAAGTATGTACAGGCTGTAGTGAGTACAAGCTATGTACAGGATATGGACAGGATATAAATATGAAAAACTATACAGAATATGAAATAAATAACTTTACAGGAATCTGAGATATACAGCTATACAGAAATGGGAACTATGCAAGTTGTAAACAGTTGTAGGATTAAAAAATATCGTATGTACAGAATGATTGTTTACACAGAGCTATACAGTAGTGCAGTTAAGGTAAGTGAGGGTGTGGATAATTTCTACAGAGGCTATATAAAGTGCTAGTGGTTGTGAGTGGTGGTTCACTTCATGTTATTATTGTGTGTTTGAGGGTACAGTTGTCCATTGTGTGTGTGTGTGTGTATGTTCAGTCCATGAGTTAACGTGGGTCAGATGTCAGGAGGCAGAGTTCAGGAGTCTGACAGCTGTGGGGAAGAAGCTGTTCCAGTACCTGGTGGTCTTAGTCCGGAGGCTCCTGTAGCGCCTCCCAGAGGGCAGGAGGGTGAAGAGTCCATGTGATGGGTGACTGGGGTCTCTGATGATTTTCCCAGCCCTTTTCAGACACCGCTTCCTGTAGATGTCTTTTATGGCAGGAAGTGGTGCTCCGGCGATGCGCTGGGCAGTTTTCACGACCCTCTGCAACGCCTTCCGGTCCGAGGCAGAGCAGTTCCCGTACCAGACTGTTATACAGTTGGTCAGGATGCTCTCGATGGTGCAGCGATAGAAGTTCACCAGGATGTCTGAGGACAGGTGGTTCTTCCTCAGAGTCCTCAAGAAGAAGAGGCGCTGGTGAGCCTTCTCGAAGGCTCGAAGTACTAACTATACTACTAGTCTTTTTCCCCATCTCTGCCTTCACTATATTTGGACTAATGGTGCTTACACGGCAAGTTCCAATTTAAGGCAGGAAAAACTCTAAGCACGATAGTGGAGGAGTGATTATTCTCAGAAAAGTATTTAACTTTTAGCTAACTTTTAACTCTTAAAAAAAAAAAAATCTTGATAATAGCCTTGAGTGAGCCAGTGATCATGTCACATGGTTGAGCTTCCAACATGAGTTAAGACCTAAGATGCACAATTACGCTTTACTTTTTGTCATAAAGACTTGTGAATTTACTTCTCTGTTACTTCTATTATATAAAGACACTGTTTTTTTTTAAATTACAAACCCTACTCCAAAACTGCCTTATATGCTTTACATTGAGTCATTTTATGATTTGCACTTATATTGTCAAATTAGCATGCAGAAGAAACAGCTGCTGTTCCCAGCACTGACTTGGAGGCTAAATGAGGAACTAACCCACATTACTGCCTCATAAGTTCTTTTTTAACATCAAGCCTTACACATGCACGTAAAACTTGACAGGCACGCATGCAAAAAGCAATTCTACTGTTCTACTTAAACACATTTGTCTTCAGAATACTTGCAAATAAACAGGAGTGCACTGGTGCAAAACTGTTCACTGAAATGTGAGCTCTTACAGTTTGCTAATGAACAGTCCTTAACCTCTGCAACATGCCACACACATCAGAAAAGAATAAATATGCATGGACACAAATCTAAAATCCATAATTTCACACATGCAAGAACTAAAAGGCTTAGAACAAGTGTGAATCATATTATGAGACATCGGTACAATGAGGAGTGAGAAATGAATAATAACGCAAACTGTAATTTATTTCATTATTAAGCTGAGAACAGCTTTGAGGGTTGAACTCAAAGAAGAAAAAAAGAAAAAAGTTCACACCCTCGCACAGACTACGTCTCACATCATCATTAAGAGCGTGGACAACTCTGCCAAGTGCCAATTTGTATGTGGGACTTGTCTACACCAACACTGCAAGCCTGGACTGTAACATTAACATTGTGTATTTATGCTGGCTGTAGCTCTAAATGAAAACAGGGTAAAAAAGATAATTACATGCCGATAGAAAACGACGCACACTACATCTGAATCTTATGTTATTACATTAGCTGATATGGTGCAATCAGACATCATCCAACATTTCTACATACACATTGACGGCGCAAAAGAACAACTGTTTGCCTGGTGGTAGCTGCAATTAGGCGTCGGGCTGGTTTGTTTCAGCACAATTTCATGTTTTTCATTGGTAAAAACCAGCAACTGGGGTTGTCATGACTGAGCTGAATAAAGTTAAGGCACAGGGTCTCTGTTGCCTTACTTAACAGAAGTATAAACATTTTTCTGTCATTTCTAGGCTTTTTTTATTTATTTATTTTAGGTTTTAGCAAATTAAACCTCAATTTTAAAGTTTAGACATCTGGTGAATGTCCATTGGGGCATGGCCAAAACCTCTTTTGGGTTTAACCTGGGGTTCAGCATCTTGCCTAATGATAATTCAACACATGGACAGGAGGAGCCAAGGATCAATCCACTGATTGGTATATGACCCGCTTGACCACCTGAGCCATATGTGATGGCTCAGACAGAACAGTGTGTATGAAATCAGTTAACTAGAATATGTGGCTAGATAGTTAGAAAAACATTCATGTGCTGTCCAAGTGTTACCTCAGGCCTGGTGTCTAAACCAGACAATAATCTGACCGTCAAGAAATGGTACAGTGGTATATATATTCATCATCTGTTATTATTAGTATTATTTCATCAGGTCAGAACAGTTCTTCACTTCTCAGAAAGAGACTGACTCACTGGCTGACCTTTATCAGTCCAAACTTTGCCTTCTAATTCTCACATTTAATGGTTTCCATTCAACATTTTATGGCAAATACAGGGGTGTTATTACTTCAGCCCTTTAACTTCTGAAAGCTGAGGCAACTGGAAGGAGAAATGGGACAAAGTTTTGTCTGTTAAAGGTGCTGAACATCAACGGCAGCAGTCATATTCTTTACTCCACTCAGTTACACAATCAGCACATCTATACTGCTGGGCAGATGTATGCAAACATGACTCTAAACAACACGCTATTTGGGATTAGATTCCTAAATTCACAGCCACATATTTATATAGACTTGTTATAGTCTATATAGAGTGTTTTTAAATATTCTTCCAAACAATCAAGAATCCAAAGTAAAGGACTCATAAAAAAAAGAACATGCTGCTTATGAAAATATATTTCCATCCTATCTAGGCTTGTTAATGGAGCCTTTGTGTCTGGTCAAACAGAGATGGCAAAGAAACACCGTGCTGTAAACGAATGACTAGACACGATAACGAAAGGACTGTGAAAAAGACTCACAACAACCTGGCAAGCAGCCAGCAGCATACCTTAAAGCAACCCCCGGGCCTCGGACCGGTCCGTGAGTCGTTTGGTACCGGGCCGCGAGAGTTGAGGCTCAGGTGTGAAATGTATAGTTTTCAGGGTTTTTAATCGGTTTTCAGCGTTATTTTGTTATCGTTTTTATCGTTAACTCGGTTTTCCTGGGTCTTTTCACGTGTGTTATGAATAAATCTTTTTTTTCGGTACCGGTACTAGTTTTATTTTGTTGTATTTATCCGCGACACCTTAAAGGCCGGTCCGTGAAAATATTGTCGGGCATAAACCGGTCCGTGGCCCAAAAAAGGTTGGGGACCGCTGCCTTAAAGGTTTTATAATATGTGACAGCGTGAATATTAATATAGAAACAAACAACTACATGCTAGAAGGAATATAGTAGATTACAGCATCCTTAGCAAAGAATGAAGTCATAATCTTGCAGTGCATGCTGCAATCTATCCTCATCATTATCGAGTTTTGTTTATGTCCCGCAGCACGTACATGTCTGTGGATGGGAGAAGATATAAATGTAGCAAGAGAGTGACCTCCCAAACTCCACTGTTAAAGCCAGAATCCAGTCCAGAGTATTCAGTCATGTGGAATAAGACAGGGAAAAGTGCAGTCTGTGCAAAACCCTTAAAAAAAATTTAAATAAAAATAAAGAGTGGGAAAGAAAATTAAGTAGAACAAAATAAAAGGGACCTCAGTAAATCACTTAATGGAATGAAGACAAATAAAATAAGCTTACTAAATGTAACCAAAAAAGGAGAAGCACCGAAAGAGTCAGATGGCATTAAAGTGGCTCAGCATAGTGGATGGTGCACACCCAGTGCTTCTGAATGTCTAATAAATGCACCTGTCAAAATAAAAAGGAGTACTCTGCTTTAACAAAAACCTTTAATGTAATGTTAAAGCAGAGGACTCTTTTGAAGTGAGATTCTCTTGGCTTTTTTTTATAGAAGAGGTCTGATTGTTACTGTTGCTAGGTGTGTAGGGTTAAAACTCATCATGACTGAGCCGACAGTCATTATGCCAGCAGGCACAACAGTTGAGTGCTACTGAAGGCGTAGGAGAGTGTGCGAGTTTCAGTGGTGTCTGTACGTCTCCAAAGAGTGAGAGCAACAATCAAAACTGCCCCCTCATTCTTCGCTTCCAACCACAATACCTCTTGATGATGACTGGCTCTAAACAAAACCTTAAATCTTTACTAATACCATTACATTTCTTTGGCTGACGATGATAGCACTTTGGTGGCTAAAACAGATCAATGGTTCCATTTCAGATCCATTAGAAGATGATAAGCACGTTTGAGAAGCACCTTGACTGTGACCTAACCCATCTAAAACGCTGCACCTTTTCCAAGAGTCTTCATGCCCAAACTTGCATACCAGCAAGCTTTGCAATGCTGCAGCTACAGCCTTGGCCCACGCCATGAGTTCCTTACAATCCTTAACATGAATAGCTAATCTTACACAAAACAACACATGACACATGTGAATGTTGAAACGCGACACTCAGAAAACTGCTAGCGTAAGGCTTTTGCCAGATAAATTCCTCTCAGCTAGCCCAGCTTGCCTTTTTTTTTAAAAAAAAAAGCGAAACAGATGAAGCAGTCGCAAATCTGCTGCTGCAGTGCCAGAGACAGAATATGAGTGAGGACATTTTGTCTCCCCTCCGAAACTGGCATGAAATGTGGAAGGAAATGAGCTTTTCAATGCCGCAATAAATATGCAAAGTGGACATGGACTCCTCTGCACTTTGAAGACTTCTACATTATCAACAAAAAGCTTTTTTGCAGATTTACGCGTCTTTGGATTTCAAAGCATTCCTAGAATGTTCCCATATTTTCAGATAAAATGTCATGCATTGTGGAATGAGGTTTGGCATGGAGGAAAAAAAATCCCAGCATATGAGCCAGTAGCTTGATACTCCCGTAACTTAAGTGGGTGGGTTTTTTTTGTTTGTTTGGGTTTTTTTTTTTTTTTTAAAGGGGCTTACCATTTTCTGGGTGTGTTCTTAGCTGAAAACAGATAACATCATGGAAGACCCCCAAAAAACAAAAGGACAAGCTGAGGGCTTTCCATACTTACCACTATAAATGCATGGAAATGAATGGTATCTTTTCCAGCCTTTGTTGTTGAGAGAAAAAGAGGACTGTGGTTTGACAAATGGGGAAGTAACAAAAAATGAAAACTTAAACCTCTGAGCAGATGTATCTGACAATCACAGTTTCACATGAAAAGAAACCCCGTAAGGTTCAACGGAGGTAGAACCTAACAGCTTGTTTCCATCTAAAGACGATATCTCATTTTCTAACTGAACTATTTCTAAAAGTTAAAACTTCCGACACTGCTCAGTCACGCTAAAAGAAGAAGTTACTTTTCATTGCTCCCTTGTCACAAAGAAGTTAATTTGGCAGAGCTGGCAGAGTTTTTGTGTCTCTGGCTGAAACCAAACAGACAAAACTGAACCAAGAAAACTTTTGAGATTAGACCATCCACAACACGAGGACAGTTATTAAAATGCCACTGCGTAGTTTGGATTACTCGCTGTGGAAACAGGTTAAGGTTAGTTGGTTTGACAGTGATCCTTGTCTGAAGTGTTAAAACATGTTATTTTCAGGGCTGGAGTATATGCCACCCAACATAGGATCAATACGTCATCAATTAAGAACCTTTAAAATCAGTTTGACAAACAAGTAAAAGCAGAACACGCAGATAACGCATATCCCATAACGTCCAACAAAACCGTGTACTTTTTGAGAAGTAAAGCTAAGCAGATTAATGGCATGACTTCTGAAGGTAAAATAAACGAATTTGCTGACCTTTGACTTGTTAAACTTGAGCTTAGATCCTTTTGTGTTATTGCTGATTGATAAAAACGGGGACATGTGACATTTTTGGCTTTTTTCTGTGGGAGGCTGTCAAACAAGTAAGATGAACTTTCTGAATGAAACTAGGCTACAGTTTTCTTTTGTAAAGAGGTGACAAATGTGAAACTGGTGCAAACATCACATGACTCCAACCACACAGAAACAGCTGTTTGCTAGCCATTACATGGAAACACCGTGCCTTCTGTGCCTGTTTATGTGCCAGTGAATTTCCTCTTTTTTCTGAATTTCCTTCATGATTGCATAAAGTTAGTAGAAAGTTAATGTAATAAGCATATACCGCAATAATTCTCTTTTTATTTCATGTTGTACACAGAGATGCAGAGATAATACAGGTTTCAGTTTCATCCTGTGATGTCAGTGAGGCTGGGGTGAGCAATATAACATAATGATTTCATTACATGACTTTAAAGTCAAACTGTGTGATGATGTGATACTTATTGCAGTGATCATTTTGATCATATCACCCACCTCCCTCCCACATATCAGGGGTGGGTGACAATGACGCTACACTAAATTTCAATTTTAAAATTAGCTCCTGAAGTAACCGTGATGCTTCGAACTACTTGCAAACCATCATTAAACAAATATGCAGTAAGAGGCGGTGAAAGAGAAGACCTCCACTGAGTATAACTAAAGTATATCTGCAACACTTTTTTGTCTCGACATTAATCAACATGTGCTTGATATGTGTTTGCGTCTACACGGCTTTCTGCCTCCAACCAGTGAATCAGAGAAGGTTCAATGCTCTTTTTAGTAACAAAAACAGAGTAGACAACTCTCTACAAGAGCGATGTCAAACACGTAGCCCTCCAGAAGGTCCAGTTCAGCACCATGGATGGCTCTGCATTGTGTTCAGTCATTAATTATGTCATGTTTTTCAGTAAAACTGATATTTCTGTCGTAGTGTTGGTGCCTGGATTACTATAAAGAAGTAACAAAGTATTTTTGGATCTAGACACATTATTTGAAACATAAAGACATAAAATGCTATTGTTCAATATTTACAAATCCACTATATGTGAAGATTTTGTGCCTGTATAGCTCCACTGTGTACATATCATAGTAAAAATGTATTGACAGTAAATGAATGTGTCAAAACCTGAGATCTATTATTTAAAGCTGCCTCTTTTTTCCCCCCATTGATGTTCCTGTACTTCTTTACAATGTTCTCAAAGAAATTTAGAGGGATATGTTTCCTCCCCCCCCCCCCCCCATATAGGTTATTAAATTATAGCTTTAGCCCACTTGAGATCACACTGAGCTTTGTGTGTCCTATGGTAACCCAGGACTTAATTCCAGGAAGTAGGTTTAACAAACAACTCTGAATTTGTTAACCATAAGTTAATGGAAAACCCACGTTTTCTGTTCTAGAGAGTTAACTTAAACTCTGAGTTAGTAACCAAGGTAACAGACTCTGCGAACTAAATCTGCTCACTGGCAGATTTTTGTCAACATAGTCTAAGTTTCTCTCTGACTCCTCCCCTCCTGCTGCACCCGAATCAGCTGACTGACCCTCCGATTCATTTTCTCATTCGTAACGTTCTTTAAAATATTTAACTGATCGCTTTTACAATACTTCAGTTGTCAGTCTATATGGACAGAGAAAGCAATTACATAGCAGATTTATGATCAGCTCAGAATAAATTGCCTCCATGTTTCTAAGTATGTGACTCTATGGACAGTACTGCAGCTGTCAGCCAGTTTCCCTCCACTGTAAATATTTTTGGACTGTAACAATCACTCTTTAAAAACAACCTTATCTGTCAAAGCTTTAGAATAACTTACTGGTTAAGGATTATTTATTTGTTGTGCTGTTTTTGGTCACACGGATGGAAAAAAAAAGTTTGTCATACTCAAAGATGATTGATCTGTGATTAGCCTTTCTGAAAGTTCTCAAAGGTTCTCAAGTCTATTCTTAAAAAGTTTTTTGAACATGCTTCCTGTAATACGACCCTGCTCTACAGTGCATAAGGAGGGAAACAAACAAAACACAGGAAGTCCTAAAAACTGTGGTTCCTTTAATGGGCACATCCAGCTGGCTCCAGCAGAGCGTCCCAAAAGACTCCCACATTAACATGTCCAACTGTACAGCATTAAAAACCATGCTTACTGCGAGGTATAAAGCCTGTTTTGGCCTCTACTGACAGTTTCCCACCTAAACACAAAACCATAGTGTTTTTTTTTCTCTTTTAAACATGTCCAACTGAATGCTGGAGTTAAAGGTGTAGCCACTTTAAATGACAGGTGTCCCAACACAGGAAACTGAAGCTGGCTGCTGTCTGGCAGGCTTTGGGTCAACAAACTGAACCTCTGAGTGTTTGTGCAAACTGTCCAGAAAGTTTCTGCTTCTCTGTGCGTGAAATTGTAGAGTTTTGTTAGTCTGGCGGCAGCAGATTTGCAAGTCTGTGGTACAGTTAATAGATGCAGATTGCTAACCAAGCCCGCTAGCTAGAGGATACCGCAACATGCCACTATCTCTCCCAAATATGGTCACATGTGGCTTCAAAAGATTAACACAGCTTAATGCTGAGCCTTCAAAAAGACTCCAAACCAGTGTGCAACGTCTTTTATATACAGTCTTTGGTTTTAACTTTAAGTACACTGACACTTGAACGCAACTATTCCTACCTGTTGTGACTTGGTTAACTTCTAATCAGCATTTCAATAACTCACCGCCCTGCCTCTGTTTTGGTAAAAACTAACAAATGGAAACACACATTTTCAAAATCAGCAGTGACACACAAATGGTTTCACGTTAGTTGTGTCATACTTTCATGTGAAACCGTCCGTTCCTGTCATTCCGGGGAAACATGGTGTGTCAAACCCACCTCTTACCTTCCACGAAAAATAAATGGGAGGGGTGTAAGGCTTACGGCAAATTCAATTTTTCGGCACACGGCGACTACGATTAACTTTAGAGGGAGAACATGAGAAAATCCAAGAGGATTGATTGCATTCATATGCACTTGTCCCAACAGGCAGAGCAACAAAGGGCTTGCCGAGGCGTGCTTTCAGCCGCTACTCTAACATTAGATGTAAACGACCGTTGGAAGCTAACGCCGACACTGGAAATGTCATTATTAGCAGTGCTGTTTGTTCCTGTTTAAACGCTTTGACTCATCTAGGATCGCATACAAAAAAACAGTAAATATTACAGCATTAGTACACCTTATACTGAGCTATTAGGTGCTTTCATATTAAAAGCGTATTAATAATGACCGTTGACCCCCGACCCTAAGTTAAGTTTTAGCGATTGCAGCGTCACAAAAACAAATAAAAGAGCTGTAGAGTGCTATTCCACTCACCTCCAGGAAGAAATGCCTAGATTATAATTCATTAGCAGAGAGAATATATCCGAAATGCAACGATACTGTGGGTTAGTGTCCAACAGCGTGTCACTACTTCCCTCTTTCTGCTTCCAACATCCTTGAAGAAACCAGGGGCGGAGCTAGGACCCCCCGACACGGGCCTGAAAGAACAGGAGCCCGAGAAGCAGGGGCGGTGTCAGTATATGTGTTCTTGTCAAAGTCTCCACATACACAAAAACTAACCGAAATAATACTGGTTCCTTAAAAATGGAAATTAGTTTTACTCCTTGTAACTTTGGTCAATGTACCAATTCTTTTGCATGTGTTTCTTGAGGCTGGGATGTTATGAAGTTCAGCCTGTGTCATAGTTTCTTTTCTGAACTTCTTAAATTTTGAAACATAGTCACATAGAGATGGAGAGGACATGCTAACTCCACACAGAAAAAAGCCCCAGTCAGATGGTGGATGTGAATTCATGACCTTCTTGTTGTGAGGCAACTATCTATGTAGCTGTCCCTAATGAAATGACAGCTTAAATAAGAGTTTTGATATTTACTGGTATAGAAAAAGGTATTCCCTCCTACAAAAAAGAAAAAATAGCTTCCATTTATGCTTATTGTATTTACTTTACAAGGGAGTTGGGATGATGTCATTCAAATCAAATACATTTTTCTTGTTCTTCACATGATTACTGCCAAACCATTAAACGTCACACTGTGTGTGTGTGCATATTTAATGTTTGTCCCATACAAACATACCTTTTAGCTTACATTTAGAGCTTGTTGTGATACAATCACCATTTGGTGGCAGAGGGTGACAAAGATCATTTACTTGATCAGAAATAAATATAGTGGTGCTCACATGCAGCCATGAATATCATAGTGTTTTGAAACCTGATGTGAGTAGCAAGGTTTAAATCAACTGAATTCTCAATAATCCTCCTAACTCTTAGACTGACCATTATTTACAAAATGAACTTCAAGGTTAATTTACATACATCGACCCCTGCAGGCCATTAAAAGAATACAGGTTTAATGTATTTCTGAATTAGCTTCACTTTTTATAACCAGAAAATACATCCATCTCTTACATGTGCATCATAATAATGGATGTTATAATATAGCTTATTATATAAATAGACATAAATCTATTTATCATAAAGTAAAAAATAATAAATAACTAAAGCTTTGAAATAAATATTTTGGAGTGCAATAGCACCCTAACCGTAGCCAAAATACCAAATAAGAAATACATAATAGTGGATACATAACAGTGGGCTACAAGCAGAATTTAGAAACACTTATAAAACTTTTAGTACATTAAAACTGTACTTCAGTAAAGTACTCAGAATAGAGTAATTGTAAAATTACATTATTACTGCAGCTGTCCATTGCCCCCTCACCACACTCATATGCATAGAGGTCATTTACTCCAACTCCTACACAAATATGCAGCATGCTTCATTGCACTGTCTGGTAGCTTATTCATTAGCAAACAAGCTGCTTATTCTACATTACAATCCTGTGATTTTAATAGCAATGTGTGTACATTACTTTGTACCCATTCAAAAATCAGTCTTAAGGAGTAGTGAACTACATTTTGCAGTAGTTGCTTTGTATTTGGACCAAAGTCATATTTGCATAGTAATTCAACAAGTTCAAAGACTAGTTTACTACTGAAATATTTCTCATTACTATGTAATTTGTTAACCATTAACAGATCAAGCTGTTGCCAATTTCAAAGTAGTAAGGAGTAATTCTGCAGCTGACGCACCTGCATTTCTGGATGTGTCTGATCAGTTTTATTTTATTATTTTGCAATGATGTTAAATTTTCGTTCGTGTAAACTGTAAATGTTTTTCCATGTAGGTTTGCAGTACTTCAGGTACTCGTGTAACATTGCCTACTATATAGCTCGAAAAACATTCCTTTCAACACTTAGGGAAAAATAATATATAGAAACCAAAAGATCAGTGTGAATACAGAATTTGCCTCTAAAGCAAAGTTAAGCTTCTTATTCTCCCAAAATATTTCTGCAAATACTTGCGAATATTCATTTAAAGGAACTCCAGGATTTTAGTGTCCAAACAGTTGGAAGTAAAAATAAGATACTGTTGGTCAAAGCCAGAAAATTCTGAACTGTATACATGTCACTCATTAATTTATTTCTCCAGATTTTTGTGGACTTTTTTGGTGGGTTTAAAAAACAAACAAACCCACACACAATGGTGATATTTCAGGTCATGTCTTTATTTGCCAACCATAAAAACTGTTCTTACTCATTGAAACATGTTTTTATTTTAGCTTTTAAAAAAGAAAAAAAAAAAACAAAAAACAAACCTCAAAGAGCTTACTCTTATATAGTGATCATTGTGACCGTTTAACAAATCAAAATAGTTTTGTGAAAAAAACAAAACAAATGAAATGCAATTACTTGTGAGAATATTCTGAATTAGAGTCAAGAAGAAGAAAATAAAACTCCTCCCCACCCACAATGACTGCACAAATTAGAAGACCAGTGTTACGAACAACTTTGTCATCAGAACTTACAGCAGACCCAAACCATTAAATACAGGATCGAAACAGAAGGAGTCATGTGATAACATTCTGAATTAATGGTCAGGCACATAATTATTATACAAATCATCATCGTCTACAGCGAGGTTTTAGATTTAAGCTCACTGCCCAACAAGTCATTTACAAAAAAAAAAAAAAAAAAAGTAATTTTACTGCTTTGCAGCATCACTTAAACAATTGCACTCTGAGATAAAAGGAACATTTTAGTAAACAAATTCATTTAGATTTCTTAGATTGAAATATGTTAGAATAAATGAAAAAACAAAAAAAATCCATCCAGACCTTAACATAATCATGCTGAGCATTTACAGATACAGAGCCGATACTGTCAGAAACTGAAGCTTTGAGAATCCTAGCGTGCTGAACTTGATCTTCTCTCAGCCCCAAATTTTTTCCACCGTCTCAAATGTGCACACTGCCTCTCAGCTGTCCAGTGAGCTCAGCTCCTATTTATGGAGCACCAATACGGCGGACTTGCCATGTGACATAATGTTGGTCATTGTGTGGGAACAGATGCGGAATAAGAAATAAGAGAAGAGGCAGACAGATTCACCTTTTTGACTGAAATAAGACAACTGGAGGATTTAGGCAGTTAAAGGCTTGTGGGGACTACAGCTGGTGACGTGGGTTTACAGCCGACTGCAGCAAATGCTGTTAAAAACGGCCACATTTCTGGGGTACAGATGCTGAACATTTGATACTAAAACAAAATCACAGATTTCAAGTGAGCCATCAGTTAGCAGTGACTTTTACGATCATTTTATTACAATAAGTGACTGAAGAATCTCTCTTTATGAAAAAGTTTTTCAATCGAAAATTGTATCTGAAACAAACGGAAGTCTGCCATGTTATTGGTTGAATCTTGGTTGAATCACTGATGTGAAACTACTCCTTAAGCAGTACCATGATTGATAAATGTTATGGACAAACAAAAGCCTCTTCAAATAATTAAGAACAACAGTTTGTCACCCTGATTTTACCATTAGCCGATTGCCCACATTATGTAACAATCAGACATTCTGTACTTGCTAGAAGAGAGAGGGAGAAGAAAAAAGGAAATTTCAGGCATGCAGCAAAGAAATTGAGGGGGGAAAAAAAAAAAAAAAAAAAAAAAAACTGACCACAAATAATACTTTGCAGTAGATGTTCTGTTCAAAAGGCAGGTCAGTCTAAAATTGTAAATGTGTGATTGTTAGTGTTAAAGCTATTCTTCAGGTCTCTCAGTGGGCTCACTTTATCAATTTTCAGTCTTGGTTGCATTTCCATTTCCCTTCATAAGACACATCTACTCACTTTAAATTCCCTTCTCTCACTCTCTACTATCTTATAGGGTTAGTTCGCCATCTACCATGGCCTTAAGAGGGCTAATATTTGAAATATACCAGCTGGTAGCTAGTAAAGAGCCTCATGGGATAGATTAGTACTGTTGAGCCTGCAGAGTCAAAGGGTCCGGCCAGGAGGTGAGGTTCATGGATCAGTTCACAGTTTGGACCGCAGAGGCTTCAGGTACTTGTGGAAAGATTCGTGTACCTGTAGGGAGGGGGGAAAAAAAGTTGCTGAAATAATGCATTGCATTGTACACAATGATCACACAAACAGGTTTAGTGTGAGGTTGGATTTGCCAACATCTTCATTTTCATATAAAACACACTCGAGTTCCACGCTGCTGATAAATGCAAAGAGCAGCTTAGCATTAACACTGTGACCATACAACCTCGTGGGCTCGACTGACCTCTGTAGCATTGAGGGGGGATTTGCGAGCCCACTCGAACATGTGCTCATAAACATTCCCATCGTATCGTCCCAGGACCGAATTCAGCTTCTTGTCGTGGATGTCAAAGGCATCCGCCAGGGCCACAGCGTTGGGCCTCAGCTGAGCCAGCAGCTCCTTGATTCGACTAGAAATCTGCATCACCTGAGGCACACTCAGCAGTCCGGCCTAGAAAAAGAATTTGAGAAAAACAAAAAACAAAAAAACCAAACCCACAACACCAGCAGCTGTAGAAATTTGGATCTTAGATCAGACCAAGCTGAGCAGTAGAAAGAGCCTTGAAACAGCACTGTTGTGCTTATCTGCTGACCACACACATGATGATTTTGCTTACCTGTAGGAAGTCTCCAGAGTTCTTTGTGATGCCATACAGGGTGTAGAGCAGAGCCAGGGTTGACAGCACTGAGTGTACTGCAGTATCAGCAACCTCCCCAAGCTTGTCAGTAAAGAGTTTCACTACAACATAGTGACAGTGGGCCTGAACACAAGAGAGAGAGAAAAAAAAAAAAAGAATATACATATACATATTGTTGTGGGCAGTCTGAGGTACACCTGTGCACTACTCATGATGTCAGATCAGCATCCTGATGTGGCACACCTGTGAGGTAGGATGGATTATTTCAATATAGCAGATGTGCCCACTACCACACATTTGGACTGATTTGTGACCACTGTTTGGGAGGGATGGTTATATTGTGTATCTGGAATGAATTTTAGGTCTCTACGTCCATCCCATGGGGAATGGGAGCAAAAACAAAAGTGTTGCGTTTATATTTTTGTTCAGTGTACATACATACACATACACGGGGCGATCGTGGCTCAGGAGTTGGGATTTCGCCTTGTAATCGGAAGGTTGCTGGTTCGAGCCCCAACGACCGAGACTGTCCAAGCCGGACAGTCTCGGTCGTTGTGTCCTTGGGCAAGACACTTCACTCATTGCCTACTGGTGGTGGTCAGAGGGCCCGGTGGCGCCAGTGTCCGGCAGCCTCGCCTCTGTCAGTGCGCCCCAGGGTGGCTGTGGCTACAATGTAGCTTGCCATCACCAGTGTGTGAATGTGTGTGTGAATGGGTGGATGACTGGATATGTAAAGCGCTTTGGGGTCCTTAGGGACTAGAAAAGCGCTATATAAATACAGGCCATTTACCACACACACACACACACACACACACACACACACACACAAGAAACAGAAGAACCGAAGATACTGACTAGTAACAAACAACCTCCAACTTTAGGGCAATATTCAAAGGGTGACAGATGTTTTAGATATTCTTTTCAAGTAAAACCTTCCAAGGTTAGTCATAATTTATTCATAAAAAAGGACAATCAAGCAAAATTGAACTTACATTTGAGGCTCTGACCAGGTCAATGGCGCTGTTGTTCCAGGCATCCTCCTGACTCTTCCTGCGTTGCAGCTCCTGCTGGATGCTCTTCGCTGCCAGCTCCACTAGACTATAAACACAGAAACATAGCGTGCATTAAGCAACAAAGCCAGAATTACCTCCTTGTGGTTGTAGGTAAGCTGCAGTTTTCCATCCCAGTATGTCTAGACTAAAATGTGTACCGAATGCTCTTCAATGGATCAACATTAAAGATTAGCGCTGACCTACAGAGTTGCATACTGAATACAACTAAATGTGAGTACGATCAGTCTTCCCTTTTCGTTCACAATTATAGATCAAAGAGTGTTTCATGTCACACTAAAGTTGACTTTTAACCTTTTGTGATGGAAAACAAAAAAAGATGAGCCCCTCCTATGACAGTAACTAGTGTTTGCATAATAGACTTAATAGATAAATAGCAGGTTTACACCAAAGACTTGGAGGAAGATAGTACACTAGTTAACCTACAACATTCAAGCTTCAATGAATACATCTAAAATTGGGCTTAGACAGGGATTATGAAGTCCTGGATTAAGGCAAGTAAGCTAAAAATGAGGTTTTATGCTGTGAAATAATGATAAAAAAAACAAACAAACAAACGTTTTTGTGGCATTGCTGATGTTATGACAGATACTGTAAGAGCGGTTTCTTCTTTGGTGGTAAACAAAACAAATGCAGGGGTACAAAGAGAGCATTTTACAACTTGGGGAGGCAGAGCAGCCACCAACCTTAAACACAAATTAACTGAATTAGTTTGAGTCCGAAACGATACAGTATGTGCGCCCTTTGGATGAAACGAGAAACTTCCAGGTGCCTCAAATAATCAGAAACACGTGGATTAAGATAAAAAGGGGAGATGAGAGAAGTTGCCTACGCTCCCTGACAAACACTGCTGAGTCCAAGTTAAACCTGCCTCCCTGATGGATTTATTTAATCTTCAATTTAGAGACGCTTTAATCCTCCCTCTTGCAATCGCCTTAGTTAGAGCAGGCAGAAATGTACGACTGAGCAAATGTCAGACTGTGCAAGTCCATTTTTAAGAAACACCAAACAAGCTTTTTAGTCTGGTTCTTGACTAAAGCCTCACCCCTCCCAAGCTTTACCTACCTGCCAACACAGAGTCAGTGTTTGACACCATAACACTCATTTAGTTTTTTCAGATATGTCAACTCCCCTTATGAAAAACTAGCCTTTTACTACTTTCTTTTCATCTGTTTAGTCCCAATACTTTAAGCATCATTTTCTTAATACTATTTAAAAAACAAAACAAAAAACAAAACAAAAAAAAAAAAACCACCCAATTATAAATGCATATTTGCCTTTTAACCCTCTGATGTTTAAAGTTGGACCACATTTAAAAAAAAAAAACCCCACACTTCCACCACAGTTGACACTCCTTGCCGGATGGGTTTCGATAATGACAGCTGCATATCATGTCACATGCAGGGAATGACCAACAACTGCAGGTGTAAGTCAGACTTGCACTAGCAAACTGAACTATTAAAGAGATCAGTAGTGACGACTGCAAAACTTGTTTTTAAAAAGAAAATACGGTGTATAACATTTAAGGAAGGACAACACTCAGTGGAAACCCATTCCCAAATATGAATGGGAATCAAAAAGCAACTTTGTCAGAGACCATCGTGATCATGGTTCTCAGTTGTGAAGTGGCAGCATGGAGAGGGCATATTTTACCACCCCGACTGCACTTTACTGTGTAGAAATGTTACTATACACAGTAAAATACACAGATTTCTTCTCTGTACACAGTTTAAAATTTTTTGTACACAACTTCTTTTATGGTTTTTCATTTTTCTAATATCTCCAATTGACTTTTCTTCCTGACTTCTTCCTTTTGCTGCTGGAGCGTGAATTTCCCCAGTGTGCAATCCAATGTTCAAGTTCCACCACCTTTTCTAATGTACGAACCCAGAAAACCTGTACAATTCTACTAGATATATAAATATTAAGGGCAAATAAAAGGAAACGGGTAATATTTCATGTAGCAAGGTCATCATCTTTCCCACTGCTTTCTTACATGGCTGCTCGGAGTTTGTAGACCTCCGTCAGGCTAGTCAGGTCATTGATGTCAACCACTGTTGGCCTGGCAGCGACGGGCTGTGGCTGCACCCTCCGCACATCTGCTTCGTTCAGGTATGACACAATGCCGCTCAGCTGCTGGCCTGCCTTAGCCTGTTTGTAGCTCTTCACCAGGTATCTGCAGACACGAGTGCTCAGTTTAACAGTTAGATGCGCGAGATAGCTAGCAGCTGCGTTTCTATCAATTGAAAGCTTTACAGAAATATTTACTGTACCTATTAGAAATAAAAGTTAACATATCTTCATTTTTCAACTAACTGCATGTTTTAGTCATCGGTGTGAAGGTGAGTTTATGAACGGAGCTTATATGTTACACCACCAATACTGACACATAATTCAGCTTCAGTAGTTCTCTAATTTGTGGTGTTAAATGTCACTTTGCGTTACCTGGCAGTCTGCAGCATCATGACTGTATTCTCTCCTTCGTAGGTGCAGGTAGGGGTAAACTCAACATAAATGTCCGGCAAGGCACTGCTTCGAGAGTAACCGTGGCCACCACATGACATGCGGCACACCTCGATGGCTGAGGTCGCTTCCCATGAGGTGAAGGCCTTCAAACCCGCAGACAAGGCATGGAGCTGTGAATTAGAGAGCAAAGCAAGTGAAACAGATTAATTCATAGCTATGAATGAATTAAACTTAAGAAATGGGAACAAATATATGGTTCTGAGACAGGCTGGACTGAAAGTGAGTGGAAGAAAAAAAAAAAAAAAAAAGCAGTCTGTCCAAAGAAAGAGGACAGGCTACCATTCCACCAAAAACCAGCAACCGTGCCATCAAACAAAACCATATGCGACACAGATATGCTTCAGAAATGTCTGGTAATTGCTTTTCTAACATTTTGCTCAAAATTCCAAACAGATTTGTTTTGTTTTAATGTAAAGTGTAAAAATCTATTTAAAAAAAAAAGAAAAAAAAAAAAGAAAGAAAGTGTTTTTAAATGTTATGTGATTAATCTGTCCATTGATCATCAGCACAATTCCTCACTTAATTCTCATTCTAGTACACCCCACCCAGCCCCCAACTTAATTTAAACCCTGACCACAGAAGTGGGATCAACAGAGTGGGTGAACTAGTCCCTGAGAAAAACTCCTGCAGTGGGAGAAGAAGGAGGAGGGGAAGGAAAAAAGAAAAAGAAAGAAAGTGTTTTTAAATGTTATGTGATTAATCTGTCCATTGAGCAATTAAGCTTTGCTGCCCCACATGAGGATGGCTGGTCAGTACCTCAGGCATCTCGCTGAAGTCTCCCTGGTTGATGTCTTCAGTAATGCGGTGGTAGGTCTGCCTCATGTACTGGCCAACAAAAGTGAAGGCATAGGCTGTGGCCAGCAGAGGGAACAGCTTGTACTGCTGTGTCTGATAGTCGAGGATCTGAGGCTCTGGCTCTCTGTGCAATAGAAACGCAAAACTTTTTTTTTTTTTTTTTCATGATTGAAACAGTGACGCAGACGAGCGAGACCACCGAGTTTAATGTCTCAGGTCTTTTTTTTATAGTCACCTATGCAAAAGTTGCAGATGTGTCAATCCTAGCTGTTTGCACTGCAGTATACTTCACATCACATACCGCTGGGATTCATTTTTCCTTTATGCTGATATTCGGGCAAACTAGGAACCACTAGTAGAGTGAAGTACTTTAAAGTACTAGTGTAACGTTCAGCCTGTTCACTTGATTTATTTCAGCTTAACTACAAATTTGTTTTTACTCACTACTTTTGAGTCATGAGATGTTTGTGCAAATGTTTGCATTGACAGCGATCAACTGTCCACTGACCCTGGCCGTATTTCAGACTGGTGACGCACGGCACTGTAGCGGATGGCAATGGTGGAGGACTTTGCAAGGGCTCGAGCTGACTCGGCGACAATCATGGAGCGGATGAACACCATGGTGCCGTAGGTCAGCTTAGTACTTGGTGGTTTCACATAGGTTCCATCTGGCTCCACCTGGTGGACAGAGTCATATTGAAGCCCCACTTGAAATGTATTTATTCTGTATCCATATAACCACCAACAACACCAAGTGTCAATGCATATTACCAAATTGAATAAGTATTTTTTGAGTAATTCTTGCAAGGCATTTGCAAATGTAATCCCAATGAGGACAATTTCTGACACTAATCAGTTATACCACCACTGTTAGCACAGATTGGCGCTTGATTATAAAATAATCTGCAAGGAGCAAAAGGACAAGAAATGGTTGAAACATGACCAATAACTGTGCATTATTGCAGTAACGGGGTATAATTTCAAGATCAGCAATTCCCTTCCCAAACATCACAAACAAAGAGCTGAGGTAAATTAATCCACTCATGGCGAATCACTGCTGTTAAAAAGACAAACTTTCATTTCACCTTGGCGTATTTCATCAGCATGTTTTCCCGTGGAATTCGTACGTTCTCCAATTTCAGGAAGCCGTTGTCAACCTCATTGAAGCCAAACTTGGGGCCAATGTCGCCAACAACAATACCTGAGAGAGAAAGACAAACAAAGCTAGTAAGAGAAAAAGTGAGATGGACAGAAAGGATGATGAGGACTTACTTTACAAATATCACATTCAGAAAGTCATCACAGACTGTGGTTACCTGGCAGGGGTAAATGTGTGTTCATATCTCTGATGGGTACGATGAAAGCATGCAGACCATGGCAGTTTCCAAGAGTGTAAAGCTGTGCTAACACTATGGCATGGTTGGAGGTTTTCCCAACTAGAAAGAGAGGGTGAAATGGTTAAAAGCAAAACAAGAAAACCCCACAAACGCTATTCATGATGAAACCCCAGACCTAACGGAGTCAAAACACTTACGTCCTCCGGGCCACCACTTGATGGAGCTCACAGTGGGACTGTTCAAGACAAACTCTTGAGTGGCTGGATCATATGTGGCTGTGGTCTCCAGCCCTCTAAGGTGTGTGCCTGGAGTGATTCAATATGTCAAAGGCCACCAGACACACATGCAGAGAACACAGTTAAAAAGCAAAAGTAGTGCATCACAATGCTGGTTAGACATTAGCAGTCGATCTGATGATTTTTATTTACAGAACACAACTTTAGCATCAGAGATGGAAAAAAAAATCTAAGTTTAAACTTATAATAAATTGACAGCACATTTGGCCCTTGAGACTTAAAATGGAGTATCCAGTATAAATTTACTTAAGTAAAATAGCTGAATCCACTTCTCTCCGAGAGAAGCTTGTAGGTGTTTGACAGATCTTAATTTTCAATCACAATTTTAAGATGATTCAGTTCTATGCTGTTTAAGCTGGATTTTACTGGTTTTTAGTTAAAGACATAACAGCCCATGCTGTTAAAGTATAGTAAAGATTATTAGTGAAGACAAGAAAACAAAACAAAAACACAAACCAGATAAGAAGAGCTACTGTGGAACAGGAGGGGTGGCCAGGGAGTAGAACAGCCAGTGAGAAACTACTCAATGTTTCTCTGTGTTTACATTTTTTTTTTAAAGTTCTGAAAGGAAAACTTTACACTTGTCCAGTGGCCCCGTGGACACAGATGTTATGTAAATGAATCATTAGTTTCAAGATTTTTTTTCTCTTTAACAAAGAAAACACTTCCACTGTTAGAGATATACTGGGTGCATTTACCATCATCTAATCTTAAAGTAGCACAGTGGTTTAACTCTTACTTTGTTTGCAGCAGTTCTCTAGTTGACTAAATTTACCTAAATTCCTTGAAGTGTCTTTAAATAAACCACTTGTACACCAGCGCATATTTTGGTTGGTGAATATACATATTTGAATAATAAACCAGTGTTGAATGCCATGTGTAAAATAAGCAGCACTAAGTTCTTTCTTACTTTAAATTGCAACCAACCTGACTCAATAGTTTGTGGGAATATCGACAATAAAATTAAAAATGGCATCGTGTTCCTAACTGGCCTACTCTGTTTCGGACTTCATTTTACCGTGGCCCATCTCAGTCTGAGCGTAGGTGCCGATGATCTTTAGGGTCCAGGCGGGCATGAAGAAACGGTCCATTTGCTCTGGGGTGGCCTGGTTGAGTAGTGTGGGCAGGAACATCCCGAGATGAAGATCCAGGGGCTCTGGCCTGTCAGGGTGCACACATCTTGGCCACGCAAGGCAGTGGGAAATGGGGAAAAAAGCAGGTTGTAATGTAGAAAGGGCGAGGAGAAGGGACGCAGATGGTGGAAATGATTATGAAGAGTTTAAGACAACGTTAGCAGAGATGAATGAGAAGATAATGATGCAGTTTTGTATCCGCAGGAAGAATTATTTACAGGAATTGAAATAGTGATGCAAGAATAAAAGACATGTGCACAAGCAGCAGAGAAAGAGGTGACAAAGACAAATTAAAACAATTTGTCAGCATGACATGCATATTGGAATTGCTGATTTGATCATGTGGTGAGAATCTAACTTCAAACTTCATAAATGCCATTTTCCAAAAGTTTGTCTTTAGTAGCTGGATCTACACATTTACCCATACCACTGACAGGGATGACCAAGACTTGAACTTTAGCCTACTCTCAGTTTGGGTTGCTCAGTTGGCAACAACTCAAAGCCACCAAAAATGTTTAGGGGAGTTGAACGGATACATAGATGTAAACTGGACCTGCTTGTTACAACGCTGACAGAATGTATATTAATTAAGTCTAAAGAGATAACTGGTAGTGTTATTTATATGCTCGTTTTGAATATGATACTAGTCACATGTTGGGAAATCAAGTTGGGATGGGGCAGCCAAAGTGGAACATTTAATTATTAACATGACTTTGTAGTTACAAAAACAAAACAAAAAAGGATAGTGCTTTCTTTGGTCCTGAGATCATTTACAATGGACAAAAATTGTTTAATGATTTTTGGAACCCATGGTTAGAGTGTCCTGCAGGCTAAAGAGGAGAAGGAACATTAAACAGTCCAGTCATTGAAAGGATTCAGTGTGTCGTGAAAAAAAATAAACAAAACCAAACAAACAAAAAAAAAACCCAAAACAAAACAGAAGCAGTTAGTTCCTAAACAAAGGAGCAAAAATGTGCCACCCCCAACTTAAATAAAATAGTGTAGCAGGCAGCAAATTCAAAATGAGCAACTGTTGCCAACACACAGTGCAGAGTTTTTATTATTTTTTTGCATCATTTTCAGTGAATATGGGGTCTAAATCGCAAATTCCAGCAGTCTGATATTAGGAATAGCCTCACAAGAGTGTTAAGGCACCCTTGACCACAACTAAGTGTTCTCTCTAACTGACCCAGTGTAGGCTCAAACCAAACTGAACTGGTGAGTGAATACAGGGGTAAATATTAAGTGCAGCTTTGTGACAGATTTACAAATTCAAAATAACATCCACCAGGCTTTTTAACAGAAAGCCACCAAACAATAGCTGCTTGGCCTACATTCTCTCTCACATAGATTTGCTAATTTCTCAGATTACAAAGAGACATTCAGAGGCCTCATTATGAACTCGTGAGCCACAAACTTCTGCAGCTTATAATGCTGCTTCTCTTACTCTTTCAAGACTTCATGAAAAAGACAACTGAACTAGTTTCATGTTTCTAGTTCCCATCATTTCAAATCCACAGGCCAAACAAAGACAGGCCATCTCTGATCAGTTATTCAGTCTTAATTGTTAAAATCATGCATAGAAAAAAGTGCAAATCAGGGGAGCAATCAAAATATACACAAGCTTCATAATCAGGGCATTATCAACATAGAAAGGGGAATGAAAGAGTCAGTGGGAAGGAAGTAGACTTAGAAACTGCTTATGGGAAAGTGTTGATGACATAAAACTAGTTTAATATTTAGGGTCTAAATGGGAACTTCTACTGAAGCTACGCTAATAGCATGGATAGATCTACATGTAGCGTCTTTTAGAAAAGCATGCAAACTGCAAACACAATCATAAGGACACACATGCAACTACTTTGGATTTTCTCAATATTTTGCTTCTGTCAAACACATACAAGAAATTAGAGTTATGGTTTTAAATGTTTTATTCTTTTGCTCAAATGTGACTGCTGATCATTTATCAGCAGAGGATGATAAAGTTTTGTCCAAGGGCCTTAATCAACATTCAGTAAGTTCAAAGCTAAGTCCAGGACTGACCGTGACCCATCTCAGTTTGGGCATAAGTGCCCATCACCCGGTAGGACTCTGCCAAAGGCAACCATTTCTTTTTTTGGTGATGGTCACATTGGCTGTGCAGGAATGGGATGAACATGGCAAAGTGTAGTCCCAAAGGCTCCTGATTGTTGCCTTTGACCATACTGGGTAAAGGGAAGTGTACACAAGTGTGGTTCAGACAATGTTAACTCGCATATTAGACATGGATAATTTGATTACATCCAATTGGAAGTTTTCTACATACATCAAGTTTGGATCTGTCAAACACATACAAGAAATCAGAGGTATTCTTGGTGTTAAACACTTTTCCCATCCTGCTTAAAATGGCATTTTGCCTGGCCTTAGAGATCATTTATTAAACTTTTTTGGGGAAAAATAAAAATTGTAAATTTGAAGCGTTTCAACACAGAATCATTAAGTTTTGTCTAAGGAACTCCAGAAAAATTAAGTTAATTTGTGTCAAAAGCTAAATCCAAGACTGACCGTGACCCATCTCAGTTTGGGCATATGTGCCCACCACCTGGAAGGACTCTGTCAGAGGCAACCATTTCTTTTTTTGCTGAGAGTCACACTGGCTGTGCATGGTTGGAAGGAACACCCCAAAATGTATTCCCATAGCCTCAGGGATGTTGCCTTTGACCATACTGGGTGAATACAAGGTCAGATTTACCATCAACTCAAATGTTAGATGACTGCATTATTTTATGACATCAAGTTTATTTCCTATATAGTGATATTAAGTTTGGATCTGTCAAACATACAAGAAGAGAGAGACACTCTGTTCAACAGTTCCCAGTTTTGCTAAAATAAAACAACCCCAAAATAGTCTCGTCTTCCCCAAAATATAACTTCGATTAAACTCTCAAAAGTTGCAAATTTGAGGCATTTTAGCACAGCATCATGAAGTTGTGTCTAAGGGTCTTAAATAGTCAAGCCAATAAGTTTAAAGTAAATCCAAGAATGACTGTGACCAGTTTGGCCAGATTTTACCAAGTGGAGCAACCCCCCCCCCCCCCACACACAAAAAAAAAAGCAAAAATGCAAGTGAAGAGATCTAACAGTACTCATTTTAAAACAAAGATGCATGGACTTTAATGTACAAAGTGTGCTAATTAGCCAGTCAAAAATAAATATACCCAATGAACCCAGTAAATAACCAAAACAGTGTGTGCATTAGGGCTGCCACAAACGATTATTTTGATAGTCGACTAGTCACCGATTATTTTTGCGATTAGTCGACTAATCAGATCATCATCCATTGGACGTAAAACGTACAGCTTATTGCACCAGCAGCATCTGCTCTTATACAACTAGCATTAGCTTACAGCTTTAAGTGTTTAAGGTATGTGCTAACTAAAAATAAAGACAAGATGATAGTTCGTTTCAGTGAAGTTTAATAAACTCCTTGCTATCTAAAATATAACAGGACACTGGAGTATATTCTGGAGCATCTCACACTTCTGATAATCAGTTGTCTGCTTGACGTTTATTCAGCTGTGTAAAAACTATAACTTTAATCTCAGCCAAACAGATTTACTCAGGAACAAATAAAATACTAAAAGAAAAAAAAAGCCAAACAATAACATTTTTAATTTATCTAAGTGACTCATATGTTTAACCTGAGTAGCGAAAGACGGCGGTGGGTTTGAAAACGATTTGCCGGGAGTCCGGTGTTCTCACGGCTCTAGTTAGCCTAGCCCCGGCTAGCTATCGAGCTAGTGGGTAACAGACGTCTCCAAAAACGTCGGAGCGCTTTTGAAAATATGTGGTGTCTTGATAAACTGAGCAGATATTTGAGGTTTACACAGCTACATTCCCGCCTGAAAATATGTTAAACGTTTATTTTGTGACCCAGAAAGAATAAGAGTAATATTAAAACTAACTAGCTGCCGCCATTGTTGGAAACTGAGCTGGGCCGTGCTATGAATTCTGGGACACAGCTTCTTCTTCGGGGTTTAACGGCAGCTGGCATCCTTGTACATGCAGTGCTGCCATCTTCTGTTTCAATCCGTTATTACACTCTTAAATCCTACTACATATTCCTGCGTCTTTTGTGATCTTACAAAGCTTCAAACGACGCGTCGACTATTAAATCAGTCGTCGACAATTTTGATATTCGACGTAATCGTGACTAGTCGACTAATCGTGGCAGCCCTAGTGTGCATGGAAATGCAGATTTTAAACATGTGCTTCTCTACAAAAGCATTTAACAATTCAGATGAACTGGAGGCAGTGGAAGGAAAACCAATAGGGAATGTTTGGTTTTCTTTTTTTCTTTTTTCTTTTTAAAAATGGGGCAACCCTCTTAGAAATTGCTGGGGACTGTGTGCAGATAAATCTGTACGATCTCTAGACAGATCCAACAGCTCAAGTGAAATACATGACAAACTATTACAGCGATTGTGTAGATAATGAACAAAGAACTTTGCTTACAGTCAGATCCTGACCCATCTGCTTTTTTAATAAGTGGAAACATTTTTCCCTGTATGTTATGCAATGTTGCAAGCCAAAGCCCCATTAAAAGCTGTATTTTGGCAGACATTTCAGTACAGCATGCATTATGTGGTAGTGGGGAAATTTTAAAACATTTAAAAATTAAAACAAACAGGTAACGTGTCATGTTGCAGAGCTCTGTGTGTATGCACCTCTGAGAAAAAGGCACAGAGTTGCTCTTGTGCTCTTTGCAGTTTTCATTGTGGATCAATCTCTATGCAGAAATATGACATTCAACCTGAAACACTCCAAACCCATCTGCTCACTGTTCCTCATCAAAATATGACAATAGTCTTCAGTAATATGAGGACCAGAAGAATGTGGGGCTCAGCTCTAAACATGCAGGGTGAGAACTCAGTGACGAGCTACAGATCATTTGGGGATTTTTGACTGTTAATAAATCTGGACATGTGTCTTGACAACTCAAAGGATTTGTATGAATATGTGCAGTTTACAGTGGAAGCTGCACTGCATGGTAGAGCTTTGAAGAATTGAGTTTAAGTAAATGCACACAGCTCATGAAGAAAGCGCACGATACGTGGCAGATTGCTGCCCTCTAACACAATTTTAATCTTTTGCGAACTTTGCTCCAGCTGCTTTTGTTGTTGACTTAGTTGCCAAGACTGGTTTAAAAAAAAAAATCTACTTGATTGGGTTCAATTTGGAGGGGGGAGGGGGGCTCTTAACCTCCTAGGACCTGGCGTCCACATATGTGAACATCACATTTTGGGTTATTTAGACCAAAATACTAAAATTTGCTCTACAAGGGCCTGATATCCACTTACGAGGACATTATACTGCTACTGTTCTATCGAAATTTTAAACAAATATCCTCATAAGTGGCTCTCATTTTTCTCAGAAACAAAAATTAGGTAAAACTTTTTTTATTTTTTTTTTAAGTAATTCTTTGTTTTTACATTCATCAGGTTCCAATCAGCCCAAATATCAAAGAGAAATTAAAAATGCATGCCGTGGAAGAGTTCGGGTCTTAGGAGGTTAATTAAGAAAACTATATTAGGGCCGTTCATGTAACATCTGTGACACTGTTTGAGATTATTGCTCGGGAACAAACATTGGTTTTCGTTGCTTTGCATATCGCACACGAGCTGACAGAGAAGGTGGGTGGATAATTTGATTACTGTCAAAGTACAGTCGGGGTGTAGTAACATTAACGTACACCACATACACGATACTTTACCTTTGAGCCTCACATCATTTGCTTCATAAGAACATTTCGTTAAGCCTTTTTATGAGTATACGCTGAAATGCACTGAGTGTGATAAGCCCCCCCTCCCCACTTATACTTCTACAGATGAACAGCATCTACACACAAACGAGTGGATTTAAACATTTGCAGGCTGTTGTTTAATAACAAACCCATTTACTTTAACAGTTGGCTTTATGAGCAGATTCCTCTACCACATACCTCTTATAGTGGTAGATCTCCTCTGGGTCAGCAATACCATACTCTCTGAGCTTCAGGATCATTTGGGCACTTTTTCTAACGGCTTGGTCATAGCGCTCACTGCGGGACAAGAAGTTTGGGTCTTCTTCCTTAAAGTCTGGGTCGCTGAAAACGAGTGACTCTACAGTGGAAATTCAAACATTCATGCATTAGTAAGGCAGCTACTAATTGAACAGGTATGGCACGCTGAAAAGGATGAATCCCACAAATACCTCAAGGCCAAACACATAGTAAGCCTGTTTCACCAGAATTGAGTAGGACACAACCACTCAGCATCCTATAATAAACTGTAAAGAAGTCATTCGCTTAGCAGAATGGTTTTAGTGTCCCCCCCCTATGTAAAAGACAGTAATTACATTTCTAAAAGAGGTCACATGGGAAGCTGGGATTGCTGCAAAGGTAACTCTACACATAAGCTGAGTTCAGTTCTGCTTAATATCAATAACTAATTCTTTCTCTTTATGAAGTTATTGGTGTGATTCTCCAGTCCCATGTGGCCCCTTGGGAAAATTAATTGTTCCCCCCTGTCCTGTGATCCCTGATGACACAAGAAACAGCTTCCGTTAGCTTGGCATTAGCAGTTTATCAGTTTACATGAGAGACACATTAACCTTTACTAAAAAAACACTGCAAATGCCCGTTTATTGATTTCCACAATGCCAAATTCCAGCTTGAATTTGGACATTGGAGTACCGGATGAAAGATTTCACTGTACATAAATATACCTCCATAGTAATCAGTATGCGCCTCAAGTTGTACGTGCTGAACTAACATTACACGGGACGTGTCAGCAGTTTGGGTTCATCTACCGCTGTCCACAATAAAAAATAAAAAAAAAAGAAGTGGGTTAAAGTGCATTGCTTCAGTACAGTGAAACGCATGAAACGTAATCATAAATATAAATGACACTAAAGCCGAATTTAGATTCGGATCGCATAAAAATCATTGTGGCACAGTCACCTTCAGAAATGCCACTTTAAACTAATAATTCTGAGACTGATATCTAAAACATATAAAAGTGTGTTGCACCCCGGACACTAAAAGTCACCTGCAGGTTATGAGAGCTGCTAACACCTTAGCTAACAGCCGATGGAAACACGGCTGTGCTAACATTAAACTTCTCTTACCTTCACGTGAGTGTTTTTTACTTAAATACAAGTACAGGTCCCATGATCGTATTAAATCAAAACAGTCAGCAGCACCAAACGCGTTAAAATAACATGTTTTGATCAAGGAAGACATTTACAATCTCACCAATTTCTCGCCTTCTTCTGGTCTTTTCTGGGCCACCGTCCAAAATAAAGGTCAGTTTTTCGACGTCAAACGTGGCATTTTTTCTTTCCTTAACGATATCAGGATTCATGGTTCCGTCTCAGACTGGAAACAATACTTACTACTTAAAACTATGAAGCGACCCAGATCCTAAAACTCCTGCAAACTGACGGCTTCTCCTGAATCGGCCTCTTATCCACGCAGGCGCAGAGAGGCGGAGGTAAGCCACGTGACATGTAGCGCGGAAGTACCAAGTCGTCTTCAGTTAAACAACTCTTAAATTTTAATCATACAAACCAAACATTTTTTTTAAGAAATCGGGATGCTGCCCTTAGCTGCAGTTTTTCATTTCCCCTGGGAAATAAACTCTGGAAGCGTGGAGGAAGGACAATCAGTCAGAACATTTGGCAGGTGGGTTTTGTTTCAAACTAGAAAAAAATCTTCCGTGTGTGGTTAATGAGATCACGAACAGCCAGTTGTGACAAGCATAATATCTTGTATATACCTGATCTAATGTGGTCAGAGAGGACAGAATCAGACTTATATTAGTAGAGCTACGACTTTTGGTTGTATTTCAGTAAATTCGATATTTAATTTAAATTTTCTAAAGCATCTGTTTGTTGATTTAGCCCACACACCTTTATTCTTCCATAGGCATTAAGAGGGTAAGTAGCAACCAGATGCTGAGAATCAAATGCAGTTGAGCTATTGACCATGGGTAAAATGTGAACTTTTGACAGTTTTCTGGCTAGGAGCATTCAGATGTCTTTTAACATGGTGCCAAGGAGGAAAAATATCAACAATGATCTTTGATCATTAAAGCAATCTTCACTGCTTATCTGTCTGAGATGGATTACAAGACCAACCAATCTAAAGTCCATCGTTCAATAGTGAATTATTCACAAGTGGAAAAATATTCAAGACCGTTGACAGTCTTCCCAGAGGTCCATGCCCCATCAAATTCAACTAAAGGTCAGCCGTCTAATGGCCAGAGAAATAGAAAAAATGTTAGTTGTCAAAGTATCTTGAACTCTACAGGCTTCAGTTAGCCTATTAAATATTAAAGTTCATGATCATACTATTAGAAAACAAGACCAAAGCGGAGATATTAGACTATAATGAACAGCACCACATTTGGCAAATCAAATGCAGCATGTCAGCACGAACATTATGGGCCATAATTCCTCCACAATGATATTAGACACCGATAAAGTCATTTGTCAGAAAACAATTACTTCACGTTACTGTTGTTAAAGGTCAAACCACCTTCAAGTTACTGAATCATGAGGTGTACTTAGTTTTTCACTGCATGTGTTACAGTTAGAGACTTATTATACTTTCACAAATTAAGGCAATAGGATGCAGTACAAGTAAAAGGTGTTTGTAAGATAGTTAAAGTCTGAAAAACTGTTATTAAAACCATACAGTTTCTGAAAATTTCCTCTTAAAAATGAAAATCTTTGAAAATGAACTTTCTCTGCACTCTAGGATTTTTGCTGTCTTCACTGACTGGCAGCAGCACTGAGGGTGGTAGATGTTGACTCAGGCAGAAATGACTGTGTAACTGACATTAATGATTTCATAGCGCTTCTCTGCTCATACACCTTTATTTATCGTTATCCCCTATTCTCCTGTTTGTCACCTAAAACGTAAGTAATTTATAAAGTTTACTTTTATAATTAAAAAGTAAACATATGTCTGAACACAGACAGAACACAGACAGTGGAAAAATGTCAGTCCTAGTTTTACTGGATCTCAGTGCAGCATTTGATACAGTTGACCACAACATATTACTCAAACGACTGGAGAACTGGACAGGTCTTTCAGGAACTGTACTAAACTGGTTCAAAACATACTTAGAAAACAGGAAATACTTTGTATCAATAGGTAACTTCACATCTGAGCAGACAAGTATCACATGTGGAGTTCCCCAAGGTTCCATCTTGGGACCCCCTCTGTTTAACATTTACATGCTCCCACTGGCACAGATTATAAAGAACAACAAAATAAACTATCACAGCTATGCAGATGACACACAAATATATATCACAATGTCACCAGGAGACCGAGGCCCTGTACAGGCTCTTGGTAAATGCATTGAGGAAATTAATGACTGGTTGTGCCACAATTTTCTCCAACTAAACAAAAACAAAACTGAAGTAATAGTCTTTGGCGCCAAAGAAAAACGATTACAGGTCACCAGAGAACTTCAATCTATACATCTAAAAACCACAAACCAGGCGAGAAATTTGGGTGTAGTGATGGATGCAGACCTAAACTTAGAAAAACACATTAAGACAATAACAAAATCAGCTTACTATCACCTCAAGAATATATCAAGGATAAAAGATCTGATGTCTCAACAGGACCTGGAAAAACTAGTCCATGCATTCATTTTTAGTAGGCTTGATTACTGTAACAGCATCTTTACAGGTCTACCTAAAAAATCAGTCAGACAACTACAGCTCATTCAGAACTCTGCTGCTCGAGTCCTCACTAAGACCAAAAAAGTGGACCACATCAGTCCAGCTCTGAGGTCCTTACACTGGCTGCCTGTCCGTCAGAGGATAGACTTTAAAGTTCTGATGCTGGTCTATAAAGCTCTGAATGGTTTAGGACCAAAATACATCAGTGACCTCCTGACCCAGTATGAACCTTCCAGATCCCTCAGGTCATCTGGATTTTATCAGTTCCCAGAGTCAGAACCAGACACGGAGAAGCTGCATTCAGCTTTTATGCTCCATATATGTGGAACAAACTCCCAGAAAGCCTCAGATCAGCTGAAACACTCAGTTTATTTAAATCCAGGTTGAAGACTCACCTGTTCTCAGCTGCATTTGAATAAAGCACCAAATCCACACTTGTAAGCTTAAATTTCAAAACTTACACTAACTACTGATCTTATCTGTTTTGATTTTATATACTGTTTTGTTTGTTTGTTAAGCTTAAATTTCAAAACTTACATTAACTACTGATTTTATCTACTGTTCTGATTTTATCTGTTTTAATTTAATATACTGTTTTGTTTGTTTGTTTGTTTGTTTGTTTGTTAAGTGGGTTTAGAGCTCTGGGTAGCTCCCCAGCTGGGTCTAGACTGGGTCTAGAGAGTATTTTAAATTCAGGGAATTTAAAATAGAAAGTAGCTCGTCCACAGAAGGACTGGTAGCTCCCCTTACGATAAGGGTTCAGATCGCGCGAACAGGTGTGAAATGTGTGTGTTTAGTTAGTTTGTTTGTTTGCTTGTTTTAATCAATTTTAAATCATACTTTTTATTTGTTTTTGTTTCTAATGTCTCTGTAAAGCACTTTGAATCACCTTGTTGTTGAATTGTGCTATACAAATAAATTTGCCTTGCCTTGCCTTGCCTCGCCTTATTACTATCAATTTAAAAAACAAATGGAGCAGATTAAACATACAGAAGCTACTGTGTTGTTCACACTTTATGGCCCCATTGGCTGTTCATTAAACCACTAAAACATACACAGAGCAGCGATTATATCTTCTACATAGATTTAGACCGTACTGCCCTGTTTACACACTTTTTAAAAAAAAATATTGAAGGGTAGCTTTTGTGAACCGGTTGTGTAAATGATTATTTAAATTGTAAATCATACAAAGTTACTCTTGTATAGCTCAATAACTAAACCATGGATCTGGAAATGAACCAAATTCACTTTAAAATGTTTTACTCATTTTTTTTCAGACTTGTATGCTATCAGCCTGAGGAGTCCAGGGCTACGCTGTCAGCACAGCATGCTTCTAAAGAGCACCGTGTGGTTGTCCACACCTTGTTTGTGGAGCCCTTCAACCCCATAATTGGAGCCCAGTACACTGTGCTGGGTGAGATAGAAAATGATGAGAGTAAGAGAAATATTTCACACAGACAGACAGTGTGCAAAAATGTTGCAGGGGACTGTTCAGATGTTAATTTACCCTCACATAACTTAAAAATGGGAAACATTAAGCAAGTGTCAGTTTGTCCTGTGTGTGGTTGACCTGATGCCAGCTTTAAATGCTATGTTTGTTTGTTTGCATTTGTTTTGGAGCGACCGTGGCTCAGGGGGTTGGGAAGTGTTGGGAAGCGTCTGTAACCGGAAGGTCACTGGTTCAATCCACGGGCTCTCTGTCCTGGTCGTTGTGTCCTTGGGCAAGACACTTTACCCTTCCGCCTACAGGTGATGGCCAGAGGGGCCGATGGCGCGATATGGCAGCTTCGCTTCTGCCCCAGGGCAGCTGTGGCTACAACTGCAACTTGCCTCCACCAGTGTGTGAATGTGAGAGTGAATGAATAGTGGTATTGTAAAGCGCTTTGGGTGCCTTGAAAAGCGCTATATAAATCCAATCCATTATTATTATTTTGGGCAAATGTAAATTGCAGTTCAGTACCAGTGAAATTTCTTTGACTCTATTTAGCTTTATGCTGCCTTTTGAAAAATTTAATTCAGGGATGATGTTTTAGTGCTATCACCTGCCTGTGTTTGTAACTTCTTGTCCTACAGGAGTCGGTGCAATGGTCCGTGCCCGTGTGCTGAACTGTGTTGACGGTGTAAACATTGCCCTTCTGGAGAAAGCCATCACTGAACAAAGAAACTTCTTCACAGAGAGGGAGCGCAAACTGGGTGCACAACCTGCAGATGCAACATGATCAGGGACTTTATTCATGTGGTTTCTTTGGTCATCAGAGCTGCAGTGATGCCCCTTGCTGTGCTGTCTGAACAGTGAACTTAATAACTGTCTAAATTTGCGTAAAAGACACGGGTTCACTTCTGAGAGTTTAAATGACTGTCCTGATCTGGGATTTTTCTGCACTTGATCAAGGGATTGCTTTTAAACAGCTAAAGCCCCGCATTAGTGGGGCATTATTAGATTTTCTTGTAGGGTCATTAAAGAGTTACAAACAGATGGTTTGGGTTTATGGCTCATAAATATGTCACATTTTTAGTTTTGTCTGTGATTCTGAAGACTCAAGGTGATGATTCGGCATGGACACAGCTTTAAAGATATGAGCAAATATCCGTATGCATGTAATATGATAAAACTTCACTATATGTCCAAACATACTGGGCCATCAGGAGCAGCTTGGCCATGGAAACATCAGTGCCAGAAGAGGTTAGGATTCTGCAGCTGTTAAGCCAGCAGAGTTTTGGTGAATATTATGCATTGCACCTCAAGCTGGTGCCCCCTTTCTGTAACTGTGCGTTGTCTGCTACTTTGAGACTGAATTGCGTCCTAAAAACTTTGCAAACGTAATATTGGGAAATCTCATCTGACTGTTAAAGTTTAGGTCAGGTTTATGTTGTCTGTCCCATTAATTTTATCAGCCAAGTGTGTTCTTAGCAGAAGTTAATATTAAGAAATGATCAGATGTAGAAATTTTTGTACAAATTGAAATAAAGGATTGTTTGAGTCATCAGTGGCTTCCTTTTAAGCCCCTTTTTGGAATCTATCATTTGCCTTAAATGTTTCATGAAAACAATTTTAATATTAGTCTAAGATCACCCAAGTAAATTTAAAAATACAGGTTTTATTGATTAATTTATTTAATATTTGATGATTTAATTTATTAAGGAAAAAAACTATCCAAACCTACGTGGCCCTATGTCAAAAACGAATCCCCCCACTTTTTAAGTCATGAATTAACCGTGATTGAAAACTTTTTGTTGGAAAGCTGGGTTCTAGTTCACTAACCATACCCAAGCCTGATCACTGTCAGGCAAGTAGAATAAAAAAACCCACTTAAATAGAACCTGTTTGATAAAGTGAAGCGGCCTAAAAGAACTCACAAAGCAACACATCATGCCACTGTCTAAAGAAATGGCTGAGAAACAAAGTTACTGACATCTATCAACCTGGAAATGGTTACAAAGATATATCTAAGGCAGTGTTTCCAGTGAACAACCCTGTGAGCCTTTATTCACAAATGGAGGAAACAGTGGTGATCCTTCCCAGGAGTGGCCAGCCAACCAAAATTACTCCAAGAACACATCATCGACTCATCCATGATTTCACAAAAGAACCCAGAACAACAGTTAAGGTCCGTGTTATTGATTCAACAACGGGAAAAATACAGGACAAAGATGGGAGAGTTCCAAGATGAAAACCACCGCTGAACAAAAATAACAGAGAGTCATTGCATATTTACCAAAAAAACATCTTACTGATACCCAAGACTTTGGGGGAAGTATTCTGTGGATTGATGAGATAAAAGATAAACTTGGTGGAAGGGTTGTGTCCTGTTGCATCTAGTTGTTTCATAAAAAGAACATCAACCCAACAGTCAAACATGGTGGTGGTAGTGTGATGGTCTGGGGCTCCCCTGCTGTTTCAGGACATGGACGATCAGTTCATTCACTGAAGCCCAAGCTCACTTGGACAACGACTAAGAGCACATCAGCAAGTCTACCTCTGAATATCTCAATAAGCAAATAAAAAAGAAGGTTTTGGACTGCCCAAGTCAAAGTCTTGTATTTAATCTTGTTGAGATACTTTGGCATGACCTCTATTACACGATTATATTATATTTTTCTAATATTAAAAGATGTTTGATGATCTGAAACATTTAAGTTTGACATATATAAAAAAAACTAAGAAATCAAGATGAAGTAAATACTTTTTCATAGCATTTTTCTTTACTTTAGAGACTGCACAGCATTGAAAATGAGAGTCCATACACTTTAACCATTATAATTTATTTTATTGATATTTGTTTCTTTATAAGGTATCAAACAAGATAAAATTCAATGAACAGTTTTGAAGAAAACCCAGGAGTAATACAGAATCAATTAATCTTGGCAAATACCATTGCACCATGTCCCAGTATCCCTAATAACACATTAATATTAAAGATAAACTTCATTTATACTGTTTTTAAATTAAACCAAAAAAGAAAAATCTGCCCACATCAAACATTTTTAGTAAACA
Source organism: Astatotilapia calliptera (assembly GCF_964374335.1). Classification (NCBI taxonomy): domain Eukaryota; kingdom Metazoa; phylum Chordata; class Actinopteri; order Cichliformes; family Cichlidae; genus Astatotilapia; species Astatotilapia calliptera. Next base: position 14,751,225 of record NC_137427.1, on the reverse strand, counting down.
AAAAAACTCAGCAGCAGTTATTTTGGCTAGAGAGAAAGCTTTGCAGTAGAAGACTTTTCCTGAGTCAAAATGTCCATTATAAGTAATGTATGGATTTCATATAGAAAAGATGTCTCCAAAAAGTAAACATATCTAAAATCTTGCATATCTAGTCGAATTGTACACTGGACTATAACCAGACCCTTTGGAAGAGGCAGGCAGCATTGGTAAGCCTGTATTTGGGTCTTTCCTGCAGCGATTCAGAGCTTGCTTGTAGTTGATTTTCTCCTTTGTGATTGGGTCTATAATATCTTTGATGTAGGCGGACTCAGTTTCCAGGTCTCTCATTATTGTGTTGTCAATCATTCTGGACCCAACGGCATCCAAGATGCTAACTCTGTGACCGGTATCTGGATCGACCAGCCCTCCGGTCAGGTGCTGAGCCTCCATGAAGCGAATGGCAGTGTCCTTCGGCATCCAGCCTTTCTGAACAGCCTTTCCCACAGACAAACGCTCTTTGGTCACAGGGTCTTCAACTCCAGTGAAAGCCTTCTGTGCATTGAGCAGTCTCTGGATTTGACTATCCTCGATGAGGGCTCTGCTTGCTGCCTTGTGAACCGTGTATCTCCCTTTATTGCTGATGTCAATGATTCCTCCTGTTGATGCCTGAGCCTCCAGAAGTCTTTGGGCAGTTGTGGAATCAATTAGCTTACTCACGGTGGCATTGCGTATTGTGTAGCAGGTGTCAGTGTCTGTATCTATTATTCCAGCAACTGGGTAGGTTTCTTTGGCAGCAGATAGGTTAATAGGTGCTGAATTGAGTGATGTGGTGGATTTTGGGGTGATTGAATTGAACTGGGACTGCTTCTTGTTGTCACCAGCGACGAGCAAGGCAAATTCTGAGATGGGAATTTTTCCTTGTTTGTACTGTTGCAGATCATATTCTGTCAATCTTCCTTCCTTCAGCGCATCTTTGATGGAGTACTGCTTTCCACTCTTGCGATCCTGGAGTACAGATATCTCCCCATCAGGTCCCAATGAAGTGATCTCCTCCCAGTCACACTCAAGCTCTTGCAAGTGAATGTACTGCGGACGATCAATCAAGCCCTGAAGGTAGGCATCATAAGGAGACATGTCTTTGCCGGTAACTGGGTCCAAAATTGTGATCTTTGTAGAGACATTGGTCTCTTTGGTTCTTGTTTCTGCACTCTCCTCTCTCTGTAGGTTCTGTATAAGCTCACGGATGATGCTATCTCGCTGATGGATCTTGTCTTTTTCGTCCAAGATATCCCTCTCCAAACGCATGACATCAGACTCCATCTTAATGCTTCTCTGTCTGCTCATCTGTGTTCTTTCACTCATCAGTCGGCTCTGCTGCTGGAAGGACAGGCTGATATCGTGCCTCTTGCCATCAAGGGATCTAAGTTCACGAGTGAGGTCTTCCTTCTCTCTCTGTAAGGCATCTCGGTTCATAATCAGGGTTGTCTCCTCTCTTGAAGTAGCAGATTTGCTGTTCATTAGGAAATGGATTTTGTCATTGAAACGTCTAAGTTCATCCTCGAGGTCTTGTCTGGCAAATTTACTTTGAGACACCTGTTCTCTCAGGCGATCCCTCTCAGCCTCAACTGCCTGGTCTTTTTCAACACGGACAACCTCTTTGTAGACTGTCCTCTCACTGGACTTCTCTTTCTGCAAGATTTCAAGCTTTATGTTGATGTTACGGATTTCTCTCTGCAGTCTCAGAATATCACTGGTTTCCTTGTCCATGTCTGACCGCAGACTGCTTGTCAGCCTCTCCAGTTTCGGGTCTCTCTCCACCTTGAGCACCTCCTCGACAACTATGTTTTCCTCAACAGGTGGTGGGGCATTTTCCAGCTGTGAGATACGCAGTTTAATCTCTCTGACTTCAGACTCAGCTTGAATCCTCTTTTGGCGTTCAACACTCTCTCTGAGGATCCTCTCTTTCTCTTCCACCTTTGTTCTTAACTGTTGTAGCTCCAGTTCAAACTGACGCCGGTTCGTTACTTCTTCATCCAGGTTCCTGCTAAGCCTTTCATGCTCGACCATTTGCCTTGGGTCTTTCTGCAAACGAACAACCTCTTGGAGAACCACCTTCTCTTCTGGTTTCTGTCTCTCCAACTGGATGTATTTATTTTTCAGGTCAAACACCATCTCTTCAATGGTGCGCCGAATCTGTGTCTCTTCCCGCACATTATTTCTCAAGCGGTCAAACTCTTTCTCTTGGAGTGGATCGGGCTCATACTTAATAACTTCTCTGGTGACAAGTTGGGTCTCTACCTTTGACTTTTCAGCCTTCCACTCATCTCTCTCTTGCCGGAGCATTCTCAGCTGGTCTTGGAGGGAGTCGTAATTGCTGTGTAAATTATGCACCTGGTCATTTAGCCTCTGAATTTCTCTCTCATTTTCGGGGCTTCTTTCCTCTTTAACCACCTCTTGGAAAACTTCTTTTGTTTCAATTCTTGGCTTCTCTGACTGAATGATGTTGAGTTCAGTTGTCACCTTGGTGAGCCCTCTTTCAAGGTCAGAGCGCTGCTTGCTGCAGTCTTGTATCTCTTTGCGGAGCCGCATTATCTCCACCTCTGTGTTTGGGTCTATCCTGTAGATCTCGTTAACAATTTCCTTCACCTCAACTCTGGGTTTCCATTCGTAAACTTCTCTGTAACGGTTGTGGAGCACCGTCAATTCATTGACCAGAGAGTTGTTTTCAATTCTCTCTTCCTCCAGGCTTGTTCGAATATTCTGGGATTCGTTGATTAGGTCTTGGTCTTGTTCAATCTTTTTGACTTCTTTAGTGATTATCTTAGGCGCAATGTTAGGAATCAGCCTCTCTAGTGCATTTATCTGACTCCTTGTTTGGAAGATGTCATCATTGAGGAGCTTGGTCCTTTTGCTCTCGTCAGAAATTTCTGTCTCAAATGTTCGCACTGCTCTCAGCATCTCTGGGTCTTTCTCCACTTTAACCACTTCCTTCTTAACCACCCTCTCTTTGATTGTTGGCCTCTTCTGCTGGAGAATTGTTACTTCTGTCTTCATCTGAATATGCTCCCCATCCCTCATCCGAATTTCTTCTCTCATCTTCGTTATTTGATCTCTCAGCTTAGCAGCCTCTGTATCCAGCTGGGGATCTTTCTCAAACTCTGTCACCTCTCTAGTCACCAGTTTTGGTGGAGCGCTCTTTACGGTTTCTGCCAGGGTGGTGACTTTTTTGTTTGTAACCTCAACCTCAGTTTGTATGGTGGTGCGCTTCATGATTTCCTCATGTAGCGTCTGCTGCAGAGCCCTCAGATCACTTTCCACTTTTGGGTCACGGTAGTACTTTAGTACTTCTTTCTCCTCGACACGTTCAACTCCACGGCGACTCTTCAAAGACAAAAACCTGTCTTTGAATGTTCTCAGGTTTGTCTCAGCATGAGTCCTCCTCTCCTTCTCCTCCTCCAGCTCTTTTACCAGACCATCTAACTCAAAAGCACTCCTTTCAGACCGCACTTGCTGCTGTGCCACTGCTTGAACTGTCTCTTCATTCTGCAGCAGGAAAAGCAAATTTATTCAAAGTAATATTATTTGCAATGTAGCTTTAGTTTTATGGAAAGCATAATCTAAATGCATACAAAAGATAATAAATTCATTCACTGTTTTCTTACTCGTGATATGAGATTCTTAGCCAGGCCCATCTGTTTTTGGCGCTGGGTGTTTTCAGCTTTTGTTTCAGCGTAGCGGTTCACCAGACTCTTTTCCTGTAATAAGCAAACCTCATGTCACCTCGATCTATAAATAAATGTGAGAAGTGTGTATCATGTTGAAAAACACACAGACATTACCTCTTTCTGAATAGCCTCAGACAGTGTGGGCATACGTGGTTTCTTCGGAACGGTGGCGCCGGCGTCCTCAAGCGTACTGTTGTACGTGTCAACGTTGGTCTCGTACTCCTGCAGAGACGTGAAGATTTAAAATCTTTGAATTGTTTCATGTCATTTGTTGCCTATTTCAAAATCTTTAAGTACGAGCCATGTCTGCTAATGTTAAAATTAAAATGTATTAATTTACTTTCTGTGTTGCCTAAAATGCATTTATGCATTCTATGCTTTTTTAACTTTCAACACATTTGTCTTTACACTGGATGCCCTTCCTGAGGGAAGTCCCATTAGCCCCAGGATTAGCATTTCCTCCCAGGGTTGTACCGCTACACCATGGTTCCATAAATTATTGTATTATATTATTTATTATAAGTTAGGAGTCTTACATTGAGGAGTTCCTGCAGGTCTTGAGAGAGGCTTGTCACCTTTTCCATGTCAGCTTCCTTCCGCGTCAGGTCGTCCATCACCCTCTGCAATGAGTAGGTATAGAAATATTAATCACCTAAAGTTACTGTCCTGTCATAATCATAGTGAATTTCTACAGGTTCATATTGAGAATAATGTTTATACATCCATAAATCAAAAAGACATTATGTGTGGAGTGGGTAGCCAGGTTGTTATTTTATTCTTATGTGATACTTAAAGGTAAATAATCAGAAGACAGTCTCACCTCTTGAGAGCTCTTCTTAGCAGCAATCTGAGACAGATCGTCATTGGGGCTTATCTTGTTTGTTGGCAGGTTGTCCAAGAATGAGTTCAGGGATTTACATGTGCTCTGGAACTCCTGGTTCTTTCCTGCAGTTTCGAGTAAGGTGCTTTCTCTGAGAGGAATATGAGAGGTATTAGGCACATTATGAGGTATTGGTGTATTAGGTACATTATGACAACAGAAACGCCTTATGTAATGAAACCTGTTTTACCTTTTAGTAGTGTAGTAGCACATTTTTATAGGTTATATATAGATGTATATAGATTTATAGATGAAGTACAGATGAACCCCATTGCAGGTTGCAAATACCCGATCTAATCGTAAAAGTACTTCTCACTTCCTTGTTGCTTGATTTAAGTGATTTAAAAGGCTGATGAGGGAAAACCACTGTAGTCTGTCTTTCTAATAAAGCTGAAGGGACTGAGATGATGTGTTCACAGTCTGACTCTCACCTCTCCTTCAGCTGGTTGGCAACATTGGTATAACGTGCTTGTAGCTGCTTGACCTCTGTTTTCTGGCGCTGGATGTCCGGGCAGTACTCCTGGTAGTCCTGCTGCAGAGAGCTGCACAGCTGCTCTGTGGTCTCCAGATCCTTGCTGAGCTTCTTCATGTCATTCTGAGCAGCTGCCACAGACTTTTGCTGGCTCTAAACACCACAAAGGAGATGTTCAATTCAAAGTGAACATTAGAGATATGCAAGAGAATTCAAATTTGTATGGTCAAGACTTCCTTACTTGAATTTCCTCAGCACGGGTTTCAATTGCTTTTGGGCCATTAGGGATCGGACCATCTTCACTCAGCCTTTTCTCAAAGCCGGAGACGAGACCATCCACCTTCTTGATCTGTTTCTCCAGGTTAAGTGAGGCATTTGCTCTGCAGAAAAGAAGATAAATAAACTACTAAATATACTAAGGTTATCTGTTATCTAGATCATCTACTCAAGTAACACAACTTAACAAAGATGGATAGAAGAATGAAAAACTGATTTAAGTTTTTAAAAATGTTGTTCCAAAATCAAACCCCGCCATAAAACAAGCTCTTACTTCTTATTGTAAAGGTCAGCAAGTGCAGCAAGGTTGTCAGACTTGTTGCTGGCAGCACTGAGTTTGAGCGGCAGTCCCGAAGAGGTCCCGTTGGGATCTTTAGCCAGCAGGGGCTGCATGCCAGCCTGTGCAGCCTGTTGCTGCTGCTGTAGAGCCTGTAGTGTCTGAGCAGTTTGCTGTAAAGAGCATCCATACAACCCTCCATTAAACATCAGATATAAGTATAATTCACAGCATAATCATTTCATGCTGACAGTCTGCAGGAGTGAAGAATCCCTTTATGCTGTATAGGGTATGAATGCATACACACACATACGAGGATAATAACAGCAAAATAATGGCTTTTATATGGTTTGTTTTAGTTTCTTGGTGTCACATGGTGAATGATATTTAGCTGGTGCTGATGCTAGTTTGTGCTTTTTCTCACCTCCTGCTCCTTCATCCTTTTGGCCAGATCACCAGCGGGATCACTGCGGCTCAGCGGGGCTCGCAGACGGCTCAGCATGCTCTCCTCGGCTTTGGCCAGGTCATTGTCCAGCTTGTCCAGCTGCTGAGAGAGGGCTGCTACTTTGGGGTCCATGGGGGCAGAAGACACTGGGGCTGAAGGAGGAAAAGGAGAGCTTTTTAAATGGTTGATCTCACTTTAGTTGTGGTTTAAAGATGCAGTGATTGCATATAATGAGGACACTTATGCATTTAATTAATTGACAACAACCTAACTGCTGGGCCCTGGAGATTTCTGATTTGTTATTCTTCAGGGAGTCGGCCAGAGCGGCTCTTCTCTTCTTGATGTCTGCAAGCTCCTGGCCCAAACTAATGAACAAAAAGAAAGGGGCGGAGTCAAAGAAAGGGCAGACGTCGGATGTGCCATTTGAGCTGTTTAATAATAAAGCTTGTCAGCACTTACAGGTCCACTTTATCAATAGCCTCTGAGTCAGGTGGTGGGATCTGGAAGCAAACTCCTGGGAATTTTTTAGTTTTTCCATCAGTGGAAATGACATTCCAGTTCGCAACGTCTGAGTTTGATTTTAAGGTGAACTTGTCTCCTCTTTGCAGAGAATCCTAAAAAAATAACGATTGATTCAGTCAGACAAGTCACTTTTCAAAGTTGTTGTTGTTTTTTACTGCAGCCACATGCAGTTAGAGTTTTACATTTAGACAAAAATTGTTCCCCACCGTGCCTGTTTCCCAGTCGCACAGGGACTCCACAGTGATGGCTCTGCTGGGGGTCGTACGTCGCAGTTTCAGTGGAGCGATGGTGGTGCTGCGTTTCCTCAGGTCAGCCAGCAGCTGTTCACATTTCTGCACATCTTTCTCCTCCGCCTGGTAGGAAAAACACGCAAAGATTAAAAAAAGATTCCAAACATATCTTTTCACATAAATTTTCTGCTGGGTTTAACAAACTTAGTGTAATATCCCGCAAAATGAACCTCTGTTTCTTCCTGATTTCAGTACCGTGGCAATGAAAGACTGCTCTATAACACATCTCAATCAGTGGGTGGTGGCAAACCAGGTGTGTGAGCACCTTTAACTCATTTTATGTATTTGTTTTTGTTAGTTCTGGTGTATATTGGCAGGACTGTAAAGTTTCATGTGACCTGCCCAGCAAATTAACAGTTTTCCTTCAGTCTGCTGTGTTTACACCTTATATTTTCTCATATATATGTCCATTTACATATGAATAAATAAATAAACTTTGAGAATTATTCAATAAATATAACTCAAAGACTTTATAATTTCCCTTTTTAGGCTTCCACTGAACAGAATCAACTTTTGGAGACTTTCCCTGTTTTACTTTTGAACTTTGGAGTCTCCTTGTCTCCAGCTTTGCCTGCCCCAGTGCCTCATTTTCTATCCAAATCTCCTTCTCATTCACTTTTTTAAAATCCTCACTGCTAGCTTGAAAGAGGGGTGCAAGCTGAATTTCTTATGTGTGCTGAGTTGCAGTACTGGTGGCTGGACGTACCTCAAGCTGCAGCAGTTTCTCAGTTTTGCTCTTCTTGCTGAGAGTCTTGGGGTCCAGGGTGCTGTTGAGCTTGGTCAGCGACTCTGACAGCTGCTCGCTGTCATATTGGTACTGAAAAACGGAACAAAGCACACTTTTTGTTTTGTTTTGAGTTTATGCATAAAATCTGCAAATGGTGATGACAGAACAGGTTGCAAACTGAGCACTGCATTGTGATGAACTCTGTCTCACCCTTTTGAAATCCTCCACGCTGTCCAGGTGCGTCTCTTGACAGATGCAGAGATTGAGGAATTTCTGCCACTCATTTCGTACATCATCTCTTTGAGCCTGGAAATATAATGAAGGGAGTTGACATACCTTTAAACAGCATTCAGGATGAAAGAGTGAAGCTGATGTTGTTAACGGGCTTTTCAAGTACCTGTATTGTGTCGCTTGCGGGGTGCTTCATCTCAACAAGTCTCTCGCCTTCGTCCTGGAGTTTGTTCACCTCGGCCTCGTGGGACAGCAGACTGTTGTTCTTGAAATTCTAAATGAGATCAAATCAAAATTGATGTATTTATGTGTGAATTCATCCAGGTACAGAACCAAAACAACTTCTGTCACACTGGACAGGCCACACCTCGTGATTGGTGAGCCTTTCAATTCTATTTTTCATCTGACTTAAAAACGCATTAATCCTAACCTCATACTGCCTCCGAACGTCAGGAGGGTCCAACATGTGGTCACTCCAGTCTTGCTTTTTGATCTTATTCTGCTCTTCTGCCAGGAAGTTCAGCTCCTTGTTGCAGCTCTGCATGTACTCGTATAGGCTATTAAGGTAGTGACGGCGCCACTTGGAGTTGTCCTTAGGAGAAATAAATTAAAATGGAAAGACAAATGAGTACCCCTAAAATAATTTTTTATTCATTTATTCATGTATTAATTATTATTTCTTTCTTTCTTTCTTTTGATTTTTTTAATTTCTTTTAATTTTTTTTTACTTTTTTAGGGGAAATTTTAAGCAGAAATTTACATTTTTCATTTTTTCTCCAACAAAGAAAAAAACAAAAAATAGAAAAATTGCCTCAGAGCTTTTTACACTGCCAAAACCAAAAGTGAAATAAGACTTGTGTTTATCTTTGAACATTAAGTGACTGAAGCAACTCACCAATAAGTTGTTGTACTGTTTTTTCAGAGCGTCGTATTTCTCCTTAAAAAACAAGACAGCGAATGTGAGCGGCTGTTTGAAATGCTTTTTGCTTAATAAAGGACACAAGCTGCAATCAGTTTTAAGTAGAACACATCATGCAAGCATGTGTTCTTGTGTAATCATGCATGCAGACCTTGCTGCCAGCAGAAGCGAGGCAGAGCTGCGTGTTGTAGGCGTCAATCTCTTTGTGTACGATGTTGTGAGCAGCAATCTGCTTCTCCAGATCAGCCATACTAGGGCCAAACTGCTCCACATCCACCAGTTTCTGAAAGCACAGACACCAGAAGAAAGCAGTTCATGGAAATGTAGTGATGAGATATCAAAGGACAGGTCTGACAGGGTGAGGCCGGTAAATCAGTCAGCTCTGCTTGGGAGATTTATTACAGTACAGACAGGTGCAAAACGAAGAAACAAGTGCATTTAGATTACATTAGGATTAAAGGATACAGTTAATGTTATTTATTATTAAGCAATCCTGTGAAAGGGTGACTGCCATTTTCCCCACCCTGTAGTTCCTAATGGAGACTTAAATCTTTTTAAAAGACTGCAAATATTTAGTTTGATTTTTTTCAAAACACTTGATGTCGAGGGGGTTTGCAAAGTGGCTTGCAGGGAGAACAGCAAGGGTGGCCAGGTTAGTGCTAGCTAAAAAGGGAACTATAGATAGAATTACATAGAAATTACAGATTGCTGACATCATGTCAAAGGAGTCTGATTTCTCTACGATGCTCAAATAAGCAACAGTGCGACTCAAAGTTTGAACAGTTTTTGTTACAGAGCGTCTGACTACAGAGGAAAATACTTGTTGGTGGCAGCAGTTTTAAAACAGTTTTTTGTCCTTTTTGTTGACAATAAGAGCATTAATATTTAATAGAGTATGAAAGACTGACGTGGATGTTCAGACAGTGTAACAGTACTTACTTGCTTCTCACTTAAAACAGGCCCCCAGTCAATTAAGGGCATCCGCGACACATCATCAATCTGCTCGTAGATGTCTCTGTAGACGGTACAGTCCTTCAGCCAGCGCTCATGAAGATGAAGGACACTGGAGTCATCAAAGGGCAGAAAAGACACAAAGAAACAAACAACTGTGGTTAATGTGGAGCTCCAATGAGTTCAAAGTTAATGATATTAAACAGCTAAAATGTTTTAAAATCCTCAGTATGTTCTCAGAGGAGGGACCAGGTATACTGCAAATCTTCTGTGTTGTATTTATTCTGCATGAACTCACTCGCTCTCTATGTCTGTGGCTTGTGGATGTTTTAGGTTCTTGGCTTTGTCAACATCTATGAAGAGCTTCTTCAGCAGGCCCTCAGCTTCACCCAGCTCATCTGAGATCTCCCTCTGATGCTGGTACGGGAGCTCTTTCTTGTCATTTTCAAAATCCTGTCAAAGGCAGACAACAGATAAGGTGACGTTTTTACAAAGCAATCGTTCATAAAATTAGAGGTTTTGTTTTGTCCTTACCACAGCAAGCAGCTCCTCAGCCCTGAGGACGTTTTTCTCCACCAAGTCTGCATCTTTTTGCATCTGGGTGATCAGCAAGGCCAAGTCGGTGGCCTGTGACCTGCAGCAGACAACAAAGGTCAGAGGTTGAACAGCAGCACACATCATTTCAGGGATGATACAGAATTGGTAAGTATACGAGTACTCCCACGCAGAAGTTTTGAATAATTAACAGCTTGATTACAGTCAAACCTTATGGTGTGCATTTTTATGAGCACTCTCACTACCAACAAAGACTTATTTATATTTGTGGACAAACTTCACATCCCCAGGTCATCCTTTATATAAAAAAAATCTGCACAGTGAGGGTGTTTTTATTTTTATTTTTTCCATTCAGTGTTTTTTATTTTGCACAAACTGCACAGTTTCCAGATCTTTTAGGATGGAGTAGGATTTTTCCACCCTTCGCACCACACCCAAAACGTTCCTTAAATTCTACCCATTCTTGAACTTTGACTGTCACTCCCTCTGTCAGTGTTTGTGTTGATTGTGTCGCTGCTCGGAGTAAAGCAAAGCAATGACTAAGATTGTCAAAATGAGGAGGAGGAAGACATTCCATTGAGAGATTAGCTACACCCATGAAGGTGAAGTCTTTGGGATTGGAGACAAATATTGTATTTGTTTTATTTAAGAGGCTTTGTATCTACTGCCTGAATAAATCATGGGGTAGAGCTCAGTTAAAAGTTAAATTAGATTAAATCAAAGTTTTTGCAAACTGCAAACTGGGTTTTGGAGATATGTTTGTGTATAATTGGTTCAGAACACACAGCTCCTCAATGTGTGTGTGTGTTAAAAATAGACTTTTTAAAATCCAGGTTTTGCCTCATTAACTGAGATTTATGTATTTTACACAGCTGTATAAAACTGTATACCACCTCCACACACACACACACACACACACACACACACACACACACACACACACACACACACACACACACACACACACACACGCACACACACACACACACACACACACACACACACACACACACACACACATTCTAAATATGGCAACTTTCAACATATTACACTTTTGCTTTTGTTAGTAATGAAATGTGCGATACATTGCACAGCAGTCTCTGAAGTTTAAAAAATGTTGCTAAAGTAGAGCTACAGTTCAAAAAATACAGATGAAAAAATCTTAGCAGCACAATTTTTTGGTGTATCTGTCAGTGTCAACATTAAGAAAAGAGATATGAAAAGCTGTCAGACTGGGCTGGACTGGGACAAAAAATCAGCCCAGGTATTTTGACTAGAGACCGGCCCACCAAGTATTATAGGAAAAACCATAAAGCCTTTGAATGAAAACAAACGCTGTTGTGACAGTGATGCACAGTCTTGTTGGTATATATGTATGATTTCTATGACGATGAGGGATGAGAGAAGAAGAGGAAGAATAAACACACAAATACACAGAATAACTCCAGCTTTGTGTCTTTTTTTCATTCTAGCTGAAGTATGGGACAAATCGCTTGCTTTTCACCTCAACATGGATGTATTGTAATTGGTCCAGCCCAGAGTCGATCACAACCATTGGACAATCCACCACCTTTCATTGTTTATACCGTTAACATAAAAACGAAAAATCACTATCTGCCCACCGGTAATAACCATGTTATTATAAAGAATAACATGGTTATATTAACCAGTGTAAGTAAGTTTACTTATGAAGCCCTTTTAACAGATAAGTAGTCACAAAGTGTTGCACATAAAATAGAGTAAAATAGATTTAAATGTGAAAAACATAATAAAAACAAGCTCAAAGATCAAGACAAAGAATAAACGAAATCAAGAAAATTAAACGATTTTAAACTGCTTTTTTAAAAGAGAGTCAGCGCTTTTGAAAACTGCTTATAGAGGAAATGACCAGTGGGCCGAGGATTCAGTCTGAGAAAGGTCACACTGATGCTGAAATTACACTTATGTGCAAAACGAAATCAAAGAATCTGGTTCTGCAGCTGCTGTCACAACGACTGCCCTGTTCCTGCTCACTCAGCAGGAGGGACAGGTATGCATTCCCACCTTTGCAGTCAAAGAAAAACCTGTTTAGTTACCACTGTTTATAGAAACAGTAGGTGCAGTGGGCTGTGGAAGAGATTTATCCTCTTTGCTCTAAAAAAACAAATGATCAAATAAATACATGAAAAAAAAGAGTCTGTGATCATCAGACAGAGGAGCATGAGCCAAACATACCAAACACTCGCTATACTACGCATGGCGCCATTTTTCCAATAATTGCACTCAATTTGGATTTTTAAAGGTAAATTTTAAAAGTGGCTTTAATCTCTAGTTTGTCTTCTGTAATATACAGATCTTTATATTTTACTTTTTTACTTTCCTACATGTCGGATATTTAGTTCTGAGTTTGTCTTGATAAAGGTGAACTGTGTAGGGACTGAAATGAATAAAGGTCTGATTTCTGATCTCTTTTATTTAAAGCTGTCACCTTTGGTTTATTCACTTTATTCTTTTATTAATAGCAGATAAGAATTACTGGTCACACCCATACATTGATGTAGACACATACAGTATCTGCATCAAATGTGTGCTTTTTTTTTTTTTTTAATCAAGCAGCAGTGTGATATTCCTGTGCAGGAGTGGCTGTGCAGGGTTTTCCAGGAGTGTCTTGTAAGGTGATACTTTGAGTTTCTCATAAGGTGTTTTGGGGGAACTTTATGCTTTCCTCAGCATGAATCAAGTATTTGTGCGGGCTGCTTGTGTGGTCATGCTGAGCTTTTAGCCAATTTTAAAAAAATGGTTAAAGAAATCGTTAAACTGCTCTTCTTCAACAGTTGGTGGTTTTTAGTAAATTATTAAATGAATGACTGCTACAGAAAACACTACTATGAGACCAGTTTAAACTGGATTATCTGCATAATTTAGAAGGGCTTGCCTGCATTTTTTAGATGATAGTAAGATCTCACATCTTCTGCACAAACACCCTCATTTCCCCCTCAAGCTAAACTCATATTGTAAAAAAAAAGGTCTGATTTCATAGTAAAATTAGGTTCAAGAATTGTTATTTTACAACATGACCACTGGAGCAAAGAAATGGATGTTGAATGCCGAAATGAATCTGTGCTTTACAGTCAGCAGAGTCATTATTAAATCCCTGCGTAACCAGCGCTCTAATCTGTGATGTAACCAAAGGCACCAGCAGAACAAGATGAATGTCTGAGAGCCGCCCAGACTCAACACACACAAATACAAATTTTTCCATGACGTCTTTGGGCTTTTCGACTTCTTGGAGACTCAGCCTGACCCGAGCATTAGCTGCCACTTTTACCTTTATTTGTACCTTTATTTTAAAAACATTAAAAAACGTCCCAGTGCCATGTCTAATGCACAAATCCATACATCGCAGCTCTCCAGCTGTCCGTGTCATTTCCAACAAACACCCAGGAATCATCTTTGATTGCGATTCACAAATTTTTCTTAAACTAATAAATAAACAATTATCAGACAATAGAAATGACTGAATGAAATGAACAGCACTTCCTGTGCGTCACTCTGTAATGTACAGTTAAAAACCAACGCCCACATGAGAGGCAGAAACCAGCTGAGCAAAACGGACAACCCAGCCCTCATCACGCCTCAGCAGAGAGAAAATATGTCTGAAGCCGAGCCAAGGTGAAGGCACAAGCCGGACACCACCTGACGGTGAGATCACGTCAGCGGTCTTTTGTTACTCCCAGGAACAAAAAGGTGAAGTGGTCGGCTTTGCAGCTGAATGTGGGGCTCTTTCTATGAATAGAAACTGATCCTGAGGAAACCTGAAGAAAACCCATCCTCAATACTATCCATTACTTAAAAAGGTGATCATCCCACTTCGCCGTTTTGAATGCAGCGACTTAAATGGCGTTCTGATCTGTGATCCGGAGACTTTTGGCAGATTTGCCATGAGTTAGATTCAGTGGCTCTTCATGAGCCTTCTCTTTATATTTAGCACATGAAAATGACCTCACCCACATTATGCATCAAATGGAATTCATTTTTATTCGCAATCCTCTAAAGCAGGTTGCTGTCCGCTTTATGTAAATGTTTGAAACCTGTGCCACCTGACTGTCATATTTCCATATCTGATCTGAACAGCTGCCTAGCCTGATAGGACTCCCTACATCTTCAAGCAACAAAAGCTCTCCAATAATCATTTTGCACAGACAGAAAGTTTCTCTGTGAATGATTTTTTTTCTCCAGTACAATAAAATTACTAATACAAATGATCTGACACCTGTCAAGGGTCTAACACCAATAAATTAGGTTTAGGGTAAATTTCTGCCTGATAATCAGGATGACAACATCTTTCAATTTCACTTTTAGTCGTAATTCCCTCATTTCACTCGTCCTCTTGCAGGACACCGATGCACATCGTGTTTACAAAGTAAACTTGACCCCTGGCTTGTATTTAGCTTTCGCTTTTTCCAAAAGATTAACTCTCACATAACTCAGCACTTGAAAGCAGTGAAGGAATTCCCTAGGAAAACATGCATTAAAACCTCATTTAAACTTGTAATATAATAAACCACAAAACAGACGCACACAGAGAAAGAGGGCAGCAAGAACACACAGGAAACATGACACAGTTCTTGGCTTTAGAAGAACAGGAACAGGAGGAACATGACAGAGATACAGTGTCACCACACTCATACACGCATTCATAAAATCCACAGTGAATAACTCACTTGCTGATCTTCCCCGAGACCTTGAGTGTACCATTCTTAGTGTCCTTGGAGCTCTCCTTTTTCTTAAACATCTTGGCGGATGTCAAGCAGAGATCCTGAGTAAAAACTCTCACTCTCTCTCTGTCTCACTCCTTCTTCGTCTCTGACTCCCGCTCTCTCTGGTTCTTGTCAAACACACTGAAGTATACAAACACACACACTCATGTCACCACGGTGTTTAATGCCAGTGGCTCCTCCCAAACAGGTTAACAGGTGTGTCAACGCCCAAACATCCACCTTGCAGAGGACGACTGGACCGACCTGTTCTCTGCACTCTCCCTCTCTTCTTCCCTTCTTCAGGCCAGCCCTTCCTTTCATTGGGCCCCTGACACACTCTCCAAACTCGCACAGGTCTTTTAATTACCAACAAAGCAGGAATGCATAATTCAGAAAGCCAGAGGGAAACGCTCCATTCCTGCACTGTTCACTCGGCTCTGTGTGTCACACGCATTGTGAAGATTATATCCCTTGGGATAATTATAGAGCTGAAAAATGATCCAGTGCTACAAACCCAAAATGGTATTGAACTGCAAATCTGATTCCTTAAAGGGATAGGTGAGTTTTGTCACAAGGTTTCTCTCAAGGTTATTCGTATAAGAGGATACATAATATTAGGCAACTCGATTTCACGTTTACCCCAAAAAAGAAATAATAATTCTGGCCTTTCAAGACTTCAGTGAATAATACCAATAATATACCAGAATAATACCAGTCTGGTTTTAAAGGTAGCAGCACAGAAATTGGGCCTTACAGTCTTGTTTGCATAAACTGTAGATAAAAGATTGAACTGACCACTGCAACATCACCGTAAAGTCCTGCACACCTCAAAACCCTTAAAAATAGAGACCAAGATACTGAGCCGTTTGTAAGAGAAGCTGAACTGCCCTTTTAAAAGGTTTCTATATAAGTTGATTTCTTTTTTCCACCAGAGGAGTTGTCCACTGCTGGCCATTTGAAAAAGCACTGATGTATCCATATTTTACACATGTGATTCTTAATGATTGTTAATATTGGATCAAACAGCCCTAAAGTGTCTGATCTGGTCTGTCCTAGGTGATTACATAACTCACCCCCATTAGAGGTACGTTTTCTGAGCTGCTCTTGTCTTATTTAAAGTTTGTGTATCATATGGGGTCCCTCAGGGCTTAGTTTTGGATCCACTTCTGTTACATTTGTGGACTACATCATAAAGTCATACAGCAATTCATATTATAAATAAACTGAGGCTAAACAGTTATACTGTTTCTGCCAACAAACTCAGCGCAGCGCTGATATCAAATATCTATTGAAAGAATTTTTTTTTTAAAACCGACATATATTCTAATAATAAACCCATGAGGCACCAGATTCCCCTTTATTGATACCTATGTTGGTGAAACCTTGTGAGCATGGCAAAACACACACACAACCACACATATATTTTCAAGGTTTTGCCATATGTGTAATCCACATTGTGTAAAGTGACGCATACGGCTAATGAATATTACATTTAATGTAGAATCAATATAGCATTATCCCCTTTTATTTATTTTATCCCATCTAATATATTTTTTATTTACTTATCCATATTTTTAAAAAGAATATATTATTTTTGTGTAATCTTTGCAATTTGTTTCCTTTTTTAATCGCATGTAAAATTTTCATTGTAAATACATTTTTACTTCTGAAGAAGGACAGTTACAGCTCTGAAATATCTGAAATATGTAGCACAGGAGGAGTTTTGGCACAACAGCTCACTGTTGATTGGTCTGAAAGGCATTTTTAAAATTACAATTTTTAACATTTTTTTTTCTCCCAGTGTAGATTAAATCTCTTTTTTGGACTGTCATTAATTGAATTTGGTTTTGTCATAATGACAAGTGGCTCAAGGTGCTTTTATTGTAAGGTAAAAACCCTATAATAATACAGAGAAAACCCCAACAGTCATATGACCCCTCTTTGAGCAAGTGCTTTGGCGACAGTGGCAAGGAAAAACGTTTAAACCTCTGGCAGAATCAGGCTCAGGGAGGCGACCATGTCCTGTGACTGGTTGGGGTGAGGGGAGGAAGCCAGTATGAGGACATGCTGTGTGAAAAAGAAAATGTGCGATAATTAGTAAAAGGTTATCCTCATTTCCAGCTCAATGTTTTTATTTTTGGACTGTTATTTTATTATGTTATTATTTGTCTTATCCCTGGACTGAAACTGGACCTCTAAAACAACCTGTTTTAAAACCTAAAGACGAGTTCACATCAGAGCTGTGTGCCCGAGATGATCCTCTCGGCCTGATATCTGTCTGAAACTGAGCATTTGGTTTACATGCTGACCTCATTGCTAATAACCTGCTTCATGTTATATATGAGCATCCATTATTCTAAATATATGTGTAACAGCTAATTGCTTTCAACCACACCTTCCTTTATTATAGTTACATTTTACTTGAGTATTAGAACATTAAAAATTTATATGGAAGACGTGTGTAGAAATAATTAGCAGCAGTAAAATAATCAAAGAAAGAAGTGATTCCATGTGTGAGCGATAAGTGGACGCAGAACAAATGGTCTTTATGTTATCCCATATTTCTCTACCTCTGTATCCTGTTAAGTCCCTAGGATCAGAGATAAAGGATATATTTATTATCCCGGAAAGAAATGTGCTGGAGAATAATCACACTACCATGAAGGAAACATAAACAGAGACTAAATACCTCATAGAAATCGCACTGACTTATTTAAAGGTGACATCTGCTGGGACAATTTCGTTTATAGGTTTCTGTCTTGCATGCTGGAAAACTCTATCTACTGCCAGACAATAGCAACTTGATGCATTAGTATATCCAAGAAATTTCTCTGCTACCATAACTAAAAAGAACACAGCATTCCCAATCTGAGAGCTCCAAATTAATGAGAATATTCAGGAGACGATAGTTTACACAGTGAGATCAATTTTTTTCCCCTTTCTGATTTTTCCTTTTTCTTCCTTGAGCCTTTTTTTCCTGAATTTATAACAAGGAAATTAAGTCGTTCTCATTTGGCTATGTCACCCTGACACCTCACTATTAAGCCTGAGTCAAAGCTTGGAGCAGACCTGTGCCACAAACACTGAGGGACACTGTGTACAGTCAACAGTGGAACATCCAAAGGGTCAGAAAGTAATTTACATAACACTTTCATATAGTGGTACATGCCATAAATCTACTGATTACAGGTTGCCCCATACACTGGAACGTTTAGTGTGCAGCATCTAAAGACGTGGAAGTTATTCCAGATCAGGGCGTCTCTCTGCTGCATAGCAACAATTGGAAATCACGAGAAAAAATGTAGCTAAGCAGCTTTCATTGCAACAGCGAGAGCACGCTGTGCTCATTGGTCCAGTCACACAACGTTTCTCTCTGGGTGGGTCTACGTGTCTGGAGTAACATACTTTTTCACTTGCTCACATATATTGTATATTGTGGTTGCACCCAGGTAACAAACTGTAGCAATACTTTCATCTTAAACCTCAAGTGAGCTGCTGAAAATGACGCATAGACAGGGGTCATTTTCCTCTATATCAGGGGTGGGGAACTCCAGGCCTCAAGGGCCGGCGTCCTGCAGGTTTTAGACGTGTCCTTGATCCAACGCAGCTGATTTAAATGGCTAAATTACCTCTTCAACCTGCCTTGAAGTTGTCTGGCAATGAACTAATCATTTGATACAGGTGTGTTTACCCAGGGTGATATCTGAAACCTGCAGGACACCGGCCTGAAGAGCATGACAACACTCGTGTTTATGTTTTACATTCAAGTTTTTATTGATTTTGTATGTTTTTTGAAAACATATACTTAAACCTGTATAAGATGGGAAAAAACAAAACAAACAAAAAACACAAGAGAAATGCTGGTGTGCACCCCTCCCCTTAAAACACTCATGTTTTTTTAGTGACAAATGCCCCCTGAGCAGGGAGACAAATGTCTGCACCACAAATGCAAGACCTCGTGGAAAGCAATCATTAAGATTCTTCGGGATTAAAGGTCAGGCGTTTCTCCGGATGTCAAACCTGCAGTTCACACACATCCTGCAGCTCATTTTGAGCCACATTAATGTAGCAACTATGTATCTGTATACCTGTAAATTCCAAACAGCTGAACAGAGAAGAAACAACAAAGGCAGAGACACTGCAAGGGTGTGCCAGCCTCTTCATTCACCTTACACACAGCACAGCTGTCTGCTCATACTTTGATGGTTATTCTAAATTCTGGACCTCTCTTGGAGGAAAATGCGTAACACAGTAACACAGAATGTTGTTCAACAGTTTTAGCCTTTGGTTTTGTTCTGCAGATAAGCATTCATCTCCACCCCATAAAGGCTTAAATATTTTCAGTCTATTCTAAATAGTACACATTTCTGAAATACCACAGTAACAGTGCGCATGTGTAGGTTGGGGGGACTTTTTACCACGGAATATTCTTGGTTAGAAGATGGGGAGACCCCCCCACCCCAAAAAAACCCAAAACCCACTAATGTCAGATCGAGGTTAATAAACACACCTATATCATTATTCTCACTTTTCAGTGCACAAACAAAGTAAAGCTAAACATTCACACCCTGCTCAGGCATCCAATGCACTCCCACACCCTAACACAGGAGCAACTGAACACACACACACACCTCCATGTCTACTGTCCTCAGAACACGTCAGTTTAACAGCAGTTCTTTAGCAATCAAACTATGCCCGATCAAAATAAATATTGCCAAAAAGAAAAATGTGAATGAAGAATGACAAAAACAGCATTTGGTGCAAATATACTTTAATTACCAGGCTGGAAACTACATGAAATCATACGATCTCCTCATTTCATTACTCTCGTCACACACACACAAACGTTTCCAGCATCTACAGATTATAGCTATTTTGTTTTCCAGGCTAATCGAGGTAAAGTGCTGGAACTGTTCCAGCCCATCCATCTTACTTAGCGTAAAAACACATGAGTAGGGAAGAGGGGGGGTGAAGACAAAATTAAGCAACAAAAAAAAAGAAAAAAAGAAAAAAAAAGTTAAACATGTTAGTGAGACTGAAACTGTCCTTTCCTAGTGTTTCACCAAGTCTCACAGGCAAACCAGATCACATAAAGATCAGGGGTTTCAATACATCCCGACAAATATGTAAAACAGAAAATCCACAGACATGTCAAAGGTGATGAAAACATTTTTGTAGTCCTTCCCATGACAGACAGAGGTGTGGTGTTGGCAATGCGATGAATGAAAGGTTGCTAACAGCTCCTTCAGTGTCCTGATGTCTGCCACTGTCCTTTGTAGATAAATACACACCATTAAAAGCTTTACAGTAACAGATTACAGTCTCATGAGCTGAGCCTGCCGTCAACAAGCAGGTACCATTTGAAAACATGTAGCAGAGGGACCTTTAAAGAGCTTTCTACTTCCAGCGAGACGACGCTATTGAAGCAGTTGGACCTTTGACAGGACGTCAAGTTTGAGGGCAAGAAAAATGCAACAAAGTACAAATAAACCAAGTAGCTAAAACTAAAGCAGGATAATACAACTGTCATGGAGGGAATCCCGCCATTATTATGACTGTAAATAAGCAGCCTCTTACTGCAGTGTGTGTTGTATGTGACTGCTTTAGTTCTAGCTGGTTAGTGGATCTAATGAACTGCCTGGTGAGTTTAGGCTCTAACTACCAAAGAAATAAAAACACTGGCCAATCCAGCTTCTTTTATTCAGAAAGGATCATTTCAAACTGTGACTCATAGCTTTGTCATTAGTCATGCTAGCCCTGTCCCAGTTTCCTGAATTCAGAGGCTGGGTTTCGAGAGGCTTTGGCGCAATGACATAGGACGACAGAGAAGAAAAAAAACAGAAAACCACAGACTGGAAAAATTTCTTCTTGCGATTATTAAAAGTACATCACGTCTGCAGATGAGGGACAGCCCTACACCTTTGACAGTGACAGCTTTGTTTGTTATGATGTGGTGACCACCCACAGGGCACTTAGGAGGAACTGGATGTTGTACATGTTCGGATCCTCGCCGCTACTAAATCACAACCAAGTGGAACAACTAAAGGACTAAAGGTGTACTCACACTTGTCCTCGTGTGCTTGCACTCAGGCCTGAGTATGTTTCTGGAGGTTATGCTCTGAAGATTTTCTTCCAATTTTTCCTTAAACCCAAATTCAAACATCTCCTCTCCACTCAGAGACACGTGCTACAGTTCACGTTATAGAGTTTAAAGTTAAAGACAGGCACACTTACAGTGAAACCTTGTTCTTTATTTACCACTGATTTATTGGTTAATAACTGAGATGTTGAAGCAGCGTTTCAGCTACGGACCCATGGCCACCTGTTTTCTTCTAACAGTTACACACCGGTCAAAACAACTGAACACTGGGAGGAGCAGCTCAGTGCGAGTACACTCTTAGGCACCTGAGCAAGCTGACATTTCTTGTCCCAACACAAGGTCTTGTGGCTGTACAGTGTTTATGAGGATTTTTATGCCGTCAAAGCAACAAGGGGCAAAGATTACAAACTTTAGTTTGTGATGACAGATGAAATCATACAGATGATTACAGTTTGGTCAGCTATAGGTCTTGTAATTAATGTTGAGGCTGATGAGATCAAAACATATCTTTTTGTTTTTAGAGGGCTAAGAAAAATGCAGAACAATCCATTTACAAAAGGAAAAAAAACACAATATGAAGGCGCATTTAAAACACAGGAGGGAAAAAATGTAATCTTTTACCGTGAGATTGACAGCTTGACTTCACTCATCAAAACCACGGCATATTAATGTCTTAAAAGTTGCCAACATCTCCATTGCTCAGTTTAAGGAGGGAGCCTGTATGCTGTGAAGCCATGCAGGCTGATACGATTACTGAAGCTGGATGTGGACTTGGGTCATAGTGCTACCATTTCATTAATCTTTCCGAGAAGACTATATTGACTCCGTCTTCCTCAGAACTGCCAACTCCAACCCCTCTGCACATAGGCACTAAAAATTAAACATAAAAGACAAACTGAAATGATTCTAACTAACAGCTGACCCAATTCTGGCTGGTTGCAGTAACCTCTGGGCCCTGTGGCTCTCACATGGAGGTTGAAGTGTGGGTTTAGGTTTAGCTGCCGAAGCCAAAAATGCCCTTGATGTAGCCAGTCAGACCGCCCTTGCCCTTCTGTTCCACCTTGTCATCCAGCGGTGGGAAGGCCACATGGTTAAGAGCAAGGTCAAAGAACAGAGGCTTGCAGGGGATTGGCTGGAAGTCGGGTGGGAACTGGACCAGACTGGGCTGTTTTCCGACGAGACTGGGGTCAAAGCGGAAGGTCTCCAGGTGGTCACAGAGGGGCTGCGTGAAAAAGAAGTGAGGAGATGAGAGCACTGGAATCATAGGGAACAGAAAGTTCAGCTAAATGAAGAAATAAAATAAAAAAGCAGCAGAAAATGGAGTGATGACAACCTCATCAAACTGCATTTCTTGTCATAAATGTTAAAATGGCAGATCACATCAAGCATGGACACAAATTAAAATGATGAGATTAGCATATGTGCAAATAATCCCTTGCTGCTCCAAACACTCATTTTCCAAAAAGAGGATATCCCTAATCTCAGCTCTGTCTGTTAGAGCACAAGCCCCGCCCTTTGTTCTTCAAATATTGTGTCTGTGATGGGCAACCAATCAGAAGAAAGCTGGCCTGACACGAGAGGAGCAGAAATTGCTTGCGTTAGGCCAAGGCCAGCATGACAGATAAGATTTCGAACTTTGACTCATGCAACTAAAGCTACTGCAGTGCAGACTGTGACAGATCCACTCAAACTTATTCCAGTTATTGAAATTCCTAAAAATTAAGTTTTATCACAAAAATAGATAAACGTTAAATGACATCATCAAAACCACTTTTCAAGTTTTTATGTTGCAGTTTGTTAGACGCAAATATACAAATTAAGCTTCACCTCGGCTCTTCAGGAGTAATATGACCGATAAGTAATTAATCCACAGAGCTCGTTTATTTTATTCGTACAGACACAAACGTGCAAGAACCATGTGTCTGTGTACGGCTGTAGTGTTGAGCAGCCTGAGGCTTCCTCCTCTTACCGTGTTGTCTTTCACCAGCTGCTGAGGAACTTCAACTATCTCGTCGGTGTCTGAAACACAAACACATCTCTTCAGGACTGTACAACAGAGAAGACGACTGCTGGTTTAACTGTTTAACAACTTCGAGGCTCGCACCTAAAATGGCAGCAGCTTGAAGTGAGTATTTTTCAGCGTTGACCTCAGCAATGAGCTCCTGGACATCGGGGAGATCCTGCAGAAATTCATGATGAATGTAAATTAACGTAGCGCAGTGATATTTTTGTTAAACTTTGATGTACCGTGTGTTCGGGTCTCATTGCATTTCCCTAACAAACAACATGGTTTGCTGCACAGTTACTTATACTAACTAAAAATCTAGCAATTTATTAGTGTTACTTAGAACAGATTAGCAGGCATCTGCATCTTTGTGATCCATAAAGCTTTTTACCATAAAGCTTTTTAATAACATCTATTTGTCTAAATATAATGTGTTGTAAATAACTAAAATGGCAACCTAGATAAAGATGAGGCTTTGAAAAGAGGCCTCCACAATGAGTAACGCCATGACTCATGTTTGAGGTGTGTGTGTGTTTGCTTGCATGTTAAACCAACCTTGAGGCTGTTGTTGAGGCTCTTGGCCTTAGATTGGACTTCCTTGGCATATTTCAGCACCCTTTCATACAACACCAGCGCCTCACTCCACTTCTTCACTAACACATAAGACTGGGCTATAAAGAAACACCTGCAGGAGGCCAAAGAAAGCAGCTCATTAACAACATGTGGGTTTATGAACTGCAGAAGCTTTCATGGAAATGTGAAATGGAACAAAGCTTAGAGATACTTTTCACATCAGGACGCAGGTGTATTTGCGATTGTAAATACGACACTTGTTGCACTGTTTGAATTTCAGCTGCATTGTTTGATGCAGAACATGTTGAAAACCAGGCACAAAAACACTGACCTGTAGGCCTTGTAGACCAGGGTCTTCAGGGACACCTCCTTTTGGAAGGCGTGGTCATCCTCCAGACCCTGCAGGGTGGAGAGCTCTGCCAGACTCTGGATAGTTGGAGGAGGTGGTGGTGGGGGAAAAAAACAAAACAAAAACAAAAAACAAAACAAAAACACAAGATGCACATCATGTAACTATGGTAACACAAACATCAGGCTGTACACCTTAGAGACAGAACTTGATAACAGGACATTCACCTGCAGGATGATGTCATACAGGCGGATGAGATCCTGTGGACGGGGCCCCCTCTTGTTCTCGTCGGCCTCGGGCTCCTTCAGTTTGGCCTGCAGAGTATGAGCCATGCTCTCATTCCTCTTCACCAGTGTACACAGCTTAATGTAGGTCAGGTAGCTGGGAGAGAAGAGCAGCAGTGATTATTCACTTACGGCGTGCGATCCCTTTAAACTCATCAGGTCTGTAAACCTCGGCTGAATCAACTGCAGACATCGTCAGGAACCATTAACATGCCTCACAGGCGCTCTGCAAGTTGAACCAGACTCACCCGACACGTGTTCAGCCTAATGATGCCCCGACCTGACAGGTTTATACATGTCTGTCTATCAAAAGATGTTAGAAGTTGCTAGTAATGTTTCCAAACAGCCAAATGTTCTCCGATTTCATCCTCCCAAAAGTGAGCATGTGTTTGTAATTTCACAATAAACTGAAGATCTGTGTGTTACAGTGTTGTCTGCATGAAGAGACGAGGAGGGGAATGATCAAAGTGTTATTGACTTACTGAGATAAGTGGTAAAGCATTTAGCTGCAGCTCTAATCCTATGACTGACTAACTTAACAGAACCAGGAGTAAAATCGAAGTACATTTTTCTTC
Source organism: Astatotilapia calliptera (assembly GCF_964374335.1). Lineage (NCBI taxonomy): Eukaryota > Metazoa > Chordata > Actinopteri > Cichliformes > Cichlidae > Astatotilapia > Astatotilapia calliptera. The sequence goes on along the minus strand of NC_137427.1, from coordinate 14,726,351 downwards.
CTTTTTTACCTGTGCAGGTACTGCAGGTTGGACACCTTCCCAGTGTCACCATCAGAGCTCCTCTCTCGCTGTTTCTACAGTGATAAAAAAATTGATAGATTTACAAAAAGGAAAAAAAAAAAAAAAAAAAAAAAAGCTCTTTAGTTGAACCTTCTAGTATTCCCAGTTTCAGGTATTTACAAGCTACATCTTCACCACCTCTCATTCTTGTCAACATCACAGCTTTTCATCCTGCTGAATCTTACCGCCTCAGTCTTGAGCTCCTCTTTCACTGCCTGGATGGTGTCTCTGCACTCGGCCAGCAGGGTCTCATACAGATGTTCTTTGGTTTCCTCATTAGCTGCCTGAATGACACAAACAGATCCAAAGATGAGGATAAAGGAAAAAAAATAAATGTAGAACTCACTGAATAGTAGAGAAGGAGGGAGACGGGCGTGTTTCACATTCTAAGCAGAGAAACGTCTCAGATCGTACCAGCACGGTCTTTACATTTTTTCATCATAGATTTAATGCAACTAAACGTCTAAGTTGGCAACAATGAGGAAAACCCAGGGGGTGAAGCCTATGTGTGAGGATGGCACATGCTGAAGATGAGATGATGTACAATAGATGACTCTGGAAAGTAAAAACGGAGTACCTATCAAAAATGCAGGTTCAGCAGTAACACGACACACTGAACGCACTGAAGCAGTTTTTCAGCCTCCAGTTTGGCTTCCATGTATCTCCTTACTTCGATTCAGCTCTCTGTACAGGTCAGCTAGGAACATACTTTAACACTTTCAGTTGCTTTTCTTCTGCTTTCTTGTAGCTACAAAGACTGCTTTCAGCTAAAAGAACACTCAATACTCTGAGGCCATCCTAGGCACACACAGGCAGAGCGGAGAAGGGGAGGAAGCAGTCGCGCCTCTTAACATGCAGACTGAAAGTGGAGATGTTCACAAATCCTTTTTATGCTTTTTGTAGAATAACTTCCAAGCAGATTTACGCAGCGATAGCAGCCATTTAACCAGACTGATGAGATTTGGCTGAAACTTGATCAGATCATAAAAGGTTTCTACCAGATTGTGCAGACGTATCTCATTTAAAACGCGATCAAGCAAACATTTGATGCATGTAACAGTTTTAGTACTTTGATACAAAGAGCAACAGTTAAAGCAGGAATGCGACTGACAAACTCGGGGAGAGACGCAGGTATGTGGCCCGGCAGGCTGCTGATGCATTCCTGCACATAACTCATCAGCAGTTAAGACACTGTATAGTTTCAGGGTTCAGAATGACACGATTGTTCATCATCTAAGCCGTCTTTCATCACCACACTAATACAACAGGCCTGTGTTAAACTGAGATAGTCTCAGAAAGATGCAGGATGGGTTTTACTAACACTGGAAAAAAGCAAAGTGAGAGCAATAAAACAATTACAGAAGGACTGATCACTCATAAAAATATCAGTTTTAAGTATTTAAAAGATTTTGTGGATTACATTACTGTGTCTCTGTTGTTGCGAAAAGTTGAGAAAACACAGTAGAGGAATGTTACAAAACAATTCCTTGTGGTGGAAAACCTGATAACAGATTGTTCACAAGCCTTCTCTCTCCCACCCAGAAAGGTGATGCTGCTACGCGTTTCACACTTGTGCCAACACCCTAATAAGGCCTAGAACAGCCAGTTCTACCTGTTGAGCATTCTGTGCTGTTCGGCAGGAGGGCTGGATGGATACACTGGTTAGAGGAGGAAACAGCCCTTCAACTAGGGTTGACATTTGGCCCTACAGTGTCTCCTGTCCCCTGAGGCCACAAGCAGAAGAACAGGTGCACATTGTGAAGCTAAAGGTGCTAGAGCTGTGACACAATATAATGTGCATACTATGCAAAAATCCTTTAATTGTGACCAATAAGAAAAGCCAAATGTGATAAAAACTGCCAGCGCTGCAGTTCTTCTCCACACAGTCACTCACAGCCACCTTTAACCGCCTTTTATGCGACAGTCAGACCTAAAATGCTCCATCTGAAACTAAAATGAGCTGCTGGGTGTAGCCCTGCATTCATGTGCGAGGTGAAATGCGTAGAATGCAGTTGTGCGATGAGAGCAGCTGCATGCCTGAGACCTGAGTGGCAATGGGTGTGACAGGTGTGTCTGCAGGGTGTGCTGAGTACTCGGGCACAAAACAGAAGTAATGAGCTGTGGCGACAGCGAGGGGACATGTGATACTATCAAGAACAGAGTGCCACCTACTGAGATTTTATGGAACTGCACTGAGTGCTCTCAGGGTTGTTTTATGGTTTTATTAAACCGTTTTAATGCTTGACGAGTACCCGACAGCCTCCAGCAGGATGAAAGATTATTTAGTTAAGAAGAGACTTTTATGCTTTTACTTATTTCCTCTCATATATTCACTTTTACTTAGAGCTGGGCGATAGAACGATAACAATATGTATCGCGATATAACTTTTACTCGATAGAGAAATTAAGCTATCGCGATAGACCTCGCCGCTCTTGTTCTCTTAAAAAAAAAAAAAAAAAAAAAAAGGTCAGCCGATCCAAATTAAGTAGCGCAGAACTGAACCAATCACAGCCGCAGCGTCACGTCGCGTGACTTGTTACGTACAGCACAAGTGCCAAGCCGCACGTGTGTTTGTTTGGGAAGCAGCCAGCGCATAATGGAGGAAATGAGTGTGCCGACTAGAAAAATCAACCGAGCGTGACCGAAGAGAAAACCGATGATGGTTCCAATGCCGGAGAGATTGTCGAACGGAAGAGCCATAGAAGTTCCGTAGTGTGAAGGTATTTCGGCTATTTCAAGTCTGACAAAAAACAGAGTAGCGTGCACTGTAAATTGTGCCGAAAGCAAGTCTGGAAATACAATAAACTGGTGCATGCGTCACACTGTGCGCCACGTTATTGTTTCGGTGAAATGAATTTCTACAATACTGTTACTGTTAATTCTACTCTCTGCAGTGTTTAAATGCTTACATATACACACAGTTACTGTCCCTCCACACATACGACTCGGTTCTGCTTCTATGCCCCAGCTTTGTTTACTTTTTCCCACCGAGGCTTCTAGACTTCTGATTGGCCAACATTTCTGCACGGTTAGGAATCTAGCGCCACCTGCTGCTTTGGCATGTTCATAGCAGCGTTTTCCTTCATTTCTGCCTTTATGTGTGGACGGGATTATTTTTTTAAACGAAAACGGAAAATCTCCGTTTTCAAAAATACCCGTGTACGTGTGGACGTAGCCTCAGTCTCTGACTGGAAGCGTTAATTCGTCATTCGGCTTTTGTCAGACTAAAGTAACTGTTAAAACTGTTTGAAAAGCTAAGCTATACAACAAGGAGAGATTGAGAATTTCCTTTTAGTTCTCAGTTTATTGGATATTGACAAAAGTTAGTCAGTTTTGTCTGTTCTTCTGTAAAACAAACTAAGATTTATTTTTAGAATTAATATTTTGTTTCTAAGTGGAATTGACAATTTAGTCTGTTTCATTTGTTCTATTTTGAAACTTAAACGCTTTAGCGACTGCCTTTTGTGTAGTTTGCAATATTTGCCTTTATTTATCTGAAAAAGTCTCATGTTCCTTAAGTACATCTACCCTGTTGAACTTATTATGGGAAATAAATATTTAAAAACAAGCTGCTGATTATTTCACATTTTACTTGTGAGCAACGGCACATTTAAATCTTACAAATATAGTTATTTGGCTTATATCGTGATAGATATCGTTATCGCCTGAAATGAAAAAAACATATCGTGATATGAAAAAATCTCATATCGCCCAGCTCTACTTTTACTGTACCAGACAGTCACTGAAAACATGCAAAGGTTTTGGATATCGAGCTCATCTATATCAGGGATGTCAAACTCATTTTACATTGTGATCTGTTTACATACTTTGATCTTAAGCGAGGCGGACAAGTGAAACTCCCCTTGCTGTCATTGTAAACAAGTGGAACTACACATTTAATCAATGAGACATCTTAATAAAAGAAAAAGTGTTTTCAGTACATGATAAAGAAATGCCGCTGTAGTAAATTAAAGAATCTGTCAGCACGACTCTTTAGGCTTAAATTACAGAAAATTAATATGTAAAATTACAAAAAGTTATAAAACAAAGTGTTAATTCACAGAAATTTTAATTTTACTCTGAATTCACTGAAAAAGAACCATAGTTTCTTTTATTTCTCTTATAGATAGTGAAAGTAGTCATTTAATTGCTTTAACTATCACTTAATTGTGTTGTTTTAGTATGAATGGTCACATACGAGGTCTTAAACAGATGGAAAAGCTGCCAAACTTATGAAAATATAGTTAAAACACTTAAGACATTTTCCAAGTCAGTCCAACAGGTAAGACTGGAGTGTCTGTACCCAGGAATTATGTTTGTCACTACCTGATCTATATGCAATTAATCCTTATAAGCTTAAAACTCAAATCAAGGCCCAATTTAAGAATGAAAATATAGAAGTGGGCCTGAATTTGGAAGTGAAAACAAAAATAACAGGCTCGCCTTCTAAGGATATAAAAGGCATGTGGCAGCGGAGAATAAGAAACAAGGTTGAATTCATTACATTAAAACATTGGCATTTATAAGCAGTCTAAATGGGTCATATGAGCACACAGAATCAGTGTTGTGATACATACTGGGTAGTCTCTGATAGTAGCTCTGCATGAGGCAGTCAGGAAACATAAGGAGGGGTAGGGCTGCTCGATTATGGCAAAAATGATAATCACGATTATTTTCACTGAAATTGAGATCTCGATTATTTGACGATATTTATTTAACAATAACAATGTGTTGAATAATGACTTTAAAGATTGTCAAAAATAATATAAAATAGTGTGCAAATACTGATAACAGTGCAAATGTTTGCAATATAAAAAATAAATGAAAAATGTAAACATCTATGTTTAGTGAACTTTGCAGTGTTGCTCTGTGGTGCAGCTACGACACTGTAGCAAAGTTTACACACTATGTCTACTTGATCCACGTCTGACTCCACGAACCCATAATATTTCCACACCACTGAAGTTTTTTTTTTACCTCTCTTTTCAACCAACGGCAGTCACTCTCCTCTCCAAATAACTTCTGCTTAGCTTTCCGAGCTTTCCGAGCTTCCCTCGGGTCCTCTTAATCAGCGGTCTCCAACACCCGGGCCTCGGACTGGTACCGGTCCGTGAGTCGTTTGGTACCGGGCCGCGAGAGTTGAGGCTCAGGTGTGAAATGTATAGTTTTCAGGGTTTTTATCGGTTTTCAGCGTTATTTTGTTATCGTTTTTATCATATACTCGGTTTTCCTGGGTCTTTTCACGTGTGTTATGAATAAGCCTTTTTTTCGGTACCGGTACTAGTTTTATTTTGTTGTATTTATCCGTGACACCTTAAAGGCCGGTCCATAAAAACATTGTCGGGCATAAACCGGTCCGTGGCGCAAAAAAGGGTTGGAGACCGCTGCTCTTAATTGTTGTGACACGTGTTCGAAATGCAGAGAGGTGCGCTTGATTTGCCACACGGAGAGTAAAGCACGAGGGAGGGGCTAATAATCGGCTCAGTCATTTTTAATGATTGTTGAAAGCCCAGATCGTAATCGTGATTAAAATTCGATTAAGTGAGCAGCCCTAGGGAGGGGTAATGACCAGTGATGAACACGATTATATTTGTACTACAGAAGGAATCTATTCACTTATTGTCTTTGAGTCAATGTCTCTGCAGTTGTTTCCATTGTTTGCAGCCCAAGAGACATAGAAAGGACAACCAACATTAGGAGGTGCAACAACATGCGTTTCCCACTGAGTTTGTTTATATGCTTAAAAAAGAAGGAATGTGTGAGAGGCTGACCTGAGCGATGGCGGCCTCGTTGTCTGCCAGACCCAACAGGAAGACGCGAGCCTTGTCAATCTTCACAGGCACCGTGCGTCCTCGCCACTCCACTTCACTCATAGTGGCCGCCTGCTTGGTTCGCGCCTGAGTAATCAGTGCCTTGAGGGAAACAAAACAAACCCTTCTGGATGTAGTACACGATTACACAGCTGTGTAATATTCTTGTTTGGTATGTGCTCCCCCCAGCAGTTTAATCATGAATTACAGACTGATTAACAAAAGTTTTACCCCTTCGTGTTTACCTCTAGTTTCTCAGCCATCATGCCACCTCCTCCACCAGTCAGCCTCATCTGCATCAGGTCATTGATGGCATTCTGATCACCTAAAATCAAATACAACCAGGGAGTGAGTGTGTGTTTGTCAGTGTGCAGAGGAAGGACTGAACTCAGGATCGGTGTTGTGCATCAACAATGACACTGAGAAGAACGACTACAGCAATGCTGACCAATATTGTAAGCGCAGTAGCGAATGTTGGGCGATATCTCGTCTACACGCTGGCGGTACAGAACTGCCAGGTCCTCAGTGAAGGCACTGGCCAGCTTCTCATAAATGGTCCTGACAAGACAAAAGTATTTATCAGTGGTTTAAAAAAAGTGAAAGAAAAACAAACAAGAAAACCTCCCATTATTAAAAGAAGAATTAAAAAACAAAAAACAGAGTGCAGTAATGTTAACGCTCACTTGCACTTGTTGAAAGCCTCCATGGCTTGTTTCCACTCCTGCAGCTCAAACTCCACCATTCCAGTCAGGTATGCAGTGTAGGCCTGAAATAACACCACAACACATGATGAGGAGCTCCTCTGTTCATTCCCTCACCACACTTCACCAACAGTAAAGGTGGGAATCACCAAGACTCTCCATGATATTATCACATTATTTCACTCATGATATATTATTGTGATTTAACATTTTTGTGATATCTGCAGTAGCAAGTACTACAATTTATCATCTTCTTTCAACTCCAAATTATGTCTCCAAAGTTACAGTTAAACTCATTTTTTTTCTTTTGTTGCAAAATAAGTACACAACACTGTCACTAAAGTTTGCTGTAGAAGTTGCCATAAGACAGAATCAGTCTGCTTTGAAACTGATATCAGTCTGCGATGGAACAGGGTCAAGTTGGCAGTTACATACATGGAAATCTGTTGTCTACGCAGACAGAAATGACCCTCTTTTCTACAAGAATATAGCCAGAATACAATCAGCTGGCAGCCAGTTTAGTTGAGTCCCCTCAAGTTGTGCTCACTGACACAGAGTCATTCAGACCGCTGACAATCTGTCTGCATTTATAGATTAGAGAAAGCAACTATTCACAATCCTCTGCCAATTTCCCTGAATAACTGCAGTCAATCCAAAGGCACACTGCAACTGTTTGCAGAAAGGCTGCCTCCTCCAACCTTTCAGCCCTCTTGTTCAAAGTATTCCAAAAGTATTTTATTGATTAAAATATCAATATTTGGTGTCCCTGTGTAGATAAAATATCGTCATGAAATATTCTGCACTGTTTTTCTAATTAACAGTGTTTGAAGTTCTCAAATCTTACAGTTGAAAGACAACAAATCGAAAAGTTAAAGTTATTCATCTCTGAGGCTGGGACCTCGCTGCACATCCACTTGTTATTCCACACACCTACACGGGTCAGTTAAGATGAATTTGACCTGTGTACCTGTGCCTCCAGTTTAGTTTTGGCGTCCACACGGGGGCTTTCGCAGAGCTTCTCCAGCTTCTCACTGTGCTTTGCAGCCTTACGTAGTCGTGACAGCAGGTGGAAGCGCTTACGTGGTTCTGTATTGGCCTCCTGCTTCAACTGCATGGCGTAGCTCCATGCACGCTCTGCTTCCATCAAAACCAGCAGAAGATACCTGAAAAAAGGTGGCATAGCTGTATAAACAGTTTGTTTTTTTATGTGAAAGCATCAAGCCGCTGAACTGTTCCACATCAAAGCAAAGTGATCTGTTTAAGTGTTTCAAACTGGAATTTCCTTAATGTAAAGGTTCCCAAACCAGCAGCCAGTTAACTACACGTGAATGACCAGTTAAAATTATCTAAGTCTAACCTGTTATCAGAAAGCATTTCCACAGTGACTTTCTTCCCAACAAACTTGTGTCGGTTTCCCATCTTGAAGCCAAGAGTCTTGCGGAGGCGCCGTAGCCTGCGGGAACAGTAGCCCCTGGAAACAGACAAGGATTTTTTAAATTCTACATTACAATAAATGAAATACAACATAGACAAAAAAAGTCACCACGAAACTTAATATGCAGGAAGATCAAAGAACATAAATTATCTATCACTATATCTTAAACTCCGCAAATATGAAAATGTGGCGAAGATAGGTGGACATCAAAAGCTTTGAGTTTAACTTTAATCCACACCTGTTCCATTTAACTGCATTAAACCATAAATCTGAGCCCAGCATTGTGAACAGAAGTCTCATGTCAGTGTCTTTACATTGGGTGGGAAAACTGCTGCACCACACACAAATCTCCACCCTGTAATGTATGACCTGAGCCAGCTCACCTGTATCTCTGGTAGTCTCCATGCCTGAGGCCGTGCTGCTGCTGGGATTCTTTGATGATTTGCAAGACTGAGATTAAACGTTAAGGTACAAACCTTATGTAACCATCACACACGTTACTCTGAGGGGCAGTTAACCATTTATTTTCAAGCATGAACGTTTCAGTTTTGATAGCAGTTATTGTATGCAAGCACCAAGACAGGCTGTTTTAACTATTGTAACCGCTAATGAAACTCAAAGATGACATCACATAATAGCTAGCAATCTTAAAATATGTCCTCAGACCCCCAAAATAAATTGTGAATACATAAAAATCCCCATTTACCACTGACAGCCTGCTTCAGTATGACACGTAGCCTAATAACCGCTAGCTTATCTTCCAACTGAGTTAGCTAAAAGCTAACGTTAGCTTAAGAGCGTGAAACATGCTCGCAGAGGGAAAACGTCAAAGAGCACGTGTCGTGTTCTTAAGGATACTTTCCAGTCCGAGTCCTCCATCCGGTAAGTTTTCTTTATTTTCTTCCATTAGGGAAACTTTAGCGTCGTTTTGCTTGTCTGCGGCCATCTCTACACGCTAACAGCTAAGCGGCACACATACACACATGCCCAGTCAGAGGTGCAGCCAGGGACCAATGAGTGCGCAGGGAGGGGCAAAGGGGCAAACTTCGCGAGACTTTGCTGATGTGCCTCATGATTCAGTCGATTCATACGCCCCACCGCCCCCGGAACAACAAATAAACAAAAACAATCTAAATAAATTAAAAATAAAAAAACTTTTATTCTTCTTATTATCATTATCAATACAGCTACTGCTATTAATTATAATTAGAATAAATTATATCATCATAAAATTAAACCACCCCTCTTTGCCTTTAGCTTCCTCCCACAGAGCAAGTAACATTAATAATATTCAGAGGTTATAAAGGGATAGTCACCAATGTACTGACCAATTTATTTGTGTTTTATTATAGCAGTTTCAGTCCTCTGTACCTGTGTGGTATCATGCTGTATTTTAACTTTATATTTGAACTAAACTACAGTTTACTAATACGGTAAGACTATTTTCTTAACTGCTTGTTCCATTATTGTGAACAGTCTTTGAACCTTCAGGAAACAAGAATCAAAATTGCCATCAACAACCAGAAAAAACAATACAATATAAATATTAAAGAGGGATTCCATATCTTTTAATAGAAATGTAGAGACAAATCCAAAAGCTTCCTCCTCCGTGACCACTATGTAGCCACCAATTACGCACAGATAAATAAACCTGATATAACCATGTCAGTGCCTTGAATGTACTGCGAAGAGACTGTAGGATCAGTAAGAGCTGAGTTAGCAAAGTTAAGAATACAAACTCTTGGGGTACATGTATACACACAGTGGGTTCATGTGCACCTCTATCCCAAAAAGTCTCTTATTTTTGGACCGCTCTGAGGAAATATGTTTCACAAGCATATCCCTGACCATAATTTTGTTTTTAAAAGGAATGCAAACTCAGGCAGGTGTTCGAAAAAACAGCAGGGGCATTCAGATGTTGTCAGCTGCAGAAATGTATCTGAATAGAAAGTTTTTGATCTCCGAGATGTGCATGGTCTCTTTGATGGTTGTGTCTCTGCTGCGGACCTGAAGAAGGCCACTTTCCAACGTGTTCTCACCGATGATGATGGTGAAAAGAACGCCCATCTCATCGTATCTGCATTACATCCACACAGAAACACACAGGCACGAGTTTAAAGAAAGGTAACGTAATTCAATTTGCATTATGTGCTGATTTAACGGCATTTACTTGGCATTCAGCTGCTCCATTGATGTTGGCAGAGTTTCAAGATATCCAGGCCACACAGAGATCTTTGCTTCCAGGAACTCCTGCAGAAGGCCTTCACAAATCTGAAGAAATATATTTAAAACACTTTTAATGCAATTTGATGCAAGTCCACAGAAGGAACACATTCAATCAGATCCTTTTAAGGTGAAAAATATGTATTTGCACAGAAAAACTCCACAAAGAAAAAGCATGCAACATGTACTTCATGTTATCATTACCTGCCTCAGCTCCACAGTGGCTCCTCTACCAATATTTAAAGCCACTTTAATGGGAACCAACACTGGATGCAGCTTCAGCACCTGAAATCAACAGTGCAACAAATCTCATAAATAAAAGTCACGCCACAAATAGGAAACCCACTGACAGTTTTTCTGCACGTGCAGCGAGCTGTTAAGCACAATCACCTTTCTCTGGTGCAGCTTTTTCTTGCTCTCTTCTCTCTTCAGCTGCTGGAGTGAGTTGGACAGAAACGCCATCGCACCACGGTCCATGTTTGCGGTAACGGAGACGACATGAGGAATAGACCTTCGTCCATCTTGATGCTGAAAGAGGTCAGGTAAGAGAAATGACACTGCGTGTGATTAAACTGAAGAAAAGCAGCAACAGACGAGCAGCTGCCCGTGTTTCTTATGAGACCTGGTGGTTCTTCTTCCTAAAGCCGTTTAGTTCAACTGAGATTTCTGAAAGCCTCTATCAGCTGGGAGCTAAGGGAATTTTTGATATCAATTTGACTTCCTGTTTTAAGACATTGTCAGAGAACCAGAGCCTCTGCAATAGCAGCTTAGGAACATGACTGAATCTCGATCCCGACTTAAAGCACACTCTAAAAGAAGCAGACGGACCTGCAGTTTGGACCGGTCTCCTTTGTGTATGTGCAGCAGCTCGGCATCTCCTCGACTCCACAGTGTCTCCAGGACCTCCTGACCCCACGGGAAGTTGTAGATGATCCTCACACCGCGAGATGCCGCCTGTTCGAGCTCCTCCTGCTGGACTTCATTGCTGCTGAAGTCGGACGGGGAGAGGGCAAACTGGATAAACAGGACGACACAAAGAGAAAAGCTGAGTTATTAATGTTTGTAGTTTATAAGGCTGGGAAAGTGTTCTTACAGGAAAATACATTTATGCACTGGTGCATCACACCGTTTTAAATTTGTCTGAGATGTTTCCCTCCTCAAAGACTCACTTTTCTCCACCACTTCAGCCTCTGTCGTGTCCAGTGGTCCAGCCACTGGGACGATGTGCGAGGAGAGCAAAACCACACTAGAGATGTTTGCGTGACCTCAGCTGAGCTGACAGAAAATAGAATATACAGTGTGTTAATATGACATACTTACCTCATAAGGTCTGAAAAAGGTTAATGTGAACTCATGAAATACTGTATTAATATTAAAAGTCTAGCTCAGATAAACAATATAAAGAAACAAAATCCCAGTGAAGTTTGTTTGAATTTTTATTTTTCATAAGTGTATCCACACAGACACTCACACAGGTAAGAAACAACAGACGAAGCCTCACCAACCAGAGCCTTCTGCAGGCTGGAAGCACAGACCCGTCTCAGCCAGACCAAACGGCAGCTTCCTGTTCACCAGCTCTAACGAGGGGACAAACTGCTCCAAGGCACCTGGAAACAAAACAACACGCGTGAACCATCAAGACTAATTTGAAAAAAATAATTATTTTTTAGTTTTACAACAATGTAAAAGACAGACATGTTAAACAGAAATGTTACTAGCTGAGTTTCTGAAGCTGATGAGCACTTTCACACAACACTGAAGTCCTGGCAGTATCCTTAACATGGTATTTCAGCTCTTGCCATCATCTTTCTTGCTTACTGAGTTTACTACAGTGTGAAAATAATATTCCAAGAACAGCTCGTTTCCATTCACCTTACTCAAACAAAAGTACCACAGTGTTGGCATCAAACTGGACAAACAAGTATCAAAAGTATTCATAAACCATTAAAAGAAATACATGGAAGATCATAAAAGCAATAACGTGAAACAGTTGGTATACACGGTGACTTTGCTTGTAGTTTATAAATCATCTGTGGTGTCATTACTTTACTGTGCATGTTTAATGCTAGCTCTCAGTATAGAAATAAAAACGTGTATGTTATGCTCTATTATCATCATTATTTATTACAGGTGTGTGAGGCAACTTACCTTGCAGTAAGTTTGTTCTCATACTTGGGGACCTCTGCAGGAGCATGTGCACCTCCTCAGCGAGCCGCCCCTTGCTTAGCTGCTTCTGCCCAAGTCTCTGTTTCAGCTGTTCACATTCAACAATCCTCAGCTGGCCCTGTCCACCTGTAGGTGCTTCCCTGCTGCTGCTGCTACTGCTGCTCAGGGTGTTAATCCCAAAAACCTGAGCTCCGGACCTAGTCACTGAATGCCACCACTGGTCCAGCAGGTTTCTCCTGAGCTCCATGCCCAGAGGTCCATAGCTGCAGCACAGCCCGCGCTGAAACAGCTCCACGTTAGCGTGACCAGGAGAAACGAAGAACCTGTCCACGCAGAGCTGCAATAACGTAGTGACCTGGTCCACAGTCTCAGTCTGGGATGTGCTGCAGCGTCTCCAGCTGTGCCGCTTCAGCGTCACAGTGAATGCACTTCTAGACAGGATGTTTCTTACACACCGAGTAAACATGATGAAGAACCCGCTTCAGAGAAAGTTTCATTAGCAAACAACAAGCTTTAAATCCTGTAGATTTAAAATATTCGCTAAGTGTACGGTCCTAAGTGGCCGCATACCGCAGTGAAAAGATGAGTGCATACGGTGGTTTGAATAGTACATGTGAACTGGGCTCACTGTGTTAAATTCCCAATGAAAGCTAACTTTAGCGAACCTTGCTAAAAGCAGCGTCTACAAATACAGACGGCTGTCGGTGCATTTAAGAGTCGGACGGTTTCCCTGCTGTCACACATCTAATGTCCAATTAGCCGCTGCTCACACTTCACATCTCATGGGAGACGCATATTTCAGCGTTAGCAACGTATCTGTTACATGTGGTGGGTGATCCGGAAATTAAATCCTTATATCCGGGTAAAGGAGACTTTCAAAATAAAATGGAAACATCTACATCCTTCACCGATTCAGTGATATGAGTGCTTTTCTGGCTCACAGATTAAACTTAATTCGGAAGTGAATGGAGGTGGTGATTGAGTCTGTATTCATTACTGTACAAAAACAAAAATAGCAGTTTAATTTAAATAGATTTTTTAAAGTTCATTTATCTGATTATAGCGTACACTATGATTATAAAACTACAAAAAATGAAATTAAAAAAAGGGTACTTGTAAAAATTATAATATAGTTAATAGAAATGACTACACCTCTGATTTACCTTTAACCAATCCTTGACCTTTACTGTGAAATATTTAATATGTGTATTTCATTTGATTTCAGTTGAAAGTGCGTTGCATAGATGTCGCCAGGTGCTTGCTCATAGGGTGTCTTCTGAATATCTGAGGTTTCTCTGTATTATTTTGGGGTATTACCAGTTAAAATCATCAATTGCACCATAAAACTTTACTTTCCATAGACATTATTCTCTGCGATAATTAAATAATAATAATAATAATAATAATAATAATAATAATAATACCCCCCCCCCCCCCCCCCCAAAAAAAAACAAAAAACAAAAAAGGCAGGTAGGGCCAGAATATTTTTGAAAGACTGCATCTCTCAGCTGGCTCGGGAACTCTTTGGTGTTCCCTAGAAAGAGCTGCAGGTTGGCAAAAGGTTTAAAGCTTTGCATTACGTGTTGTCCCAGTGACCCAGATAATCAACAGAAAAATGGATGGACACACGGGTGAAAATTGACAAAAAAACCCCAAAACAGCAGAACAGAGCTCTGCCAGCTTCCCTGTAACACCACTTAGAGGTATCAAAATCTACCCCCCCAACCATCCAAAAAAAAAACCCAAAAAAAAAAAAAAAAAAACCCCCACAAAATCCCCAAAGAGAGAGAACACAGACACACAAGGTTACCATCTTTTCTTATTTTTATTGAAAAGGGCCACACGCACCCCTTTTATAGATGATCTCCATAACATCACTTTAGGCATACCACAAACTGAAAACACTGTATTACCTAGTAAAAATAAATTACTGAGGAATGTAACAAAAAAAACAAACAAACAAAACAAAAAACCAAAAATAGTCAAGGAAAAGTGCAGCAATCATGGTTGCACTATAGGAGACGTATTTATGACTCCATGTAATGCTCTGGGTTTACAGAATAATTCCAACCCTGCTGTAAGCAAAACAAAGTTAAACAGTACAAAGGATAATAATATTAATAATAATCATCATACTGTAAGATTTCAGGACGAAACAAAAATCATGTTGGTTCCATTTATTGTGCATATATCATATCTACTGAGGGAAGGGTGGTGGCATGGTGTAGGGCACCATTGGTGGTGGTGGCGGCTGCTGCTGGGCCTGTGGGGGCGGCGGCTGGGAGTTGAATGGGAATGGTGGGTGGTTCATACCATTCTGAGTGGCCCTCTGCATACCCCCAAACTGAGGGGGACCCTGGAAGCTTTGGTTACCAAAGCCGCCCACCTGGTTTGTAGGAGCGCCAAAATTACCCTGTCCATTGCTGTTGCTGTAATTGCTGCTACCATAGTTACCACTAGAGTTACCACTATTGCCTCCATAGTTGCCACCATTTTGGGCCTTACTGCCACCAAAGGAGCTCTTCGGCCCACTGCCAAACCCTCTGTCGCTGTCCCTGTAGCTACTACCACTGAAGTTACTCCTCCCACCCCCAGAATACCTATCCCGGCGATCATCCTTGTAGCCACCTCTTCCCCCCCTTCCACGACCTGTGTGAGACAAAGGAGAGAGAAGGAAGGGTGGGTTAAAACACCGTGGCTGTGGCACCAAGACACAGAAACCAGCATCAGGGCTGCTATGAGATCGTAAAACCCCCCAAAACAACAAAAAACAAACAAACAAACAAAACAAGTCACAATTCCCCTCCTTGAATCGCTACCTTATCGTGGTGGAGGGGATTGTGTGTCCCAGGGATCCCAGGGGCTATGTTGTCTGGGGGCTTTTGCCCCCTGGTAGGGTCTCCCATGGCAAACTGGCCCTGGGTGAGGGACCAGACAAAGAGCGATTCATAAGACCCTTATGAAAAGGACACCGAGGGAACAGTTTACCCTGCCCGGGATAGGGTTACCGGGGCCCCGCCCTGGAGCCAGGCCCGGGGAGGGTGCCCGAGGGCGAGCGTCTGGTGGCCGGGCCTTAGTCCATGGGGCCCGGCCGGGCACAGCCCGAAGAGGGTGCTTCACCTGGAGACTCTGTTGTCCTGCTGGGAGACTTCAATGCTCACGTGGGTAACGACAGCGAGACCTGGAGGGGCGTGATTGGGAGGAACGGCCTCCCTGATCTGAACCCGAGCCGTGCTTTGTTATTGGACTTCTGTGCTAATCACAGTTTGGCCATAACGAACACCCTGTTCGAACATAAGAGTGTCCATAAGTGCACGTGGCACCAGGACGCTCTAGGCCGTAGGTCGATGATCGATTTTGTAATCGTATCAGCAGACCTGCGACCATATGTTCTGGACACTCGGGTAAAGAGAGGGGCTGAGCTGTCAACTGATCACCACCTGGTGGTGAGTTGGATCAGGTGGCGGGGGAGGACGCTGGACAGACCTGGTGCACCTAAACGCGTAGTAAGGGTGTGCTGGGAACGTCTAGCAGAGGCCCCAGTCCGCGAGATCTTCAACGCACACCTCCGGCAGAGCTTCAACAGCATTCCGAGGGAGACTGGGGACATTGAGTCCGAATGGACCATGTTCAGCGTCTCCATTGCCGAAGCTGCTGCATTGAGCTGCGGCCGCAAGGTGGTTGGTGCCTGCCGTGGTGGTAATCCCCGAACCAAATGGTGGACACCAGAGGTGAAGGGAGCCACCAGGCTGAAGAAGGAGTCCTATCGGGCTTGGTTAGCCTGTGGGACTCCGGAGGCAGCCGACAGGTATCGACAGGCCAAGCGGAATGCGGCTCGGGCAGTGGCTGAAGCAAAAACTCGGGTGTGGGAGGAGTTCGGAGAGGCCATGGAAAAAGACTTTCGGACTGCCTCGAAGAGATTCTGGCAAACCGTCAGACGTCTCAGGAGGGGAAAGCGGTGCTCTACCTGCACTGTGTATAGTGCTGGCGGAGCGCTGCTGACGTCGACTGAGAAAATTGTCAGGCGGTGGAAGGAATACTTCGAGGACCTCCTTAATCCCACTGACACGTCTTCCGAGGAGGAAGCAGAGTCTGGGGATGAGGGGAATGACCCGCCAATTTCCGGGGGCGAGGTCACTGAGGCAGTTAAACAACTTCTTGGTGACAGAGCCCCTGGTGTTGATGAGGTCCGCCCCGAGTTCCTGAAGGCTCTGGACGTTGTAGGGCTGTCCTGGTTGACACGCCTCTGCAATGTTGCGTGGAGATCAGGGGCAGTACCTGTGGACTGGCAGACCGGGGTGGTGGTCCCCATCTTTAAGAAGGGGGACCGGAGGGTGTGTTCCAACTACAGGGGGATCACACTCCTCAGCCTCCCTGGGAAAGTCTATGCCAGGGTGCTGGAAAGGAGAGTTCGTCCGTTAGTCGAACCTCGGATACAGGAGGAACAATGCGGTTTTCGTCCTGGTCGCGGAACACTGGACCAGCTCTTTATCCTCTCCAGGATACTTGAGGGTGCATGGGAGTTTGCCCAACCAGTCTACATGTGTTTTGTGGACTTGGAGAAGGCATTCGACCGTGTCCCTCGGGGTGTCCTGTGGGAGGTGTTGCGGGAATATGGGGTGTCTGGCCCATTGCTATGGGCCATTCGATCCCTATACAACCGTTGCAAGAGCTTGGTTCGCATTGCCGGCAATAAGTCGGACTCGTTCCCGGTGGGTGATGGGCTCCGCCAGGGCTGCCCTTTGTCTCCGGTTCTGTTCATAATTTTTATGGACAGAATTTCTAGGCGCAGCCAAGTGGCGGAGGGCTTTCGCTTTGGTGGCCTCAGAATCTCATCTCTGATTTTTGCAGATGATGTGGTTCTGTTGGCTTCATCGGGTGAGGGCCTCCAGCTCGCACTGGAACGGTTCGCAGCCGAGTGTGAAGCAGCGGGAATGAGGATCAGCACCTCCAAATCTGAGGCCATGGTTCTCAGCCGGAAAAGGGTGGAGTGCCCACTCCGGGTCGGGGGAGGGGTTCCTGCCCCAAGTGGAGGAGTTCAAGTATCTCGGGGTCTTGTTCGCGAGTGATGGGAGAAGGGAGCCGGAGATCGACAGACGGATTGGGGCTGCAGCTGCAGTAATGCGGACGCTGCACCGGTCCGTCGTGGTGAAGAGGGAGCTGAGTGTAAAAGCGAAGCTCTCAATTTACCGGTCGATCTACGTCCCTACCCTCACCTATGGCCACGAGCTGTGGGTAGTGACCGAAAGAACGAGATCGCGGATACAAGCGGCAGAAATGAGCTTCCTCCGAAGGGTGGCTGGCCTCTCCCTTAGAGATAGGGTGAGAAGTTCGGCCATCTGGGAGGGGCTCAGAGTAGAGCAGCTGCTGCTCCACATCGAAAGGAGCCAGCTGAGGTGGTTCGGGCATCTGACAAGGATGCCCCCTGGGCGCCTCCTGGGTGAGGTGTTCCAGGTATGTCCCACCGGGAGGAGGCCCCGGGGCAGACCCAGGACACGCTGGAGAGATTATCTCTCGGCTGGCCTGGGAACGCCTTGGTATTCCCCCGGATAAGCTGGAGGAGGTGGCTGGGGAGAGGGAGGTCTGGGCCTCTTTGCTTAGGCTGCTGCCCCCGCGACCCGGCCCCGGATAAAGCGGATGAAGATGGATGGATGGATGGACAAGTCACAATTAAAAAGTACAATTACTTTATTAGATCTAAATATAAGGAAAAACACCTAATAACTGATAGAAGAACGAATTGCAAAGTTCAGTAAGGATAATAAAAATCTAGTGCTCTACTTTGAAGTCAGTTTATTTTCCCCCCAAAAAATCAGATTTGAACATTATAATAAGCAACATTTCATGGTTATTATCCATTCTTGGACTGTACTGGAGTAGCTACACCTGTATGCTGTATCAACATTTAAGGTGGAACTACTATGCTTTTCCTTGAATATAACACTTCTCTCTTATCCACAAACACACACACAAATTGTAGGTGCAGCCCCGTGACGGAAGGTGGGGTGAGAGAGAGAATGAGAGAAGTCAATTACAATCAATATATTAAAAATATGAAAAGAAAAAAACAAAAAACTTTCTAACCTTCAGTTGTATAACTGAGTTTTAAATGGCCAAATATGAAATAAAAATTATAATAATTACAATAAATATATTCTTGATCACCTATTTTTGATGCTGAAATGTCAAAAAGAACTAAAATGGAGACGTGCCAACCAGATGCTAGAGAGAAAACTTAAGGTGTTGGCGAAGCTGTCCCAGCGTATGCCTGAAATAACCATATTAGGCATATCCGTCTCTTGTATAGGTCCATGAACAACGAAAACTGAGTGTTTACAGCAGTCTAAACCATTTAACTTTTATTTAGAGACTAACTCCTGATACTTGGATCTCATTTTTTGGAAAAGACTAATTGGTTCACTTTAAATCGCCTCTCTAATAACATCACTGATCAATAACAAAAACTGAGTATCTACTCGTCAGTAAGTCTAGCTCACGTTTAAATCCTAATGTAAATAAGAATGACATTTTACCTCCTCTGTCCTCTGCCATCTGGATCAGCTTGGGGTTAATGGCCTGGTTGGCCTCGCGGAGCACAGAGATCAGGTCACTGGCTTGTTTCATGTTGTTGGGGGTGAAGAAGGTGTAGGCTGTGCCCGTTTTTTGACTTCGGGCTGTGCGTCCAATGCGGTGGATATAATCCTCGGAAGAGTTAGGGTAGTCATAATTGATGACAAATTTCACATCCTCCACATCTGTGAAAGTGTTGCAGTGTGGCAAAACAAAACAAGGAGGCCACAAAAGATTTTGCACACCACAACAGCCAGATCAAAGGGAAAAATTAGCAACTGGGAAGGCTGGGGAAGAAAGGCGACTGTTAGCCTGTGGAGGAAACACGTTAAAACATCAGAATTGCGTACAAGTCTACTCCATGGGAATACTACTGTGGGAAGAGAGAAACGATGCACACTCCAGTTGCTTACCATAATCAAAAGACATGACTCTCCCTTTTGTTAACCAAGGGAGAAAAAAAAAATGAATTTAAGTCTTACCATTAAGGAGTATGCATTCACTAGTCCTTTCCCAATGCAGCGAAATCCCCCACAAATTGTCAAGTGACATCCAGGAGCTTCTACGCAGTTGGGCCACGATATGCACTGGGGCCTCCTCGTGCCAATATAGGACCATTGAGTGGTACATTTTTGCATGTCCAGGCTTTTCCCAGTACACTCTCAAAAGAAACTTGTTATTAAAGGCCGCACTGCGCGTCTTGCCAAGACAAAATAGACCGAGTACTAATTTAAACAGGGGCCCGCTTCAAAAACCATGAAAAAGAGCCAAACATTGAACCCTGTGGGACCCCTGAGCGAACACAGAACAATTACCACCACCCCCACCCCCTTCATCAGTATCATCAAGGCAAGATCTTCCAAGAAGCCAGTGTTCACTTGAGAAAATGTCTCTTGTTGGCAGGTCTCGACATGACTATAAAACGCAGGCGAGGGAGGAACTTTGGTTTGAGCTGACTCTCTCTTTTTCCACTCACTAGATGCTCCCACTACCCCCTAAACACATGTGCCAGGTCTCCTCAATTTTCAGAGACATGATTTCAAACTGCTCTCTCCATTTTCAAGGAATCCAGCACTTTGACGGCAAAAGAAAACAACTGAAAGCTTTGACAAGCTCACACCCATGCTATGTGATACAAGCTCTGAAAGGTAACAATTGTTCCAAATCTCAAACAAGTGACTTGCAATACAGCGCTCTCTAACACAACAGCATGCAAGGCAAAAGTCACAGCATCAAGCATATCTCTGTTTTTTAACGTTTGAGTTGGAAACAGCTGGATGGCATTTGTCAGGTGAAATCCATGGACAGAGAACAGATGTGAGCGTTTTTCAACAACATATCAGAGACAAAGGCTTAGCCACACAGCCTTTTGAAGATCACTGGCACACAAGAGCTTTCACCTCTCTAGGCCCACTGGGTGGCAAGCCAGTTGAGCAATTCCAATATGTCATCCTGCTCCCTCTCGAGGCCTGGGACTGTCATGCCTAGCGCCTGCCACAAAGACTCCACCTTAAGGTGAGAAAAACTCAGAAAATGCATAGAAAAGTTAAAGAAAGCAAAAGCACTTTCTTTAAAATAAGTGTAACACTGATAATAAAGTAGTACTATTCAATGCCATACTGACCTAAGCCACGGGAGGCCACATCTGTTGCAATGAGAATTGGCGCTTTGCCATATCTGAATTCTGGAAGGAAAGGGACTAAATTGAGTAAAATATAGAGTAACAATGATTGTTTCAATATTAAAACCCAGATCCATTTTATTAACACAAAATCATATATCTTACCGTTAAGGACCCAGTCTCTCTCCTGTTGGCTCTTGTCTCCATGGATTCCCATTGCAGGCCACCTGTCTCACACACACACACACGCACACACACACACAGTCAGCCTAGATTAGTCCACTGTCAGTCCACTGAGGAGCATGTGTTGCAGCAATCTTGAAATGCCTATAGGCTCTTACTTAGGCAGTTAATATGAACCTTTATCTAAAGTAACTTTAATTTTATGTGTTTCTGGGTCAAAACCTGCATGTATATTTACAGCAAATGTGACACATGTTGCTTCAAATATTTGCTGAACTTGACTGTAAATTAGGGCTGTTCGATATAACGATATATATCTGATGACGATATTAAAACGTCTATCGTTTCATTTTACGCTATCGTTTGTTTCGTGGTGTCGCAAAATAAACTCTTTACGGCAATATTTTTTCCATCGTTTTGATGGTCACTGTAGTGGCTATATTAATTTCTTAAAGTTCTCTCTTTCTCTTATATTTAATATAACCACACTACAGACGGACAAGCGCTTGTTTTTATGCATTGTCGTTAGCAACAACGACGTTAAAACCATCGCGTGTCTGCTTGTTTATGTTCCACATAAACCTTTCACAATAAAGCTCAAGATCCTGTTGAGACTTTTCAAAACCTTAGACTCAAACATTAGAACAGGCTTTTTCCCGCAGCACGCCGTGTAATAAGTACTCACAAAGAAAACGGCGGCCGTTACAACCTATGTCTAAAAATGTAGTTTCATGCACTCGACTCCAGGTACGCGACGCCCAGCTGGAAACATTTCACGCAAGTCGAGCTGCCCAAGATTCACAGAATTTACAGAAAATGTTACATTTTTGTGATTTATATCGTTATCGGACGATAGATGTCTTAATATAGGGATATGAGATTTTGGTCATATCGCACAGCCCTACTGTAAATACGATTTAAAAAAAAATTAAGGATATGGACTCCTTACCCATCTCTCCTCATCCTCCTGGTGAGCTCATCACAACGTCTTTTGGTCTCCACAAAAATAATGGTCTTGTTCTCCTTTTCACTCATGATCTCTTCCAGCAAACGGATCAGTCTTACAGAGAGCAGACAACAGAGAAAGTCTACTCATTATTCATCTACTAGCTGAATAAAGTTCTCTACCAATTTAAAGCACGTAAATTTACGTTTTGTGTCTAAATGGTTAAAGTAAAATACTATGAAGATGGTATGAACACAACAGGATTAGAGCCATTTTAGATTTAATAAGACATTTTTCTTTATCTACAGTACATAATTAAATATAGAACATGGATTTTCATGTTTAAGCACTCGTTAAGGGTGGTATAAAGCATTTACTCACTTGTCCTCCTTCTCAAGGTCATTGCAAACATCAACTATCTGCAGGATGTTATGATTGGCACTGAGCTGCAGTGCTCCAATATTGATCTGGACATAGTCCTTCAGGAAGTCCTCGGCCAGCTGACGAACTTCCTTAGGCCAGGTGGCGCTCCACATCAGGGTCTGACGGTCTGGCTGGTAGAGAAAAACAAACAAACAAACAAAAAAAACAAAAAAAAACAAAAAAAAAACAGAAAAAAATACATTTTACCAACACAGGTTTACTTGATGTATTCTGGTTCAGTTCTAGGTCTTCATCAAATTTTTGAGGCCCTTGCCCTTAAAAGACTATGCAAATTACGTATCATAAGAAACCACTAAAATAGCTGCCATCTTTGTGGCATGAAAACCTGTTTTGACACAGATTCTTAGAAATATAATGTTAACTGTCTGCAAAGCAAAAGCAGAAACAACCTACCCGAATTTGGTCCACTATTTTGCGGATCTGAGGTTCAAACCCCATGTCCAGCATGCGGTCAGCTTCGTCCAGCACCAGATAGGTGCAACGACGCAAATTAGTCTTACCGCACTCCAGGAAATCAATGAGACGACCCGGAGTGGCGATGCAAATCTCAACACCTTAAACAAAAACCGAGAAAATAGCGTTTTTAAACTTAAAACCAATACAATTAAACTGTAATCCTTAAACAAAAACTTTAAAGAATATATACCTCTTTCAAGGTCCCTGATTTGGGGCCCTTTGGGCGCCCCGCCATAGATGCAGGTGCTCTTCAGACGGGAGGCCCTGCCATATTCAGCCGCCACTTGCTGCACCTGCTGGGCCAGCTCACGGGTTGGTGCCAGCACCAAGCACTAAAAAAACGATTTACATTCTTTTTAAGTCTGAACATTTCAGCTGTTCTTCCACATGACAACAAATATGGATGACACATGTTTATAGATTAAATATCAAAAAGTGTGGGTCTTGAAAGTACTGTAGATGGGCAGCAAAAAGTCATAAATGGAAGAAAATGTATTTTTTTTTAATTTTCTGTTTGAATTAAAATGTAAATATTTAATATAAATATTTTTTCATTTTAAAGTCAAACTTGTGCCTTGTCAATAGATGGAAAAAACTAAAAGACTGCAGAGGCTATGAGGATGTAAAAAGGCATCAAGATATATAAATGAATCACTGAAAACACAAAGGAGGAAAGATTTTCAGATTTCAAAATGGCAGTCAAAAGGATGGAATTGGCTGTTTTACACAGCAAGATTTGTATATTTACACAGACAACATGAATATATTTTTTACTTACAATAGGCCCATCTCCATGCTCCAAGAATGGCTGGTGTTGGATGTGCACAATTGCAGGCAGAAGGTACTAAAAAGGACGAAAAGGAGTGAATCTTGCAAGTAATGCAACTATTAACATAACAGTGTAACATCAGTGTTTTGAAAGAATAAAGAGTTGTCTGCCATATCTCCATAACATCAGTGCTGTGAATTTCTTACAAAAGACAGCAGTGTTAACATGGTTTTAACTAAGGGTGGGCGATATAAACAATATACGATAGAAACGATATAAATTTGGCCAACGATAGAGATTTTGACTCCATCGCTCTATCGCATGTTGATGATGTCATCAAGCTGCGCCTGTTTTGGTCGAAACCATTATCATCTGCAAATTATGGCGGGCGACAGTCATAGCAAAGAGATAAAGCACTTTTGAAATATGGGGAAAGCCAAAAACTGCGCTTCCTCCACTTCCGTAACATTGATTCATTAATGTTGAATTCTCTCGCAGCTGTTCTATTCCCATATTGTTGCAGTATATTAATAACTAACCTCGTATTGTGGATGAATAATCTCAGTTGTTCTCCTGACTGAAGTTTGGCCCGTGTATAGCATCCTGCTATGCGATTGCATT
Source organism: Astatotilapia calliptera (assembly GCF_964374335.1). NCBI lineage: Eukaryota > Metazoa > Chordata > Actinopteri > Cichliformes > Cichlidae > Astatotilapia > Astatotilapia calliptera. Next base: position 14,702,345 of record NC_137427.1, on the reverse strand, counting down.
TGTCCCTGACCACCAGAATCCCTCACGTTAACTTTTATCGAGTGGAAAAAAAGTTGGCGTTCATCCTCCAGCTTCACTGTGCTAATGTTATGCTAACATAGCTGTGTCGCTAGCAATCACGTAGCACAACATTATATACCAGTTAGTCCAACTTCAGTAACCCTGCAAACGCCACTGCTGTTTAGTTTTCTGTCTTCATTTATATTGGAAGTGGTAGCAGAGCTGTGCATTTTAATTAGTTTCAAAAATCTCTCAGTCAGAACATGGTATGTCATGTTTAGGTGTAAACTAGCGAGCTAACTTCCTGTTAACTTGTAACTCCTTTAAATTTAATAACTTCTGTTTTCATGGATGTTAAACTTAATTGTTACACCCGATAAAGCAGCAATGCTGATGATTTTATTAAAGATGAAAGAATTTAGACCGTTTTTAACTCTCAGTGTTCGTTTGACTTTGGGACCTGAAGGGGACGGAGTTTTGGATCCAGATTACTCCACAAAGCTCCTCACTCCGGCAGCCGTATAGTGCAGCTTACCAAAGTTATACTAAAACATTTTTTAACAAATTTCGGTTCGAGGTCAGTAAGCACAACCAGAATTCATACATAAGGCACCCTCTCGATTTTTGAGAAAATTAAAGGATTTTAAGTGTGCCTTATAGTGTGGAAAATATGTTATACAGAAGAAAAGAATATATCGCGAAATATATCGTTACTGCACCTGCTTCAAATTATACCGCAATATGCATTTTAGGCCATATCGCCCAGACCTAGTTTTAACTCAAAACATTTTGTCCAAAATGGATATTTTACAACTCATAGCATCTGGTCAGTCTCAACGGAGCCACTCTTAAACTTGTATACACTCACTGTTGTCACCTTAAAAAATATCAACAGTGTTATACACATTTTTTTTTCAATTTTGCCTAGTGAGTGGTGCAGTAAGGTTACCTTGCCTTAAATGGCTGTACTAAATAATACAAAATGACAGAATAAAGAATTTATTATGTTTTTCTCTTTGGTGAATTTAGCCAATCATGCTGCAAAAAATTCTATACTGTATTATGTTTTCAAATGCTTTGGAAAGCAAAAGTAACCACATAGCACCATTAATTTTATTCCCCATCTTGGCTGAAATGGTTTAAAAAAAAAAAAATCTAACTGTATAACACTTACTGCAAGGGTCTTCCCAGAGCCAGTCTGAGCGATTCCAACCATGTCTTTGCCACTCAGGGCTACGGGCCACCCCTGAGACTGGATTGGAGTTGGTTCAGTCCAATTTTGTTTGACAATTACATCCATAACGTAGCCTGAGGAAGCAAGACATGCAAGTTTAGTAGCTGCAAGTTGAAATATCAGCATAGGGTAATAGAGCAGGCAGACAGTTCTTAATTATTTAAGCAGCATGAATTTGTACTCACTTGGAAATGCAGCTTCGTGGAACTTTACGATCGGTTTGGGGCAATCTCTGCCTTTAACCGTCACTTCTTTGCTTCTTCGGTACTGTTCGACCTCTTGCTGGAATTCCAAAAAGAAATAAAAAGACACAAGTTCACATTAAAGCAGCAATACCCACTGAAATCATGTATAATTTTAAGAGCTTTACATTTTATGTTTTTTTTTTCCTAGTTAAAAAAAAAATAGAGAAAATTATGCAAAATCAGGCCTTACAAGTGGTCTGCGGGTGACATCTGGGTGCTCCTGGTAGAAGTTCTTTTGAAACTTGGGAAGCTCATCGAGGTTCCAGTGCTTCTTTCGCAGCCTCTCACCAGGGTTGCCGAACTTTCCAGGAGGAGGTCCACCCCTATTGCCTCCTCCACCACCACCAAAACGAGGAGGCCCACCGCCATATCTTCTTGTGAAAAAAAAAGAAAAAGAAAAAAAGATGCCACGTATAAAAAAAAAAAAAAAGAAAACAAAGTACCCTTTTGTTAAAATAACAATTAACTGCTCAGCCATTCCTATAGAAATATTCTTAAGGATGCAAAATGAAACACTGCAATTGTTTAAATAACTGCAGTCTAGACTTTTTCAGGTTGGCTTAAGCTATGAATGAAGTTAATCGCAGCATCACTGCTGAGGTTTTCGCCTGTTTGGTCAATTTCTTCAATCGCAGCGCTAGATGTATTTCCTGTCTCCACAGTTTTATAGCACTATAAGGAAACAGCCTTTGTAAAATAAATATAAAGGCATTTGTTACACAAAACACAATCTTTCTATTATATCCATTTTCCATGTATTTATTTACTGGAAGAAGAGGGTATTTGTGCCCACTTAGTTTGTAAAACTTAAATATTTACTTTACAGAAAATCAGCACCTGTGGAATTTCGGGAAAACGGAAAAGTGATATGATCGAAGATATGCTTTGTATTTTGTTTTTGAAAATAACAGCATTCACCAAAAAGTACCCATAGATGAAATAAATGACAGCAAAGAAATTCATTAAATGGAATAAATACAAGTTTAGGACCAAACATTTGTAGGTTGAATTTTTTTCACTTTCACTTTCTTTTTTTTTTTAGAGGTTTTAGCCAGAGCCAAAGAATACAAACTGGCACTGTGAAATACAAGTTATTTTTTTAAGCTCATTTTGGTATTTATGGTGTAATTTAGATTATTATAATATACTTTTTTAACTTAAATAATCAGACAGCGTAAAAACAAACAAACAAAGACAGACTTTTTGCCGAAGGAGATCACATACAGTGCTTTGGAAAAACAAACAAACTTTTCCAGATGCCACCTTACGATCTAATGATTGCACCTCTATTTAAACAAAATAAGATTTAGATCCCTTTTTTAAATACTTAATAATTGATTTTAAAAATTGGTATATGAACAATTCAGCTTTTTAAGTAGGGCATGGCAGAAATTTAAGAACTACACCCTTAACTGTCAATAAACTAATCTTTTAGACAGGCGTGGTCAGGACAACCAGAAACCAACAAACAACAAGAAGCTGTTATGTCAAATGCATACGTATAACAGGCTAATAATTACATATGAAATTTACTTTAAAAAAAAATTAGATAAAGCAGTTAAGATTGTCTCTCTCACATAAACCATTTAAAAAATATTTTAATTTTAAAGTCCTTTGGTTTAAAATGTGTTATGCAAATAAAACTTGAAACTGTAATTATCATCTTTATGAAACGATGGCTTTTACTTATGTATATATATATGTTTTTTATTTAGGAATATTTATTCATTGTAGCTTTCGTTTTTGATGAAACCTAGTACTGAATAGGCTAAAGCTCCAGGCTGCATCTTTTCAGTATATTCTATGTTCTTTCCGCTAAATTCAATCCTTTGCCGTTCTGCTTTTTTTTTCCTTTTTTTTTTTTTTTTAAATGGGCATTTATTTAATTGTCATTTTCCGAGAAACTGCCTATAACTTGCCTTTTGCAGTAATTTCACATTTAACCAAAAACAAACGCTAAATAATGACAAAAAAATTGTAATTAAAATGTTTCATAAACAGTCCCACATTATATGTATATATTTAACTTTATGTTATTGTAGTATATGTATACAACACCAGGTTTACTAACATTAAAAACCCATATACAACTATGAATGCTGTACAGACTGAACAGGTTCAAACCGCTTATGCGGAGCCATCTTTGAATACCGCTTCCGCATAAACAATAACATGTCACATCACCGAGCCTGACGTGACCCGGTTAATACACGGTTAAACGGGGCTGTTATGAGGTTTCGTTTTGCCTCCGGTGACAGAAAACGACTCTTTAGTAATAAATTGGGCCTCAGCGACATAAATCTTGCACTCTCAAGAGAAGACACTTCTGCGTCACATGCTCCGGTAACGGGAAGGCTGACGTGCAAACGCCGACACGGAGCCGCCGTTCGCTGCCATTTTATCTCCAAACGGCAAGGAAATGGATTACATTACACTGACAGGGCGCCGCCCGCATAGAAACAAGCGTACATTCTAATACACGCCTTTACTTACTAACAGAAAGGCGACAATAAACCACGAAACCCTCGCAGTGACATTTGTTTTGATACGTAAGACAACGCTGCAGCCAACGGCCGAATGCTACACTTGGCATTTTTTGCTAATATTAAGGAAACCCACACTTACCCTCGGTCTCTGCCACGATCTCTGTCTGAAAAACCTGGCATTGTGTTGTAGACTGCAGTGAAAAAAATGGGATAAGAAGAAATATCAGCTGCCGGCCTATAAAACAGGCGAAAAAAATCTACGAGCTGAAAGCGCACCGGCGAAATAAAAAGAAAATGCCGGCAGACAAAAGTCTGTCTACCGAGACGGAAACGAGGTCAGACGGGACGGATAACATTTGTATCAATGCGCGTTTTTCATTCGTATTAGCTGTGGTACTATTTTATGTTCGCGTTCAGGACTGTGACGTTTATTTCTACAGTTGATACAAACCTGCTTTCTTTGCTTTCTTTCTATCTTTCCTTTATCCGCCCCGTTGACATCAGTAAAAGCATTTTTCAAAAGCATTTTTCTGAGAAGTGTATGACAATTGAACAGTAGTGCAACTACCTCCTCCAAAGTGAATAAAGTAAAAAAAAAAAAAAAAATCTACACTCCTTCCAAAAAAACTAGACATCCTTTACATCCATTAGACCTAACGAAGATCCTGGCAATTGAGTATATACAGATGTTTATAATGCAAACCTTTAAAACGGTCCACATTCAAAAACAAGTCTGTGATCTCTTACTGGCATGATGTTTGGGTAACTGGAAATATGTTGTTTTCTAAAACTCTTTTGCCTGAATTCTTAGATACAGTGTGTTTATTTAATGGAATTTACATGGGATTTATCACGTGTATGTGTTTTGTTGGTGTGATGGGGCTCCAAGGTGTTTAGGATTTACATATTCCCAACATTGTGAGAGAAGGACAACAGCAAGAGTGAAAGGGAAAGTTTACAAGATGTGAGACCTGCTGTGATGTAGGGTTTGGAGAAGGTGGTACTAACTAAAAGATAGGTGACAGAGCTGAAGATGTTAAGATTTTTGTTGGGAGTGTGCAGAATGGGCTGAGTTGAAAATTAAAAAATTAAAAAGTACATCAGGGAACAGCTCAGGTTGAGCTGTTTGGAGACAAACGCGAGGAAAAGTTGAGATTCAACATTATGCACTCCACACTGTATATAAATGCCACTTCTTTTGCACATATTCAACTCTGTATATTTTATATATTTTATTATTATTATTATTATTATTATTATTATTTTACTTTATTACTATTTAATTTGTAAAAATGTGTACACACACACACACACACACACACACACACACACACACACACACACACACACACACACGTAGGAAAATATTTAGTATACACATCCAGAAATGCATACACTATTATATATTGTACATATATTTATTAGTTTCAGGTTGGCCATTCTTGTATTTTGCTCGTTTGTGTTGTTGTGTTTGCACATCTCTGTTGCTTGTGGGGCTCGCACACAAGAATTTCACTCGCATGTGCTGTGCCAGTGTGCCTGCACATGTGATGTGACAATAAAAGTGATTTGATTTGATTTGATTTGATTTGAGATTGTTTGGATGTTGGAGGAGGGATAGTGGATAGTGGAACAAAGGATGATAATATGGAGCTAAAAGGGAGGAAGAAAAGAGGAAGACTACAGGGAAGGTTAATGGATGTGAATGAGGACATGCAGAGGGTTGTTGTAACAGAGGATGATAGGGATAAAGTTAAAGGGAGGCAGATAGTCAGCTGTGGCGACCCCTAAAGGGAGAAGCCGTAAGAAGAAGAAGAAGAAGAAGAAGAAGAAGAAGAAAGTGTGTACATGCCCAGAAACTGCAGATAAAAATTATTAACAAATTGAAAATGAAATTCTCCACACATCTTTTATTTCCACTTCATCTGTTTACTTGTGCCTGTTTCACTGAATATCCCCAAAACTACTTAACAGATTTCAGTGCCATTTTGTCAACAACAATGACAATACTTTTACAATTTTCTTTGTTAAAAATACCGATGTTTACCAAATGTATGGCAATTTAAAAGAAACATAACTCAGTAGAAACCTTGCCCACTTTACATTTTGTACACTTCATTGTACTCACTAAAATATCCCTGGGTTATCATGTGGAAATAACCAAATGCTGAGTTTCTTTGGTCATTGTGATACAGAATACTTGACATTACATTCTTAATCATTAAGCTATAGTTTTCCTCCAGATCTTCCTTTAATTGAACATGGCCAGTAGTGTGTAAATGTTAAAGTGGAATAAATTTCATAACTACCTGACAAAAAAACCATTATAACATTATCAATTTGATGGTTCATATCTTGAGCAGCGTGGCATGCCAGATGCATAACCTCATTTTTTGTTCTTTCCAGCAATATCCAGAGTAACAGCAAGTAAACATTTATTTGACAAATAATATTGCTAATTCACACAGTTCATTCACAATTAATCAGAGATATAAACATTATATGAAAAATGTTTATAAGCCACCGGTTAATGTACCTGCAGAAACAGAAAAATAAAAATAAAATTATAACCCAGATATTTTTACCACAGGCAGTCGTATTTTTGACAACGATGAGTTGTTTATACGTCTTGCTTATTATAAATCTTTTTTTTACCTTGCAAATTTTGTATTTCTTGTACAATTACACAAGAACACTATCACTAAAATGACACGTGTGAATGATTAACATCTTCTTCATGTATATCATTACATCCTATTTTTTCTTTAAATGACACAACCTATGATAGCATATAAAAATATGACATTTTGATCTGATATTTGAAGCTGACACTGCACACAAGCTGATTTATACTTGATTATTTTTCAAAAGTTATCTTTGAATCAGTGTTAATATAATTGTACAACTATGTAAAATGCCATGTCATGTTAAAAATCAGTAATTCTGTCCAAATGTGTTTGAATGAGCATTTTTATATATACGTAGGCTACTGTTGTGTGGTCAGCAGTGCTGTTGCATCCATCCAGTAGCGGTTTTTGATACGGGCGACACGGGCGGTTGCCCGGGGCAGCATCGTGGTGGGGGCGGCATCACGGGCATCGGCAAAAAAAATAAAAATAAAAAAAATGCTCGTACTCATGCTGCCCCGACATCAGCCAGCGCATATTGGGAATGGCATAGGCACCGATCGGTTTTCTATCGCCCATTTCCTGTCCTGGGAGTAAGGGCGCCTGCTGCTTGCTGCACAGGGAGGAGAGGGCGGGGCGGCGGGGGATTCACTGGCTGGCTGAAGCAGCATCTAATAACCAACTCGCAAAATAAAAACAAAACAACAAACACGAATACACCAGACATCATGATGCAGACTTATAATTTGCACCGATGTTTTTTCGAAATTCTATACGCGAAAAGTGAGCGCGAGAGCCCTCGGTACTGCTGAAGTCAAAGTAAACTTTATTGTCATCTCCGCTACATACAGTCCAGTATATAGAGAGACGAGACGACGAGGCTCCAGTTACAGCAGTGCAAGTAAACAAACAATAAATATAAGAAAAGTAAGAAAATAAATATACACTTTAGGACCAGGGGTAAAGGGATCAATAACAATTTAAAATTTATAATTTACAGTTTGATGATTTAATGTCTCACACACAACCCGTGGAAAGGGGTTCATAATGTTGTAAATCCAAGCCCATTATGTATTCATGATTTGAATCCTGAGTTGTGTGAAATCCCAGAAATACACCTTAGACAAAGTGAATCTGTGAACTAAGGTGTAGGTGTGTTAGATTATGTTGTGGTGATCCTTGAGTTGGGGGATTTGTGTTCATACTGGAGTGCAAAATTAAAACCAATGTAAGATGGACAAGAAAAGTTCAAAGCCATCAGGTGCTCAGTTTAGAAAAAAGAGAAAAGAAGAGGAGGAGAAACGAACAAAAGATACAGGTAAGCAGATGTGTCATTGGATAATGGCAGGTCATCCTGAAACAATCAGAATCAGAATCAGAATACTTTATTAATCCCTAAGGAAATAATGTGGATTACAGTTGCTCCAAGAAGAAATAGTAAAAATAATAACAGTAACAGACTAAACTCCAAACAATACATTATGTTACAGATTTTAATATTAATTAGTCATTGTCAATTGTTGATTTGTCCTGTTCTCATTGTATGACGAATTATGATGGCTGTTTGGTAGCCATTTGCATACAATGCATACTCTCTCTCTTGATATGTGTGTGTGTGTGTGTGTGTGTGTGTGTTTCTCTGGTGATATTCAGTATGGTTCAACAGTTTTATGTTAATGTATAATCCTTAATATGTTTTATGTGTGTGTGTGTGTGTGTGGGGGGGGGGGGGGGGGGGGGGGGAGAGAGAGAGAGGGTGTGTTCGCCCGGGGCACCAAACAGGCTAGGACCACCACTGCATCCATCCATTCTCAGGTCCTTCTTTGATCACGGCCATTTACACTGAGCCTTGGAATTTTCTACAGAGGGAGAGAGAAAAACATGAGTAAGGAAGTAGTTTCACAGTAAACACTCTGCTTTAAAAGTGTGTTTAATGGATGCTTTGGCTACCCAGTTTATTAAAATCTAAAATTTCAATCGATTACATTTTTAAAAACAAAAATATATTACATTATAACATTACGTTGCAATATAGTTTAAGTAAGCCAATTTTTGAAGTTCACATTTGAGCAAATTTGCCTTTTCAGCATGAATGATTAACTTGGTTAACCTTAAAGTGCCATGGCTTTGACAGCAAGACCAGAAGGAAACTTTACATTACTCAATTACTTTACTGAAGTACACTTTAACCAACAATATTTTGAATTTAAATATTGTACTCCAAGCAATATATTTTAAAGGTTTTGTTTCCATATATTATAATATATTATGTCTTATTGTTATAGATAAAACTGCCCAGCCAAATTAATTAAAGTAAGTTATGTAAATAAATAAATATCTAAGACATTAATGTAATACATGCATTCCTTAATAAATATTTATTGTTTGCTAATATAATGTCTGTTTTAAATTAACTACAAGTTTAAAATTATTATGTCTAAAATTATTGATTAGAATATTATTTATTTATTTATTTAACTTGCATAAAGATAAAAAAAACAAGATAATTAGATGATGACCTCAAGCCTAATATGCTTTATCCTAATTTTGGAAAACTCATTAAAGCATTAATTTTCACTATAACTTAAACACTTATCTAACAAAACAATTTTCAGGTCTCTTACAACACCACTTAGACACAGACTTGAACCTGACAGTTTTCTACAGTGTGTCAATCCTGGCTTCCTGTGAGCACTATCTTCATTTATTTATTTATTCTTTTTTTTCTCTGCTTTCTTGGTCCCCCCTGTGCCACTCTTGGGAAATATCTCTACTTTTATATAAACATGTGAACAAAGAGAACTTGTTTGCTTGACTCATTGTCTCACTTATAAACACAGAAGTGAGTGTGCTGAAAAGGTTAATGTGGAACCTGAAATCGCCTGTGTAACAACACAACAAGGAACACTTTGCCTTATTTCCTAATTTCTGCGTAGATTAATGGCATCAGACATTCATACCAAATTTTTTTTAAACCTTCTGTCTTCTTTTTTTTTCCTTTTCAAATTTACATGTGCTATAGTTTACAGATTGTTATGTGAACTGTTTTTGTGGCTGTAAAAGCTAAAATATTTGTTTTAATAATACAGATTAAATCATAAATTAAGTAATGCATTTTTTTTTAAATGGAGCTCCTTGTGGGTAAATAAATTCTAGTAAATGTGTTTGGCACAACATTATATTCAGATCATCATCATCATCATTGCAAAAGCTGTCAGACTAAAAATATATATAAAATGTCTGTTTAGGGGATGATCCATTCTCAGATCCTGTTAACAGAAAAAAATCTTTCCAAATTGCTCATTGAAAGACAAATCGCAGAGGTAACAGTCTACTTACTACAGAAGTCCCGGCAGAAGCATTCTCTTTCATTTCTGAGATTTGCCAGTAACTGCAACAGCTTCTCACAGTTGTTTTTGTTGTTATTCACTGTTGTGAAAGTAAACAAATATGTAAATATTTATAATAAAAAAAGCAGTACATATGTTCTATGATATAATTTGAAATTCTGTTATAATTTGTAAATTACATTTGGAAAACAAAACAGAAACTCACTTTGGACACCAATACAGATGATCCCAACCAGGAGGAGAAGACACAACAAACCCAGAAACATTGAACAACTTCTGAAATGATTTCTCTTTCTGGTTTTCTCAGTGACTAAAGGTGTTTAACAAGAAAAATATAAAAGAAATAGACGAATAATTATAGATTCATAAAAGAAGCCTAAATTATAGTGCAGTACATCTAAACACATTTTTAGAGGTAACATTATTGCATTTGCTCTAGCAAATCAGCCAATAAATTAAATATGAAAATCTGGTAAATAGAATAGAAATGTGTGTGTTATTGTTATTCATACTTCTAATGAGCATACCTGTGTGCTGAACTCCTGTCGGTCCAGGGGTGTTTGGTGACGTACTCTCCACCCAGGGGTTATCATACACTCTCAGGCTTTCTGCACTTACATAGATGTCGACTATACTTTCCTTCTTCTTGTCAGAGGGAAAGTCTTTGATGCTGCCCGGGTTAGCGTACAATCCTTCCGACATTATTTTGTCAGGCTATGTTACATTAAACACACACCTGTTGCAGTTTTTTCTACTGTACTCTAAGTATTCAGAGTATTTTTGAAAAACTTGATATAACAGCAGTTGTGTCTGATTTTTCAAAAAAGAGGTAGGACACAAAACAAAAAGAGGAAGATCATAAAAATGGGAAGTCATAGATAATTACCATTTGGACACCCACTCATTCTTTTTAGAAACTGATCGGTGCTAAACTTTGCCATTTGATTTGTGGTTAAAATAATGTAGATAGAAGTAGATATTGTGTTCACAGTTCCTGACCGAGGCATTGTTTAAACAGAGAAGAGAAACAAGAAGTAGGCAAGGCTGAAACAAAGGAAGGGACTCTATAGCAGTGGGCACGATGACTTCTTCAATGTCAAATATACATATAAAACATATGAAAAATATAAAAAAAAAATGTCAATGAAATGGTAGACTTTTAAGTCTGGTCACGAATATCAACTTGCAGAAATTGTTTACTGACATCATGGTAAATGATAAATGGCCTGTATTTGTATAGTGCTTTACTAGTCCCTAAGGACCCCAAAGCACTTTACACATCCAGTCATCCACCCATTCACACACACATTCACACACTGGTGGTGACAAGCTACATTGTAGCCACAGCCACCCTGGGGCGCACTGACATCATATATCATGCAGCATTCTTCTACAGAAATGTCCTCCAGCTGCATGATGTCAGAAAACAATGGACAACAATGTGGACTAAATCCTAAAATATCAGTGGAAAACATTATAAAATGCTACGTCTGGGATTTTTAGTTATTAGTCAATAATTGCCTTTAAAACCTTTTTTTTTAAATGTTTTTCTGAAATAAGTCTTAAAAGTCTATACTTAAAAAAAGTCTTTTTATAGCACCTTTATGTGAGGGGACTGTTTTCAAAGAACATGTATAAACTGTATGTGTGTGTATTGTCTTTGATTCCCACATAAAAATTTGGTTTCTCTTTTAATGTAATGTATGATTCAGTTACTCCTCCAACATTAAGGCTGCCCCAGACAGCAAACAAACTTCAAAACTTTTAGAACACATGGCTCGCTTTTGGTAAATTCTCTGATTGGCTCAAAAATCACGAGGCGAACCTTTGCCTGAGTTTCTGCAGTCATGCTTTGATCTGACTGCAGCTTTAGGACAAATTTGAGCCAAACATTCATTATTATGTGTGTCTGCACATCTGTTTTCCACAAGTCTTTCTACTTACAGAGCCTAATTAGAGTTTCCTTTCCCTACTGCTTTTTCTCACACTCTTTCTGATAACTTGTTCTTCCCAGTCTAACACTTAATTTTCATCTGACTTCACGATTAATGAGGCAGCATAATGAATTCACAGCAGTGACAATAAAAAAGCGCCATGGCTGTTTCCAGCTGAAAAAATCATCTCTTTAAACTTCTTAAAATATGCTCTGTGCAAAACATTGTGGGGGAAAAAAACACATTCTACTGATAATGACTTACAGACTCAATTTACTTAAGAAATTAGACTGTAAAGTTTTTATATGATGTAGCATTTTTTGTATTAATGGTATAGATCACCACTGCTGCTGAGGAACAGAAAATGGGAACATAAAGCATAAAATTGTTGCATTCAAAAACATTTTCACATACAATAATAAAAATGGTTAACTAATGCCTATCAGTTGAATAAACTGAACCTCTTCTAAATGCTACTATAGTAATATAGGATTCAGTAACAGATATAACTAATTATTCAGTTATTTTAATTAGCATCTTTAGCCTGTGATAGCTCATAAAATTAACAAGAATTGATAAAAAAAAAAAGATTTATCAGTTGGTTTGTTTATTTATTCATTTGTTGTCACTTATTGTATCACACAGCTATTTATACATGAAGAATGCAGACTGCAAACCCAAATGCTCAAAGTCATTAAATACATTACACCACAAGTAATTTGAACTTAATTTTAATAAAACACTCCTACAAACTCAATTTCTGAACTGCATATCAATAGTCTGATCCTTTGTTTCTCCAGACTGGATGCTGAAATATCAGTGAGCAGGACACCAAGCACCAGCTTATTTAGTTTTCAATCTCACATATGAAATTTCTTTGAAGATTGCATTGCAAATCATTCCAGTTTGAGTTTGGCTTTCCTTCACTAAGTTCAGCACAGTCTTCGTGTGATTCCCAATTATCCGGCTGTGTGTCTCTCCAGTATCTACAGATTAACAAACAGTTCAGTCAAAATTAAATTCACTTGATGTCAAGTAATAAACTTTCAGATATAAGTTATGATGGCACAAATGATTGTTTTATCGACAGAAAATGACGTTTAAAAACCCAGAAAGGTTTATTTCAATTGGAAATCAGATCTTAGATTCTTATTATTGCTCAGTTTCTTTTCTGAACTTGCAACAGACCAGTTTTGTTCAGCATACAGCTGCTTTGGAGTGTGTTCACACCCCTTCAGCTTTTAAACACATACAATGACAACCCCTCTCGCTCAGTTGTTGGCATTTGCTCTTCCTCAGATCTCTGCTCTGTGTGCTGACAGACATCTTTGGACCAGTTCTTAGTGTGTCGCTTGCACTCTCAACATCTCTGCTCCGTGCACGCTCAACTCTCTCTGTACACCGTTGTAAATGTGCCACAAAACCAACCAATCACAGACTTGGATGCAAAAATTCTCTTGGCTGTTTTGGTTTCCAATCAGCTCGCTAGCTACTGCATTCCGGAAACACTGTCCAAAGTGTAGCTAAATCCATGTTTTGGTCAGTATGTTTAATTATTTTATTTTAAAATATATATATATTTTTAAGACCGTTGTTGGTTTTAATCTAGTTTAAACCAAACCAGTCCATTGGATTTAGCTACATTCTGGACCGTGTTTCCAACTGAACGAGAGGGGCTGTCCTTGTGTGTGTATATGGATAATCGCAAACACTGAAATACATTTCTTGCATGCAGCAATTAATTTTGTTTGCTCAAATGAAACTTTTCTTCGCTAAAAATTATTTTCTCCTCAAAATGCAACATTTGTAATTTCAAAGTTTTTTTTAAAGTGCGCTGAGAATATAGGCACAAAAATGATGCCATACTTTTGTACTAGACTGCGTCTATGACTGATATGTGCAGATAGAAGCAGAAGGCCATTAATATCATGAGGAACTGCACCTACACCTACCTACACGCCATGTCTGCCGTGGTACAATGGGACTTCTGCTTCTGAACCTCTGTGCACAGCATCTGCAAATCGGGGCTGTACGAAGTCACTTCATCTTTGCGCAAGACTGTAAGCTGTCATCTGTATGGAAGCCCGTTTTCCGCCACTAAAAAAAAAAAAAAAAAGATCCATAACTCGAAATTTTGAGTTATTTTCCTGAAATTTCGAGAAACCTGGAACTTTTGATCATTAAATGTCACCCCTTCTGTCTTCCTTGGGAATTCACCATAGTCATAGCCTGCACAGTCTACATTCTGCTTCACACAGACTTGGACACTGCCTTATGCGAGCTACACAAGGCTCTCAAACACTTCACCAGGATGTTGCACTCATTGTCATGGGAGATTGTAACAAAGTCAATCTCAGACGCACATTTTACAACCTTTACCAATACATCACCTGCCCTTCTCAGGGGCAGTAGTACACTGGACCACTGTTCTACTCCGTTTAAGTACTGTTACAGATCACAACCCCTGGCGGCATCTGGGAGTCAGGCCATTCTGCCATTTTCGTTATGCCTGTTTAAGAACAAAGGCTTAAGCAGGAAGTACCAGTCACAAGGGAGATCGCACACAGGACGGACCAATCCATAGCCACGCTGCGTGTTTGATGATGAGCTTTATGACTGGGACATGTTCCGGCAAAATTATGATGACATAGACATGTTTAAGGAAGCGGTTGTGGGATTAATTGGGAAGCTAGGGGTTGATACAGTAGAAAAAAACTATCATCTGAACATTTCCAAATTAGAGGCCATGGGGGGATAAAAACATCTGTGAGTTTCTGAGGCTGCACACTGCCACCTACAAAGCAGAGCTCGCCTCTTTTAATATGGATCAATACAAGGCTACATCATACATTGTGCACAGTGTGGTAAAAAAGGACAAGCCGAACTATGGGGGAAAAAAACAGTCTGACTCTAGGAGCCTATGGCAGGGACTGCGCACAATAACGGACTATAAACAACAAGCCTCTACAATGATGAATGCCGACACTTCACTGGTCCACCAGTGAAGACAAGGCGCTAATCCTCACAAGGCACACCGTGACGAAAGCTTTCAGTAAAGTGAACACCAGGAAGGCAACAGACTCAAGGCAACAGACTCAATGAGCAGCTAACACCGGTGTTCACAATCTCAGTGTGGCTCAAGCAGTGGTTCCCAGGTGCTTCAAACAGTCGGTGATTGTTCCTGTTCTAAAGAAATAACAGCTTGCTTGTCTCAGTGATTACCGCCCAGTAGCACTGACTTCATTTGTTATGAAGTGTTATGAGAGATTGGTCAAAGACTTCATCACTTCTTCACTTTCTGCCACCATTGATTCACTACAGTTTGCATAGTAGACCAATTGCTCCATGGACAATGCCATATCACACCTACTACACACAACCCTGTGCCATTTGGACTCTGGCAGGGGAAACTATGTTAAGATGCTATTCGTGGTCTACAGTTCTGCATTCAACACAATAATCTCCTCAAATCTTTTTACCAAGTTGAAGGGTCTAGATCTCAGCTCATCACTATGTCAGTGTATCCCCAACTTTCTCACAGACAGACCCAGCAGTGAGGCTGGGAAAACATGTCACTCCCTTTATCTCACTTAGCAATACCTCCATTGTCAAGTTAGCTGACACTGTGGTGGACCTGATTTTTGATAACATCGAGAAGGCCTATGTGGAGGAGATCAGGAACCTGGAGAACTGGTGCCAGAAGAATAACCTTCTCCTAAACATCAGCAAAACTAAGAAGCTGATTGTAGACTTCAGCACAAAGCAGGTGAGAAATTATGAGCCACTTTACATCAGTGACGTGTGTTGTGGAAGTTTTCCATTAAATAAAGCCTGCAGACGAGCAGTGAGCGGTAGCTAACATTCTTTAATCAAAACACACAAAGAACAGACAACCAAGCTTGTGGAGAGTGTTCATCTTTAATCTTCCCCACAATCTAAGCTCTCACATGCAAATGGCAACAACAATAATACAGAGGAAAGACCTTCTCCAGAGTGTCAAAGTACTTTGCATGGCAAAGTGAAACAGCATTAGGTGGTCATTTCCAGTCACGGTCATGGCTCCTGGTGTCTGTGCCATCTACAGAGTCATAATTCCAACGCTGATCTCCCTCTGCGCTGTCACCTTTGGAGCTTGGCACGCTCTCTTCATCCCTCGATTTCTGTTCCAACGCGGCTGTAGATTAGGAGCAGAGCAAGTCGTACACTCCTGTAGTCTTCCTCAACGTCAATGTAGAAACTTTTTCACTTTATTTTAAGATTTTGCTGTTCAAAATCTCCTCATGACAATCTTTCGGAAGCCCAGTGCCCACTTCTGCATAGCATTCCGTGTGTCACTTGTAAATAAAGCTCACTTGCAGTAAATCAGTGCCGGCACTTGCGTCCATCTCTCACCACTTCACATGACTGCTGCCGCAACTGTGACAAAAGGTTTGTCCACTACTTTTGATTTCTACCTGCAGGTGCTGAATTTGTAAAGCAGAGTTCTTGCAGAGCTGCTGTAATTCATCTGGGCCTGCTGTGTCTTTTCCTCCTGATGGGACTCATAACCCTGGTTTTGCTTTGTAAGTACAACAGAAATATAATTAGCATGCCAAAATCCTCACAGGCGATGCATGTATTTTATGATGATGTGTCCAACACAGTCACCCAAGGCAAATCTCAGTGGGAAATGGAGGCAGTGATGCTACACAAGCTTTACGACAACGTGACCAGCGAGAGTGACAGTTGCTGACTTGAGCAAATTCTCAAAAACTTATTCAAGACAAATTATGCATTCCCTCTGAGACCACAAAATGTGAAAATGCTTGACATAATACTTTTTAACATATACAGCTTTTAAATACATACAATGATATTTTTGTAAAACTGGATACGTTGTGTGCAGTGCCTTTTGTTTCTGTTTTACATGAAGTTTTTTGAATTTGTACCACTGATTGCTTCTTCAAAGCAATATTTTGAAAGGCTCATGATTGGGATTATATGGATCACAGTAAGACAAGATTAATCTCATTTTCTTAAACAGACTATAAACAAAACTGGGTGGCCTCTAATGGCAGTTTGTTCCAAGTTTCTTCGGAGCCGAAATCCTGGGAGGAAAGCCGACAAAACTGTAGTCAAAAAAGTGCAGACCTGATGATTATCAACAGGAACAGGTTTGTGTGTGTGTTCAAACATAATACAGATGTGTGTAGAACAAAGAATTAAACACTGAATGAAAACAACTGATACACTGATACATCACTTTAAGTTCTCTATGGTTACATTTTGTTTCTCTCTTTCTAAGAAAGAACTTTGTGAACAAGTTCAAGAAGAATTTGTGGGTTGGACTGACTGACTCAGAGAGAGAGGGGACATGGAAATGGGTGGATGGGACTCAAACGTGCACAAGGTTGAAATAAAAATAAAATCTGTCTCTTGTCCATAAAGTATTTTTGTGTTATTGTGTACTTTAACAAAATTAATTGGGTTAATAGGTTACTGAAAACAAAAGACTGACTGAATTGTTGAGCTTAATTCTTATAATTTTATCTGTATTACAGCTTGTGATGTAGCATAACTTAAGCAGCAAGGAAGGTGATAAGTAAATAGCATTAGCAGACGATTGAAGTTCTTTTAAGTAATGATGTGACGTTCTGTATCGAGGCTTCGAAGCTTGTGTCGAGTAATGGAGGGGGCGTTTCCGCGATGCGCGTATCGAGGCTTGCTTCATTTATGGGAGGAGCTGAAAATGATGACTTCCGAAGCCTCGCTGCCCGGCTGTACCACATGACTGGTTCATGACGTGGTTCGAACTTTACCGCGAGATATGACAGCGATATAAACCCCTCAGACTTCATTCAAAATGTAGGTGTTTGATGGAGAGTTGCGGTTAGTGAGAGTTTGGAGGTTTATGAGAGTGAGGAGAGAAAGTCAGGAGAGAATGGAGCCAGCTAAGAAGAGGAGGATGTCCTCCCCTGTGTGGGAACATTTTGATCTTATTCCTCCCAACAAGGTATGTAAATTTCTACAGAAGATGTATTTTCATAATACTGATGGTGCGATACAATTTATGTTAAGCTGTCTTTACTTTTGTACAAGGTGAAGTGTTTGCTATGTGCCAGGGAGCTGGGATATAACAACAACACCTCATCCATGCTTAGGCACTACAGAGCTTTGCATGAGAAAAGAAAACAATACTATACAAAATGAAAAACCCTCCATTTGGTTACACCCAGCGATGCAATCATTGACCTCATGACCCTGTATAAACAGGAAGTAGTGGGCGGCCCTCCCCATACACCTGTCTCCCATATAGGACCTGAATACACTGAGTATAACCAAAGCAACATAAAGAAACATAATTTACCAGACATGTGCCTGTAAACAGAAGAAAATTCAGATGATCTGATGGTATAGTGTTTGCTTTAAAACACATGCATGGATGCATAGCTGGACTGGCCATCGGGCCCGGTGGGCCGCTGGCGATTTTTTGTTTTTATGGGCCGATGGATTTTTTTTTTTTTTTTTAGGAAGGGTATATATAATGAAAGGTGTTGGATTGGCCAATTGGTCATGATCGACTCTGGGCTGGACCAATTACAGCCGAGGAGGCCGAATGCACCCGCCCCCTTGTTTAGCAATCACGTGATTTTCGCGCATTGCATGCTGGGAACTCGTGGCAAAACAATCCAAGTACCGCATCAAATGCAAGCATTTGCAGCACCGCAAAACGTTCATTCTCCGGTTCCAATACCTTATTGTTTTTTCTTTGCCGCACAAAAAAGGAATGTACAAAACGAAGGAGAACAATGCCGGTCCGTACAAATACAGACTCGACGAAAAGACAAAGAAAAGATACGAGGAAAAAATCAAAGGTGTGAAAGGGTCAGACCCTTACGAGCACACAGAGGGACAAAAGACGTTAGCGTGCTGCCCAACTTTCACCACGCTCAGATTTATAATTACACGGTTCTTGGAGTGAGTGCATACACTCATGAAGTTTAGTAACTTCAGGTCACTGCAACAAGCCCAGGTACAGTTTACCGACGGATGGGTACAGGACCTTGAAACGCACCGTGTAGAACGAAAGACCATCGTACGTATCATAAGTTTACCAGTCTCACAAATTGTCGTCATAAATACACATTCGTTAACCGTTTATTAATAGGACCTTTGAGCTCAACGGTAATTAATTAGTAGTGGAAATAATTTCTGGTTCATTACAGAAATGTAGCAGTGACAATAATACTGTATGCTGTAATCGTACTGGACAATTAGTGATACAAAACAACTGTTTTATCCTGTGAATAAAAGTATATGTTTTTGTCAATGTACCATGGTAATAACAGAAGTGAAACGCAATATTGTGTCAGGACAATTTACTATTTATGCACAATAAACAAAGGAGCATAGCGCAACAATTTCTGTTCAGCGCCAGACTTGCTTGTAACCTATACCACCAATTATGTTAAGAAAAATGACGTATTAACGACTAAAAACTCTGACCTTTGTGGGAATGCTTGGAGCAGACTAACATGTGAGCTGGAGTGTTCTGAGACGTTATATTTGGTATATCCAGACCATCCGTCGGCTCTTACTTTGGAAACATGGCTTAAAACATTTCTCTTCAACGACGTAATCCGATTAAAAAAAAAAAACGATCGGCTTCCCGTGGCTGTCATGCGACCGGCTGTTGCAGTTGATAATACAACAGCTTCTTGCCATTTTTTGTGTTTCTTTTTATCGCTGTGTAACTGAGTTCAATTGAAAGCCTGCGTGCGCTAGTACCTCTTGCCAGAAGTTCCCAGAATCCTTTGCGGTTTTACCCCTGAATGACGTCACATTTTCAATCTTTATCCTGGTGGGCCGGTCTCTAGTCAAAATGCCCGGGCCGATTTTTTGTCCCAGTCCAGCCTTGCATGGATGTAAAGAATGTAACTACTGCTACCACAAACAAAACCCGGGATAGTGTGTGTTAAGAGAAGTTACACCAGCAATGTCTAAATTAAAGCATTATGGCTGACTGTAAAATAACAGAACACAAAATAACAATATTTGCAAGTGACAAATGGCAAATCAATTCCGTTCTAGCCACTTTGTCACACAGCTACTGGAATCAGGGGAATAAAGAGCCAAATGGTGGCACACAGCAAAATTGTGGAGAGATAAATAATTACAATGCAGAAGACAGCTGGAATGATCCACCATGTTCCAATAGACAATTCTGGATATGTGAGAAGAGAGTTTCTCCTTAACTTAACATCCACACCCAACAAATACTGAGATGAGATGACACATATGGAAAAGACATATCTCAATCTTATAAAGTTTGTATCTGTCTTGTGTGAAACTTGTATGAAAAGCATACAAGAGTGAAAACAGATTCATCCAATTAGGCTGTCAGTCGTCTGTCACTTTTTGCCAGCCAGGAAGGAGAAGCCAAACCCCAGGTAACTCAAACTAAGAAAGATGTATAAATATAACATAAAACAGAACTTTGACCTTGCAGTGTTAATATGTGTGCACACTAATGATGGCCAAATGAAGCTTTCTGAAGCACTGAAGCTTGTATTGAAAAACAGTTCACTACTCGAAGCTTTTCAACACAGTCCTCTCTGGTGACATCTGGTGGCCAAAAATATGAAGAGCAGCTTGAATCCACAAAATAAAACCAACTGCTTCATTATGATTGCCCACTCTACAGAGTGGAATTCTGTCTGATATTGGGCCGCCGTTGTGTTGCTTTGAACTTGTATTCTTTGGTGGTTAAAAAAATGTGGTTTATTTGTTTAATAAATAATTTTGACCAGTAAACTTTCCTTGTTCAAACATGCACTGGTGTGGTCTTTCTTTGCTTGTGACTTATTGATGTTGGTAAATACAATAATTGAAAAATACCACATTACATAAAATATACATATAATAATGTACAACACATTATGGAGTATTATTCTGCTCTGAGGTCCTGCCTCCATGCACTTATGCAATTAACCGCTACACGGGTATATTTATAAATAATATTATATTAGGGAAAATTTCCAAGACATATTTCTGACCTTGGGGTAGAATTGATTGTGAACTGGAAAGGGAAAATGCTTATGAACT
This sequence comes from Astatotilapia calliptera, assembly GCF_964374335.1. Classification (NCBI taxonomy): domain Eukaryota; kingdom Metazoa; phylum Chordata; class Actinopteri; order Cichliformes; family Cichlidae; genus Astatotilapia; species Astatotilapia calliptera. Next base: position 14,681,385 of record NC_137427.1, on the reverse strand, counting down.
TGCAAATTAAAAACATGATGCATTTAAAGTAGCCCTTTTTCATTTTTATTTAAGAAGAGAATTTGTTCTAGTGTGCGATGGCCGAACCTGTTCCTTTTCGTGGAGATAATTTCTCCTGCCCTAAGGGAAATCCCTTCACATGGCACAGAAGAGGCTGGAGTGCAGAGAAACTGGTAGAGATGCAGTTATACATTCTAACTGGACCCCACAAACTATCAGATAAAGAGAATAAATAAATTCAATTGCTGCACATTTGGCAGACTAACATTTTCAGATTAATTAAACAATAAAATATATATTTTTACAACATTACATATAAAGAGTCAAGTGGAAGTTTTTCTAAAGTTATTTAATGATATTTATATTATGGAAGCAGATTTTTGATATTTTACCTTTTTCCCGTTTTCAGATATAATAAACACGCACAAAACCAAAGCAAATGGCAAAGTAAACTAAAGTGAATTAACTGGTGGTGAGGTGTGGAGCTTACCATGTGTGGCTTGCCATCACTTGCATACTTCGATTGGCCCAATAGCAGCGAGACTAGTATGGGACCAACGTGTAATACAGTATTCAATATGAGCCAGTATCACAGAGTACAGGAATGTAATCGCTGCTGTGTCTATTCATGATGTGTGGATATGTCTAAAGTTCCGTATATTAACATTTACACTTTTCACTACATTTTCAACATGTTTTTTTAAAGGGATAATTTCGAGACTAGTAGCACTCCCAAATACTTAAATTCCTCAACATTAATTAGTTCTTGTGCACAAACAACCTTGTGCACAAGGTCCACAAGTTCCACTCATCCAACGTGTGAAACCTGCCGTGAGGACAATTAAAGTGTGGCCAGAGGGGACAGACGCAGTGCTCCAGGAAAGATTTAAAAACACAGACTGGAATACGTTCACCCACACAGACTTGGACCAGTACGCCTCATCTGTACTGGATTACATCTCCAAAACCACAGACAGTGTCACCACCCAGAAACGGATCACCATGTACCCCAACCAGAAGCCTTGGATGAACCGGGATGTTTGTCTCCTCCTGAAGGCCCGCAACACCGCCTTTAGGTCAGGAGATGCACACGCCTACAGTACAGCCAGGGCTAATCTAAAGAAGGGCATCAAAAAAGCCAAACACCATTACAAAAAGAAGGTAGAAGAACACTTCTCCAACTCCAACCCCCGACGCATGTGGTAAGGACTCCAGACCATTACAGACTACAGGACCACCGACCCCTCCCCCACACCTTCTGATGCGGTGCTGAGCAGGATCAATGTCCACAAGGCTGCAAGTCCTGATGGCATCCCCGGGCGTGTTCTCAGAGTGCGTTCTGAGGAGCTTGCAGGAGTGCTGACAGACATATTCAACCTATCCTTAGCCCACGCTGTGGTACCGGCCTGCTTCAAATCCACCTCCATTGTCCCGATACCCAAAAACTCCAACCCATCTAGCCTCAATGACTACCGCCCAGTAGCACTCACCCCCATCATCACAAAGTGCTTAGAGCAGCTGGTCCTAGCACACTTCAAATCCTGTCTCCCCCCCCCCCCCCCGGGACCCCCACTTTATTGTGTCAATAAAACTTAATTGAAGTTTTGATGTTGATCAAGTGGCGCATTCACTGAAGCACCATTTTTTCCTTTGACAAGGCAACATAAAAAAAAAAGGAAGGAGACAATGAAAAATAACAAAACATAGTAAATAAAAGCTTACAGTACATTAAAAAAATACAGTAGTATACTTCCTGCAGTCCAAAAGGTTCAGACTTGTTCACAGTTTTTTTTCTTTTGTTTATGTTTGTGTTTGTTAACATGTGATTTAAACATTCTTGTATGGCAGGTTAGAGACTTCCAGCTCTGATTTTGAGTGAAATTTGTATTTCTTCCCTGCCAGTCCTGCCAGTGCTTAGACTTTTTATTGCTTTGGGTAGATTTACCAGAAATCTGTAACTCCCACATCAATGACAGTCACATTTTCTGACTAGAGACCTATATTTTTGTATCTAATTTGTGAAGGAAGAGGGGAAATTGATTGTGTAAGGAGAATTTGTTCGAACATAAGGAACAGATTCAGAAAGCTAGAGTAGTACAGTCTTGATTGCATTGCAACCAAAGCAACGCATGTATTTTCTAAAAAATTATCATGATGCAATAAAAACTTAAGTAGGGATTTTATGAAAACAGTAAAATGCATGAAAAAGCCGAATTATACAGTAGTAGCCCAGTGGTTTGAGAGCATTTCTGAGTTTGAATGGTGCTTCTAAGTGAAAGTATGTGGAAGCAGTTGAATTTCAAAAACAACAAAGTGTTGGTGGAATTCTGGAAGTTTTTAATTTCTATTCATCAATGGGAGCAGAAAAGCCACAAAAAAGCTGAATATTTTAAAAAGTATAAAAGTTAAATAGCAATAAATAGAAAGTATAGCTGGAGAGAAAAAAAGTAGAATAGTTAAAATAGAACAAAGTATGGAGAAGTAGTTAAAGGCCAAAAGACCTAAAAGGGCAACTTATAGAAAAAGAAGAAGGATAAAAAATAGGAACAAAACAATAACATGCTTTACAGTATGCTTTACAGTGTGAATGCTTTACAGTATTCACAAAATAATCAGCTAGAAGACTTTAACGATGGGCAAGGGGACACTGAGACATATATTCACATGAAAATAATACGAAGCTAAAGGCCTAAACAATGTAGAACACATATTATAAATTCAGAAATAAATCATGAACCCAAAGAAACTCAATACACTGGCTCAAATAACCCAGGAACCACAACACAAAACTATGAGGAATGCTCTTTGTTTTGTGCATAAACAAACAATGTTGTGATGGTTTTCACAACTATGAGACCTTTAGCAGGCATTTAGGTACAAAGACAAAGCAACTGAACAAGTGTGTCAGATCTCATAAAGATTGTATTACAGTAATGTGATAAAATAATGTCACACAGGAAGTTTGGACTTTTTAAAAACACATTATAACATATACAATGTAATTTAATTATATATATAATGTAAAAGATGGCCTTCTCTACTGTTTCTATTCATACTACATGTATGATATATTATAAATTCTTTCAAGTCAACAAAGCGCTGCAGTGAGTGTTGTGTGCATATTCAAATGCAAAGATGAATGGAGTTATAACACAAACACAGTCTTGAGGCATGCCACCAGTCCTCTAATTTCCTGTTAAATAGAGAACTGCTTGTGTCAATATATTTTCACGTTCAGATCAACTACAAACAACTTCAGAGACTCTCTCAAAACACTGATCTCCTCAGAGACTTAAAGACCCAACTGAACCTCCAGTCATGGCTGAAATCTATGAGAATACAGAGGAAGTATTAGGTTGTCACAGAAAGTACAGAAGTGAGCATAGAACTTCAGAAGACATTTATATGAATCAGGAAGCGATCCAAACTGTGCAACTTAAAACAACTGGACCTGCACCCCCAGGTAAAAAACATATCTATAAATATTACAATTACATGTTGCTGAAGTTTTGTCGACAAACAAAACTAAATCTAAAATTAAGAATTTTATATAAACTGTCTGAAGAAAACAAAAGACTAATTTCAGGAAATGCAATCTGCTGTAGAGTTACTGTAGTTGTGGATTTTTTGTTAGCTGTTAATTTTGATTGAGATAACAATAATAATTTAGTTTTGATTACCGTAATTGTCGGGCTATAAGCCGCTACTTTTTGCACAAGCTTTGAACCCTGCGGCTTTTAGTCAGGTGCGGCTTTTCTATGGATTGTCCATGATTTTTGTCACATTGTAAGACGATTTGTTTTGTTTGTTCCGCTGTTGTACGGCACTACGTTGCCTGGCGGAAGGATCGGGGTTCAAGAGTGGTATGTTAGTCACATGTCCGTCCGCCAGGCAACGTAGTGCCGTACGAACTAGCGCGAAAAACAAACTTCAAAGTAGCGCTACGCGTTCAGCGGGAGTCTGGATGATGAGCGGCGATGGTGGTGAATGACTGACTTTTCTTCTTGTTAAAGCTGTGTCACTGCACCTGAGCATAAAAGGTAGTCCGAATCTATTTTTCTGGTATGCTATAGGTTACTGTTATGTACTACATGTGCAAATATGTACCCATAACTTGTTTTTCAAAATATTAATAAAAGTGATGTCTCCAAACAGCCATCTCTTTCCTGACAATTCCCTTTGTGCATATTCTCTTGCATATGATAAGTCAACATTGAAACACCTGCGGCTTTTAGTCAGGTGCGGCTAATGTATGTACAAAGCAGGATTTTCCCCTGATTTTAGCTTGTGCGGCTAATATTCAGGTGCGCTTTGTAGTCCGGGAAATACGGTAGTTTCTGTCATGGTCCTGGGTCTGTGACCCAGTGAGTTGAATTGTTTATTATTTATATCCCTGATGTTATGTTATGTTATGATGTGTGTGTTTCAGTTTTGGTATTTCTAGGTCCTGGGTTTTGACCTCTTTGCCCCTCATGTTATTCTGTTCTCCCTCTGTTCCAGTGTAGTCAGGTCTCTGTGTAAAGCCTGCGTCTCTGAGTCTGTGTCTTTGCATGTGTGAGTTTCCTGTTTTATTGTGAAGTCCCGTGTCTTATGTGAGTGTGTCTGGTTTTGTTCCCCTTGTCTCTGATTTCTCCCAGCTGTGTTTTCCTCCTGTCTCCTATTCCCTGATTACTCTACCGTGTATATAAGCCTTTTGTTTCCTTCTGCTTGTTGCTGTTCTGGCTGCGTTTTCTCCCCGTGTTCCTCTATGCGTTCATTCTTCATGTACCTCTACTCTCTGTCTCCTTGTGTTCAGGTTTGTTGTTTAGTTCTAAATTTTCCCAGTTTCCAACTATTTCTCAGTTCTGTTCTCGTGACCCTTGCCTTTTGTTGCATGTCCCTCTCCACAATAAAGCTCACTCACATCAGCAGTGCCTGCATCTTGGGTTCTCACTTATAACCCCACACGTCTGCCGTTGCAGCCACGACAGTTTCAGTGTTAATCGAAGTTTACACTGTTGCCGGTGTTTGCTTGTTTGGAAAGAGCTCAGAAGAGAAAATAATACAATACGAATACTTTGTAACTAACACTATTTGTGTCACTGACACCAAGACCCATTCTCAGATACTGATTTTAGGAGCAGAAATGATCACGTACTACTTTTTGATAAAAAAAAAAAAGAGAAGAAATGAAACTGGTGTTATATTAAATTTGAGGATATGAACATTTTTCATTTTTAGACATAACAAATTTTGACTTCTACCTTCAGGTGCTGAATTTGTAAAGAAGAGTTTCTGCAGAGCTGCTGTGATTCTTCTGGGTCTGCTGTGTCTTTTCCTCTTCATTGGACTCATAACTTTAGTTTTTCTTTGTGAGTACAACAGAAGTTTAATTAGCATGCTAACATTCTCACAGGTGATGCATTTATTTAATGATTACGTGTCCAACACAGTCACCCAAGGCAAATCTCAGTGGGAAATGGAGACAGTGATACTACACAAGCTTTACGACAACGGGACCAGCGAGAGAAACCAGTTACAGACCAGTTACGACAACCTGAAAACTGAACAGAGCCAATTACAGACCCGTTACAACAACCTGGTTGAAGAGAAAGAACAGCTCCAGAAAAGATTTGACAACCTGACCACAAACAGTGACAATCTTCAGAGAAAGCTTCAAGGTAATTATTTCTTAATGCTCAATGGCCATTTAAAATTCAAGTTTTTTGTCACATACACAGTACAACATGTAGGGAAATGCTTGTGTCCGAGCTGGGACAGGCTGCACCATTCCAGGGCTTTGGTTTAGCAATGGGGGGGGGCTAGCTAGGACCCTTACTGGATACCGGGTGGGAATCAAACTTTCAAATCCCACTCTAAAGGTGTGTAGTCTTACCACTATACTATCCAGCTGCTTATTTGATCTCTAATAGCAATTTAACAGTGATTAAGGATCTTGGGGGGAGAGCAGCATAGTGATGTGTGGTTAGCACAACAATCCTGGGCTTGTGTGGAGTGTGTGGAGTTTGCAAGCAGAATGTATCTTGGGAAAGGCCTTTGAAGGGTAAAGTTGTAAATGTAAACTGAGGCTAATGTGAGTGAACATATGAATATTCTATACGTTCATATAAGCTTATTTAGACCGTTTATAGTGGGGCATTAACCTGCATTGACAAGAAACAACCTTCTGATGTTTAACTGGCTTCTCAGCTCCAAAAATAACTCTAGTGTTCTTCATGTTAATAGAAGACATGTTAATACTGTGGTTTTGGTTCAGAGTGTGTTATGCTACAAATTACTGTAACACCATCAAGGATTCAAAACGAGAAGTGGACAGAAGAGAAAAGTTGATTTCTCCCTAACTTAACTTTAATTAACTTTCTCAAGACAGTGACAGTTGCTGACTTGAGCAACATTACCAGACATAAATTATTAAATCCGAGAAGCACTCCCTCTGAGGTCACAAAAATTTAACATTTTTCAAATTTTTTTGTGTTTTGAATTTGTACCACTGATTTCTTCTCCAAAGCAATGGTTTTTAAAGGCTTATGACTGGAGTTGTATGGATGCTACCCGTCCCCCAGTAAACCCAAATTTTTATTCTGATTTTCTTAAACAGCTTATCAACAAAACTGGGCGGCATTCAATGGTAGTTTGTTTCAAGTTTCTTCAGAGAAGAAATCCTGGCAACAAAGCAGACAAGACTGTCTTCAAAAAGGTGCAGACCTGATGATTATTAACAGCCGAGGGGAACAGGTGTGTGTTCAATCACAATACACATGTGAATGAAGCTGCATGAAAACAGAGGATACACTGATGAATCACTTTAAGTTCTGCATGTTTACATTTAGTTTTTCTCTTTCTCTTTCTTTCTAAAAAAAGAACTTTGTGAACCAGCTCAAGATGCGTTTGTGGATTGGACTGACTGACTCAGAGACAGAGGGGACATGGAAATGGGTGGATGGGACTCGCATGACCACAAGGTTGAAATACAAATTAAATTCCTCTCTTGTCCACAAAGTCTTCTTATGTCATTAAGTACATTAACTAACTTATTTTAACTAATATCATGTCACACAAAACCAAAGACTGACTGAATTGTTGAGTTTAACTTTTATAATTTTATTTGTATTTCAGCTACTGGAATAGTGGGGAACCAAATGGTGGCAGAAATGAAAACTGTGGAGAGATTAAAACTTACGACTCAGAAAAAAGCTGGAACGATGAATCATGTTCCAATGAAAAATTCTGGATATGTGAGAAGAGAGTTTCTCCATAACTTAACATCCACGCCCAAAAAATAATGCATAACACAGAGCCATGAGATTAACTCCTGAAATGAAGCAGAACAGAAAGCAGTGGACATTTACAGCGGGTAAAATAAGTATTGAACATGTCACCAATTTTCTGAGTAAACATATTTCTAAAGGTATTATTGAAATAAAATTCTCGCCATATGTCAGTAACAACCCATCCAATCCACACATGCAAGGAAATTAAACCACAGATGTCCATAAATTAATCCATGTTTGATAGCGAAAACTGACACAGGGAAAAAGTATTGAACACATGAAGAAGGTGCAAAAAGTCATGACACCAACTTAAAACTATCAGTAATAAGAAAGCAATCCTGCCACTTAATGCAAATTAATATCACCTGATTCAGTCCCAACTTATGGGCTATAAAAAGGTGATGATGATGATGATGATGATGAAGCCATTTATTTGCCACTTGCAGTTGCCTGCAGCAAGACTTGACCTCTCCTGATCATACATACAATACACAAACATCACGTTGGGTTGACAGGTCAGAACAGGTAGCGTAACGAAAAAACAATGAAATGTACAACACAATAGTGGAATGGAGGAGAGAAAAGGAGAACTCAGACTGAGCTCCTAGTGGGAGATCAGTATAAGAACAGAAAACAAACTCCTCAGCACAAAAAGCACATGAATCTTCACACCATAACACCATGAAAACACATCACAAGCAACAGGGGTGGCTGCATCGAGTGGGGGCAAGCTTTTGGCATATGGAGGGAGGAAGGGGGGTGAGTATATGTCTGTGTCTGTATACGTGTGTGTATGCATGTATATGTGTGTCCTGTGTTCAACTGAGACAGTGTCCCTTCACCCAGATGAGCGAAATTAAACTGTCGTACAGCCGACCCAGGTGGCCTTGAAGGGTGTAGTGTAAAGAGTCGAAAACACAGTCCCGTTATCAGGGAAAGCAGAGGCCTCGGGGGCCTTCAAGCAGCAACGTGGGTAGCCAGATGAGAGAAATGATGGTTGTTTGGGTTTAGTGCGAACGCGCTCCATCCAACTTTAAAGCCGATCTAAATGTCAGTCACTGGTCACCGGGTCTGTCAATTCCCCGTTGAGGAGCTGTGAGCTTCTCCAAGATCCATGTTGCGTTCAATAAGCACAGTCTGAGAACTCACAGCCCTTCCCATCACTTACATCATAGCGGCTAGCCTTGTGGGGTTTTCTTTCTTCAATCTTCGAAAAGCCAGGGCCAGCTCCGATCAGCAAGAACCCAGTTACCATGGTTCTGAATAGGTATAAATCTTCTATGTCCTCAATTGAAAGTCCCACCAGGCACAAACGTCCCTCCGGTACAATCAGGTTGTGAAGAGCTACAGAAAGACCTGAAATTAGCTGATACAATTGTTTCAAAGAAAACAATAAGTGACACATTCAACTGCGATGACCTATATGGATGCTCAGCAGTGGCGGTCCTAGCCTGTTTGGCGCCCCGGGCAAACGTTCCTCTGGCGCTCTGGCGCTCACTTTTTGTGTATAGAATTTCGAAAAAACATCAGTGCAAATTATAAGTTTGTATTATAATGTCTGGTGTTTTCATGTTTGTTGGTTTGTTTTTATTTTGTTTTATTTTGCGAGTTGGTTATTAGATGCCAGAGAATCCCCCGCCGCCCCACCCTCTCCTCCCTGTGCCGCAAGCAGCAGGCGCACCTCACAAACGGAGGGCGCCCTTACTCCCAGCAAATGGGCGATAGAAAACCGATCGGTGCCTATGCCATTTCCAATATGCGCTGGCTGATGTCGGGGCAGCATGAATATGAGCAAATTTATTTTTTTTTGCCGATGCCCATGATGCCGCCCCCCACCACGATGCCACCTCAGGCAACCGCCCGTGTCACCCATATCAAAAACCGCTACTGACGCTCAGCATGCAAGACTCCATTGGTGAAGAAAAAGCAAGTCAAAGTGTGTTTTAAGTTTGCTGAACAACATTTTGACAACTCTGTGAAATATGATGTGAATATAGTCTGGTCAGATGAGAAAAAAACTAAACTCTTTAGATGCCTTAATACAAAGCTTGCTTGGAGGTCAAAAGGCATTGAATATCACCCAAAAAACACCATATCAACAATAAAGTTTGGAAGTGGGTTCATCGTGGTGTGAGGATATTTTTTAACATTCAGCACTGGCACGCTTCATATAACTGAAAGAGGAATAAATAGGAAAAAGTACAGAGAGACCTTTGATTAAGAGAAACTGCTGCTATCTACCGAAGAAATGAGTTTGAACATTCCAATAAGACAATAATGATTTCTCATTATTTAGCATAACCTAATTGATGGGTATCTATGGTTTGCTGTCTTTACATGTGTGGATTGGATGGGTTACAACCAACATGTGGTGAAATTTTCATGTCAATTGCACCTGTAGAAAAATATTTACCTAGAAATGTATTTAATACCTATTTTACCCATTGTATGTGGAAATAAGTGTTTTTGCAATGCAAAGCACATCAAAAGAAATATTGTGCTCAAAATACTCATGTTCATGTTATACAAAAAGATTATGTTGTCATAAGTTTGTATCGGTGTGTGAAATTTAACCTTGAAAACATTAGCAATTTAGACTGTGAGGAAAACATTTACTGAGTCTATCTATCTATCTATCTATCTATCTATCTATCTATCTATCTATCTATCTATCTATCTATCTATCTATCTATCTATCTATCTATCTATCTATCTATCTATCCATCCATCCATCCATCCATCCATCCATCCATCCATCCATCCAGCCAGCCAGCCAGCCAGCCAGCCAGCCAGCCAGCCAGCCAGCCAGCCAGCCAGCCAGCCAGCCAGCCAGCCAGCCAGCACATAATAGCAGGGTGCAGGATGCTAGCAGGCAGGGCATACATGGAACGCCATAACCAAGTGGCCGGCATAGTATACAGAAACATCTGTGCCGAGTATGGCCTGGAAGTCCTGAGATCAAAATGGAAGACGCCCCTTAGGGTGGTAGAGAATGACCGAGCTAAGATCCTGTGGGACTTCAAGATACAGATGGACAAACTGGTGGTGGCTAACCAACCGGACATAGTGGTAGTAGACAAACAGAAGAAGGCAGCCGTAGTGATAGATGTAGCGGTTCCAAATGACAGCAACATCAGGAAGAAGGAATACGAGAAGCTTGAGAAATACCAAGGGCTCAGAGAAGAGCTTGAGAAAATGTGGAGGGTGAAGGTGACGGTGGTCTATTAAACCCGATTCTTTGATCCCCATGATAGAACAGAGAAAACCCGACACAGAGTGGTCAAAACATTTATAATTCTTTATTCAATCATCTTCCGGAAGAGAGAGCCCTGCACAGCCCAAAGCTGGTTGCAGAATCTCTAACATTAGAAGCTAAAAATGTGTCTCATATAGGTGTTATTTTGGTACTTTACACGTCACACACAGCCTCAATACAAAAATCTCCTTATATGTTACTAGTTCCTCTTTTTCTGTCAGATTTCCGGTGCAGCTCTGCACTAGACTTCCCCTTTTCTTTACTTCTCCTTTCTAAACTCTATTGCCAGGGCAACTTGTCACCCTCTGACCTAGTTCTTTGTCACCTCTGGGCCTGGTTCATAAAGGCCTAACTGTTTTTTCTCTTGTAGCAAAGGTGCATAATACAAACTGTGGCTAAATATATGCTATCCTTTTACATAAAGTTGATATTCTTTTCACTCGTGACATATGTATTGTTAAATAAGTTTAACCATTTTGTTGTTTGGTATCATGCTAAAGGATATTTCAGCTTGCAGTCTGAAGGAGCCAGGGATCAGACTATTGATCTGCTGTACTGTGTTTTTCTTGCATAAAAAGCTTTGCAATCTAAAAAGTTATAATGTTATTTGTTTAGGTAACAATAATTAAATAAATAAACCTACTGTTAGTTTAGAAAAGACTTCTGTGCCACTTTTCCTAACCTGGAAGCTGAGAGATGGCCTATTCCTGACAGGGAGACAATCCTCTGCACTTTAAATAGATGATACATCCTGCTGGCAGCAATTCCAGAGAGCAATGACCACTTGTAATGATCGTCACATTCTTCATATATCCATGTTGGGCAGAGTGTAAATACGAGGCTGAATGTCCTTTGTACAAGCAACACACTGTGTAGAAAAGTCAGTGTAGAGAAATTCAAGTAGTCAGCCTGTCTCACACTAATCAGAGTGCTCATTATATCACACAGTAATTTGCATTGCTTTCCCCCTATTGCTAAAAAGAATCATGCAGATGTTAAATGGGATAGTTAATCTGTGAGGTTTTGTGACATCACGTGCACATTGCTCAAGGACACGATAAGCGGTAGCGATCACATCCAATCACTGATACACTTTACATAGAAACTACCACAACTTTTCCCCCTCACGATGCTTATATTCTGCTGTGCCGCCGAGGGCAGCAATCATCAAGGACAAAAAGAGAATCTTTTTTAATCACTGTAGTGATGTGAAAATGAAGCCATGAACCAGTACTGAACCTCCAAAAGTTACTGAAACCTCCCCTCGATTCAGAGATGGTCTTTCCCTTTTCACATAAATGGCCTCCTTGACTCCACGCTCAAACCAGCGTTCCTCCCTGTCCAAGATGTGTACATCCTCATCCTTGAAAGAGTGTCCACTGGCCTGTAGGTGTAAATAGACTGCAGAGTCTATTTCAGCCAGGCTGACAAAAAGTCAGAGCTCTTTTGAGTCAACCATCCCTTTAACGTTAACTAGTAATGACTTCATGAACTTCTTCACAAATAAAATTTCTATCATTAGAGAAAAAATTACCAGTAATCATCCCACAGATGTAATATTATCTACAGCTACTTTTTACCATTGATGTTAAGTTAGACTCTTTTTCTCCAATTGATCTTTCTGAGTTAACTTCAATAATTACTTCCTCCAAACCATCAACGTGTCTTTCAGACCCCATTCCTACAAAACTGCTCAAAGAAGTCCTGCCATTAATTAATTCTTCGATCTTAAATATGACCAACCTATCTCTAATAATCGGCTATGTACCACAGGCCTTCAAGCTGGCTGTAGTTAAACCTTTACTCAAAAAGCCATCTCTAGACCCAGCAGTCTTAGCTAATTATAGGCCAATCTCCAACCTTCCTTTCATATCAAAAATCCTTGAAAGAGTAGTTGTCAAACAGCTAACAGATCATCTGCAGAGGAATGGTTTATTTGAAGAGTTTCAGTCAGGTTTCAGAGCTCATCACAGCACAGAAAGAGCTTTAGTGAAGGTTACAAATGATCTTCTTATGGCCTCTGACAGTGGACTCATCTCTGTGCTTGTCCTGCTAGACCTTAGTGCAGCATTCGATGCTGTCGACCATAATATCCTATTAGAGCGATTAGAACATGCTGTAGGTATTACAAGTACTGCGCTGCAGTGGTTTGTATCATATCTATCTAATAGACTCCAATTTGTGCATGTAAATGGAGAGTCCTCTTCACACACTGAGGTTAATTATGGAGTTCCACAGGGTTCAGTGCTAGGACCAATTCTGTTTACATTATACATGCTTCCCTTAGGCAGCATCATTAGAAGACATAGCATACATTTTCACTGCTATGCTGATGACACCCAGCTCTATCTGTCCATGAAGCCAGACAACACACACCAATTAGTTAAACTGCAGGAATGTCTTAAAGACATAAAGACCTGGATGGCCGCTAACTTTCTGCTTCTTAATTCAGATAAAACTGAGGTTATTGTACTCGGCCCTGAAAATCTTAGAAATATGATATCTAACCAGATTCTTACTCTGGATGGCATTACCTTGGCCTCCAGTAACGCTGTGAGGAACCTTGGAGTCATTTTTGACCAGGATATGTCCTTCAAAGCACATATTAAACAAATATGTAAGACTGCTTTCTTCCATTTGCGCAACATCTCTACAGTTAGAAATATCCTGTCTCAGAGTGACGCTGAAAAACTAGTTCATGCATTTATTACTTCCAGGCTGGACTACTGTAATTCATTATTATCAGGAAGTCCAAAAAACGCACTGAAAAGCCTTCAGCTAATCCAAAATGCTGCAGCAAGAGTACTGACAGGGACTAGAAAGAGAGAGCATATTTCTCCTGTTTTGGCTTCCCTTCATTGGCTTCCTGTTAAATCCAGAATTGAATTCAAAATCCTGCTCCTCACATACAAGGTCTTAAATAATCAGGCCCCATCTTATCTTAATGACCTTGTAGTACCATATCACCCTATTAGAGCACTTCGCTCTCGCTCTGCAGGCCTACTTGTTGTTCCTAGAGTATTTAAAAGTAGAATGGGAGGGAGAGCCTTCAGTTTTCAGGCCCCTCTTCTGTGGAACCAGCTTCCAGTTTGGATTCAGGAGACAGACACTATCTCTACTTTGAAGATTAGGCTTAAAACTTTCCTTTTTGCTAAAGCATATAGGGCTGGACCAGGTGACCCTGAATCCTCCCTTAGTTATGCTGCAATAGACATAGGCTGCCGGGGGATTCCCATGATGCATTGAGTTTTTCCTTTCCAGTCACCTTTCTCGCTCACTATGTATTAACAGACCTCTCTGTATTGAATCATATCTGTTATTAATCTCTGTCTCTCTTCCACAGCATGTCTTTTATCCTGTCTTCCTTCTCTCACCCCAACCGGTCGCAGCAGATGGCCGCCCCTCCCTGAGCCTGGTTCTGCCGGAGGTTTCTTCCTGTTAAAAGGGAGTTTTTCCTTCCCACTGTTGCCAAAGTGCTTGCTCATAGGGGGTCATAATAATAATAATAATGGATTGGATTTATATAGCGCTTTTCAAGGCACCCAAAGCGCTTTACAATGCCACTATTCATTCACTCTCACATTCACACACTGGTGGAGGCAAGCTACGGTTGTAGCCACAGCTGCCCTGGGGCAGACTGACAGAAGCGAGGCTGCCATATCGCGCCATCGGCCCCTCTGGCCAACACCAGTAGGCAAGTAGGGTAAAGTGTCTTGCCCAAGGACACAACGACCAGGACAGAGAGCCCCGGGATCGAACCGGCGACCTTCCGGTTACAGATACGCTTCCCAACCCCCTGAGCCACGGTCACCCACAATGATGATTGTTGGGTTTTTCTCTGTATCTATGAAGCGCCTTGAGGCGACTTATGTTGTGATTTGGCGCTATATAAATAAAATTTAATTGAATTGAATTGAAAGTTTCGGCCTATCTCAGCAATGCAAAGGCCCCGGCATCCAACATCACCATGGAGGAGAGGAAGGCACTCACATCACTTAGTGATGACAACATTATCATCCGTCCAGCACACAAGGGTAAGTGCATAGTTTTGCTAAACCAGAAGGACTATCATGAGAAAATTTTGTCACTACTCAGTGATGAAAATACTTATGAGCCCCTGAAACGAGACCCAGGAAGTGGCTACAGGAAGAGGGTGATAGACTGTCTGAAGCAGTTAGAACAAGACAAGGCTATTGACCGGACCTCATATCACAGGCTGTACCCAGGGGAATCTACACCAAGTATGTATGGTTTACCAAAAATACATAAACAGGGTGCACCTTTAAGACCGATTGTCTGCATGATCAACTCGGTCACCTATAACATCTCCAAGTTTCTGGCTTCGATCCTCAACCCGCTGGTGGGCAGCTCTGAACACCACATCCAGAACACCTTGGATTTTGTTGAGAAGGTGAGAGATGTCATTATGGAGGCAGATGAAACCATGGTCTCGTACGACATTACATCTCTCTTCACTTGCATCCCGGTCACAGAAGCGTTGGAGGTAGTCCGTAAGATATTACAGGATGACACCAACCTCAGCAACAGGACCACTCTCAGCATCCACCAAGTGTGTTTGCTTTTGGAACTGTGTCTTCATTCCACCTACTTCACATACAAGGGTCAGTTCTACAGGCAGAAACAGGGGTGTGCCATGGGCTCCCTAGTTTCACCCATCATGGCCAATTTGTACATGGAAGAAGTGGAAAAGAGGGCTTTGTTATCCTACCCTGGAACACCACCAAGCCATTGGTTCAGATATGTGGATGACACCTGGGTGAAAATCAAATCTCAGGACGTACCACAATTCACGGATCACATTAACGCGGTGGACAGACACATCAAATTCACCAGGGAGGATATGAAAAGTGGCAGGTTAGCCTTCTTAGACTGTAAGATTTCCATCAGTAATGGGGGACATCTAAAAGCTGATGTGTACCATAAACCTACACATACGGATCAGTATTTAAGGTTTGACTCTCATCATCCACTGGAGCACAAACTGGGTGTCATTAGGACGTTACAACACAGAGCGAACACCATCCCCACTGACATAGCGGCCAGGGAGGCAGAAGAACAGCACATCAAGAAGGCCCTGAGTAAATGTGGTTATCCCAGCTGGACTTTTATAAAAGCTGGAAAGGCACCTAAAGAAAGCTCCAGCCGATCCAGGAGAGAAGGACAACCGCTGCCTAAGCGAAAACCTGTAGTGATCCCATATGTGTCAGGAGTATCGGAGCAGTTGAGACGCATTTTTTCTAAACACCGACTCTCTGTGGCTTTTAAACCCCAAAACACGCTGCGCCAAAAACTGGTCCACCCCAAGGATCAGGTCCCCCGACACAAACAGAGTAACATAGTGTACGCTGTTAAGTGCCAGGAGGATTGCCAGGATTTATACATCGGGGAAACCAAACAACCTCTGGCGAAGCGGATGGCACTTTGTTTTTTTGGGACAACACCATCTGTAAGTTGCGTTTGCAGTACTTCAGCATCTAGCTAGCCCTACTGAAGATTAGCAAGCATAAAGGTAGCAATGATTTTTAAGTGGCAGGTAATTTCAAATCCAAAGTTTTTTCAGCTCAGCAAACATCAGCAAACACACAAACTGTTTGTGTGCAGTTTTTGGTCAAGTGTGTTGTTAGCTAAAACTCCAGCTGCTGCAGTTCAAAGAGAGAACAAAGAAAGAGAGCTAACGTCACTCAGAGATGGAGAAAGATAAGAAAGACAGGACAGGAGAGGAAGAAGAGATTTAAAGGTAAGGATTGCTCAATCCTATTTGATAAAGTGGAAATTTAAAGCTTACATGTAAGTCGATGTAAAGCAGACTGTGTTATTTAAAGGTTGCATTAAAATAGCAATACTAATAGGATAAAGAGGTTAGTTTGCTGTAGTGTGATGGATTAAAAATCTTTGTTATTGGTGCACAGGGGCTGTGGTGTTACATGAAGGGTAGCAGACATTAATTTGAATGTTAGCTGATAATGTTTAGTGTCAGTTTTGGCTGGTGGTCATGGGTCACTTCCAATAAAATGGCACGAGGCTGGAGTAAAATACATCCATCAAATGGAAGACTTTATTAAAGAGAATACATGTTGACACATCAACACACAGAAAGAATCCAACCCCCTCAAAAGCAGCTGTCTTCCTTTTATACTCTACCATTCCAGCAAGCATATGGAAAACATAAACCTCCCCATGAGAAAACATCAACGACAATATACCACATGATAGACATATTCCAATGTGTTACAAATTCTATAAATAATTCAATAATATATAAACTTCAATCACTTCTATATAAATTAAAATGCCTTAACCACACTCCCCTAGCCTGGCACATTGGTTTGCTCCAGGAGCTTATAAGATTGAACTGCTTTTACTCTTTTGCTCCACATCCTGCAAAATAAGCCACCGGGAAAGATACGTACTGTTACCACTACAATAATCTATCTAGGACAGCGGTCCCCAACCTTTTTTGCGCCACGGACCGGTTTATGCCCAACAATATTTTCACGGACCGGCCTTTAAGGTGTCGCGGGTAAATACAACCAAATAACACTAGTACCAGTATTGAAAAAAAGAAGATTTATTCATAACACACATGAAAAGACCCAGGAAAACCGAGTTAACGATAAAAACGATAACAAAATAACGCTAAAAACCGATAAAAACCTTGAAAACCATACATTTCACACCCGAGCCTCAACTCTCGCGGACCGGTACCAAACGACTCACGGACCGGTACCGGGGCTGGGGACCGCTGATCTAGGATACTGCACGTGAGAAAAAAAATGATATAATTTCCAAATTTTGACATCTGACGGAGTCTGAGGGAAGGACAGATTTGATACTCTGAAATAAATGTAATTCATGGCAAAACGGTATCAAATAAATTTGTGAGTGTCAGGAGAATCTGAAAACATATTGTCAAAAGGCTTATGTCTCTACATTGCATCATTTGTGATTCGAACACCTGTCCGGGTAGAGACTTCCAGCTCTGATTTTGAGTGACATTTCTTAGCTAGAGTGGTACACTCTTGATTGTATGCAACCCTAGCAATGCATGTATTTTCTAAAGTATAAAAGTTAGAAATAGCAGACTACTGAGCAAGAAAGAGCAGAATAGCAGAATGGTTAAAATAACACAAAATTTGCAGAAGTAGTAATTGTTGGAAAGGCTGTCAGCTGTGTGGGGGCGAGTTGCACATTGAGCACATGTTCCAGTGATCAGAGTTGGAGCTAACACATAGCAAGAGCCACCTGGCAGACTGACTCAGCATGGGATGTCTACACACGGTGTGAGTTGTGTGCGTCGCTAAAGAACTGTGAGTAGACGTGGAGCCATGCCTGGAAAGGACAGTTTTAGTCTTTTATGCCAATTAGACATTTAGTGGATGTAGAAGTGCAATGTGTATCGACCTGTTCGCTATGTGGCTAGTTCATGCTTCTAATGCTACCTGTTATGCTACATACCTGCTAGCTGTAAGCTAAACGATTTGGTGTTTGTGATATATTGTTGTTGGGTGTATTGGCAATCAATGTCATGTACTGTATGGGTTTGGGAGTAGTGTATGAAACTCGTGCATGTAGATGTTCATATAGGAATTCCCATTTGTAGTTCTGGTGAGATTCGAAGAACGCTAATGCATCATAATTCATGACTTAGATGTTTATTACATTCAGTATTCTGTATATGTTCTGTTCACAGACCACACACCCACACCCCTCACCACTCTGTAAGCCTGCGGTTGCATGACTGTGTTGTTGTTGCTGTTAAGCTGAGGAATCACAGTAAAGACAGTATAACCTTTATCTGTGTCACGGTCCGGGGCAGCGGCCGTGTGGAGAGTGGAAGGAGGACCCAAAACGCAGCACTTATTCAGATGTGAGGGTGATTTATTGTTAATAACAAACACAAAGTGGAGATGGCAAACAGAACTAAGGACGAAACTAAACTGGGATAAACTACACAGAGGAGTGGCAAACCTGAACATGAAGGGAGAACAGCAGGGAGAACACGCAGAGGATTACACCAGGTAGGAACACAGACGACGCGACGAGGAGCAGAGGAAATCACACACTATAAGTACACAAAGAGACACTGGGAAATCACACACAGGTGGGGGAAACAGCTGGACCTGATTAACCTGACGAGACAGGGGAACACTAACACCAGGGACCAACAGAGGGAGCACAAACCCAGAACCCAGTATCTGAAATCCCAAAACACAAACCATCCCAAAACAGCCCATGAATAATAAAGAGAATAATAACAATAAGGGACACAAACACAAAGTCACTCAGTCATGGCCGCAGGACCATGACAGTACCCCCCCCCCCCCCCCCCCTCAAGGGCTGGCCCCTGACAGCCACAGAAACACACCACCAGATCCGGGCGGGCGGCAGGGGGCCCAGGACGGAGGGACCGGGCCAAGACCAAAGACGGAGGCCCCAGAGTCCCAAACAAATGTTCACAAAAAAAACCTCACAGGGGAGCAGAGTCCAAAACACAGTTCAGGTGGCCGGCCACGAAGAAGGCCGTGGCGGCGCGTAAAGAGTTCGGGAGGCCGTCCACGAAGAAGGCCGTGACGGCGCGCAAAAAGTTCAGGGGGCCGACCGTGCGGAAGGCAACGGCGGCCGCTCAGGCGAAGAGGGTCCGGGGGCCGGCCGTGCGGAAGGCAACGGCGGCCGCTCAGGCGAAGAGGGTCCGGGGGCCGGCCGTGCGGAAGGCAACGGCGGCCGCTCAGGCGATGGCGGTCCGGGGGCCGGCCGTGCGGAAGGCAACGGCGGCCGCTCAGGCGACGGCGGTCCGGGGGGCCGGCCGTGCGGAAGGCAACGGCGGCCAGTCAGGCGACGGCGCCCGGCCAGTAGCCTAGCCAGCAGTCTAGAAAACGGCCGTTTAGCTCCAGACCCAAACGAGGCTGGGCCAGGAGAGGCTGAAGGCACGGAAGCCGGGGCCGCAGCGGGCGAAGATGCTGAAGACGCTGCTGCAGGCGATGGTGCGGATGCTGAAGACGCTGCTGCAGGCGATGGTGCGGATGCTGAAGACGCTGCTGCAGGCGATGATGCAGACACGAAGGCTGGACCAGACGAAGATGCAGACACGAAGGCTGGACCAGACGAGGATGCAGACACGAAGGCTGGACCAGACGAGGATGCAGACACGAAAGCTGGGCCGGGCGAGGACGAAGCTGTAGCCGAAGCCGGGCTGGCCGAGGCTGAAGCAGAAGCTGAAGCTGGACCGGGCGAGGATGAAGCCGGACCGGGCGAGGATGAAGCCGGACCAGGCGTGGATGAAGCCGGACCAGGCGTGGATGAAACTGGACCAGGCGAAGCTGACGCTGGAGCTGAAGCTGGGCCAGGCGAGGATGAAGCTGAAGCTGGGCCAGGCGAGACTGACGCTGAAGCTGGGCCAGGTGAGGATGAAGCTGGACCAGAACCAGGCGAGGCTGAAGCTTCAGGCTGAGGCGTGGCAGTAGCAGGTGGTAGCGCTGCAGGTGATGGTACTGCAGGAGGCGGCGCTGCAGCCACAGGTGGAGAAGCAGCCGCAGGTGGAGAAGCAGCCACAGGTGGCCGGACGGGATCCTCGGGCCCCCCAGCCGACATGGCAGCAGGTGTGGGATGAGGCTGGACGAGCTCCTCGGGCCCCCCAGCCGAAGAAGCAGGAGGCCGGACGGGATCCTCGGGCCCCCCAGCCGACGTGGCAGCAGGTGTGGCATGAGGCTGGACGAGCTCCTCGGGCCCCCCAGCCGAAGAAGCAGGAGGCTGGACGGGCTCCTCGGGCCCCCCAGCAGGCGAAGCAGGAGGCTGGACGGGCTCCTTGGGCCCCCCAGCTAGTGAAGCAGGAGGCTGGACGGGCTCCTCGGGCCCCCCAGCAGGCGAAGCAGGAGGCTGGACGGGCTCCTTGGGCCCCCCAGCTAGTGAAGCAGGAGGCTGGACGGGCTCCTCGGGCCCCCCAGCAGGCGAAGCAGGAGGCTGGACGGGCTCCTTGGGCCCCCCAGCTAGTGAAGCAGGAGGCTGGACGGGCTCCTCGGGCCCCCCAGCGAAAACAGCCGCAGAACCAGTGGGCACCGGGGCCCCCGGCACACATGAAACAAAACCAGTAGGCACGTGGGCCTCTGGCACTTTTGAAACAAAACCAGTAGGCACGTGGGCCTCTGGCACATGTGAAACAAAACCAGTAGGCACGTGGGCCTCTGGCACACATAAGGAGGGCTGCAGCTGCGCAGAGCACTGACCCTGCTCAGGCAGTGACAGCCCAGTGCAGTTCACAGCTGGCATCTTGGCCACCAGGGGTCCAGAGTAAGCTGAGGGTAGTAACCCCGCCTCTGGGGAAGCCCCGGAGTGAGTAACAGTCACTAATGTTGCCAGCTGTTGAGGAACAGGTCCGTAATGTAACAGTTCATCTCCCTGCCTAGAAACAGCGGTGGAAAAACAGTGTGAAAACTGTGATTCAGCTATTACCGGAACCGTGGGTTGTAGCGATGCTAGCGGTGATGGTGGCGGCTGAGTGGCTAACTGGAGCGGCGGCAGAACAGGCAATTGCGCCCCCAGGGAGGCTAACGGCTGAGCTACTGACTGGGGAGCTTGTGGCCGAGCACTGAACTGAGCCGGAGAATGGCGATAAAGTCCTGGCTCAGAAGGGGTGGCAGAGACACAGTCTGTTAGTCTTGCAGAGGGTCTGTACACGCCCACTTGGGAAGGATCAGTCACCACGAAGGTGGGTAAGCGATCCATGCAGTCTCCCATCCCGCTCTGAATCGCCCCAGAAAACAAAGGCCCGGAAACTGGGGAAGCCAGAACATGTCGCTCGCTCACCGCCTCGGGCTGCTCGAAAGTAAAAGCAGACGGGGGGTGAAGTCCGAGGTCCAAAAGGAGGAACTCCCGCTCCCACGAACAAAGCGAGCCCAGAAGCCATGGGAGACCGGTCACCAGACGCTGTAGCCGCCTCTCTATAGCGCGCTGGGACGTGCCACCCGGGCTTTCCAGCCACAGGTCGATCAGCTCCTGTGTGGCATCGATTAGATTCTCCCGTAGCTCCTTGGACGGGTTAAGCGCTGCTGGGTCCATCTTGTGGTCGCGTCGTACTGTCACGGTCCGGGGCAGCGGCCGTGTGGAGAGTGGAAGGAGGACCCAAAACGCAGCACTTATTCAGATGTGAGGGTGATTTATTGTTAATAACAAACACAAAGTGGAGATGGCAAACAGAACTAAGGACGAAACTAAACTGGGATAAACTACACAGAGGAGTGGCAAACCTGAACATGAAGGGAGAACAGCAGGGAGAACACGCAGAGGATTACACCAGGTAGGAACACAGACGACGCGACGAGGAGCAGAGGAAATCACACACTATAAGTACACAAAGAGACACTGGGAAATCACACACAGGTGGGGGAAACAGCTGGACCTGATTAACCTGACGAGACAGGGGAACACTAACACCAGGGACCAACGGAGGGAGCACAAACCCAGAACCCCGCAGGACCATGACAATCTGTGCGTCCTGTGTGTTCTGACCGACACCCCAAGGTGAACACCACTGCTATTCAGCCAACGCCTATACAGTCCTGGGTTCAACCCAAATTAACAAGTAATAGAACAAAACACATACATAAGCAACTGGACGAAAAGAGGAAGAATGCAAATGGACAGAAACAGAACACAATCGTGTGAATTGTTTACAGTAATCACACAATTTAGCTGGGAGACTATAACACATGGGAGACACAGCAAGATAGAGATCACAACACGACACAATGACAAAAAAACTATGAGAAATGCTTTTTGTTTTGTTCATGAATAACACCATGTTGTGACAAAATTCACATTTTTTGAGACAATAAGCAGGCATTTAAGTACAAAGACAAAGCAACAAAACAAGACTGTGATATCTCATAAAGATTGCATTACAGTAAAGTCTTAATGCATGCTCAATCATCCAGGTAAGGAAAGAAGAGTTGATTCTGTTCATCTGGATGTAGCTTTTCAAGTGGGAGAAAAATTTCTTCAGTCATCCAAGTGACTTCTTTAGTCTCAGCTGACTGCAGGTTTCCCCAAGCTTATTAACAGTATATTTGCATAATAACTGAAACTAGCACCACTGGTGAACATTGGGCTGTGAAGTCAGTTTCTTGATTATTAATATGCAAATTGAACATTGATCAAGAACCACTGATCAAAGACCATTGTGCCAAAAATTGGTCCAATCCAAGGATTAGGCCATTCTTTCAATGAGATGGATGCACATTCTGGACAGGGAGAAACGCTGGTTAAGCGGGGAATCAAAAGTGAAATAGGAAAGAACATCTCTAAATCTAGGAGGGAGCCTGAGGGTACATGTCTTACGATCTCTTGTCATTTTACGATGCTCTAATTGAAGCCATTTCCCAACTTTTTGCATCCCATGTTCCATGGAAAGTATTCACTTTATAAACATATTCTAATATATAATGTTTTAGGATTAATATGCAGTGGCCTTCTCTCCTGTTTTTATTCATACTTATAATGCTTGATATATTTTAAATTCTTTCAAGTAGAAAAAGTGCTGCAGGTAGTACTAAGTGCATATTCAAATACAAAGACAAATGCAGTCATAATCCCAAACACAGCCCTGAGGAGTGCCATCAGATCTCAGTTTCCTGTTAAAAAGAGAACTGCTTGTGTCAGTATATTTTCACACAGTTCAGAGCTACTACACACAACTTCAGAGACTCTTGCAAAGCACTGATCACCTCAGAGACTTAAAGACCCAACTAAACCTCCAATACAGATAAAATCATGGATGAAGTCTATGAGAATGCAGAGGAAGTATTAGGTTGTCGCAGAAAGTCTAAAAGGGAGCATCAAACTGTGGAAGACATTTGCATGAATCATGAAGTGATCCAAACCGTACAACGTAAAACAACTGGACCTTCACCCCCAGGTAAAAAACACAAACCTATCTATAGATATTACAATTACGTGTTGCTAAAGTTTTGTGCACAAAACTAAACTAAAAATAAAACAGAGAATTCTATACAAACTGTCTGAAGAAAGTATACATATGCATGCATACATACATACGTGTACATGTACATAACATTATGGAATTTAATTAAATTTTTTAAAATTTTCTATTTTATCTATTTTGTTACGCGGGCATTTTGCCGTACCACGGGCAGAAATATTGCCGTTAAGTGCCTTCGTAACTTGAATTTTTCGTTAAATGGGGTCTTCGTAAGCCGGGGTTCCACTGTAATGGTATTTGTTTCGCTTCCACCAAGACCCATTCTCAGATGCAATAAGTCTCTCATACTACTTTTTAGATAAAAACAGCAATTGGTGTTATAATAAAATGTATAAGGATATAAAAAAAATTTATGATTAGACATATAACAAATATTTACTTCTACCTGTAGGTCCTGAAATTTTAAAGAAGAGTTCCTGCAGAGCTGCTGTGATTCTTCTGGGTCTGCTGTGTCTTTTCCTCCTGGTTGGACTCATAACTGTGGTTTTTCTTTGTGAGTACAACATGAATGTAAAGCATGCTAAAATCCTCACAGGTGATGTATTTATTTTATGATGATGTCCAACAGTCACCCAAGGCAAATCTCAGTGGGAAATGAAGACAGTGATACTACACAAGCTTTACGACAACGTGACCAGTGAGAGAAACCAGTTACAGACCAGTTTCAACAATCTGGTTAAAGAGAGAGACCAGCTCCAGAAAAGATTGGAAGACATGACCACAAGCAGAGACGACCTTCAATGTAATTATATCTTAATGCTTGATGGCAGATTTACCTCTAAGTCTTTAACACTTTAACAAATGTAGCTTTTTAAAAAGCATGGTGAGGCAAGAATCCTGGTTTTGTGTGGTGTGTGTGAAGTCTTCATGTTCTCCCTATGTTTGCATGGTTTCGCTCATTCTCTAGTGGGTTATGATAATTGGTGAATTCAAAATTCCCCATAAGTGTGAATGTAGTTGCAAATGGTTGTCTGTCTATCTCAGGGGTAGGCAACCTTTCTGATGATGAGTGCCATTTAAAATTTCCTCAGAGGTCAGTGTGCCATATGATTGCATTAGCAATAAATTTAATAACGCTCTATATTAACAGTTACACACTATATAGAACCACTTTATAGAATCATATTTGTTCGCAGATGTTGGCAGCTATCAGCGAATAGTTATCAGCTATTTTGAAACAAAAAAAAGACACTTTTTATCCCTAACAAGAACTCCATAACAGCAAGTGAACTGTACAACAGAAAATACAAATGCTATTTATGGTCTCCTCACAAGAATGATAAGAAAAATAAACTAATCCAATATGGCATGTCTGTTAATACAGAGACACACATGTTATGTGATCTCTGGTTTCCCACTCAGAGACACAGGTCTCCGAGTGTCCAGCATTCAGACGGCTACCTGAGGACATCATGTGAGAGAAAATCTGCTCACACAGATATGTAGAGCCAAATACTGTCAATAAGGCCTCTGCAATGTTCTGAAGACAGTTAAACTTGTCAGGTAGTGATGTCCAGCAGGTGAAACTGCAAGCTCCATGAACACGCACAGCTATGGATTACAGCTGCTTCGATGTTGCATTAACTGGCATTAACTCTGGAGCTTAATGCGAGACAAATCTAGCTGCTCATTAAAGATTTCTGGTTTGATCAGAAACGAAAACATTGGTCCATACACCTGAAAGTCACCCCCCCCCCAAAAAAAAAATATATATACATACATACATACATACACACACATATATATATATATATATATATATATATATATATATATATATATATATATATATATATATATATATATATATATATTTACTGTATATGTATGTATGTATATACACACACACTTTAACTGAAGTGCTTTGAATTTGTACCACTGATTGCTTCTTCCCATTATGAGCCTTCTTTAAAGGGTCTAACTGCGATTCTATGTATGCTACCTATCACAAAGCAAGCACAAATTATTATTCTGTTTTTCTTCAACAGATCGCCGAGAAAAAGTAATTTTCAGTGATAGTTTGTACCAGGTGTCTTCAGAGAAGAAATCCTGGCAAGAAAGCAGACAAGACTGTCTTCAAAAAGGTGCAGACCTGATGATTATCAACAGCCGAGAGGAACAGGTTTGTGTGTGTTCAAACTTAATACAGATGTGTGTAGAACAAAGAATTAAACACTGAATGAAAACAGCTGATACACTGATGCATCACTTTAAGTTCTGCATGTTTACATTTCATTTCTCTCTTTCTAAAAAAGAACTTTGTGAACGAGTTCAAGAAGAATTTGTGGATTGGACTGACTGACTCAGAGAGAGAGGGGACATGGAAATGGGTGGATGGGACTCAAACGAGCACAAGGTTGAAATAAAAATAAAATCTGTCTCTTGTCCATAAAGTCATTGTGCACTTTAACTAAATTAATTTGGTTAATAGCTTACTGAAAACAAAATACTGACTGAATTGTTGAGTTTAATTCATATAATTTTATCTGTATTACAGCTACTGGAATCAGGGGAATAAAGAGCCAAATGGTGGCACATGGCAAAATTGTGGAGAGATAGATAATTACAATATAGAAGACAGCTGGAATGATGCACCATGTTCCAATAGACAATTCTGGATATGTGAGAAGAGAGTTTCTCCTTAACTTAACATCCACACTCAACAAATACTGCAGAACATGGAGCCATGAGATGACCTCCTGAAATGAAGCTGAACAGAAAGCAGTGGACACTTACAGCGGGAAAAATAAGTATTGAACACGTCACCAATTTTCTGAGTAAACGTATTTCTAAAGGTATTATTGAAATAAAAATCTGTCAGTAACAACCCATCCAATCCACACATGCAAGGAAATCAAACCATAGATGTCTGTAAATTAAGTCATGTCTAATAATGAAAAATTACACAATGAGACAAGTACAGAACCCATGAATTGAACACCAGCTAAACTCTACCAGTAATAAGAAATTAATCCTGCCACTTAGTACAAATTAATATCAACTGGATCAGTCCCAACTGATGGGCTATAAAAAGCTGTGTCATTACCGAGGTTTCACATGAGAAACATCTTATGATGGGTAAAACCCATGAGCTCTCTTGAGAATGTTTCAACATCTCTTCCACTTCTGACTTCTTCATTCTGTACCACATTTCCTCTCTTGGCACCCTAAATATGCTTTCTCTATATCCACAAAGACATTTATGTGGTACTGATCTGGTGGGGGCGTAGTTCATACTTTATCACTGTCCTCATAAATGTCTTGCACATACATCTCTGCCACCCATGAGTTACTTATGTAATACCCCAGTTCCTCTTGTGCCTCTCAGAACAAGTGACAAGTTTTTTTCTCTTGTAGCAAAGGTGCACAACAAAAACTGTGGCTAAATATGTCCTATCATTTAACATGAAGTTTTATTTGATATTCTTTTATTTTACAACCAATGTATTGTTAAATAAGTTAAAGCATTTTGTTGTTTAATATCATGCTAAAGGATATTTTAGCTTGCAGTCTGAGGGGGGCAGGGATCAGACTATTACTCTGCTGTACTCTGTTTTTCTTGTATAAACAGCTTTGCAATCCAAAAATGTGTAATGTTATTTGTTTAGGTAACAATAATTAAATAATTAAACCAACTAATAAATAATTTATTAATGAATAAAAGACGTCTGTGCCACTTTTCTAACCTGGAAGCTGAGGGATGACCTGACAAAGAGACAATCCTCAGCACATTACATAGATGATGCATCCTCCTGGCAGCAATTTCAGAGCAATGACCACTCGTAATGATCTTTATATGCCCTTGTACAAGCAACACACTGTGTAGAAAAGTCAGCGTAGAGAAATTCAGGCAGTCAGCCTGTCTCACACTAATCAGAGAGCTCCTTACATCACACAGTGTGGTTCATTTGCATTGCTTTTTCTCCAACTTAATTTTAATGTAATTTAATTTAATTTAATTTAGAAAGAGGGAAAATACATAATGAACATATTAACAAATGTAAATATGCCAGATTATAGCCTTAGGCACATCAATTATATTGCACAATCCCCAATATTATACATGCCCTGACTGTCCTGATATTGATCTGACCCATTACAATACTTGTTTCCCTTTTTGTAATACATTTAACTCTTTTTCATGTCCAATGTAAGGCATGACTAATTAAACATGATTACGTGTTTGTGTGTCCCTCAGCCAACCTTTTAAGTGACTCTTAAAGATGGGGAGACTTGTACTTTCCCTCACTGACAGTGGAAGATGATTCCAGAAGCTCACTCCCTGATATGACAGAGCATTCTGTGAAAAGGAGGTCCGTCTAAATGCCAATTCACAATCACCTTTAATAGTGGCTCGAGTCAATCGAGACCCGGCAACACTGCTAGACTTTTGTTTAATTAGATCACTTATTGTTGGAGGCGCCAGACCATGTATAACTTTGCATATTAGACAGGCAGATTTAAATATTTTGAAATTAGTAAAATTTAGAAACTTGTATTTATCTAAAATTTGAAAATGGTGATATGAGAAAAGTTTCTTATGTAATATTTTCAATGCTCTTTTGTTGCATTATCAGGGACCAAGCAGTAAGGCATAAAGGACACAGGTGTTCAATTTAAAAAAAAAAAGGGGTTTTATTGATCCAAAAATATGAAGATATTTAACAAAGATTAAAAAAACACTTAAACAGGCAGACGAAAATAAAAGAGGTCAACTCAATAAACTAAAATCAAGATAACAATTAACAAAACCTCAAATAAACATAAGACAAACTGCCTTCCCAAAATGATCCACAGGGGAACTTAAATACTGGCTTAGCCAAACCAAATGACACACAAGGGGGGAAACAAAATGGCTGCCATATAACCAACTAATACAAAACAATTAAACAAACTTGAAACACCCCCCAGGCAATGAAGCATGTTGTCAGTGGTACTTCAGCTCTCCCTTTGCCACACTTTTTGCCAGCCAGGAAGGAGAAGCCAAACCCCAGGTAACTCAAACTAAGAAAGATGTATAAATATAACATAAAAAAGAACTTTGACCTTGCAGTGTTACTATGTGTGCACACCATATAAACATTAGAAGGTGTAATGAAAAAATAAAATTATTTAATAAACAAACGATATTGTATAATAAGTAGAATTACATTTAAAGTAGTGACTGCAAAGTAAACTAAAGTGAATCAACTGGTGGTGAGGTGTGGAGCTTACCATGTGTGGCTTGCCATCACTTGCATACTTCGATTGGCCCAATAGCAGCGAGACTAGTATGGGACCAACTTGTAATACAGTATTCAATATGAGCCAGTATCACAGAGTACAGGAATGTAATCGCTGCTGTGTCTGTTCATGATGTGTGGATATGTCTAAAGTTCCGTATGTTAACATTTACACTTTTCACTACATTTTCAACATGTTTTTTTAAAGGGATAATTTCGAGACTAGTAGCACTCCCAAATACTTAAATTCCTCAACATTAATTAGTTCTTGTGCACAAACGACCTTGTGCACAAGGTCCACGAGGTCCATTCATCCAACGTGTGAAACCTGCTGTGAGGCCAATTAAAGTGTGGCCAGAGGGGACAGACGCAGATTTAAAAACACTGGAATATGTTCACCCACACAGACCTGGACCAGTACGCCTCATCTGTACTGGATTACATCTCCAAAACCACAGACAGTGTCACCACCCAGAAACGGATTACCATGTACCCCAACCAGAAGCCTTGGATGAACCGGGATGTTCGTCTCCTCTTGAAGGCCTGCAACACCGCCTTTAGGTCAGGAGATGCACACGCCTACAGTACAGCCAGGTCTAATCTAAAGAAGGGTATCAAAAAAGCCAAACACCATTACAAAAAGAAGGTAGAAAAACACTTCTCCAACTCCAATCCCTGACGCATGTGGCAAGGACTCCAGACCATTACAGACTACAGGACCACCAACCCCTCCCCCACATCCTCTGATGTCTCCTTCCTCAACGAGCTCAACAACTTTTATGCTTGTTTTGAGCGAGGGAATCCCACAACCACAACCAAAGCAGACATGACGCCAGACCAACAACCTCTTACTCTGACTTCAGTTCAGCATTCAATACAATCCTCCCCTCACAACTCATCAGGAAACTGACAGACCTGGGCTTCAGTTCCCTCATGTGCATATGGTTACTGGACTTCCTGACCAACCGCTCCCAACATGTCCGGCTGGATAACCACTGCTCATCTACAATCACAATGAACACCGGTATACCACAAGGCTGTGTGATGATCCCTTTCCTGTACTCCCTCTTCACCCATGACTGCAGACCTGCCGATGGTTCTAACACCATCATTAAGTTTGCAGATGACACCACGGTGATTGGCCTCATCAATGACAACAATGAGGCCGCCTACAGGGAGGAGGTGGATCGTCTGGCTGAGTGGTGTGACACAAACAACCTGCTGCTCAACACCGAGAAGACCAAGGAGCTCATCGACTACAGGAGGAATGCTGACCCACATCCACCCATCTACATTAAGGGGACGGCTGTGGAGCGTGTGAGCAGCTTCAAGTTCCTGGGAGTCCACATCTCCGAGGATCTCATCTGGATGACCAACTGCTCCAAGCTGGTCAAGAAGGCTCACCAGCACCTCTTCTTCTTGAGGACTCTGAGGAAGAACCACCTGTCCTCAGACATCCTGGTGAACTTCTATCGCTGCACCATCGAGAGCATCCTGACCAACTGTATAACAGTTTAGTACCGGGAACTGCTCTGCCTCGGACCGGAAGGCGTTGCAAGGGGTTGTGAAAACTGCCCAGCGCATCGCCAGAGCACCACTTCCTGCCATAAAGGATATCTACAGGAAGCGGTGTCTGAAAAGGGCTGGGAAAATCATCAAAGACCCCAGTCACCCAGCACATGGACTCTTCACCCTCCTGCCCTCTGGGAGGCGCTACAGGAGCCTCCGGACTAAGACCACCAGGTACCAGAACAGCTTCTTCCCCACAGCTGTCAGACTCCTGAACTCTGCCTCCTGACATCTGACCCACGTTAAACACATGGACTGGACATACAAACACCCACAACCACCTACACACACACACATACACACAATAATAACATTCGACCATTCATGTGATTCAGTCAGATAAATAGAATGGTAAATGGCCTGTATTTGTATAGCGCTTTACTAGTTCCTAAGGACCCCAAAGCGCTTTACACATCCAGTCATCCACCCACACACACTGGTGATGGCAAGCTACATTGTAGCCACAGCCACCCTGGGGAGCACTGACAGAAGCGAGGCTGCTGGACACTGGCGCCACCGGGCCCTCTGACCACCACCAGTAGGCAACGGGTGAAGCGTCTTGCCCAAGGACACAACGACCAAGACTGTCCAAGCCGGGGCTCGAACTGCTTTTGATATGCAGTGTTGGGAAGGTTACTTTTAAAATGTATTCCACTACAGATTACAGAATACATGCCCCAAAATGTATTTTGTAATGTATTCCGTTACGTTACTCAATGAGAGTAACGTATTCTGAATACTTTGGATTACTTAATATATTATCATGCTTTTCACAACTACGTGAATTTACTATTGCTGTGTGATTTATTACTGTTACTTAAGGTCCGCGGCTCCGAACCATAGTAAAGGGACCTCTGGCTAATACGTCGGGTTCCCTGTCGGGCTCGTAGCTGAAAAATAGCTTTACTTTGTTGTGTGGGTCAACTTTTCTTGACCCACACAACAAAGTGAGAGGTGAGAGACAGAGAGAGGCGTTGAAAGGCTGCTCCAACAGAACCTATTGTATTGGAGGAAAACACGAACACAGTGTACAGTCGAGTCTTAATAGCCTACTTACAACTGGGCTCATCAGGCACTCTTTTTGGCTGCATTATGATATTTACCTGCTTCCATCTCCCGTTTCTGGTCGGTGACAGCTCGTACTTTTCCACTCTCCTTTTTCTCCCTCCTCGCGCTCACAGACACATAACGGGTATGGCAGTCCATTCTCCCTGCAGCACAGACTACACTGCCCGTGAGGCTACATTCTTTAGGGCTATGCCTGTAACACTCTGCCTATTGCCTTCATATTAAATCATTAAAAAAAATATTTCTTCACGTCATTATGAGACACGAGATTGAGATACAGGCATTAGAGCCTCTTAATGCGTGTTTTGTTTGGGTTTCCAAAAATAGAGAGGGCATAGACTAACATATGAAACAGGGAAACACCGCCGTGTAATCCCTGCATTTCAACAAAGTAACAGTATTCTGAATACCACCTTTTTAAACGGTAACTGTAACGAAATAAAGTTACTCATATTTTGTATTTTAAATACGTAACGGTGGTACATGTATTCTGTTACTCCCCAACACTGCCCATGTGTTTCCACTTCCCCTGATCACCTCCTGTCTGTATATAGTCTGTGACTTTTCATTCTTTGTAATGTTGTCTGTTATGTTTTACACCATGTTTCCAGGTTCCCGTGTTTAAAGTCCATTTTTTTTCATGTTTAATTGTAGTTTAACCAGTTTAGGTTAGTGTTTAGTTTCGTATTGGTTCACCTTGCCCTTTGTTTTGCACCTTTTGATCAGCCTTCAATAAACAGCTTGCCTTTTGTTAAGATATAGATTTGCTTCTAAGTGTCTGCATTTGGGTCCTCCTCCTGTCTCCACATGGCCTGCCAGTGCAGACAGTGACAGCACTAGAAGATACAAAACTTTCAGACTGACTCTGCTGGAGGAAACAGGGCCGTAAATTTCTGGGTTTAGAGAAGCTCTCTTTCCCCTTTTCCTTTCTCCCTCCCTATCTCTGTATGCAGGCCTGACCGGAGTGCAAGAGGTGGTTGCCACAATAATGAGAGTGTTTCCTGCAAAAGGGTAATCTCTATATAAGGAGATGTCCAGAGAGGTGCAGAGGAAGAAACGTGAGCTGGTATGAAACATAAGGCCACCCTCAACTGATTCTTCCAGTCATGTTTTCATTCGGTTTCAGTGACCCGCAGTAAAGATGTTTACTGTCTGTGTGTTGTGCTCTTTGTTCATTTGGGCCCCCTGAGTGAGCAAAGAGACACGCTAGCCATTTTTCAGCTTGAACCTTTAACTGCTAAATAAATTTAAGAAAATGCACTTAGAACATATTTGTCTCCTCTGTCTCGAAAATGAACACAACATTTGTCTGATTTTTTTTTTAATTATTATTTTGTGTATTATTCTTCTAAGTTGTGTTTTTGGTGATTTCTTTCAGTGGTATATTATTTTATATTATTTATTTTATGCTTTTTGTTGACTAAGTTGATATTCTAAAACAATTTATTTCATTTGATTTATTACATTATTTGATTTATTACAAGGTCTACAAATCTCCTTCCAGTATGGCTGGAGGAGGGCCGGCCATAGCAGATGCACAACACGTACAGTTCATGGTTTTCTGTATTTCTATATATTACAGTGTTTGAAAGTAAAGAGCCCGGAGATCCAGAACTGTCTTCTGCCTCTTACTTATGAGCCAGAACACAAAGCATTGGCTGGAGTAATGCACACGAATGGGTTACAATAACAATGCATGTGTTTTCTAAAGAGTAAAAGTTAGAAACAGCAGAATATAGAGCAGGAAAGTAGAATGGTTAAAATAGCACAAATTCGCAGAAGTAGTAATAGAATAAAACAAAACACGTATGTAAGCAACTTGAAGGAAAAAGAGGAAGAATAAAGAATAAACAGAAACAGAACACAATTGTGTGAATTGTTTACAGCATTTACAGAATTAATAAACAGCTTGGAGACTATACACAAGGGAGATAGCAAGATGGACATCACAACATGACACCATGAGAAAAAAAATGCTTTTTGTTTTTTGCATGAATAACACCTTGTTGTGACAAAATTCACATTTTTTTTTGAGACAATGAGCAGGCATTTGAGTACAAAGACAAAGCAACAGAACAGGCTGTTACAGGCTGCCGGATACTGGCACCACCGGTCCCTCTGACCACCACCAGTAGGTAACGGGTGAAGTGTCTTGCCCAAGGACACATTGACTGAGACTGTCGGAGCCGGGGCTCGAACCAGCAACCTTCCGATTACAAGACAAACTGCTAACTCTTGAGCCACGATCGTGCATTTATCTCTAACAACATTTTTGTCTCTTTAACACTTTAACAAATGTAGCTTTTTAAAAAGCATGGTGAGGCAGGAATCCTGGGTTTGTGTGGTGTGTGTGGAGTTTGCATGTTCTCCCTATGTTTGCATGGTTTCACTCATTCTCTAGTGGGTTATGATCATTCAAAATTCCCCATAAGTGTAAATGTAGTTGAAAATGGTTGTCTGTCTGTGTGTTAGCCCTGTGTCAGACTGCCAATCTGCCTCTGAACACATGCCAATCCCCCCGCGGCCGAGGTAAGGATAAGTGCTATAGAATGGATGGACAGATCTTGAGAAAGGCCTTTGAAAAGTAAAGTTGTAAATGTAATGTCAATTTGAACTAAATCTAATGTGAGTGAAAATATCAACATTCTATATGTTCACATTTAGACAGTTTCTAATAGCTTGTTGATTGTTAAAACCTGCATAGACAAACAAAAACAAAAAAAGAGTTTAGCTGACTTCTTAGCTCCAATTATATCTGCAGCCTTCTTCAGTTCTCACACAGCTGAATATAGATGTGGTGATGCTTGTAACACCATCAAGACTTCAAAACAAGAAGAGGACAAAAGAGAAAAGATCATTTCTCTCTAACTTCTCTCTAACTCTAAGTGGTGGTTTTCAGTGACAATTGCTGACTCGAACAACATTATTAGAGACAAATTATTAGATGTGAAAGCACTCCCTCTGAGGCCACACAACACAAAATTGTAAAATGTTTAACATATACAGCACATACAGTTTCAGGGAATTTAGATCTAGATTTTACATAAGACTTGATAAATTGTGCTTAGTCATGTGTATATTTACTGAAGTGCTTTTAATTCTATGTATGCTACCTATCACAAAGCAAGCACAAATTATTATTCTGTTTTTCTTAAACAGATTGCCAAGAACACTGGGTGGCCTTCAGTGATAGTTTGTACCAAGTGTCTTCGGAGAAGAAATCCTGGGAAGAAAGTAGACGAGACTGCCTTAAAAAAGGTTCAGACCTGATGATTATCAACAGCCGAGAAGAACAGGTTTGTGTGTGTGCAAACATAGATGTGTGCAGAAGAAAGGATGATGATACATCACTTTAAGTTCTGAATGTGTACATTTAATTTTTCTCTTTCTAAATAAAGAACTTTGTGAACAAGTTCAAGAAGCATTTGTGGATTGGACTGACTGACTCAGAGACAGAGGGGACATGGAAATGGGTGGATGGGACTCAAATGACTACAAGGTTGAAATAAAAATTTAATCTCTTTCTTGTCCATAAAGTCTGTTTATGTAATCAAATACATTAACAAAAATTATTTGGTTAATATCTTGTTACTAAAAACCAAAGACTGACTGACCTGTTGAGTTTAACTCTTATAATTTTATCTGTATTTCAGCTACTGGAATAGTGGGGAACCAAATGGTGGCAGAAATGAAAACTGTGGAGAGATAAAAACTTACAACTCAGAAAACAGCTTGAATGATGCACCATGTTCCAGTGCAAAATTCTGGATATGTGAGAAGAGAGTTTCTCCATAATTTAACATCCACGCCCAACAAATACTGCAGAACACAGAGCCATGAGATCAACTTCTGAAATGAAGCTGAACAGAAAGCAGTGGACACTTACAGCGAGTAAAATAAGTCACCAATTTTCTGAGTAAATATATTTCTAAAGGTATAATTAACATAAAATTCTTGCCATGTCAGTAACAATCCATCCAGTCCATACAAGTCATTATTACAAGCATGTATAATAATGAAAAATGACACGGAAAAAGTATTGAACACATGAAAAAGGTGCAAAAAGGCATGGAGAGCTGTGACACCAGCTGAACTGTATTAGTAATAAGAAAGCAATTCTGTCACTTAGGCAAGTTACTATCA
The DNA here is from genome assembly GCF_964374335.1 of Astatotilapia calliptera. NCBI lineage: Eukaryota > Metazoa > Chordata > Actinopteri > Cichliformes > Cichlidae > Astatotilapia > Astatotilapia calliptera. Next base: position 14,645,844 of record NC_137427.1, on the reverse strand, counting down.
GCTGGTTCAGTCTCAACTGATGGGCTATTGTTAGATTTGTATTTTTGATTATCATTTATGCTTAGAAATATCTACTCATATATGCGTAGAGTTTTATAATCAATGTCATGTTGGTAGAGGTTTGAGCCTTACTAGTCTGCAAACACTTTGTGTGCATTCCAGAGTGTTCTGGCATTCCCACCCACACCCTTGGAGCATGGGAGAGGTCGTACCTTCTCTTATTGTTTTATGGTAGGATAAACGCAGCTATGTCAGTTTTAGGCTAAGTGCCTTTTGTTTAGATGAACTGCTGGACTTCCAGACCAGCAGGTTTAGCGAAGTCGTTTATGGGGTCACACTCTGACCCCCCCCCCCCCCCACACACACACACACACACACACACACACACTTACACACACTTACACAACGCACAGGCAAGGTACTCTTTGTTTGTATGTAGATTTCATATGTTAATGAAGCTATGTATATTCATGTAACCTCAATAAAAGAGCAGTGTTACGGGGGAGCAGACGAGAGCGACTGGGGTCAAGTGAAAGAACGGCGCTTGTCGTGGTTCTCTCCCTCATATATGAGTAACACAAAGAACTTTGCCTACTTGGTGTTTAATGCTTTTTGCTGTGTAACTGAATTGTCTTGAACGTTCCAGCGAATGGGGTTAAGCTACAAACCTATCAACTATAAAAAGCTGTGTCATTACTGAGGTTTTGCTCAACAAACATCTCATGCTGGGTAAAACCAATGTGGTCTCTTGAGACTGTTGCAACACATATTGATAACATTGGTTACAGAAGGATTTCTAAACTACTGAAGGTTGCAGTGAGCACTGTTGGGGTAAAAAAAGAAGTTGAAAGAACATCATTTCACCATAAATCGATCAAGACCTGATGATCCCAAAAAGATTTTAGACAGAGAAGTGAAAACGATTATTAAAAGAGACGTTCAAGGCCAAGGACCCCTTGCAGAAAGCTACAGAAACTAGCTGATACCAGTGGCGGAGCGGGGAGGTGGCTTACTGGGCTTAAGCCCGGGTTGTTTTTTCAGAAGCCCGGGGTCTTTTGGAGTGTAATTTTTTCATAGTTAGATGCCTGGCTGACAACTGTATAAAACAAAAACTACACACAACATTCGAAGCACATAGTGCACACTGTGGGAATTTACGACTGTGCGTAAATCCCCCCTAATATTGGTATGATCCGAGCTCAGACACTAAGTGACTGAGCGAGGGGGCGGGGGGAGCTGCTGCCTGCGAGTGCGCTGTTGGAGAAACGGAGCCAGTAGTGATGGTAAATTTGATTCTTTTTACTGAATCGAGTTTTAATGAGTCACTCACCAAAGTGAATCGGTTTTTGAGTCATTTGATTCACTGAGTCAGTCGACCAGAGAGTGCAAAAAATGTACATTTTCACTCAAACTTAATTTGTTTCTCTTTTCATCTAAATCCTACTGCTAAGATGAATGATTCTAAAAGAAAACAACTATTTTATAGAGCAAAAAAGAGCAAAAACATTTCTAAAATTAAGCAATTTCCTATCAAAATTGCTTAATAAACATTTATTTATTTTTATTTTATTTTATTTTATTTTATTTTATTTTAATATATTTTTATTTTTTATTTTATTAGTATTTTCCTTAAATGTGTTAAATATATATTTTCTCATCTAAATGTCCACTGAGCTGTGAGCCAGGGGGCGGTAATGTGCCTTAACATTGGTTGCCAACCAAGAAGAAGAAGAAGCTGTGAGCCAGGAGGGAGGGAGGGGGTGAGTGAGTGAGTGAGTGATTCGTTCGCTCTATGATTCAGCACTGGAGGGAGGGGGTTAGTGAGTGAGTGAGTGATTCGTTCGCTCTATGATTCAGCACAGGAGGGAGGGGGTGAGCGAGTCCTGAGTGATTCGCTTACGCTTACGATTCAGCACAGGAAGGGAGGGTGTGAGTAGCTCAAATGTGTTGTTAGCATGTTAGCAGAGCGATGCTACTGTGAACCGAGCTATTTTCTTGATGTGAGCTTCTACTCAGGGTTTTTTCTTCCAGTTCAGAGCAGAATTTTTTTTGTTACGATACTGGATGTTTTTTTTTTCTCCACAATTTTAATTATAAGCTAGATACATTGCTGCTAACAGCAACAGGGATGACCCAGTGAGTCACTTGGGCTTGTGAATCATGATTCATGAGTCAGTAAAGTGATGCTCGAGTATTGAACGATTCGTTCATGATTCGCGCATCACTGGGAGCCAGGCAGACAGAGGAGAACTGAAGTTCCACCAGGTACCAAAGCAAATCATTCGTACTGTACAAATAATGTAAATATGATGGTGTATCACGAAAGATTGATATCAAACTGATCACTTGACCCATATTACGTTACTTGCTCTTCAAGTGAATCAACAAACGGCAAAGTGAAAAGCCGAACAGTCTTAGCTTACATGTGTGTTTATTTCATATTTTCAGTTGTTACCCTCCATGGCTAAATAAATCGGTTTCAGTAATGTACTGATATACAAGAATGGACATAAGTGGCTTCTTTCAAAGAAAAAACTCAGGTAGGTGTTATTTTATATATTATGTTTTGTGTGTTGTTCAGTATATTTCTATGCAAAACAAGAGGAATTTCAATACACAGCAGTATATTCACAGTTTAAACCAGATATTTACATACACTTTATGGAAAACACAAGAACATTTTTTTTACTGTACAACATCAATTTAGAGTAAACTTGTTTTGTTTTGGATAAATAAATATTGAAATATCTTTTGAATTAGTTAAATGTCCGAATAAAGAGAGACAGAGCTGTCTATTTTCTATCACTTTCATGAAATTTAGGAGTACATGTACACTAAGTTTATTGTTAATTAATAAGAAAGCTGCAGACGATTCCATTCTGAGCTGAAGAAGCTTCTGATAGGTTAGTAGAGTCCATGTGAGTAAATTGGTGGCACAGCTGTGGATGCATATAAGGCAAAACACAGAGCCTGTTTCTGTGACATGGGAACATCAAGAGATGTCAACCAAAACACCAGGAAAAGAACTGTGGAGCTCCATAAGTGTGGCTCAATTTTGAATACATTTTGGTGCCATTTACAATTAAGAAATACAGATAGTTTCTCTCTTTACTCTTAAAGTTAACAAATATGTTTTTTATATTTATCAATCTAAAAAAATAAACATTTAGTCGGATTTGATGTTACAATTAAAAAAGTATTTGTGGTTTTATCTGACGAGTTTGTAAATATCGGGTTTCAACTGTATATTTGATGATGTTGGTGTTTGGCTTGATTGTCAGCACACAGAGAGAGAGAGGAACAGAGATGGAACAAGAGCAGGTGAGACACACATGTTAGTCAAATGGTTGTTTACCAAAAGTATCACCGTATCATAGGTCCTCATGTATCTCGTACCTAGTGTTTCTTTTTAGGTTTGTTATTTTTCAAATTCTATATTTATTACGTTTTGCAGCTTGTTTGCACAACAAGTTCAAATAATTATATAAACTTTTCTCAATCTAAATAGTGGACTTTGGTAGAATTAAAAAATAAGTGTAGTGCAGGTCTATGATGATATTTAGTGCTACTATCATCTAGTTTTGATTCTGATTCTTTCAGTCATTTCTAACCCCCCCACCCCGCCCCCCACCCCCAAATTCCACATGCGTACTACCCATTAGGGCTAAGCCCCGGGTGTATCAAATGTCTGCCTCCGCCTCTGGCTGATACAATCATTTTGAAGGAAATAAGTAATGCACGCAACTGCCGTGGCCTGTGTAAACGTTCAATGTAGAATACTCCATTGGTGAAGAAATAGCATATTAAAGCGCATTCAGAGTTTGCTGAACCACACTTTGACAACCCTGCGCGCAGCTGCTTAAAGCTGTAGCGTCCAGATTACTTACGTAGTCAGCTACTTCCATGCAACTGATATAAGATGCGTTAAGCTGAACACAGCTTCAACCGTCTGTTTGTTGAAAAATAGTAAGGGACCGCATTTTCTTGTTAGTAACTGTAATGGCGTTGTAACGATAGGAGTAGTAATTAGTTAGATTACCCGTTACTGAAAAAAGTAACAGCGTTACTGATGGCAACTAACACCGTTATTCCCATCACTGCTTATAATGTGTGATATATTTTAAATTCTTTCAAGTGGAAAAAGTGCTGCAGCTAGTACTAAGTGCATATTCAAATACAAAGACAAATGCAGTCAAAACCTCTAACACAGTCCTGAGGAGTGCCATCAGATCTCAGTTCCCTGTTAAAAAGAGAACTGCTTGTGTCAATATATTTTCACACAGTTCAGAGCTACTACACACAACTACAGAGACTCTCGCAAAGCACTGATCACCTCAGAGACTTAAAGACCCAAATAAACCTCCAATGCAGATAAAATCATGGATGCAGTCTATGCGAGTACGGATGAAGTATTAGCTTGTCGCAGAAAGTCTAAAAGGGAGCATCAAACTGTGGAAGACATTTATGTGAATCATGAAGTGATCCAAACCATACAACGTAAAACAACTGGACCTTCACCCCCAGGTAAAAACCACAAACCTATCTATAGATATTACAATTACGTGTTGCTAAAGTTTTGTGCACAAATCTAAAAATAAAACTGAAAATTCTATACAAACTGTCTGAAGAAAAAAGACTTAATTCAGGAAAAAGTAATCTAGAGTCTGGCTTGCTGTAGTGTTACTGTAGTTTTGGATTTTTTGCTGGGTGTTAATTTTGATCGAGATATACAGTTTTGTTTTGTTTTTATCTGGGTTTACACTCAGCTGTTTTCCAGAATGTGTGGGTTTTTCAGTTTAGTTTTTATTTAATGTCTGTATTTACTTTAGTTTTGATTAGTTTCAAGGTTAATTTAAACACCATTTGGAACGAGCGCTGAAGAGAAAACAATACAATACAAATACTTTGAAACTAACAGTATTTGTGTCGTTGCCACCAAGACTCATTCTCAGATGCTGATTTTAGATAAAAATAGTAATTAGTGTTATAATAAAATGTATGAGGATATAAGGCTGTGCGATATGACCAAAATCTCATATCCCGATATAAGAATTCTATCATCCCGATAACAATATAAATCACAAAAATGTAACATTTTCTGTAAATTCTGTGAATCTCGGGCAGCTCGACTTGCGGGAAGTGTTTCCAGCTGCACGTCAGGTAGCTGGAGTCGAGTGATGTAACCGATGCATGCAGTGGCGGTCCTAGCCTGTTTGGCGCCCTGGGCGAACACCCCCCCCCCCCCACACACACACACACACACACACACACAAAACATATTAAGTATTGTACATTAACATAAAACTGTTATACACACACACATATGAAGAGAGAGAGAGAATGCATTGTATGCAAACGGCTACCAAACAGCCATCATAATTCGTCATACAATGAGAACAGGACAAATCAAAAATTGACAATGACTAATTAATATTAGAATCTGTAACATAATGTATTGTTCAAGAGTTTAGTCTGTTACTGTTACTATTTTTACCATTTCTTTTTGGAGCAACTGTAATCCACATCATTTGCTTAGGGATTAATAAAGTATTCTGATTCTGATTGTTTCAGGATACATGACCTGCCATTATCCACTGATACATCTGCTTACCTGTATCTTTTGTTCGTTTCTCCTCCACTTCTTTTCTCTTTTTTCTAAACTGAGCACCTGATGGCTTTGAACTTTTCTTGTCCATCTTCCGTAGTTTTTAATTTTGCACTCCAGTATGAACACCCATCCCTCAAACCGAGGATCACCACAACATAACCTAACAGACCTTCACCTTAGTTCACAGAATTACTTTGTCTAGGGTGCATTTCTGAGATTTCACACAACCCAGGATTCAAATCATGAATACATAATGGGCTTGGATTTACATCATTATAAATGAAATGTGCTCTATTTGGAAGCAGCCACCCCCCTCCCCTTTCGACGGGTTGTGTGTGAAACTTTAAACCCTCAAACTGTAAATTATAAATTTTAAATTGTTATTGATCCCTTTACCCCTGGTCCTAAAGTGTATATTTATTTTCTTACTCTTCTTATATTTATTGTTTGTTTACTTGCACTGCTGTAACTGGAGCCCCGTCGTCTCGTCTCTCTATATACTGGACTGTATGTAGTGGAGATGACAATAAAGTTTACTTTGACTTCAGCAGCAAGCAGGCGCACCGAGGGCTCTCGCGCTCACTTTTCGCGTATAGAATTTTGAAAAAACATCGGTGCAAATTATAAGTCTGTATCATAATGTCTGGTGTATTCGTGTTTGTTGGTTTGTTTTTATTTTGTTTTATTTTGCGAGTTGGTTATTAGATGCTGCTCCAGCCGGTCAAAGAATTTTTGCGACACCACGAAACAAACGATAGCATAAAATGAAACAATAGACGTTTTTATATCGTCATCTGATATATATCGTTATATCAAACAGCCCTATGAGGATATAAACATATTTTATTATTAGACATATAACAAATATTTACTTCTACCTGTAGGTTCTGAAGATGTAAAGAAGAGTTACTGCAGAGCTGCTGTGATTCTTCTGGGTCTGCTGTGTCTTTTCCTCCTGACTGGACTCATAGCTGTGGTTTTTCTATGTGAGTACAACAGAAATGTAATTAGCATGCTAAAATCCTCACAGGTGATGTATTTATTTTATGATGATGTGTCCAACAGTCACCCAAGGCAAATCTCAGTGGAAAATGGAGACAGTGATACTACACAAGCTTGCTGACAACGTGACCAGCGAGAGAAACCAGTTACAGACCAGTTTCAACATTCTGGTTAAAGAGAGAGACCAGCTCCAGAAAAGATTGGAAGACATGACCACAAGCAGAGACGACCTTCAGAGAAAGCTTCAATGTAATTATATCTTAATGCTTGATGGTAAATGGCGTGTATTTGTATGGCACTTTACTAGTCCCTAAGGACCCCAAAGCGCTTTACACATTCAGTCATCCACACATTCACACACTGGTGATGGCAAGCTACATTGTAGCCACAGCCACCCTGGCGCGCACTGACAGAGGCGAGGCTGCCGGATACTGGCGCCACCGGTCCCTCTGACCACCACCAGTAGGTAACGGGTGAAGTGTCTTGCCCAAGGACACATTGACTGAGACTGTCGGAGCCGGGGCTCGAACCAGCAACCTTCCGATTACAAGACAAACTGCTAACTCTTGAGCCACGATCGTGCATTTATCTCTAACAACATTTTTGTCTCTTTAACACTTTAACAAATGTAGCTTTTTAAAAAGCATGGTGAGGCAGGAATCCTGGGTTTGTGTGGTGTGTGTGGAGTTTGCATGTTCTCCCTATGTTTGCATGGTTTCACTCATTCTCTAGTGGGTTAGGATCATTCAAAATTCCCCATAGGAGTAAATGTAGTTGAAAATGGTTGTCTGTCTGTGTGTTAGCCCTGTGTCAGACTGCCAATCTGCCTCTGAACACATGCCAATCCCCCCGCGGCCGAGGTAAGGATAAGTGCTATAGAATGGATGGACAGATCTTGAGAAAGGCCTTTGAAAAGTAAAGTTGTAAATGTAATGTCAATTTGAACTAAATCTAATGTGAGTGAAAATATCAACATTCTATATGTTCACATTTAGACAGTTTCTAATAGCTTGTTGATTGTTAAAACCTGCATAGACAAACAAAAACAAAAAAAGAGTTTAGCTGACTTCTTAGCTCCAATTATATCTGCAGCCTTCTTCAGTTCTCACACAGCTGAATATAGATGTGGTGATGCTTGTAACACCATCAAGACTTCAAAACAAGAAGAGGACAAAAGAGAAAAGATCATTTCTCTCTAACTTCTTTCTAACTCTAAGTGGTGGTTTTCAGTGACAATTGCTGACTCGAACAACATTATTAGAGACAAATTATTAGATGTGAAAGCACTCCCTCTGAGGCCACACAACACAAAATTGTAAAATGTTTAACATATACAGCACATACAGTTTCAGGGAATTTAGATCTAGATTTTACATAAGACTTGATAAATTGTGCTTAGTCATGTGTATATTTACTGAAGTGCTTTTAATTCTATGTATGCTACCTATCACAAAGCAAGCACAAATTATTATTCTGTTTTTCTTAAACAGATTGCCAAGAAACATGGGTGGCCTTCAGTGATAGTTGGTACCAAATTTCTTCAGAGCAGAAATCCTGGGAAGAAAGTAGACGAGACTGCCTTAAAAAAGGTTCAGACCTGATGATCATCAACAGCCGAGAAGAACAGGTTTGTGTGTGTGCAAACATAGATGTGTGCAGAAGAAAGGATGATGATACATCACTTTAAGTTCTGAATGTGTACATTTAATTTTTCTCTTTCTAAATAAAGAACTTTGTGAACAAGTTCAAGAAGCATTTGTGGATTGGACTGACTGACTCAGAGACAGAGGGGACATGGAAATGGGTGGATGGGACTCAAATGACTACAAGGTTGAAATAAAAATTTAATCTCTTTCTTGTCCATAAAGTCTGTTTATGTAATCAAATACATTAACAAAAATTATTTGGTTAATATCTTGTTACTAAAAACCAAAGACTGACTGACCTGTTGAGTTTAACTCTTATAATTTTATCTGTATTTCAGCTACTGGAATAGTGGGGAACCAAATGGTGGCAGAAATGAAAACTGTGGAGAGATAAAAACTTACAACTCAGAAAACAGCTTGAATGATGCACCATGTTCCAGTGCAAAATTCTGGATATGTGAGAAGAGAGTTTCTCCATAATTTAACATCCACGCCCAACAAATACTGCAGAACACAGAGCCATGAGATCAACTTCTGAAATGAAGCTGAACAGAAAGCAGTGGACACTTACAGCGAGTAAAATAAGTCACCAATTTTCTGAGTAAACATATTTCTAAAGGTATAATTAACATAAAATTCTTGCCATGTCAGTAACAATCCATCCAGTCCATACAAGTCATTATTACAAGCATGTATAATAATGAAAAATGACACGGAAAAAGTATTGAACACATGAAAAAGGTGCAAAAAGGCATGGAGAGCTGTGACACCAGCTGAACTGTATTAGTAATAAGAAAACAATTCTGTCACTTAGGCAAATTACTATCACCTGGTTCAGTCTCAACTGATGGGCTATAAAAAGCTGTGTCATTACTGAGGTTTTGCTTAACAAACATCTCATGATGGGTAAAACCAATGTGGTCTCTTGAGACTGTTGCAACACATATTGATAACAGAAGAATTTCTAAACTACTGAAGGTTCCAGTGAGCACTGTTGGGGTAAAAAAAGAAGTTGAAAGAACATCATTATACCATAAATTGATCAAGACCTGATGATCCCAAAAAGATTTTAGACAGAGAATTGAAAACGATTATTAAAAGAGATGTTCAAGGCCAAGGACCCCTTGCAGAAAGCTACAGAAATTAGCTGATACAATCATTTCAAAGGAAATAAGTAATGCACACAACTGTCATGGCCCGTGTAAATGTTCAATGTGGAATACTCCATTGGTGAAGAAATAGCATATTAAAGCGCATTCAGAGTTTGCTGAACCACACTTTGACAACCCTGTGAAATACTGTTAGAATATAGTCTGGCCAGATGAGACTAATACATAGCATGTTTGAAGGTCAAAAGTCATATAACCCAATAAACACCACACAAATAATGAAGTTTGGAGGTGGGTTCATCATAATGTTGGGTTATTTTATTTTTCAACATTCAGTACTGGCATCTTTCATATTATTGAAAGGAGGATGAATGTAAAAATGTACTGTCGCGAAATCGATCAATGTAGAGCAGTGTCACAATCCACGGAGGCCCCAGAAAAGTGCAATCAAACGGTGAGTTTATTAACAGCTAGGAGAAAACATCAGCATATGTCTTCTGACAAAAATACATATGGAGAACACTTATAAAGCAGCGGGAGAGCTGCAGCGGAGCTGCAGCGGGAGAGCTGCAGCGGGAGAGCTGCAGCGGGAGAGCTGCAGCTCTGAGTGCGAATGTACAGCAACCGTGTAGGGATTAATAAAAACTTATCAAAATGCCACTGGGTCTGCCGTGTATGTTTACAAAGACATTAGTTACAGTGAATGGTACATCTTGTACATCTTTAATGGCTATAAACAGACATAGAACTTCTCTTTTCTATAACACCTTCCATACAAGGTAATAAACTTCAAGCCCTCAGGGTCTCTGGGGCAAATTATTGACTCTGGTCATCTGTTACCAAGTAGACTAAAATACAGTTAGAAGCTAAATGAGTTAAGGCCTCAGGCCTGACACATTCCTAGATTATATGTGTTATTGTAAGCATGTATTGCAGTTATCCTTTATGCTCTAGTCTCTAACACAATAGATTGTGAAGACGTCACGCTTCACAAAGCTTAAGACCCTCTGTAGACTAAGCAACAACTCTTAATGAGCACAAATACTATGCAATGTGTATGAAATACTTCTGACTGTACTTGTAAAAAAAAGTTAACATAATGGAAGGATCCTCAAATGAACATCTTCAATAAACAACTTTAATGCAATATCAATACTGTGAGAAATATTATTAGATGAAATAATGCTGTAAAGAATGTTATCAATGCGATTATAATGATGCAGATTATATGGCAGCAATAAAAGAATTTCTGTATCTCCACAGTACCAAGATTTTCTTGATAAACATCTGCTGCCATCTACCAGGATGATGAAAATGAAACGAGGGTGGATGTTTCAGAAAGACAATGATCCCAAACACAAAGTTAAAGAAACTCTTAGCTGAAAGAAAATGGAGCTGCTAGAACAGCCCAGCCAATCGCCTGACCTGAATCGAGCTGAAAATCTATGGAAAGAAGCAAAGCTCAGAGTTCACAGAAGGATCTACAGAACCTTCAGGAGTTGAAGATAGTTTGTGTGAAAGACTGAGCCAAAATCACACCCAAGCAATGTAAGTAGGCATCGTAATTAAAGCAATCATCGCAGACAAAGGCTTTTGTATGAAGTATTAAATACATTTGAGTAAGCATGTTTAATACTTTCCCCCTGTGTTATTTCTCACTTTTAAACATAACCTAATCTATGCATATCTATTGTTTGATTTCTTTACATGTGTGGATTGAATGGGTTGTTACCGACATCTGATGGAAATTTCATGGCGGTTGCACACCTACAAATACATTTACCTAGATGTGTGTAATACTTATCCTTATATCCAGGATCTTTAACCAGCAGGGGATCTGCTTTAACGTGACTTGTTATTACACTAGATTGTAAGCTATATTTGATTTAAAAATTACACATTTAAAAAGGAGAATGCTTAATTAATCAATGCTGTGCTTAAACAAGCACAACATTGCTCACTATCCTCATAACAGTTTTTTCACTACCCTCACATACATGTCTGCCACTCATGACTTACTTATGTATGCTGATTCAAATTCTGATTACCCCAGTTCCTCTTTTGCCTCTCGGAACAAGTGACAGTTTTTTCTCTAGTAGCAAAAAAACTGACTAAATACAGGGAGTGCAGAATTATTAGGCAAGTTGTATTTTTGAGGAATAATTTTATTATTGAACAACAACCATGTTCTCAATGAACCCAAAAAACTCAACCACAACCACAGCCTCCCAGACACTGTTCAGAGAGGTGTACTGTTTTCCCTCCTTGTAAATCTCACATTTGATGATGGACCACAGGTTCTCAATGGGGTTCAGATCAGGTGAACAAGGAGGCCATGTCATTAGTTTTTCTTCTTTTATACCCTTTCTTGCCAGCCACGCTGTGGAGTACTTGGACGCCTGTGATGGAGCATTGTCCTGCATGAAAATCATGTTTTTCTTGAAGGATGCAGACTTCTTCCTGTACCACTGCTTGAAGAAGGTGTCTTCCAGAAACTGGCAGTAGGACTGGGAGTTGAGCTTGACTCCATCCTCAACCCACAAGGCCCCACAAGCTCATCTTTGATGATACCAGCCCAAACCAGTACTCCACCTCCACCTTGCTGGCGTCTGAGTCGGACTGGAGCTCTCTGCCCTTTACCAATCCAGCCACGGGCCCATCCATCTGGCCCATCAAGACTCACTCTCATTTCATCAGTCCATAAAACCTTAGAAAGATCAGTCTTGAGATATTTCTTGGCCCAGTCTTGACTTTTCTCAGTTCATGGGCAGTTATTTTGCGCCTTGGTTTTTCCACACGCTTCTTGCGACCCTGTTGACTATTTTGAAAAAAACGCTTGATTGTTCGATGATCACGCTTCAGAAGCTTTGCAATTTTGAGACTGCTGCATCCCTCTGCAAGATATCTCACTATTTTTGACTTTTCTGAGCCTGTCAAGTCCTTCTTTTGACCCATTTTGCCAAAGGAAAGGACGTTGCCTAATAATTATGCACACCTGATATAGGGTGTTGATGTCATTAGACCACACCCCTTCTCATTACAGAGTTGCACATCACCTAATATGCTTAATTGGTAGTAGGCTTTCGAGCCTATACAGCTTGGAGTAAGACAACATGCATGAAGAGGATGATGTGGACAAAATACTCATTTGCCTAATAATTCTGCACTCCCTGTATGTGCTGTCATTTAACATGAAGTTTTATTTGATATTCTTTTCACTTACGATGTATGTATTGTTAAATAAGTTAAAGCAATTTGTTTTGTTCAAACAAAACAAATCTCCACTGTCTTCTGGGCATTCAGCACCAGGTTGTTGTGGCTGCACCAGGACACCAGACGTTCAACCTCCCTCCTGTAGGCAGACTCATCCCCGTCCGAGATGAGTCCAATAACGGTGGTGTCATCTGCAAACTTGATTAGCTTGACAGACTGGTGGGTGGAGGTGCAGCAGTTAGTATACAGGGAGAAGAGCAGGGGAGAAAGAACACAGCCCTGAGGGGAGCCGGTGCTGATGGTCCAGGAGTCCGAGACATTCTTTCCCAGCCTCACATGCTGTTTCCTGTCCATCAGGAAGTCAGTGATCCACCGGCAGATGGGATCAGGCACATTCATCTGGGAAAGCTTGCCTCGGAGATGGTCTGGAAGGATGGTATTGAAGGAAGAGCTGAAGTCCACAAACAGGATCCTGGCGTAGGTTCCTGGGGAGTCCAGATGCTGCAGGATGAAGTGTAGGGCCATGTTGATGGCGTCATCTACAGACCTGTTGGCTCTGTATGCAAACTGCAGGGGGTCCAGGAGGGGGGCCGTGAGGGTCTTGAGATAGGAGAGAACCAGGCGCTCAAAAGACTTCATGACCACAGATGTCAGAGCCACGGGTCTGTAGTCATTTAGTCCAGTGATCCTGGGTTTCTTGGGGACAGGGATTATGGTAGAGGACTTGAAGCAGGCAGGCACATGACATGCCTGCAGTGAGGAGTTGAAAATGCCAGAAAACACTGGGGCCAGCTCGTTTGAGATATATAAATAATGTCTTAATAATCATGTGCTGAGTGTAATGAAGGTTTGTGGGAATGATATAAATACAACTTTGGAAAGACTGATTGGCTGGTCAGTTTGAAGAAGTTGTATGTTACCAGCGGGATAGGAGGGACTAACATGAAGTTAAAACAGTGAAAGAGGAGTCAAGATGGCAGTTTTCAAAGGTTTATTTCCTGCTAGTTTTAAAGTTCTGGTCCAGACTGACATTTTGGACTTTCGTTTTGGATAACAGTCAAAAACAGAGGTAGTCACAGGAAGAGTAAAACTAGTATTCTCCATGGTAGGACAGTCTTTAGTATGAGCAACACCAAATAATTGTGAAGAGGAATAAGACAGTCTGAGGAAGGCGTCTTTGGTGGCTTAATGACTGCACCTCTGCTAATGGGATTGCTGATGGCTGCCCCACCAACAGTCATTTTGTTACTGTGTTTTGACAGGAGTATTCTCAGTCTTAGATATTTCATAATTGCGAACATTCTTTTCATAGCTGAGCCCATAAACCAGCAAATCAGGATCCGTTTGCATGGCCTCCATAGAGAAAATGTGACCAGCAAAAAATAGTCACCCACCTCACGCTGTTGTAAGCCGCGGTGGTGATGTGGATGGTTGTGGAGGCACCCCCCCCCCCCACACACACACACAACACACATCAAAGTAACAGAGCTCTACTCAAAAGCAGGCAACAAACAATACTACTAACTCAAACAAACTGACCTACCTAAACAAGAAAAAGGGGAAACTTAAATAGTGGTCAAGACCCAAATTGCAGTTCTCCATATGGGCTTGCTCCATCCCTTTTCCACCTCTTAGCTTATCCAACAAGGGACTGGGAGCAGATTCCATTGAGGTAACTCAGAAAACAAAGACAGACTAAATCATAGACATAACAGTATAAACTAAAATTTGTGCACTTATTTTAGAATACAGTATTATGTGATTTTATAAGTAAATTAGTTCTAAACCAAAACCAATTCTTTATTACCCAGTAAATTAATTTACATATTTAAAGAAAGACAAATATGTAAGTGTAGTGTTATTGTACATCTTTAATGTAACACTGATGTTTAGTTGATATTACCACTGTATCTGGCTGAAATTGCAGCCGTCACAGCTGCTGTTAGCTGCTGTAATTTAGAATTAGCCGGCATTACTGAAACCTTCTTTTAAGTGGATCAAGCAATGTTGTACTTGGTCACTTAGTGACTTTCATACAATGTGAGAATATAATCAAATTGTTTATCAGAAGGAAAGCATGATTTTTTTCCAGCCAAAAATTTCCTGCTATAATGTTAGCTTATCACCCGCAGAGGTTTTTCTTATTTAGCAGGCTTGTTTTCAGCTGTCTTGAGACAAAAAGGTGTCTAATCTTCTGATAATAAGTCATTGTCACAATATCGGGAATAAATAAGCATGCATATGCAGTTATTTGTATGTTAGTTTCCTGACTTCGGTTAAGGTGAAAAGGTTAATATTTTATCTAGATGCCAGTTAGGTTGTTAGGACGTCTTCTCAGATGGTAAGAGATAGAAATGATCCTTCACATCTGGAGTCTTAAGGTGCAGACACAAATTAAAATTTGCCCCTACAGTAAACAAATGCCCACAAATTTTATTCTTCTCCTCATTTGGAATACAATGTATGTGGCTGGTCTCTAGCCAAAAGTGCAAATAAATAGAAAGGTGGTGCACACTTCAGCTAGTGTATTCAAGATGGTGGGGAAACATGGTGGTTTCCACTGGTAGCCATATGTAATTTTAAAGGGTTAATTCTAAGTTTATCAGAGTGCATCAGTTTCATTTTTCTGTTAAATAAACTAAAAAAAGAGAGAGCGATACATCCAACTTAGTTCACTGAATCAATTACAAAAATGATAATGGCTGCTTATTGGTGGTGGGTTCACCTAAAGAATGAAGTATATGTCCATCTCTCTGACCTGTCTGTAATGTAAAATATAAATTTTGCATCAAAAGTAGTCTGTGCTGTGAGAAGAAGTTACAAAATTAAATTATTTAATTATATATATATATATATTAGGGGTGCAACGATACACAAAATTCACGGTTCGGTTCGATACTTTGGTGTCACAGTTCGATATTTTTTCGATACAAAAAAATGTTCATGCTTTTTTAATTTGTCATTTATTAAAATTATAAATATATATTTTAACTCAAATGTACAGTTTTTAAATTTAATGTTGCTGAAACAACAAGGGGATAAAATAATAATTCTATCTGATTGGGAAAACACTCATCTTTGGAAAAGAGAGTTTATTACAGAGAAATGGCTCTTTCCAAAATAAAAGCTATACTATATGCTTCTTCCAGGGGATACTCTCAGCAGCATATTAAATATATCAGGTCCCCATAAGGAGAATCATGTGCTAACGGCTGTCTAAATGACTCGGGTAAAGTTTGTAGCATGCATGCTTGTTGTTTTTGTCTGCTTCCACTTATCTTTGCACTAGGATGATGTCGGCATAAATGTGCAGTCATATTCATTTTGTTCCCACTAGTGCTGTCAGCGTTAATCTGAAATGACGTTAACGCCACAACATGGTAAATCTCCGTTAACGAGCTACTGCCGATCGCCCCGTGCATGGGGCTGGACGACGTCAACACGTTAACAAGCTAACTGCGCTAACACAGTAGTTCCCACCCATGTAATTGAGCATTGCGTGGCACATTCGACATACTGTTTTACTTTTGTCCATGACGTGCTTACCTTCAGGGTCATACTTCACATGAAGACCAAGATAGTTCCAAAGGCCAGATCTGAATGAGGGTGGGGGAGGTTCAATTTGCCATGTTGCAATGAGCTTAGCTCCTGTCTTGCTAGCTTGCGCTGCGCTCAGTCGATCTGCGCTCGACAGTGCAGCCTAGGCGGAGTAGTCGAACGCAGATCCACTGAGCTCGCAACACAGACAGCATCGTCAGAAGAAAAGTTGATCAAATAAATTAAAAATTTTGTATTGTTCGATACATATGCGTACCGAACCGAAAGCACTGTATCGAACGGTTCAGTATCGATACGAGCATCGTTGCACCCCTAATATATATATATGGGATTTCCAGTGGTGGCTAACCAACCGGACATAGTCAAACAGTAGTGATAGATGTAGTGGTTCCCAATGTCAGCAACATCAGGAAGAAGGAACACGAGAAGCTCAAGAAATACCAAGGGAGCACCAGGTGTGGTGACCAAACTAGGCGAGTGGCTCCAGCAGATCCCAGGAACAACATCGGAGATCTCTGTCCAGAAGAGCGCAGTCCTAGGAACAGCTAAGATACTGCGCAGGACCCTCAAGCTCCCAGGCCAAGGACCTGAGCTTGAAGGATAGACCGCCAGCAGTGGCGAGCGGGAGAGGAAGTGTATATATAGACAAAAAGTGTTCTTACTGTGCCAGCATGTGTGCAAATGAACTCCCATGCAGTGGTCATTTCTACTGTTCTACTTGTACTCCAAGTATGACATACAGTAATTGGTTTCAGTTGAGTGTTGTCTGTGTATTCAAAGGCAAAGACAAATGCAGTCATAACCCAACAACAGTCCTGAGGTGTGCCAGGATTCAGGGAAATGAAAGCAGCATTTCATTCCTCTAGCTCTTAGTTTCCTGTTAAATAAAGAATTGCTTGTGCCAGTGGATTTTTACACAGTTCACACGCTCACAAAATGCTGATCGCCTCAGATACATAAGGACCCAACTGAGCCAGCAATACCAGTAAAATCATGGATCAAGCCTATATGGGCATGGAAGAAATATCAGGCAGCAACATAAAGTTGAGAAGGCTGGTAGAAACTTCAGAAGAGAATTATATCGATGATGAAGTGAGTCAAACTGTGCAATGTGAAACGACTGGACTTGGACTCCCAGGTAATAAACAAAAACAAGTAAACATATTAGATTTAGATACTGCATTGATATGTGATGATGAATTATTGTGCAGAAATAAAACAAAAAGTAAAACTAATACCGGGTAGATGTAGGGTCCGGTTTGCTGCAAAGTTACTGTAGTTTTGGATGTTTTGTTTTTAATTTTAAAGATTTATATTTTAAGGTATTTTTTTAATCTGTATTTGATTGTGCTGAAATGACTAGTTGACAGGTGACCCTTGGCCCATAATTTTGATTAAATTATAATTTTTGTTTTTAATTCAGGACAGGCTCAAACACATTCAGCGTGTGTTTATTTCAGTTCAGTTTTAATAGTTTAATAAACCAAAAATCTTTGGTTTTTATTAGTTTCAGTGTTAGTTTTTATTTATACTGTGGTGTGTGGTTGCCGGATTCTAAGTTCAAAAGAGAAAATAATACAATAAAATACTGTGCGACAATCACAGTATTTGTGTCACAGCCATAATCACACAGAAACAAGTTTGCTTCTTTGTGGTCAGATGTTGATTTCAAGAGCAGAAGTTCACAAGTTACTTTGTAGAGAAAATAGTATTTTGTGTTATGATAAACTATATGAGGATGTAAATATTCTTCACCTTTAGCATTGTAACAAATATAAACTTTTACCTGCAGAGTCTGAATTTGTAAAGAAGAGTTACTGCAGAGCTGCTGTGGTTCTTCTGGGTCTGCTGTGTCTTTTCCTCCTGATTGGATTCATAACTGTGGTTTTTCTCTGTGAGTACAAGAAATATGTAATTAGCATGCTAAAATCCTCACAGGCAATGTTTTTATTTGATATTGGCATGTCCTACAGTCACCCAAGGCAAATCTCCTGGTGAAATGGACACAGTGTTGCTACACAGTCTTTACAACAACTTGACCAGCGAGAGAAACCAATTACTGACCAGTTACAACAGGCTGACAACCGAACGAGAACAGTTACTGACCAGTTACAACAACTTGAAAACTGAAAAGGACCAATTGCTGACCAGTTACAACAACCTGACAACCGAACGAGAACAGTTACTGACCAGTTACAACAACTTGAAAACTGAAAAGGACCAATTGCTGACCAGTTACAACAACCTGACAACCGAACGAGAACAGTTACTGACCAGTTACAACAACAAAGTTAAAGAGAGAGACCAGCTCCAGACAAGATTTGAAGACATGACCAAAAATAGAGACAATCTTCAGAGAAAACTTCAGGGTAATTATTTGTTTCCATTTTATCTCGTACAGAAATGTTTTCCTTTACATTTGAAGTTAACATTCAAGTACATGACGGTGTTGTTGTTGTTTTTTTCTCATTTAATGCATTCTTGAATCACAGCGTTAACGATACTGGTTAAGACTTAAAGTGAAATTCAGTGTCCCTTAAACCATATTAACATCTGGACAGTTCCATACTATTAAAAAAGAAAGCCTCAGTAAAACCTAGAATTAAATGTAAATTAAGCTTAATGTGAATATATGAATATTTCATATGTTCTAAGTCTATTTAGATATAGCTCATACTGGTGCTTTAATCCATGTAGAGAAGGAAAAAAGATTCTCGTCATTTTTATCTTCAACTTCAACCAGTATGTCTCAGCTGTTTTTTTATTTCCATATTTAGTTGTGAAAGACACCTAACCAATGACAGAAATTTTAATACTGCAGTTTCAGTTCACAGTGTGTGTTATGTTAGAAATTACTAAAGCACCATGAAGCCTTCTAACTGAGAAGTGGACCTTGGACAAAACCTCGAGTTTCTCCTTATTTTCAGTGGTCAGTAACAGTTGCTGACTCAAGCAAAATCCTTAGATAAAATATATATTTCCCACACACTCCTTCTGAATGCACAAAAATGATGCATTTCTTTTTATGTTCTTTTAAAACACAAAACCAAAATAAACCTTTTTTATTTAATGTAAAACTAGACATATTGTGCAACAATAGGACAGTGTTTTTTTTCTTTCATATGTTAAAGCTTTGTGAATTTGTACAACTGACACTTGTGTAACAAATATGTGAGGCTAATTATGAGATATTAGCCTTAAAGATAAGATCCTAACAAAGCCCAAATTATTATTCTGTTTTTCTTAAACAGATTGCCGAGAAAACTGGGTGGCCTTCAGTGATAGTTTGTACCAAGTGTCTTCGGAGAAGAAATCCTGGGAAGAAAGCAGACAAGACTGTCTTCAAAAAGGTGCACACCTGATGATTATCAACAGCCGAGAGGAACAGGTGTGTGTGTGCAAACATAAATTAATGTACTATGTTCAGAATAAAACACTGAATGAAATCAGAGAATGCACTGACACATCACTTTAAGTTCTGTATATTTACACTTACTTGTCTTTCAACTAGAATTTTGTGAACCAGTTCAAGAAGTCTTTGTGGATTGGACTGACTGACTCAGAGACAGACGGAAGATGGAAATGGGTGGATGGGACTCGCATGACCACAAGGTTGAAATAAAAATTAAATTCCTCTCTTGTCCATAAAGTCTTCTTATATCATCAAGTACATTAACTAACTTAATTTAATTCATATCTTGTTACTAAAAACAAAAGGCTGACTGATCTGTTGAGTTTAACTCTTATAATTTTATCTGTATTTCAGCTACTGGAATAGTGGTGAACCAAATGGTGGCAGAACGGAAAATTGTGGACAGATAAAGGTTTACGACTCGCAAAACAGCTGGAATGATGAAACATGTTCCAATAAACACTTCTGGATATGTGAGAAGAGAATTTGAGATCAACTCCTGAAGTGAAGCTGAACAGAAAACAGTGGCCACTTAGGCTACGTCCACACATACACGGGTATTTTTGAAAACACAGCTTTTTCTATGCGTTTGGGCCTTTTGTCCACTGAAAACTGAGATTTTTTAAAACTCCTGCCAGGGTGGAGATTTTCGAAAAACTCAGTTTTTGCGTTTACATGTGGACGAGCAAAATGGAGATCTAGCCACGCAACGTCAAAGGTGTGCGCCTTTTTTAACGTCAGATCTGCAGTTTTTACATGCTTACATATACACACGCAGTTGCTGCCCCTCCACTTGGAAAGACAGAGTGAACTTTGGACGTAGCTTTTACATTCAACACACTCTCACAACCTAAGTGTAATATTAAGGAATAATTCCACCTCACTGTCTGTCCACACATAGGACTCATTTCTGCTTCTATGCACCATCTAGACTTCTGATTGGCCAACATTTCGACACAGCATTATATCATAGAGATATTTTAATAAAAAGGAACGTGTGGAAGATGATTTTTTTTTTATTAAACGAAAATGGAAAATCTCCACTAACAAAAATACCCGTCTATGTGTGGACATAGTCTTAGATGGAAACAAGTTTAAAGGGTTTTCGCTTTGCTTTCTAAATCAAGAATATCTTTTGTTACTATATCCAGGATCTTTAATCAGCCGGCGATCTGCTTTGGTGTGACTGGTCATGACAATTTTAAGACGTGTTAGATTAAAAAACTTGCTCAACAATCCCATGCTCAAAAATTCTCATCTTATAGAAAAATATTCTGTTATCATAAACTTTCCATCTGTATTTACAATTTAATCATTAAAATGTTGACAATTTGGACTTGTTTTACTCCACCTGACTCATTTATTGAGGAAAGACTGAAGATTTAGGAAAAAATCCTCTCAGTGTGCTGTGCAAAAATGCAAAACCCAACCCAAGTTTTCGCTCTCATGTATTCATTTCTAATATTGTTCATCCTAGTCCTAGTGAAAGTCTTAACATATACAGCTCTGCCTCCCATGTTTTTGTTAGTGCAAAAACCATAACCTGAACCATACATCACAGTAGGCCTGCTGCCATCTTGTAAACCTTCCCTTTCACGCTTCCTGCTATTCTTCTGTCCCAAATCACACCTGACACTGATCTCCACTCACTCTCCAGTGCACTCTGAATTGTTAAACCCAGGAATTTAAACTCATCTATCTTTACTACTTCTACTCTTTCTATCCTCACTCATTCTGTCTTACTTGCATTCCTCTTCTCTCTAGATTATGGCTCCACCTCTCAATAGTCTCTTCCACCTGGTCCTGCTCTCACTACAGATAAGTATCGTCTGCAAACATCATTGTTCACAGAGACGTCTGCCTGACCTGATTTGTCAACTTGTCCATCACAACCGCAAACAAGATCTCTGATGATGGGCTCAGAGTAGATCTCTGATGCCCTCCATGCCCACCTTTAACCCGTCTGTCACTCCTATTCCACTCCTCACGACTATCTCACTGTCCCACATTACCCTTTGTTCTTCTCTGCCACTTCTGACTTCGTGCAATACCTCAGCTCCTCTGTTTTTTCTAAATTCATAAAAGACACAGTGCACCTCTTCTGACTTTCTCCATACCGAGAGAAGCACTCTCACAGCAAACATCAGCCTGTAGTGCTTTTTCTTGGCATAAAGCCATACTCCTGCTTGCTGATCATTATGTTGCTTAAAGATGGTATGGTTCATCAACTTTATCCCTATTCAATCTTTTTTCTTGCAAGTACCCAACAATCAATAAATGCATCCAAGTATATAAATTTACTGAATATTTTTATTCAGTAAACTTGTATACATCAATAATAAACACAGTTGAGACAATTAAAGCAGTAGTGTTATTCATCTGATTTATCTGCACTGGTTTTTATTTTGGATCAAAGTAAGAGTCATTGTACTACAACTATTGTAAATAGAAAAACTATTTAATCATTTTGAAAGCAGCATGCTAGGTTACCATAATGATAATAAAAGCTGAGCTGCAGTGGTTTCTGATTGCGTCCAAGCTGCAGTAATACCACTTATTGTGATATGTAGGAGGAAAGAAAGTTAATTATAGTGCATATAGTAAATGAAAGCTTTTGACCGTACTTCAGCCAAAGTAAAAAAAAAAAGCAATTTAAAATTAAAATTACAGAAAGAGAATTTTTCCAGGATAACAATTCTGTAAAAACAAAAATTTTGCATACAGGAAGCTTAAACTAAAGCATTAACTTCAGGATTAATGCTGGGTTTTCAGTAGTGCTCTGGTTTTACTGAACATACTTCATAGTGCATGCTACAGCTGGAACTTGTTTGTATTGAGTTTTAATAGTTTAAATAGCACTTTCCTGTTTAATAGACAACCACTTGTGTTAGTGGATATTTGGAACTACAACTTGCAAATTCAGAAACTCACAAAACGCTGTTCACCTCAGATATCTGAACACCCACCCACCTGAGTTAACAATGCAGATTCAAATCATGGATCAAGGCTGTACAAGCACAGAGGAAATATCAGGTGGTCAGAAAAAGGAGTTCAGAAGAGTAAAATAATACATGTAATGACTGGGACCCACACACTGTTATTGTGCATGTTTATTGCAGTTGCACACATATTGTTAGAGAGTTATCTCTAGGATGCCAGTGCGATGGCTTCCTCAGGACAAGGACTCTTTCCAGATATACTTTAAGGAGCATTAACTGGTTGAACAGCAGGCCAATAGGTATAGCAATTGGCATACTCAGTGAGATAGTGATGTGTCGCAGCTGTTCTGATATTCTACTTATCTATGTGATGTACTTCTGTATGTTTTATCTTTTACGGCAATTTTTACCTCTACATTTGAAGCTAACACTTTGATAAAATGATCTTTTTATCATAATTGTGACATAAAGCAGACATGATATCTCATTTAATACAGTGGTCAAAATAGAGTATTAAACATCTCAGGAAAAGCCTTTGATAAAAAAAAAAAAAAGTCCCAGTTCATACTATTAAAAAAGAAAACTTCAGGAAAACCTCAGAATTACATGTAAACTGAGAATAATGTGAGTGAAAATATTAATTTCCCATACATGAGTTAAAACTGAAGTAGATCTGAACATCTCATCTGTTCTGTATTTCCATGTTTAGCTGGAAAACACACAACTTAGTTCAGGAATGTTAATAAAGAGAGAAGTGGACCTTCGAGAAAAGCTCACTTCTCTCTAACTTGACCTCCAGCTTTTTCTGAATTTTCAAAACCTGTGGTTTTCAGCCACAGCGGCTATTGTACTGGATTCTTCTGTGACCTCCTGGATAGGGTTCTCTATTTGTGGGAAATGTCTCTCACCGCAGTTTGAGGGTGTCCCGAAGCCTTTGAAATTGTTTTGTAGCCCTTTTCCAGACTGACAGGGATCAATGACTTTGTTTCTCATCTGTTCTTGAGTTTCTTTAGATTGTGGCATGACACAGTTCATACTAGTACTTTAACCTGAATAGACAAGAAACAACCTTTTGAGGTTTAACTGACTTCTCAGCTACAACTGAGATAATTCATGATGTCTCAGCTTTTCTATATTTAGGATAAATGTGGAAATGTTAATACAGCAGTTTCAGTTCATGGTGGGTTATGCTAGAAATGACTGACCCTTCAAAGTAATAAGTGGACAAAAGTTCACAAAAGTTATTGTAATGCAAGCTCACTTTAATTATTTGGTAAACTGCAGTTTTGTGGGGCAATCATGGTAACCAGTTTGACTGAGGAATGCATCTCAGATTTTGGGAAGTACCCCTCATATTTCTTTAAAACTGGAAAGAGGTCATTAATCAGCATACGTAGCTAATCTAAAGCATAATTAAAAAACTGCAAAGCAAAGAAAAATGTGTTGCACTCACAGCTGTCCCAGTGAGTGGTGAGTTCATTGCACTTTTGCACCAAGAGAAAATGTCTCTCCTGTTTGTTTATTTATTTGACTCAACAATATGTCAGATATTTTTCCACTTTTACAATTGTGGCTTTACTTGAAAGCTTTTTCAGTGGGAGTGGGATAGCAAAGTGGCTTTAGCCAAATTTGCCATCCACCCTTGGCAAATTTGCACCCTGCCCATTGTGATATAACCCTTTAAAGTTCACCCAAAAAGCATTTGTTCAACTTTTCTCCTTTGAGTACTGAGAAAGAAGATGACCATCCAGTGAACTAATACTTGCTCCTGTTATGCATCACAGTTATTAAAGCAGTGGAATCTGATATTGAAACTACGATATCTGCTCATGATGTTTGCCAGGAAGAAAAAATGCATGATTTTAGATTCAAAACCTGAGACTTATAGGTTTGGTTTATTAATTTACTTTAAAAAAAAAAATCATTAAATGTGTTCTTTTTCTGCCTTAAAAAGTGTGGGGGAGTTAAAAAAAATGAAAAATGCTGGATAGTTTTTGTTTCTTACAGTATGAAGGTTAAAACTGTCGTACAAACAACAAACAAATCCTCTGATTTTGAAAAGGTCCAGTGGCAACCTCAGATTTGACTGATTTTACAGGGAGCGGCACAATGCTGTTCAAGTAACTTGCCTAAAAACTTTCATTTGTCACAATTTAGCGTTTGAACCAATGAATAAGTGTAAAATAGAAAGGTATTCTAAGAGCATGTTCACATGGTTGTCTCCTAGTTTTTCATGACAGTGACAGTAAATATCTACTGTACCACTTTATTTTTATAAAGCCTTACTCTACTCTCAGATTTATTCATTTTATATTCTACTGTCTAAAGCAAAAGAACATTTACTGTTACAATAACAGTAAATGTATGAAGAGATAAATGTATTTAAATTTTTTGGACTTTGGATATTTTTGACAAATATCGATTCTACCTCCAAATTCAAAATTTGTAAAGAATCAATTAATTATTTTTTAAAAGCTTTCTGGGTTGTGTTGGGTTCTGCTCAGAGGAATGCAGCTTTCTCCAAAAGGTTTGAGCTGCACTTTATTAAAAGTGCTTGTATTTGAGCTGCTCGTTTGTTAGAATAGCAATCAGTTTTAATTTCTAATTCATTTTGTTGTTTTTCAATTGTAATGGTATTCATCATTGAACAAGAAAAAAATAATCCACCCTGTCTAAAAGAAAGTATCAAAAAATGGGTGTTAAAGAAGTGATGTAATGAGTCGCCCTCTTGTGGTGGGTTTGATTTGTGATTAGATGTTTAATGTCAGGAAGATGGGTGCATGATCACTATGAGCAGATTGTTGCATTTACTTACTTGCTGTGAGATAAAATTACTGAGGAAAAGTTCTGAAGGAAAGAGGACAAGTAAGTGTCTTCTCTGGAAGAGGAATTTCTCACCTTATCCATAATTAATGTTTTTTTTATTATGTTTGCAAATATTATGTCTCCAGATTCTTGAACTACCGAATGAGTTTGAATGGTGAGCTAACGATAATTAGAGTCTCTAACTAGTAAACTCTGCTGAATGGCACTGTGATAAAAATTATGCATGAAAGATGGGAGTTTTTGAGAATGTGGATAGTTTAATTTTAGAATAGAGACTTTCATTTATAAACACTGGCAATCCGCCCTCTTTACCACTAAATGGTTGAGAGAATATTTTGTCATACTTGCAGATCTTTTGCTTTTTGTGGATTTGTGATGCAAACACAATTTATTTATCCTTTATGAGTGAATAACATCATCACAGGCATGACCAAAAGAAAAAAACAAGGAAAAAAACATTCTCAATTGTCAACAGTCTTTTGTCATTTTAAATTTGCCTTTTTATATTTGATTTTTCTACATTTATTTGAAATATATCAGTTCAGGAGCGAATGTTCAGAATTTAGACTTCAAATACAGGAAATTTTATTACAGCAAGTTAGCGAGAGCAATGCAAAACCAGAAGCAAATAGTAAAAATCACAAAACCGTAATCAGCCTACTTCAGCTATACTGAGCTAGTTAACCTTCTCTGAGCTAATGCTGATTTTGTTCTTGTCTTTTGTGAGGAGAGGTTTGAGAAAGGATGAGCATGTCTGGATCCAAAGATGCACTTATCCCAGTGTTCCTAGTTGATGATAATTACTCAACAGGGAAGCAGCACATAATCCAATTTTTCATTTATATATTGATAAAATGTATTCTTCTATTTATCTTTTAATAAAGAACAAAAATGTTTTGTAATTAGAAAAAAATTTAAAGACTATTTTGCCTCAGTCAAAATCAGCATCACTCAGACTTTAAGCTCAATTTAAGATGAATATGACATAAAAACACAAAGAAATCAATCAGAATCAGAGAAGAAAAGAAGACCAAATCAATCAGTGTCACCAACGAATGTGTTCTTAACACAGACTGCTACATATAAAATCATTTTTCTACTCAATGTGATTAATGGGAGGGATGAGGAGAGGTGCAGAGTTTTTGCCATTGTCGTTATTACAGGGATTGAAGTATGGGTAGAGTTTCTCAGTGAAGGAGCAGCCAGTAAAGGAGTAGATAAGAGCTGCTGCATCTATATCATAAAAGGAAACCACACCCTCCTCATAATCTACAAACACTCCCACCTTCTCAGGACCAGACGGACGACAGACACAGACATCATGTTCATCGAGAGCTTTGTACTCATTTCCATTTCTCAGCACTACAGTCCAGAATCCATCCTCGGGACTAAGAGTCATTATTTTCTTCCTGTCGATCGACTCTCTGGCCACTCCCAATTCCCAGTCAGTCTTTCTTTTAACTTGAGCCTCATAGTAAAATCTGCCTGAAGAGAAACTCTGCTTTCCTAAAACACAAACACAGTAAGAAAATCTCTCCGGGTTGTCAGGAAGATTGTGCTTTTCATCTCCATGATTCACTTGTTTTCCATCATCAGACAAGATGAGCTCAGGATGTGCTGTATCAGCATCAAGACTCACATCCACAGCATACTGCTGGACCCTCCTCAGCTCAGCCTCAAACAGCTTCTTCATTTCTATCCTCAGTGTCTCCTCCAGCTGAGCCACAGCTCTCATCACAGTCCCCTCATACGTTGGTGGAAGAACGATGACCTCTGTCCAGTCCTTGGTAGGTGGAACAGCTTTCAGAGATGAAAAGTTTTGAACAAAGTGGAGGTGGTCTTCAGAGCGTGAGGCCTGCTTCAGCTCAGAGCTCCTCTTCTTCAACTCAGAGATTTCCTGTTCCAGCTCTTTGATGAGATCTTCAGCCTGTTTCTCTGTTGTTTCCTGTTTGTCTTCTATCTCCTTTATGACCTTCTTCAGGCCTTTCTCAATAAACTCCTTCAGAACAGTGAAGATCTGAACACCTTCTGTTTTCTGTTTGTCTGCAGCATCTTTACTCATCTTCACTGACTCATTGATCTCCTGAATCTTCTGTCGTCTCTTCTCGATCATTTGCTGAATTTCATCATCCATTTTCCTCAGCTCTGTCTTCTTTTCTTCAGATTCTTCTCTCAGAGGTACAAACTCATGAGTCTTGTGGTCTAAAACAGAGCAGAGCGTGCAGACACTTGTCTGATCGGTCTTACAGAACAGCTCCAGATGTTTATCGTGCTTCATACACATCCTGCCTTCCAGGTTCTCCACAGGCTCAATCAGCTGATGTCTTTTCAGACCTTTGACTGTCAGATGAGGTTCTAGGTGAGTCTCACAGTAGGAGGTCAGACACACCAGGCAGGACTTCAGGGCCCTCAGTCTGGTTCCAGTGCAGATGTCACAGGGAACTTCTCCTGGTTTGGCAGCTTGTTGCTCTGCGCTGCTCCTCTTGGCTTTCTGTTGAGTTTCATCTCTGAACTGAGCAACCACCTCAGAGAACAAAGTGTTAACCTTCAACAGAGGTCTACAGTAGAAAGCCTCTTTGCACATGGGGCACTGACAAGGAGCATTTCTATCCCAGTGCTGAGTGATACACTTCTTACAGAAGTTGTGTCCACATGGTGTGGTGACTGGATCAGCGAACACATCCAGACAGACGGAGCACAGAAACTGATCTTCAGATCGCAGATTACTGGCAGCAAACATATCTGCACTCTGGGAACAAAAGTCAAAGCATGATGAGTTAAAGTCTAACGATTTTCTGTGAGTGGTTTAGAACTGTCGAAGTGGGATCATGACAGCAATTTCAGATGAGGCAAAGAACTTGAAAAAATCTTCAAGGTATAACTATCTTATGTTGCATGGAGTCCAAAAATCACAGAATCACATCAAATAATTTAAGAGTAGAGTAATCCACTGAGAGACATCACCTGCACACTCACTTTATGTTTCTACATGTAGAGCTTACTCACTAAGTGCTGCCGTTCACTACAATCTCCTGACTGGAGGACTCACCCCGAGCTAGTTTTAGGATTTTTAGAACTGTGTTATATCAATCAGGTCTAAGAAGTTAATCCCAGGACTTTATGTTTGTTTACAAGTTTAAATAAATTTCTCATGTTATCCTGCACTGTTTCAGATGAGAGTGTGACTATGTTTGGTTTCATAACCACTTCTTTAATTCTAGTCATAGTTTAGTCCATGGAAAATCATTCATCATCTCTCTTCAGCCGTTTTTTCCGGTAAAATATCTTTAATATATTTATAAAGCCATGCATATTCTTTTTTTTACTTCACACTTCCTGGTTCTTAAGTAAGTGGGGGTGAATTGGAATTTGGCACTCTTAAAGTTTCAAGATTTTTGCAGCAACTTTTAACACTCATAACTTCATATGGATACAGGAGGAGACTGAAGCATGCCGTTTTCAGCTTTAAAAAAATTACATTCAATTGAATTCTACACTGGTGTCATGATTTTTCTGTAGCATACTTTGAGGATCAGCATCGTGGGATATCAGGATATTAATAAATTGCACCAGTTTAATGTTGGTGACGTAGAGAAACAGAAACAAGTATCGGTACCCTGTACTTTCTATGTGTTTTCTGATCATTCACTGGAGGAAACTTAAAAAAGGCAATTCTGGCTACATTTTGAAGGCTTATGTCACCATGTGGTATAGGTGGTTGCTCAGTGTTTAAGGACAACACTTTCTCAGCATCTTTTCAACAGCAAATGTTGTAAAATCCAAAATATGTGATATAATTCCAAAAAATAAAAATCAGGTCTGCTTGTCAAATGCAAACAAAACACTATGCATCATGTGTAAGCTGACAGAAAAAAAGTATCACTTTAAGAGAAAAATTAGCTGATTTTGAATTTGAATTCAACAACATTTCTGAGACTTAAAAAAAGAAGGAGAAACATTCATGAGAGTTAAGTTTAATTTAATATAGATAATTAAAACAAACCACTGTAAAAAATGCACTCTTACAATTTTAGCACTTACAGTATAAGTGAAGTTTTGAGTTAGTGTGGCTCGTTCTGTACTCACCAGTATTTGAGTCACTTGCTTAGAAACAAAAGATGAACACTGTTTGATTTTGAGACACAAATCCAGAGCTTTCGGCTGTAGTACTGCTATTACTGCTATTACTCACACTAACATTAAGTTTCATTTCAAGAATTTGACGTTTAATTTCCTATTATTTCTCCAACTCTTCCTGCAGGTGTTTGTTAAGGTTTTGGTTCCTCTTTCAGGTCCACAGATGATTATAAAGTGCTAGAAAAATGAAGGTAACACTCGATCACAGACTCAGTTAAATTCATAATCTTTCAGTCCTATTGAGGAGATACTAAGGCTGTTACACAAGAAGAGATGGGCAAGGATGAGTGTATAAACCCAGCAGTACCAAACTGTCAGAAACAGACTCTGTGAGGGTGGCATGAGGGACTGACGTCCTTTAGTGGGTCCTGTGCAGAGCCGTGCAGCTTGATTGACATTTACTTGTGAACACTAGAACCAGCAGGTTGTCCAATGGTGTGCCGGTTGTCTTCACAGATGAAAGGAGGGTCACACTGAGGACATGCAACAGAAAGTCTGGACCTTCAACGTCTTCCACCATGACCAGTTTGACAGTATGCTGAGTAGGCAGTTCACTGGTGATCAAAGCACTGATGAGAGAGGATGCTGCAATTTGCATCAATGGAAAATAAATTTGACAGTCGTCTGCATAATAATGGAAGCAAATATTATTTTTCTGTAAAATTATTCCAAGTAGTAACAGGTACAAATAGAAAAGGACAGTTCCAAGAATAGAGCCTTGTGTAATCCCGCCAGAGGAGGGCAGCAGAGGTGTAGGTAAAGGTTCTATCAGAAAGGTGGGTCCTAAACCATTGGAGAGCTCAGCCAGTGATGCCCACCCACTGCTCCACCCTGGACACGCGGATCTCAAGGAACACAGCGTTAAAAGGCAGCTGTTCAGTCCAAAAGCACAAGTAGCACACAGTCACCAGAAGCTATTGCTAAAAAATATAACATTAAAAAAGCCTTAATAAAACATACTGATTGCTTTGGTGAGCTTTTAGTCCTGGCTGGAACACTTCCAGAATTGCACATTCACCCAGGAAGGACTTCAGTTGGGTAAAGGCAATTTTTTGTAGGAGTTTAGAAAAGAAAGGTAGCCTGAAGACAGCCCCTGAAACAAAACAGAATGGTCAAGGCCTGTTTTTTTTCAGCGAGAATTGCCCAAAAATATTTTTACAAAAGGTCAATGTACTGTTAATAATGGCAAGAATAAAAGGACCAAGGGTAGGAAAAACCTTCTTAAGGAGTTGAGGAGGAATAACATCAAAGGGGAATCCTGATGGGTTTATACTGGAAATGAACTGTTCTGATAAGGAGAGACAGGCTCAAAGTGGTCAACAAAAGCCAAACAGGGTGTTGAGATGGATGGATCATATGAAGGCCCTAGTGCTTACAACTTTCTCCAAAAAAGTGAAGACATTTGTCACAAACTGAATTGGAAGTTTCCAGTCCTTCATCCCTCCACATGAACAGTTTCATGAACAATAAGAACAGAATTTTTAACTTTGATTGTTTACAGTTTAAGTTAATGCTACTTGAGTTATTCTGACATGTCAGTGTGAAATGAAAGGTGTAAAAGTCCAGCAGCAAATTTGATTGGTGCATTTTCTTTTCGTAAACACCACAGTGCCTAACTTTTCCTCCCTTTGTGTTTAACCCTCCGTTGCAGACATTTTCATTGCTACATATCTAAAATTGACTCAACATTATCTAATAGTTCCTTTTCAGTAGATTTAATGATATTATTGATTATTAGGTCGAAAGGGAGAAACACTTTTGTTTTGTACTGTGTTTCATGTAGTGTGTTACCACAATACTTTTTATAGTATTAGCTTTTATATGCTCAACCTGATGAGATCACTCTTACTAGATTAGATTAGATTAGATTAGATTAGATTAGATTAGATTAGATTAGATTAGATAGAACTTTATTAATCCCTCGGGTGGGTTCCTCTGGGAAATTCGATTTCCAAAAAAGCACAGCACCGACAGAAGTTACAGAATATTATATATATATATATATATGTATATATATATATATATATATATATATATATATATATATATATATATTGTAGATCAGCTTGTTAGTGTCGGTAATCGTGGTTGTAGGTATTGCCCGTAGTGCTGCATTAACATCATCTAGCAGACCTTCTGAGGGAACTTCACGTAATCTTGGTAACCGGCTACGGGGGATCCAGGTTTCAAGCTGATCTACAATACGGCAACAGTGATCAGTGAGATGCTTGGCTACAAGTTGAACAGCGACAAGGGGCAGTACCCTCCATGGAGAAGGAGGCTAGAGGGCAAGATCAAAGTAGCACTGAGGGAGGTTAGCCAACTAACGGAGTTGCAGAAAGGTGCGACAAATAAGGTGCCTAAGAAATACAGCAAGCTGTCCATACCTGAGGCCTTGGAAACTGCCAAGCAAAGACTCACAGCCTTGGCCAGCCGCTTGAGGAGGTACACCAGAGAGATAGAAGGCAGGAGAATAAACCAGCTGTTCTCCACAGAACCAGCAAAGGTGTACTCTCAGTGGCAAGGGAACAATAAGAGAACAGCACCACCAAGGCTGGAGACGGAGCAATACTGGAAGAGCATATGGGAGAAGGATGCAACCCATAACGGCAATGCTCAGTGGCTAGAGGATCTGAGGGCAGACCACAGCGACCTCCCTGAACAGGGTCCAGTAACCATCACAGTGGCAGATATCCAAGAAAGGGTCTCCAGTATGAAGAGTTGGACAGCACCAGGGCCCGACATGGTTCACACCTACTGGCTGAAGAAGCTGACTGCACTCCACGAGCGTCTGGCAGCACAAATGAACCAGCTGCTAGTTAACGAGAGACACCCGGAATGGCTAACTGAAGGCCGGACGGTCCTGATCCCCAAGGACCCCAAGAAGGGACCGGTCCCCTCCAACTACCGACCAATAACCTGCCTCAGTACTACATGGAAGCTCCTGTCAGGCATCATATCGGCTAAGATGAACAGGCACATGGGTCAATACATGAGCGGGACACAGAAAGGAATTGGCAAGAATACCAGAGGCGCAAAACACCAGCTACTGGTAGACAGAACAATCAGCCGAGACTGCAAGACCAGACTGACCAACCTGTGCACTGCCTGGATTGATTACAAGAAGGCCTATGACTCAATGCCCCACAGCTGGATACTGGAATGCCTAGAATTGTACAAGATCAATGGGACCCTAAGAGCCTTCATCAGGAACTCAATGGGGATGTGGCGTACAACACTAGAGGCCAACTCCAAGCCCATAGCACAAGTCACCATCAAGTGCGGGATCTACCAAGGAGATGCTCTGTCCCCACTGCTGTTCTGCATAGGCCTGAACCCCCTCAGTGAGATCATTAACAAGACTGGCTACGGATACCGACTACAGAACGGAGCAGTTGTCAGCCACCTCCTGTACATGGATGACATCAAGCTGTATGCCAAGAGTGAACGAGACATCGATTCACTGATCCACACTACCAGGCTATACAGCAATGACATTGGAATGTCGTTCGGACTGGAGAAGTGTAGTCGGATGGTAACAAAGAGAGGGAAGGTAGTCAGAACTGAGGGGATTGAACTACCAGAAGGCAACATTGCAGACATAGAGGACAGTTACAAGTACTTGGGGATCCCACAGGCGAATGGGAACCATGAAGAGGCCGCTAGAAAAGCTGCAACCACCAAGTACCTGCAGAGGGTCAGGCAAGTCCTGAGGAGTCAGCTGAATGGTAAGAACAAGATCCGGGCCATCAACACGTACGCCCTGCCCGTGATCAGGTACCCTGCTGGGGTAATAGGCTGGCCAAAGGAGGAGATAGAAGCCACTGACATAAAGACAAGAAAGCTCCTTACCATGCATGGAGGGTTTCACCCCAAATCCAGCACCCTGAGGCTGTACGCTAAGCGGAAGGAAGGGGGCCGGGGACTGGTGAGTGTCAGCACCACAGTCCAGGATGAGACAACGAACATCCAAGAATACATTAGGAAGATGGCCCCAACTGACCGAGTGCTCAGTGAATACCTCAGGCAGCAGAAACCCAAGAAAGAGGAGGGAGACGAGGAACCATCATGGAAGGACAGGCCCCTGCACGGTATGTACCACCGGCAGATAGAGGAGGTGGCTGATATCCAGAAATCCTACCAGTGGCTGGACAAAGCTGGACTGAAAGACAGCACAGAGGCACTAATCATGGCAGCACAAGAACAAGCTCTGAACACAAGATCCATAGAGGCTGGGGTCTATCACACCAGGCAAGACCCCAGGTGCAGGCTGTGTAAAGATGCCCCAGAGACAATCCAGCACATAACAGCAGGGTGCAAGATGCTAGCAGGCAAGGCATACATGGAACGCCATAACCAAGTGGCCGGCATAGTGTACAGGAACATCTGTGCCGAGTATAACCTGGAAGTCCCGAGGTCAAAATGGGAGATGCCCCCAAGGGTGGTGGAGAATGACCGAGCTAAGATCCTGTGGGACTTCCAGATACAGACGGACAAAATGGTGGTGGCTAACCAACCGGACATAGTGGTGGTAGACAAACAGAAGAAGACGGCCGTAGTGATCGATGTAGCGGTTCCGAATGACAGCAATATCAGGAAGAAGGAACACGAGAAGCTGGAGAAATACCAAGGGCTCAGAGAAGAGCTCGAGAGGATGTGGAGGGTGAAGGTAACGGTGGTCCCCGTGGTAATCGGAGCACTAGGTGCGGTGACTCCCAAGCTAGGCGAGTGGCTCCAGCAGATCCCGGGAATAACATCGGAGATCTCTGTCCAGAAGAGTGCAGTCCTGGGAACAGCTAAGATACTGCGCAGGACCCTCAAGCTCCCAGGCCTCTGGTAGAGGACCCGAGCTTGAAGGATAAACCGCCCGCAGGGGCGTGCTGGGTGTTTTTTTTTTTTTTTATATATACACACACACACACACACACACACACACACACACACACACACACACACACACACATATATATATATATATAAATACAGAGACAATATAAATAAAATATACGAAGGGGATAAATAGAATAAATAGGAATAAAAATAAAAATATAAGTGAATTGCACATTTCAAGTATTGAGTCTATTGCACCGTTGACTATTTACAAAAGTATTGCACAAAAGGTATTGCACAGTGAGGTGAAGAGGCACTACAGCTTAGTTGTTCCCCCCTCCTTTGTCCTCCTGTTTCCCCTCCCTCTCCCCTCCAGAGAGGAGTTAAACAGTTTGATGGCGTGTGGGACAAAGGAGTTTTTAAGTCTGTTAGTTCTTGTCTTTGGGAGAAGCAACCTGTCACTGAACAGACTCTTCTGGTTGTTAATGGCCGTGTGCAGAGGATGCCTGGCATTGTCCATAATGTCCATCAGTTTCTTTAATGTCCTTTAATGTACTAACACCGCCAATGAACACCTACTGTAAAGTTACAGCAGTGCAAACTACATTAACAGTGGAATTTGCAAGCATTCATTTCTTGATGCAGAAAATGTTGAAATTGTTCTTATGGGTCATTTCATGAGAGGTCATCAAATACTTCCATCTCGACCATCATAGATTCCCCTGAATAAAATAGGGGAAATATATTATTCCTAATAGATATTACACAAAGGTTCAGGTCACCTGTGTCATGATTTTTCTTAAAAACAGTATTTCAAGGGACATAAGAAAAGTCACGTGTTATAATAATGATTTTTATAATACATGTGATATATAGAGTATAAGATTTTATATAATATACAATACATTTTTTGATGCATCAATGCTGCTATTTATCTGAGTGCAAAGAAAGTAACAACCATTGACTGTTGTCTCTGACTGGGGCTTAAGGTTTATCCTGTTAATGTAAAGAAAGTCTGTTTATCATTATTAAATCTTTTATTTAAATAGATAATTTCATTGAGATCAAGCCCTCTTTTTCAAGAGAGACCTGTGTACAAAACATATATATAAAAAATATACAGACAGGCACATGATGATTGAGAAAACATGTCCTATGGTGGAGACAGCATTGAAACACATCATTATTGAAGACATAATTACAGATTGGCTGATTGGCTACAAGGACATTTCCTAAATGATTTTGCTCCATTGGTTTAAACGACACTAGACTAGACGTCCTGTTTTCCCTCTTAAAGGGAGAAAAATGTAATTGTGGGGGAGTGTGAAATTATGAAAATTCAGTATTGAGAAACATGTTGTCAAAGAGAACAATAAAACAGCATTACAATCTTTTCACAGACCACTTTCAAATAAAATGTAATAACCTTTCTTGTCTAGTTAATGCGATTGATAGGAGTGATCACAAGAGGTGCAGAGTTTTTACCATTATCATTATTACAGGGATTGAAACATGGGTAAAGTTTCTCAGTGAAGGAGCAGCCAGTAAAGGAGTAGATAAAAGCTGCTGCATACACATCATAAAAGGAGACCAAACGCTCCTCATAATCCACAAACACTCCCACTTTATCAGGAGCAGACTGAAAAGAGAGAACGGCTGCTGGGCCAGTACATGCTGTGTACTCGTTGTTGTTCCTCAGCCATAGAGCCCAGAAACCATCCTGAGGCTTTACTGAGTTTCCTCCCTTCCTGTTCACTGACTCTCTGGCGACTCCTAAAATCCAGTCAGTCTTTCCTTTAACCTGAACCTCAAAGTAAAATCTGCCTGAAGAGAAACCCTGCTTTCCTAAAACATTTGCAAAAACTGTGAATCTCTTTGGATTGTCTGATAGACTCTGATTCACATTACCAAAATTCACTTGTTTCCCATCATCAGACAAGATGAGCTCAGGATGTGCTGTATCAGGATCAAGACTCACATCCACAGCATACTGCTGGAGCCTCCTCAGCTCAGCCTTAGCAAGCAGCTTCTTAAAATGTTTTTTGAGTGTCTCCTCCAGCTGAGCCACAGCTCTCATCACAGTCCCCTCATACGTTGGTGGAAGAACGATGATCTCTGTCCAGTCCTTGGTAGGTGGAACAGCTTTCAGAGATGAAAAGTTTTGAACAAAGTGGAGGTGGTCTTCAGAGCGTGAGGCCTGCTTCAGCTCAGAGCTCCTCTTCTTCAACTCGGAGATTTCCTGTTCCAGCTCTTTGATGAGATCTTCAGCCTGTTTCTCTGTTGTTTCCTGTTTGTCTTCTATCTCCTTTATGACCTTCTTCAGGTCTTTCTCAATAAACTCCTTCAGAACAGTGAAGATCTGAACACCTTCTGTTTTCTGTTTGTCTGCAGCATCTTTACTCATCTTCACTGACTCATTGATCTCCTGAATCTTCTGTCGTCTCTTCTCGATCATTTGCTGAATTTCATCATCCATTTTCCTCAGCTCTGTCTTCTTTTCTTCAGATTCTTCTCTCAGAGGTACAAACTCATGAGTCTTGTGGTCTAAAACAGAGCAGAGCGTGCAGACACTTGTCTGATCGGTCTTACAGAACAGCTCCAGATGTTTATCGTGCTTCATACACATCCTGCCTTCCAGGTTCTCCACAGGCTCAATCAGCTGATGTCTTTTCAGACCTTTGACTGTCAGATGAGGTTCTAGGTGAGTCTCACAGTAGGAGGTCAGACACACCAGGCAGGACTTCAGGGCCCTCAGTCTGGTTCCAGTGCAGTAGTCACAGGGAACTTCTCCTGGTTTGGCAGCTTGTTGCTCTGAGCTGCTGCTTGCATTCTGTTGAGCTTCATCTCTGAACTGAGCAACCACCTCAGAGAACAAAGTGTTTATTTCCAGTTGAGGTCGTCTCTTGAACAGTTTGTTACATAGGGGACACTTGCACCTAACATTAATGTCC
The DNA here is from genome assembly GCF_964374335.1 of Astatotilapia calliptera. Classification (NCBI taxonomy): domain Eukaryota; kingdom Metazoa; phylum Chordata; class Actinopteri; order Cichliformes; family Cichlidae; genus Astatotilapia; species Astatotilapia calliptera. Next base: position 14,608,613 of record NC_137427.1, on the reverse strand, counting down.
CAGTTCCGGGTGATGCAGTTTTTGCAGAAGTTATGTCCACATGGTGTGGTGACTGGATCAGTGAACACATCCAGGCAGATGGAGCACAGAAACTGATCTTCAGGTTGCAGATTACTAGCAGCAAACATGTCTGCAGTCTACAAAACAAAAGTAAACATTTTAGGGAAAAAAATTTTTTTTTTTTACAGATGTCTGATTCAACGGGTTTAAGAAAAATATTTGGGAATTACCTTGTCTCTCATTTGCAGAAGCTCACAGGTAATGGGACAATTAGGTAAGCTGTTTCATAGCCAGATGAGGTCTGTTCCATCATGATTTCATGAAAAATGAAATTGCTTCATACTGTTGATTCTTTTTTATAGCTTTTCATTTTTCACTTTAGAATATGAGGCCCAAAGAGATGTCAGTGCAACTGAGGGATCCATGATTAAGCTGAACAAAACAAACAAAAACAAACAAACAAATTAAATCAAAGTAGTAGAAAAAACTTCAGGAGTAGGCAAATCAAAAATCTGGTACTTTCACTGAGCAGCTCAGCAACACCAAAAGGCCCGAAAGACTTCAAGATAACTAAAGTGTACGATGATGGAATTATTTCTTTTGTTTAAAAGAAAAAACAACTTCACATCCAACCAAATCAAGAATATCATAGATGAGGTATCACTGTTAAAAAAAGAGATGCTTTTATGAATGTAAACACAGAGGATTTACAAAACTGCACAAATTGCACACACATAATTATGCAAAAAACATTAAAAAAGTAAGTTTTAATGTCTAGGCCTAGACCAAATCTAGACCAAAACACTAAATTTTGCTCTACAAGGGGTGGAGGGGTGAGGGGAGGGGTGGGGGAGGGTATGCCCCCCACACCCCCGTTGCCGAGCTTAAAAACTGGCATCTTTTGCACGTACAAGCACGTGCACATGCACTCTCGTGCACGCGCGTTCACTCATCCGAAAAGGGGCACTTCCGGGCCATGCGGTCCCACTGCGCACGCTCTGTCTTCTCCTAGCGGGATGTGTTTTAATAAGGTTCATCAGCCGCTGTTGGCATTTTGGCTTTTCATGGTAAATTTATACAAACAGGAATTACTTTGTCTTTTTACACTGACACTATAGAAAGGCTTTTGTTGTCAGACAATCGAGCTGAAACGGCAGCGTGTTTTATAAGCAGATTTTCGACGGTTAGTTAAACGACTACCTGTGTGTGTATATATATATATATATATATATATATATATATATATATATATATATATATATATATATATATATATATATGTGTGTGTGTGTGTGTGTGTGTGTGTAGACTTTTGTGGGATGATCATTCCATCTCACAGCAGCACTCCGTTTTTACAACGAATTCGAAACAAATTCGAAGCGGACCTTTAGTTTTGCTTTTGTTTTGTTTGTTTGTTTGTTTTTCGGGAATATTCCACATTTAACTTTGATGATATTACCTCCCATTTTGCTCAACACAGCCTGCGACAGACTGGTGACCTGTCCAGGGTTTACTCTATGATAGCTCGGATAGGCTCCAGCCCCCCGGCGACCCCGACAAGCATTAATAGAAGAGAATGGATGGACCTTTCTTAACATCAGTCTCCAGTTGAACTAATCTGACATTTCACGTGAAGTAACATTAAGAGAGAAACAGTGCCTGTTAAACACAGCAAATCTGATCAGCTGCACTCACCTGCATTCCAGTTTGTTGTTGAGAGAAAAAAAATTTCCTCTTAATCTTCTTTAGATACGGAGATTGACCTGTCTGCAGCTCTAATTTTACTTTGACTAACTTCCACTTTCATTTCAGTAATTTGATGTTGAATCCTTATTGCTCCGCCTCTTCGGCTTTGTCTTCTTCTTCCGGCTTCAGGCGGGTTTGACACGTGGAGGGCGTTTTGCTGCCCTCCTCAGGTGCTACGAAGTATTTCGAAGCATGTGAGGAGAAATCCTATAGTCCATAGTCTATAGAATTGTCTAGTACGTCGCAAAAAGTTGAATAAAGAAGTTATGGTTTCCAATTAGTCCAAGCTGAGTATTATGTCGCTTACAGTTTTCTCATAGCTCAATTCTAGCAGAAAAGTTATTCTCACCACTCTTAAAGCAGATCTTTAAACAGTAGCATAACAAAACACTGAGACATCTGTGTGAAAGACACTACAACAATCAAAACCTTTTTCACAATTGTGAAAACATGAATAGTCATGCAATCACTTCAACGCTGTAATTACTGAATAAAAAAAATTTCACCGCCTTTTAAAGACTGAGCATTCAAAATGTTTAGTTTTTTTTCCCTCAAAACCATTTGCATCAGAAAGCAGACAAAGCACCAACTACTGTGTAGTCCACCAACTTCACACTACATACATTCAGCAACCAGTTGATCAGGTACGCCTGCTCCAGTGGCATGGTTTTTGATGTCACTTAAGCTGGTGTGAGTATTTTAGAAGCTGATGATGTCCTGGGATTTTCCTGCATGACCATCTCTACGGTTTACAGGGAATGGTCTGAGAAAATATCCAGTGAGGAAGAAAATTTGTAAATGCTGCCCGTGCTTCTGTGAACTATGAAGCAGATTATTTGTTTTTTTTGGTTTTTGTTGTTGTTGTTTTTGTATCAAATCTATTGTCTTTTGTTGTTGTTGTTGTTGTTGTTGTTTTTGTATCAAAAGCTAAATTATTGTTGAATAGTTTAAACTTTTTACTTAAGCTAATTGTTTAAAATGCAGCATTTTCTGCAGCAAGCATTGATTTTATCACTTACTATAGCAGATTTACAGAATAACTAGAGGTTATGGTCTGAATAAAGAAGAGATATAGCATTTGAACTACTGACTGTCAAAGTATAACCTGACATTCTAAAGAGACCAAAGCCAACAATGAATCAGTTATATTAATATGTTGTTGGATTGGTCTTCTGCTATTTCTACTCAGTAAATTTAAATTGGCTTAAATTAGATTAAGGGCTGCAGTGAGTGTAGTCAGCCCATTCAAAAGCAAAGACGAATGCAGGCGTAACCCCAGCAAAGTCTTTACAGAGGGCCATGAGTGCCAAAATGAATCAAACAAATACATTATTAAATAATTTATGAAATGTGTCAATAATGATTACAATTTTAATGGCATCCTAGCCCCTGCACTGTCAGGATTTATTACATGCCATGTGAGCACAAGCAGTATAATGTTTTCATCTTACCAGACCTCAGTTTCCTGTTAAATAGAGAATCACATGTATCAGTTTCACACAGTTCAGTACAACAGTCTGCAACTTCAGAGACACTCTTAGATCTTTTCTTCAGAAACCCAAGACACAGCTGAAACCAGCAACGCATCTGAAAATCATGGAAATGCGCTACAGGAATCCAGAAGAAATACCAGGTAATCACAGAGTGTTGAAAAAGGGGCAAAGGTCAGAAAGCCTAAAGAGGACCAAACCCTTAAGTTTAATAACATTTATTCTTTATTATGTTTTTTATTAAGTTTATGCTGTTACAGTATTGTAATATTTTTAATTTAAACCTCACAAACTAACCCATACTATAATAAAAAAAAGAAAAAGAAATCATGTAAAACAGCTACATGCAGGTGTTTCAGTTGACAAAATTACAAATGTTTTTTTTAAATTTACTTTTGTGAATCTAGTTTTAGGTTTTAGTTTATTTTAGTTAGCATAATAATCTTCATTTGTGGTCACGGCTTAAAAAGAAAAACGCAAATTTTAAAAAGCAGTCACTGCAGGCAATATTACAAGAAAGATACAATGAGAAATTCCCCATTTAGTATCATTATTCAGTATTTTTAGTCAAAATCAGTCTGTGAAATAGGTATAAACCCTTTATAACTGCATACATTTTAAATTCTCAGGACAGAAAAGCCAATACATAACATCGACCTTTCAACTTTGAAGATGTATTTCCCAAACAGCTCATATATGAGCATACTAAGTAAAGCCATGCAAAACCTTTTTACCTTCATACTATAAAATGTGCCCAAATTATAGCTCTTGAAAGTATGGGTGGGTAGGTTGAAATTTAGTGGTTTTAATTTTTCTGTCATTTTTGAGCCCCCAAAACTTCTTAAGTATAGGAAATAGACAAATTCCATTTTTCTAAAATGGAAACAAATTTAAACTCTGTTAAAAAATGTAACCAAATAAATTTTGGCCAGCTTTGCTACAATACTTGCTACAATTAGCTCAAATTTCAGTTCATTAAGTAAGACGAATAACTCGATTATAAAAAAAATTCTCACCTTCCAAGGAGACAAACTAAAAATGCCTTCTCATTTTATTTTACATTACTGTATTTAGTTGTATTTAACTATTTCAATCTTTTTGCATTTAAGAAAATGTTTTCTTTTAAATTTTTTATTCTAACATGTAAATACAATGAAAGGGTTTAGTAGGGGCCCAGCAACCCTGGCAAGGATATGCGGAAAAGAATGGATGGATGGGTTTAGTGGGGGTTTTTTGTATGTACTGATCATTAATGAGGTAAAATGTATTACTTACCCAGTTCCCTAATTAATACATAGTCGATAGCTGCAGCCCTAAATTAAGTTGAACATCTGTCATGTTGCTCTTAGCTGATTTTTTTACTGCACAACAAACTTCTTAAAGTATGTTTAAAAAGAAAAATGACACTCTCGGAGTGGTTCGTGTTAAATGTGCTAATTATTTTTTTTGTTGTGACAGTAAATGTCTGCCGTACCAAATTGCTTTGACAAAGATAAACGCTGTTGTGTATTGAAGACAATCATCCTCTTCAGGCGCTGATTGAAAAACAGATGTTTTTTTTTTCTACTTTGTAAATTAAAAGAGCAGTTGCTAGTGTCACCGTTGTTATTAGTCGCCAAATATGAGGTTGTTAATGTCTTATGTTTGCACACATGTTGAAAAATACTGACTTCTAGCCCCAGGTACTACATTTGTGAAGAAAAGTTCCTGCAGAGCTGCTGTGATTCTTCTGGGTGTGCTGTGTCTTCTTCTCCTCACTGGACTCATAATTCTGGCTTTTCCTTGTGAGTACAGCAGCTAGATAGCATGCTGATGATGTCCTAAATGGGTGTTCATTAATAGAGCTTGTTCATTTAATGTTCACATGCCCAACACAGTCAACCAAGACAAATCTGAGTGGGAAGAGGAGGTGGGCAGACAGAGAGCATTACAGATCAGTTACAACAACTTGAAAACAGAACAAGACCAGTTACAGAAAAACTACGACAGTGTGGTTCAAGACAGAGTCCAGCTCCAGAAAAAAGTTGAAGCCTTGACCAAAGAAAAAGATGATCTTCAGAAAAAGTTTCAAGGTAATTATTCCTCTGTCAGTGCGCCCCAGGGCAGCTGTGGCTATAATGTAGCTTGCCATCACCAGTGTGTGAATGGGTGAATGACTGAATGTAGTGTGAAGCGCTTTGGGGTCCTTAGGGACTAGAAAAGCGCTATACAAATGCAGGCCATTTACCATTTTATTTCATTCAAAGAAAATATGTTCTTGGGTCTAGCCTTTATTCTGATGATTCAATAATAAACCAATAGTTTATAAACTGCAACAAACAAAACGTGGTAGATTTAGCACAGACCCTGCCTACAAGACATCATAAATAAATATCATAGTTAAATGTGATTGCAAAATGTTTTAAATTCACATTTTTCAGTTTGTTTCTTTGTTTGTTTTTACTAATTTCTTGGCATCATAAGGAGCATGGCTGCACTGTTAGACAATAACAGTTGATACATGAAGTATTTCAGAGCTCTGAGATAAAATTTCCCAAAGGATTCATACAATAACTTAATGCCACTGGACTTAGAAAATAAACAATCTTTTGATGCTGTTCAGGTGAATTCCTGACTCAAACTGAACTCACTCAGTTTGCCTTCACTCTTTTTCAATTATGTACTTGAAGTTGCAAATAATAATAAAAAAAGACAACCAAATACAGAGATGACTGTACCACCAACATTGTGGCTTACGCTTAGGGCTTCTTGTGTAAGAAATGAAAGCAGCATTAGAGTCTTGCCACATTGATGACAGTGATAAGCAGCTTCCTTTCCATGCCTACAGCTGCTGATGCAGATTACAGCGGAAATCACTTTATCACATTTTACACATCTTCACTAGAAGTCACCAAAGTTCAAATAGTTTTCCTATATAATCTTATATCTTTCTCATCTTCTCAGCCCTGAGAGTTACTATTAACTTTGTGCACAATTGGAGTAATTAAGTGCACATTGTTAATGAACACGAAAACAAATCTAAAAATCAAAGTGCTGAGAACACTGACTTGAACTATGTCTTAGGAAACACATTCTGACAAATTGTGCAACTATGACAGAAAGTTTTTTTCACCACCAAAGTGTTTTGAATTTGTGTCACTAACTCCAAAGCAATGGCTGTGAAAAAGCTCATCATTAGGGTTAAGTGAAAGCTACCTCGTACAATGTAACCCCAAATTGTTAACATTCTTCTTCTATTTTTTTTATATTAGATTTTCAGCATAAATGGGTGTATGTTAGCGGTAGTTTCTATTACATGTCTTCAGAGGAGAAATCCTGGCAAGAGAGCAGACAAGACTGTCTTCAAAAAGGTGCAGACCTGGTGATTATCAACAGCCAAGAGGAACAGGTGGGAGTGCATTAAAAATATTTAAATGAAAATTAAAATGAAATCAAAGTTCAGTTAAGTGGAGGCTATATAGATACATCAGTTTAAACTCAGTATCCTTACAGTTGGTTTCTCTCTTTTTTAAAAAGAACTTTGTGAATCAGTTAAACAAGTATTTGTGGATTGGACTGACTGACTCGGAGACAGACGGGACATGGAAATGGGTGGATGGGACTCGAATGACCACAAGGTTTAAATACAAATAAAATCCATTCTTTAGTTTGCATATATTTAAGTAAAAAGATACTGTTCATGCTATCTCATTAGTATCTAAGTTACAGTTACTGAAAAGAAAAAACTGATCAGATTGTTGAGTTTAACTCTCATAATTTTATCTTTATTTTCAGCTACTGGAATAGCGGTGAGCCTAATGGACTCAAAAATGAAAACTGTGGGCAAATAAAAAATTACAACTCAAAAAACAGCTGGAATGATGAAAAATGCTCTATTTTACACTCCTGGGTGTGTGAGAAGAAAGCTTCCCCATAACTTCACATCAAGTCCATCAAATAATGCATAAAACAGAGCCACAAGATGCATTCGTGAAATGAAGCTGGACAGAAAACTGTGGAAATTTACAAAGAAACAAGTACACACAGAGGCTTTTTGCTTTGCTTTCAAAATCAAGAACTCTTTTGTCGCTATGAACCTTCTCAGTGATGGAGATCTGCTCTGGTTATAACATTGTTAGCTGTATTTGATTAAAACCAATCCCCCGCTTAAAAATACTCATCCTATAGAAAAAGACTCTCTAACCATAAGTTTTCTATCTGTATGTATATTTTATTCTTTTTACTTAGTGTGGCTCTCATTTACTATCTATCTTTTTGTTGTATTTGAACTACAATGCAGTGGTAGAAATTAAAAGTACTTGTGCATGTATTATTTCGCTAGTGCTTTTCATGTGTATGCCTTGCCTACCTTTTTATAACCTTGTGTGTTTGTGGCATCTCAGAAGCAAGGAGGGAAATAGTGAACACAAACAGATTGTACTGATATGACTGAACTACACTTGTTGACTGAATATCAGAGGGGTGCATAACCTAAAAGTGGCAGAATTATTTAATTTCTGTTAAGTTTTAGGCTTGCAAGAATTAATTGGTTGCTAGCAATAATGAAACACAGCAGCTATGGGAACAAGTTTAATATTATATTTGGAATGGGCAATATGACATATGCATGATATTCAATAAATATTGGATCTGTTATTTCTTAAAGAAAGATCTTTACATCCTTTTATGTCTGTCTGCATAAATATTGCTATTTTAACATACTTTTTTCAGGTTTTGCAGAAATACTAACCAGATAGCCACAAACACAGTCCCAGGAAAACAATAGATTACTTAAACATACTGGGCCATGCTTGTGGTACTCAATACTACTGTGGTTATAACTGACAGGAAATATTCTGTCAGCAAACTGTATTCAGATATTTCCCTTGTTGCATATGCCCCACAGCCAAAATTGATTAAAGCTGATAACTTAGAGAGAAATGACATTGCTTAAAGAATTTCTTAAAGAAAATTAAAATCCAAACTGGCAGCTGATTCCACAGAAGAGGGCCCTGAAAAGTTCTGCCTCCCATTCTACTTTTAAATATCCTATAGGATGCACAAGTAAGCCCTTAGCGTGAGATTGAAGTGCTTGATTTTGGTTGGTCTATGGTCTTTGAAGTCTTTAAGATACACTATGATAGACACAAGTTTGGTAGAAATTTAATAATTGTTTTGCCTCCCTTTGTCTGGTTTCCATTAACCCCTGAGTGCTGCTCAGACGGCGTGGCTCAGAGCTTTTGTTCAGCGCTCTTTTTGTTTGAAAAGATGTACAAATGACATGTAAAAGATATTTCTTCATAAGGAAAAATTTGAAAAGAAAACAGACAAGACTGTCTTCAAAAAGGTGAACAAAGTCAAACAGCTGTTCAAACAAATTCAGTTCAGTTTGATTTATATTGTAGTATGAACAGTGCATCACACACACACACACACACACACACACTGCTTTGATGCAGCTGCAACCTGTGGGCAGAGCACAAATAAAGTGGCCTATTATTATTTCATCCCACCAGACCTTCATTTCCTGTTAAAGAGAATCACACTTTTTCACACAGTTCTCAAAACTTTGTTAATCTCAAGTTCCTGTTCAGGTTGTAACTGAACCACAGCACAGAATAACATCATGGATGACATTTATTTAAACAACATAGCAATTAATCACAGAAAGCTAAAAGGGGACCTAAATTCCTCAGAAAATATTTATGTCACTTATGATGATATCCAAACTGTGGAGATGAACAGGACTGGACTTTCACCTGCATTCACAGGTAATAAACAAATAATTTGACACTGTTACAATTTTATGCACAAACACAGGCAACTTTACTAAACAAAAAAACCCCCATTCTTTTACCTGTTTTAGCAATTTTGTATTTTGATGAATGAGAATTGACTGACCTGACTGAATAACGCTTGCTTTTGGCTACAATGTACAGTGGGGCAAAAAAGTATTTAGTCAGCCACCGATTGTGCAAGTTCCCCCACTTAAAATGATGACAGAGGTCAGTAATTTGCACCAGAGGTACACTTCAACTGTTAGAGACAGAATGTGAAAAAAAAAATCCATGAATCCACATGGTAGGATTTGTAAAGAATTTATTCGTAAATCAGGGTGGAAAATAAGTATTTGGTCACCTCAAACAAGGAAAATCTCTGGCTCTCACAGACCTGTAACGTCTTCTGTAAGAAGCTTTTCTGTCCCCCACTCGTTACCTGTATGAATGGCACCTGTTTGAACTCATCATCTGTATAAAAGACACCTGTCCACAGCCTCAAACAGTCAGACTCCAAACTCTGCCATGGCCAAGACCAAAGAGCTGTCGAAGGACACCAGGAAAAGTATTGTAGACCTGCACCAGACTGGGAAGAGTGAATCTACAATAGGCAAGCAGCTTGGTGTGAAAAAATCAACTGTGGGAGCAATCATCAGAAAATGGAAGACATACAAGACCACTGATAATCTCCCTCCATCTGGGGCTCCACGCAAGATCTCATCCCGTGGGGTCAAAATGATCATGAGAACGGTGAGCAAAGATCCCAGAACCACACGGGGGGACCTGGTGAATGACCTGCAGAGAGCTGGGACCAAAGTAACAAAGGTCACCATCAGTAACACACTACAACGGCAGGGAATCAAATCCCGCAGTGCCAGACGTGTTCCGCTGCTGAAGCCAGTGCATGTCCAGGCCCGTCTGAAGTTTGCCAGAGAGCACATGGATGATACAGCAGAGGATTGGGAGAATGTCATGTGGTCAGATGAAACCAAAGTAGAACTTTTTGGTATAAACTCAACTCGTCGTGTTTGGAGGAAGAAGAATACTGAGTTGCATCCCAAGAACACCATACCTACTGTGAAGCATGGGGGTGGAAACATCATGCTATGGGGCTGTTTTTCTGCCAAGGGGACAGGACGACTGATCCGTGTTAAGGACAGAATGAATGGGGCCATGTATCGTGAGATTTTGAGCCAAAACCTCCTTCCATCAGTGAGAACTTTGAAGATGAAACGAGGCTGGGTCTTCCAACATGACAATGATCCAAAACACACCGCCCGGGCAACAAAGGAGTGGCTCCGTAAGAAGCATTTGAAAGTCCTGGAGTGGCCTAGCCAGTCTCCAGACCTCAACCCCATAGAAAATCTGTGGCGGGAGTTGAAAGTCCGTGTTGCTCGGCGACAGCCCCAAAACATCACTGCTCTCGAGAAGATCTGCATGGAGGAATGGGCCAAAATACCAGCTACTGTGTGTGCAAACCTGGTAAAGACCTATAGTAAACGTTTGACCTCTGTTATTGCCAACAAAGGTTATGTTATAAAATATTGAGTTGTATTTTTGTTATTGACCAAATACTTATTTTCCACCCTGATTTACGAATAAATTCTTTACAAATCCTACCATGTGGATTCATGGATTTTTTTTTTCACATTCTGTCTCTCACAGTTGAAGTGTACCTCTGGTGCAAATTACTGACCTCTGTCATCATTTTAGGTGGGGGAACTTGCACAATCGGTGGCTGACTAAATACTTTTTTGCCCCACTGTAGCTTTCCATCACCAGTGTGTGAATGTGTGTGTGAATGGGTGGATGACTGAATGTGTAAAGCGCTTTGCGGTCCTTAAAGACTAGTAAAGCACTATATAAATACATACTGTTGTCTACAGTTCAAGCAACTATTGGCTGTATGTATGTCTCTGTGATCATAACTGATCTCATATCTCACAATACGCTAGCATTACTTACAGCAAGTGTCTAGTGGCTCCTGAAAGCTCCATCAGAAAGGATCTTTGTAAAGTTTCACTGCATCAGAGTTAAAATAATTATTAGACATGGATGAACTGTCTCAGACAAATGTTTCTGCGTTACTGTAAATGTGTTTTACTATAGTCTGTTCTGGTTTTGAGATCAGAATCTTAAGAGAACTTTCCTGACCCCCATCATCAACGCTGGTCAGTTATCCTAAAAAAGCAATGTAGCAAATGTAATGTAAATAACATAAGAGTTTTGGAAAATTAAAGCATTAAGTCTTTTATCATTCTGACAAAATATCAAAAAAGTATCACCCTGACTTAACTTAAACAATATCGAAGAGAGTTGTGTTTTTGCTATCATAGTAGGTGGGTAATGGATCAGAAATTAAAACTGGGTCATCGTGGTGATCTAGATTTTTAAAAATCAGGGAAACAAAGAAAATATAATTTATTATTTTTGTCTAAATGACAAAAGGACTGCAGTCTTCTTTGATAAGAAAGGGTCCCCTGTGATGGAGAGACCTGTACCTATCACATGGTAGCCGAAAACTTGACCAGAAAGTGGAATGAGTTGCAGACCAGTTACCGCAGCCTAACAATTGAACAACACCAGTTACAGACCATGCACAGTATTCTGAAAATGGAACGAGACCAGCTACAGAAAAGCTACAACAATATGGTGGAAGACAGAGGCCAGCTCCAAAAGAGACTTGAAGACATGACCAAAAATAGAGATGATCTTCAGAGAAAGTCTGTCGGTAATTATTGTTATTTCACCTCCATAAAAACAAAACAAGTTTTGGGGGGATATTTTGAAGTAAGTAAGGCACAAATGTTTTTTTTTCTCAGCACATTAATAATCCTATTAAGGTTTAGGAAAAATATCAGGAAAAGTAAGGTTCAGTGCATCCCAAATGACATCTTAAGTAAATCTTGGAGCTAAATGTGACTCAACAAAAGTTTGAAGTTTTGAAATAATAGAAATTTATTTTCCAAAGCAGCACACATGCAGTGTTGGTTCCCCGTGTTTGATTTATACAGTATATGTCAAATCACCCAATTAAAACCACTACAAAAGAGCTGATATAATACTGTAATATCTCAGTTAAGACTGCATTTAATCACTTAATTCAGCTGACTTCTTCGCTCAGGCTGAGCTAATTCATGATGTGTCTGCTGTTTTTCATTTCTCTATTTTGTTGTTAAAAAACTGTCAAACAACTAAATGCAGAAGTGATTCCACTACTGACAGCTGCTAGAAATGACAAAAGCAGCATCAGGCCTCCTAACAGTGATGAGTTCACTGCAGAGATAAACTCATTTCACTCCACCTGCAGACATTCCTGTGTTTTTTTTTTCTTTCCTTTAACAGGTTGTCTGCGAGAATGGATGCACTTCAATGGTAGTTTATATTACATTTCTTCAAACAAGAAATCCTGGCAAGAAAGTAGAAATGATTGTCTCCAGAGAGGCGCTGATCTGGTGATTATCAACAGCAAAGAAGAACAGGTGATTTTCTAAATGTGGTTTCTGTCTATATGTGTGTTGTATATATGTTATATATATGTTATATATATGTTATATATGTTATATAATACATATATATAACATATATATATATATACATATATATATAACGTATATATATTTCTTTGTCTCAACAAGGAATTCACAAGAAATTTTCAAAAGCTGATGTGGATAGGATTGACTGACAGTGAGAAAGAGGGGATCTGGAAATGGGTGGATGGGTCTCTGCTTGTTACAAGGTTTTACTTTTTTCTTATTGTGCTGCACCACAAGATAAGTTAAGTTAAGTCTATCAAGTCTTAAAATCATTTATATACGACCTTGTGTCGGTGAGTGCAATGTAAAGAGAAATTACAAAAAGATCTTCATGTCTTCTCTCTTCTCTTCACTCTAAAAAGAACATGTCAACATGGCTTAGGCCTGCAAAGTTCAACAAATCACAGAACTTCTGGAATGTGCTGTCTCAGTCAAAGTCAGAATTTCAACTAGACTGCGTTTAAACAAATGGCCAAAAAACACAGCAAACTGAAGCAGCATTGTGAAAAAGAGTGGACTAAAATTCTTCTGCAACGATGTCAAACAGAAAGAACTTAACGTTACTGCTGCTAAACATAGTTAAACAAGATTCTGAGTCATGCGGTGTGCTTACTTCTTCACATACTGCTTCTATATTTTGGCTTAAGGTTTGTTAAATAAATTGTCACAAACATCTGAATGGCATACACATTAATTTGTGAGGACTGAAGAACAGGATGTAGGAGGCAGAAGTTAAAGCCAATGTAAGTATTTAATGTCATTAAGTCCAAACGTTACAAAGTTCAAATCCAAAATTTCTGAATTAAGAAAAATATGGATACAACATGATGGCTTGATGTGTTTTAGAAGAGATTTCACAAAATGATTTGACAAACAGGAAAAATATTGCAGTCTTATAGCAACATAATTTTTGATATCAAAATATCTGAATATTTTTTTTGTACAGATCCCATTAACGACTACAACTTTGTTTACTAAATCATCATTTTTTTCAATTCACTTTATATACTGCCATTTCACAACAGTCACCTCAAGTGCTTTATCCTGTAACGTAAACTTCCTAAAATATTTAAAAGAAACCCCAACAGTTACCATATCAGCAAATGATTGATTAAGTACGGAGTGGTGTATGAACCCACAGGGAGTGAAAAGAGACGTGTAAAGAAGAAACACTCAGTGAATCACTGAAGTCCCCCCAGCAGCCCAAGAGTAATGCAGCATAACTAAGGATACAGGGTCACCTGATTCAGCCCTGACAATAAGTTTAATCAAAAAGAAAAGTTTCAAGCCTAATCTTAAAGAGAGAGTGTGTCTTTTGCATTGTTTTTTGTTTTTTGAAATATTGTATTTTGTTTGTGTTTCAGCTACTGGGCTACTTTTGAGCCAAATGGTTTTCCACAAAGAGATGAGGACTGTGCAGAAATAAAGAACTTTCATTTCCCAAACAACTGGAATGATGAATCATGTGACCTTGAGAGAGTCTGGATCTGTGAGAAGAAACTGGCTACATAAATCAGCATCCAAACTCATCACACAGTGATAGAAAACAGAAAAGAAGTTCATGAAATGTATATGACTGATCCTGCTCACTGTTCCCTACAGTATAAGCTTTGCATTAAAAGTCCTTATTATCACTTCCTTGTACATGACAGTGTGTGATATAAAGAATCTCTATATTCTGTATATCTGTATATAGTATATCCCAAATATATTTAGGAAGTATGCATACTTCCACAGTAGCAGTCATGTACAGGTGATCAAATGCATTGGATTACCTGATGATCAGTAATTGTGAGTACCAAACTGCATTACAGTTTGGTACAGAAGCTGCTCTGCCAGCAGCCAGAAATCACTACAGAGGCTGGTGAAAGCAGCAGAGCACATCACTGGCTTGAGGATTCCTGCCATTCAGGACATCTATCTCCAGTGCTGCCTCTGCAAAGCACACAGCATCATCAAGGACCACAGCCACCCAGCACATCAGCTGTTCTCCTTGCTACCATCTGGCAGACGTTACAGGAGTCTGTCTGCTCGGACTACGAGACTTAAAAACATATTTGACCATTAAGCCATACGACACCTCAACCACAACACTTAAACAGACACACACACTCCACAGATGCACTGAGAATCTGTCCTACAGTTTCACAAGTACATTGTACACTCTGCACTGGTCACTTCATTCTTATTAGTATTCAAACAGATAAAAACCTTACTCTGTGCAATACTGTACTAACTGCCACTCAAAATTTTGTACTATTCAGTTTGTACTGCTGCTCACTCCTGCCACTTTATCTCATGTGCAATATCCCATTTGCTTTCTTTTTAAACTACAGAAGTCTCTTTAAATGGCCACATGATGGTGCTGCTGTATTGGCTCAAAAAGATTCGGTTAACTCCACCAAAGTTTAAATATTTAAATTACACATCACATAAAAATGACATAGTAAAAGATTACCTGGTCCTAAGCAAGTCTTAAAATTCTATGAATACAACCTTACAGCTGCAACAGAAATCAATGTTAAGAGAAACAGCGGGAATAGTATCTTTACATTGTAAGGTAAAGAGCCTGCAATGATACAGGATTCTTAATTCACTAATTCGTTTTTTGTATAGAGCATTGTACATCTGAACAAAATGTCTTTTTTGGGTGGTTTATCTTGTTCTCTCTCTTGATTTTGTTTTACACAGTGGAGAAGTATTTTCCTCATCGTGCTTGCATATTTGTGGACCTGAAGAGAGCGTTGCTGACTACAGACAACTACAGACAGTTGCAGTGCGAGCGTATGTGTAGAAATGTGGTGGGTTTTGATGTTTCTTATACTCCCCACAGTAAATAAACAACCAGAGATCAGATCGCCGGGGTCCTTCATTCATGCACTTAGCCTTGCGGGAACTACAAGAGGGCGGGCCCTGACAGGGTAGACTGGTCCCTTGATTTAGTTTCTGTCATAGGGGTTGAGTCTTGGTCAGACCCCCTACCCAGGACCAATTTGCCTTGGGAAGACCCAGCAGGCCAAGAGGCTCTGTCATTTTCAGGAGGGCATAATGCTGCTAAAATACTTAGTAAGTGATACAATTCAACAGTTCTTGATGTTTATGTATAAAAGAGGCAAATCTGAGTTGGACCTGGAACAAACCAGTTACAAAGACCTGGAAGAAGAACTTAACCAGTTAAAAAACAGTTATAATGATCTGGCTAAAGTGCGAGAGCAGCTACAACAAAAACTTGAGATCATAAGGACAAATGAGCTTCCGAGTAAGTTATATATTTCTTTGTTCTTGTTGGGTTAACGTCATCACTGAAAGTGATCTGTACATACCTACGTTTAGCCATCAGCAGAAGGGCTACAGTGTTTGCATGCATGTAATGTTTGCAGCTGTTGTAAATGCTGTAAGTCTAAAAGATGACCTTTGACACTTTTTTCCTCTAGCCTACAAAAGGCCATCTTAACATTAATGTATCACCAACGGTCTTAATGCAAAATATGACAACTGTCGATCAAAAAACTATTGCAGTGACAAAAATCTCACTACCATAAACTCGTAAGAGTCTATCAAGGTTCTCTGAATTGTGTACAGTATGTTCAAACCTGCACAGTGACATTTGTTCCAGATTTTTTTTTATTAGTGTTGCTTAAAATACAACTTACACTTATCATTTTTAATGAAATAAAGTAGTAGAGTCACAATACACCTTTGAATCCATGAGTAAAAACGTTGTGCATTATTTTTGTCCTCCTCTGGAGATCATGAAGGTGAATGCAAAATCCAGTATATCCAGTTTGCTGACAGTTAAAATATTTCACTCTAAGCTTAAACTTCATACACTATTTGTTAACTTTATTTCCCATTATTATTAGTGCAAAATATATTTCACTAGAACATTGTCCTTTTATCAATTTTTTCCGGTCACAGCTACTGGTACCATCCACAGCCTGACAATGGAGGAGGCGAACATATCGAAGAGGATTGTGCCAAGTTACTAAATTACAACAGTGATATGTTACTCAAATGGAACGACATACTTGCTTAAAAACTAGTCACTGGATTTGTGAAACTGCCTTACTGTCTTGACAAATGTCTTAATGTTATTTTTCAAAAATATAAAATCTCTTACCACTGTCACAGAGATGATACCCTGTTTCTCTTTCAAGTACAATCAACATTCAGACCTTCGCTGCATTGTACACATAATCTGTCCAAAATATGTTTAAATCCATCAAAAAAAAAAAGTACTACACAGTTCAGCATGAAGCACTTTACTTTAAGCTGGAAGAAGCAGGCCATGTGACATGTCATCATGTATCATACTGTATCGCCCAAAAGTATTTAATACAACTTTAGTCTTTTTGCAATATATCAAATATATTGTTGTTCATTTTATTTTTTCCCATGTTTCCATGTATGTATTTGTTTTTGTTTCATCTATTTAGATATAATGCTATTTGAATGAAAGTTTCACGGCGGGGTTTGCCGGTGTGTTTGAAAACCGGACCCAAAAGCAGATGGTTAGAGAGGAAGTAACTAGTTCACTTCCCTCCACTGTGAAAGACTGCGCTGAGAAGACGCACCGCAGCTCAACTCTGTGAGAGAACAAAAAGAAAACCACAGACAAGACAATGATGGAAATGTGTCAGTGGCATTTACTGTACTATGAATATAAATCATGTATTCTATTTAGATGTTTAAACTGTACATTGTACTTGCATATCAGACTAGACTGAAGCTGAAACTAGGATCATACTGTGCAAATAACTCTAGTGACTCCTAGTGCTAGTTTCAGAAAAGACACTCTATGGCCTAAAATACTAGACATTTTAATTAATTCACATTTGCTCTTCTAAACTGCCTGATCAAATACATTAACTTAATACAATATTTTAAAAAGTTTTAAACGTTTATTTCTTGTACCCTTTCTTCACAGTGGCAAAATTGGAATTAATACTGTTATCAAATACATAAATACCTGTTTAGTAATTGATTCTGAAATACAATTAGCAATATGCACCAGGAGTCATTGCATGAAAAATCCTGGGACATTTGTATAATAAGGAACTATTTTTGCATTTTTTAAAAACCCTTCAATTTTTAGACACAAACCCCCAAATTTCCCGTAATCAACCTGTGGGCAACAACAGAAAAAAATTTTTAAAAAATTTATAACGTTTCATTTCAAGCCTGTCCCTCTCATCCTTAAGTCTTGTTATGTTGTTTAGGATGCAAACTGAATGTTGCATCCTCAATCTAAGCGTTAAAGCATGTCTTGCTTTGGAGATAATTGCAACTCACAACCTTTTTGCATGTAGTATTTCTTTGTCTTCGTTATACCTTTGCAGTTTTTTTCACAGTCATGCTCAAGGAAACTTGAACATGTGCACCTGAGCCCAGTGTGACTGTTGGAGTTGCACAGTTGATGATGTGTGTTACATCAGTCTGTTACCTATACACTTCCACTTCCAAATAATGCAACATCAACCATTAGGTAATTGGTTTTCACTGTCAATGTTGACACTAAATTCAAACGTAAAATGAGTCTTTTGCTGTTTCACACTTTGGGTTCTAGTGATCAGCTGAGTTTTGTGATTTGATTCATGATTAATCGTAGTATTCGTAGGGTTCATTTTCTTTCCTGTCAGTTTTGTTTCCTGTCTAGCTCTCCCTGATTGTCTGATGCTTTTAGCCTTCAATGTTCACTTTTTAAAACTTCATCCCTGGCTGTTTGTGCCTCTGTAAATTATCTGAGATAATCATTTGGAAAACTGAACTTTTACCACACTCTGTTGCTTCATCAGGAAGATTACGTAGTCTCAGCTTTGTCATCCATCACTGCGAGTTATGCAATGTTGGAAATTTTGGTTTGTCACCTCAAGCATTACCATTCAAAACATTTTTATTGTTGCTATTCTTTTCCCACATGGCTGCATGCCTAAGAAGAAAAATCTTTGCCATTTATTTATTTATTCTGCGGCCTCACAACCTTTTTTAACCACAACATTTTTACTGCCGTCGATGGTACTGTTAGTAAATGGCATCTACAATTCTGCAAACAAACATTTTAATAAATGACCTTGTGTTTCTAGTTTTAAAAGACTTAAGTACATTAATATTAAAATGACTTGCTAAATATTATCATGTTTAACAAAACGAGTAAATGCTGTCCTTAATTATAATTTGTATGGTCTTAATTTATCGCATATTATTTGTCATTATGCTGAATTGGGCTTTTCACAATATCAGGTTTCACTGCAATTAAGATATCGCTATGTGTCTGAAAAATATAAAATATAAATGCTATGAGCCACACAGAGGTTGGTTTAGATTTGATTGGGCAATATATTGTCGTAATAAAAATTAACCAGTGGGCTGCTATCAGTGCTTGTAGGGCCAGTGCACAGTTGCCCTTCAAGCCAGCCTGTAGCCTGTATAATTCCAGGCTATAGGCTGGCTTGTAGCCTGTAAAAAGTGCAAAATATATATAATGACTCATTCAATTCAGTTTTATTTATATATACCAAATTACCAGTCCAACCCTATTTATGGGTTACTTTAAAAAAAAGGAAGAAGGTTCACAAGGTATTACAGGAAGCAAAGGAATTGATTAAATAAAAGAGAAAACAGCTGCACTTTAAAGGCTCGAGGTACAATTCTGCATAAATTATTCATAAGCAATCCATAAAGGTTAGTTATAAATATATTTAAAATAGATTAAATCACTGAGTCCTCCAAATTTGACCACCACCTCATCCACACTGGATCAAACTCCTATGGTTCCTCCCGTCGATTGTGGATGCAAAGCAGGGCTGGCCCATGTGCCCTGGCTGATCATCATCGGGAAAGGCCAGACTACCAGACCCACTACCACTGTTGCCTTTTCCATAGTGTTCTAAAGAACTGCTTTTAGCATTAGTTTTCCTTGGGAGACCCTATACTACAGACAAACTGCCACCTGCAACAAATCACTATTAACTATGGCAGACAAATCCCCCCCACCCCCAATAGAATTACTGGTTTTGGAACACTGGGTGTTCCCCCAGAGGAACTGGTCCATTGGAAGTGGGGGGTGAAGGGTAAAACCTATGTAATACTGAGCAAAGTGAAGGACAGAAAGAGGAAACAAGCAAACAGAAAAGTATAAAAGAAGAAGTGGATTCTACATCATCACTGACACTCTCCAGGCAGTTGTTTAAAAGATGGCAAGAGTTGCCCATAGAGAGCAACTAGAGATTACTATGGATTATGCAAATCTGCCTGATGTGTCAGACAGAAGTCGCTCTAATAAACACAGCCAAGGGGCTGCTGCTGCTGCACCAGGTAAGAAATAAATCATTTTGATTTTTTCTTTAATAGCAACGAAAAAAACACATTTTTAAAGGTATATTTTAAATGAAGCAATAATTGATGTACACGTGTTACTGATGTATACATAATTTGCATTGAAAACTCTTACTGATTTTGCTGTTTTGTGAGCTAATAATGAGCTTTTCTCTCTTCTGTATTTATTTGGGCAGCACGGTGGTTAGCACTGTTGCCTCATAGCAAGAAGGTCCTGAGCTCAATTCCACCATCAGGCTGGGGTCTTTCTATGTGGAGTTTACATGTTCATCCCGTGTTTGCGTGGGTACTCAGGCTTCCTCCCACAGTCAGAAGACATGTAGTTAGTGGGAATAGGTTAATTAGAAAAACTACATTGCCGATAGATGTAAATGTGTGAACCAGGGTATGGGATGTATAGCTATATACAGAGCAATTGAGTAAACAACAAAAAATATTTTCACAGAACTGCACAGAAAAAAAATGTAGACCATCAATACTACAAAAGCATAAGCATACAGAAACTTGCATCGAAGGCGCTCGTGGGTTACAGGGAAAGAAGTGCCATGCTGTGTCCATCTTCTGCATTCTGTTCTCTCTTTCCTTTGCAAAACCATTACACATTCTTACTCCACCATGCTCGCAAATTGATGTAACTGTGTCAAGTTTTACAGTTGTTTTTACATAACTAATCCCCATAATTTTCAACTAAAATGCTTTTACCAGGATCATCGTCCACATAAAGAAAATTCATTTAAAATAACTTTCCAAACAATCATTGTTTATACTGCATATTCGCCTAATATTTAAATGAAAACATGGAAATGCAGATATTTTTCAGTTTTGTGAGTTTGTCAGGTTTCGATGAGTAAGGTTAGCCCAAAAATTCTGCAGACCTGATTCTTTAAAGAGGCTACTTAAAGAGGACTTTTTATATGGTTGTGTTGCAGGGAGAAAACTAGCCAGACTGGTTGCTGTTAGCTTTGGACTCCTGTGTATCCTCCAAGCTGCCATCAACATCTCCCTACGTTTTGCTTTCTGTAAGTAGCGTAATTAAACGTTTAAACACTTTTTTTACAAATCAGATATTGGAACAGAGTACTGCCCTAGTTTAGTTTTGTTGTTGTTGTTGTTGTTGTTGTTGTTTTATCACTGTGTACATCATTGATTAATGACAAGATGAAACATTTGTAGTCCTGTGTCTAGTTTTCATTTAGCTCACTAATACTGAGGGCAAGGAATTGTAATATGTACTGCTAGAATTAATAGTTGTTTGACATTCAGACAGAGAAAAAAGATTTGGGGAAGTTTAGATTCAAAAACATCAAGTCAAAATGCAACCAAAGAACCCCTAAAGATTGCGTTAGAAAAAGAAAGGGACTTTCCAGTTAAAGTCATGTTTCAGTTTTTGAATACCAAAAAACTCAAAATAAAGCCATAGTCATGAGGTACTTACATTTCGCTGTGACACAAAATGTTTTCCAGTATCGGTTTGAAGAAAAAGTAATTTTAGGCTTTTTTTGTAGGGAGGGCTTGTCTTACATTCTGTTGACAACATGTTTCTGCTTTTGCAGACAGTAAAACATCATGTATTAAGACAGTGGAGACCGAAGAGCTGAAAAACCTCACTGGTAAGCATGAGTTTTGTAAACTTTGTAAAGAGGCCTTTCATACACATATATGTATATATACTAAGGGTTAATAATATCAACACTTTGGTATACCTGGGTATCATGTAGGATATATTACAATAAATGAGTCTTTTTTATGGCTAATCAAATTAATGCAACATTCTCAAGCTGTAAATGATATTTACATTCAAATGGTTACAGCAGGATTTTGTTCTGTGGTAGGCGGCATGATTTTATTCACCATCTAGAGTTAAATGAAAATTTACACCAACTTAAACTTAACATGTTACAGCGTTTTACATCTCACTTTTTGTATTTGACTATTTTTACCCTTGCAAGGCCCTTCCTCATTAGCAAACATTGTGTAAGTGCTGTAAGCAAGACTTACAATACTTAAAGGAGATCTATTTAGCTCATGTCCAGCTTTATAATTCTTATTCTTGGACTCTGCTTAAATTGCTGTGCTTTTCGCAGTCTATAATACCTCTTAGGCCTCTTATGTTCAGCATTCTTGCGGCCTCTTGGTTTATCTTTTATTTAAAAAACAAACACTTTCCCTTTTAAGAAGACTCAAAGCATTTGAACTGTGACCACAAAGGCCCTGGGTTGACCTTATTAGGAATATCATCTCTAAATGACAACATACTGATCACAGCAAATTAATAAATAAACAAATAAATAAAGCAAAGACTGCCTCTGAAGTCTGATAATTTTGCTTAAAGAGATTTTTTACATAAGCTGACTATTTAAAATGTTCTAATTTTTAACAGGAGCCGAACTTTAGAATAAAACTGTTAATGTAAATTTATGTGTTAATCTCTGAAATATTAAATGTTGTTTTTTTTCTCCAACAACAGATCAATATTTTCAACAAGGATGGGTCTATTTCCGCCCAAGTTTCTATTATATTTCCTCTATTGCGAAATCCTGGAAAGACAGTAGAGACGACTGTTTACAGAGAGGTGCAGACCTGGCAATTATCAACACCAAAGAAGAGCAGGTTTGTGAATGTGACGTAATAATAATGGAAAGAAATTCATAAATACGTGATTAGTTCCATTAATTAATTATTTACTTTTGATTTGCTAGGACTTTACAAGAAACTTTAAAAAAGTCATGTGGATTGGATTAACTGAGACAGCCATGAAAGGGACATGGAAATGGGTGGATGGGACTCCACTGAGCAAAAGGTTTATACATTATTGTTTTATTCTACTTTAATCAGTGGCAAAACTAAGGCTACGTTCACACTGCAGGTCTTAATGCTCAATTCCGAATGCGACAACAAACGCGCTCTATAGTGTGAACGCTCAAAGCGGCCCGCATGCGCAAAAGAAGTAATATTGTGTGACTGATGGCCCTTAATATAAAGACTTCGGACTTTACGTTTCCCAATTTTTGCTTTAAGTTATTTTGTTATTTACATAATAATGTAGATAACCTAATAATTATCCCCATTGCTGTTTTAGAGAAGCGGTGCTTCAAAGGATAGTTGCAGATTTCTGTCAGAATCTGCAGATTATACAGTACAAATAAAATGTTCACGTTTCTCCAATGCTGTCTTCCCAACAGTTTCACTGACATCTACACGGGATGGCCAGGAAGCATTCGCGATGTCTTCTCGGGCGCTTCTCCGGAGCTGATAATTGGCGTCTGTCTTGTGTCGGTGACGTAAAAGACGGATTTAATGCGACTTGACTGTTCAAACAGCAGTCGCTTTCTAAAACATCGGATATGTATCGGATTCAGTACCACATACGAAAGTGACCCAGATCGGATTTGAAAATATCGGATTTGCGCGTTCACACTGTCATAACATGATCGGATATGGGTCGCATAGGGTCAAAAATATCGGATTTGATGCGCTTTCGCCTGCAGTGTGAACGTAGCCTAATGCCCTCACATATTGTTGTGCCAGATTACAATATTGCCGTTTATTTAAGGAAGCTATTTGAATTTTCTAACTTTCTAACTTGTCCACATTATAGTGAGCTGCATGCATCCTGGATTAAATTCTCTGTTTTGTTTGTTTTTCAGTTACTGGGGACCTGATGAACCCAATGGTTTTGAAGGAAAAAATGAAGACTGTGTCGAAATAAATTTTTTTGATTTCGAAAACAGCTGGAATGACATACCATGTGAAAATCAAAACTTCTGGATCTGTGAAAAGAAACTGGTTTCTTAAGTAAGCCAGTAACATCGTGCAAATACACTTCCTCATCTGAAGGCTTAAAATCACATTTCATGTGCAAATGCCTAAAAGCTGTCTCACAATCCTTTGACTGCATACTGCATATGTGAGCAGTGATATTGCATATGTGCATATGAACATGTGATATTGATGAGATAGTTTTGCTGTTTTTCAAACTCACACACACAATTTGTGAAGTGCAGTAAGTTTGATCACACAGTTCAACATCTTAAATGACTAAAATAACTAACTACAAAGTCTGGTTGGTATGTTTAATTGTCTGCAATTTCTCTTTTTACATGTTGAATTTTCTTTGCTGCATAACAAGGACGACTTTAACAGCACTCTTACAAATACTCAGAACAAGAACTCACCGAAGATCTAAGAGTTGTAGATTGAAGTGGAAGATAGAAGTTGAGAAAGTCTCTCGGATCCATTTATAAAACAACTGCAGATTTCAAGATAATTGGTTCAAACAAATGTGTAAAAGTACAAGTTATTCCAAAGAGTAACCACTTTGCCAAGGTCTCAAAATAGACCTACACGCTCACATTTAAATGTGACAAAAATGCAAGGAACTAAGAAATCAGGAAGGGCACAAATTGTTTTTTCAAAGCACTGTATGTAACGGTCAATAAATGTATTTACCAATAATCATGCCTCTTCTGTCCAAATGCAACCTTGAAAGATTAATGCATGCTCTTATAACCTTTCTGCCATGTACTTTTTTATCAGAATTTGCCAGGCCTGCATTGCTTGCCTACGGCTGGTGTAAAATGCTGCAGCTTGATTTTTATGTGGTGCAAGCAAGCAAGATCATGCCACCTCAAATCTTAGCCTCCCTTCAATGGCTTCCAGTTTGTTTACTAATCTATTTTAAAAGGCTTGTTGTGGCCCCTTTTATCTGTGCCAGCTGCTGGAAACATATGTCCCGTCTCGTTCTCTAAGATCAGCAGACCAGATGCTTTTGCTCGTTCCAAAGATGCAACACAAACTCAGAGGTGATAGAGCTTTCACAATTTCACATCAGACTTCTCTCTTTGCCATTTTTAAATCTCTTTTGAAGACACACTTTTACGCCCTGGCCTTCGGACCAGTTGAAAAGTTCACAGTGACCTTGAGTTACTTTTTGTGTACTCCTTTATTGTTTAACTTCTACTGCTGTTTTGTGTTTCTATATCTGTTACCCTCCGGCAAGGCTGGACTGGGACAAAAAATCGGCCCGGGCATTTTGACTAGAGACCGGCCCACCAGGATAAAGATTGAAAATGTGACGTCATTCAGGGATAAAACCGCAAAGGATTCTGGGAACTTGTGGCAAGAGGTACTAGCGCACGCAGGCTTTCAATTGAACTCAGTTACACAGCGATAAAAAGAAACCCAAAAAATGGCAAGAAGCTGTTGTATTATTAACTTCAATAGCCGGTCGCATGACAGCCACGGGAAGCCGATGGGTAAAGAGATCGTTTTTTTTTTTTATCGGATTACGTCGTTGAAGAGAAATTTTTTAAGCCATGTTTCCGAAGTAAGAGCCGACGGATGGTCTGGATATACCAAATATAACGTCTCAGAACACTCCAGCTCACATGTTAGTCTGCTCCAAGCATTCCCACAAAGGTCAGAGTTTTTTAGTAGTTAATACGTCATTTTTCTTAACATAATTAGTGATATAGGTTACAAGCAAGTCTGGCGCTGAACAGAAATTGTCGCGCTATGCTCCTTTATTTATTGTGCATAAATAGTAAATTGTCCTGACACAATATTGTGTTTCGCTTCTGTTATTACCATGGTACATTGACAAAAACATATACTTTTATTCACAGGATAAAACAGTTGTTTTGTATCACTTATTGTCCATTGCGATTACAACATACAATATTATTGTCACTGCTACATTTCTGTAATGCTACTGTAACCGGTTTCTGCTTCATCCCGCTGCAACAGTTCGGCCCAAACAGACTCCTCGACTCTGCGTTGTGTAGTGTTTTTAAAAAGACAAGGAGTCTCTGATCGATCGTTGCCACTTTATTTCCTGAATGGAAACAACGGTGTATTATCAGTGCACAAGCTCGCCATACACCACTCCGCACAGCACACTCTCGTATGGCTATGGCAGACTGGCAGCGATTACTGCAGCAATATTACAATTTCTAATATACAATAAAATAACAGCAACAACAAATTATGTACCTGAATGGAAACAACGGTGTATTATCAGTGCACAGGCTCGCCACACACCACTCCGCACAGCACACTACGGCAGAACATCTCATTAGCATTCCGCTTTAGCATACAGTTTCACACATTACAGTTTTTTACAGACGCTAGGACACATTTCTCAATACTTAGGTCACTTTTGCAAAACTCTTCACACAATTCTCCTAACTGACCCTCAGCTTGGCAAAGCAGTTCATTCCACATTCAAAATGCACTACAACTACCAAAACACTTCATTCAGGTCTCAAATAAAAACATTCCTCCAGAACACTAGCAAAGGTTGACAGCCGACAAACACACTTTGTCACCCACAAAACAATGACCTAAAAAACACTAACAACATGTAGCATTACACAGTGTTTTCCTGTGTAAAACAAGGACACATCTCTGTTTATAATTTCAATATATGTTACTGGAATGAATCAGACATCATGTATTTATGTTTATGTATTTTTATTTTTTTGCACTAAGTAATCCCAAAATACAAGAATTCGTATACACACCATCCACTGATACACATACAATAGTAATGCTAATCTACTCGGTCTTCTCCATTTGGCCACAGGTTCTCATCCACATCACATCTTATGTCATCTAGGGCGATACACCTAGGAAAGAATCTTCTGGCATGCCAGAATTGAAGGAGTTGAAAAATTGAAGGAGTAACAACTGTGTAGATGTTCATCCACAATGAGAATCAGCTGTGGCTGGTTAAACTGCATTGTTAGATTTAAAATATGTTTCAGTAAAATATTGCCGTTGGATTTTGCTGTCTTTTCAAGTTTTGCATTGTGTTATTGTTTTGACCATGAGTTTAACAGTTTTGAAAACAGTATGTAAGCACATGCAAAATGTCCTGTCCGTACAAAGGTTTTTGGCAGTTGTTGTGTCTGAGTGAGAAGATGATTCATGTAATTTGAGAGATGTAGTCATTGAATGCATTTTGTGCCAAAACAATGATAACTGGTCCTCAGTTTAGCCCACATAGACTTCTGTTGTGCTCACTGTGTGAGGAGTTTTGCAAACGTGACCTAAGTATTGAGAAATGTGTCCTAGCGTCTGTAAAAAACTGTAATAAACAAATGAAAAGTACATAAAACTGGTGTTGGACATGTGTCCACTAAGCACTTATTACACTCGGTGCTCGTCAGCTAATCAGACATGTTTTATGTGTCTGTACTACTTAGCTATATTGTGTGCGGAACAATACAACTCACCTCTCGTATGGCTACGGCAGACTGGCAGCGATTACTGCAGCCAGCCTCACCTAACCAGCCACACTGAGAGCGGGGGGGCGCTGTTTCCCCATTACACTGATATTTGTGGCAAGTGGAATAATACCACAAACACTGTTACACTACCAGAAATTATTTCCACTACTAATTAATTACCGTTGAGCTCAAAGGTCCTATTAATAAACTGTTAATGAATGTGTATTTATGAAGACGATTTGTGAGACTGGTAAACTTATGATACATACAATAGTCTTTCGTCCTACACGGTGCATTTCAAGGTCCTGCACCCATCCGTCGGTAAACTGTACCTGGGCTTGTTGCAGTGACCTGAAGTTACTAAACTTCATGAGTGTGTGCACTCACTCCAAGAACCGTGTAATTATAAATCTGAGCGTGGTGAAAGTGGGCAGCACACTAACGTCTTTTGTCCACTCTGTGTGCTCGTAAGGGTCTGACCCTTTCACTCCTTTGATTTTTTCCTCGTATTCCTTTTTTGTGCGGCAAAGAAAAAAAAAGAAGGTATTGGAACCGGAGAATGAACGTTTTGCGGTGCTGCAAATGCTTGCATTTGATGCGGTACTTGGATTGTTTTGCCACGAGTTCCCGGCATGCAATGCGCGAAAATCACGTGATTGCTAAACAAGGGGGCGGGTGCATCCAGCCTCCTCGGCTGTAATTGGTCCAGCCCAGAGTCGATCATGACCAATTGGCCAATCCAACACCTTTCATTATATCTACCCTTCCTAAAAAAAAAAAATAAAAAATAAAAAAAAAAAAATATCCATCGGCCCATAAAAACAAAAAATCGCCAGCGGCCCACCGGGCAAATGCCCGGTATGCCCGATGGCCAGTCCAGCTATGCCCTCCGGCCTGTGTTTGTCTTTTATGTTTGGTGATATTGATAGGCCATGGTGGTGTTTTTAAAAGTGCTTAATAAATAAAGTAATACGGTATTGTATGGTATATTTAAAATAGAAGCGGCAGTCAAGTAGCTGCTGCAAACAGGTTAAACAGAAAAAGACAGTCACCTTTAAAAATAATTGCATCAGTCATTAATTTCCTGTTGAGCAGACACACATAATTGGGCCTCTTTTAGAAGGTGTTCCTTATTAGAGTATTAGACAGGCACTCTCTACAAACTGCCACCTTCACATTAGACATCGACAGTTCTAGAATGGAAATGGATAATATCTATGCTAATGTTGATGGATTTTCAGGAAAACACAGCAGGAAGAAGTGGGAGACACACGATTCACAAAATGTTTATGGTAATGTGTTGCTTCACAACCAAACTGATGCTGCACCCTCAGGTAATACATCTGTTGAGGAATATAACACATGTGTTTGAAAACCTGATTGAAAGTTTATGAATTTTTGTGATAATTTTCACCCAGGTGTTGACAGACGTGATAACACTGCAAAGAAATAATTGTTAGATCCAGCACATAGGTTTAGAAACCATTCGAGTCAGCTTAGAAGTGTAATTTTTGTGACTGGCAACCCCAGAAAACTATGTGTACTAACCAAGTTAATACATACAGTGTATGAAATAAGGCAACAATATGGTATGTCATGCATGTAAGTGTAAATAATGCAGTGTAAGTACACAATGATTTGGTGACTGGGTTTGAGTTAGTGTCACAGTAAAAATTTTTCATGTACGCTTCTGCAATGATCAACTTCTGCTGAGGTAAGTGTGCAAATATGTGTATAAATTTAGAACATGACTTTTTAAAAAGATGATCATTGTTCTTCTTTGACCCACATTAAAGAAGAAAAAGCAAAAAAAAATTAATGTGGTCTAACTTTTTTCAGCCCTGTACTAATGACATAAAAACAATGTAATAATTAATTTCATATTAAAAAGGTAAAAGATAAATGAATAACATGTGATTACCAAATAAATACCCAAGAAAGCCTACCACTATCACTATTAGTCTAACATTTATTATGGGAAACACATTCAAGTGAATGAGATTAAATAATTTAGCAATGCCTAGATTATATTTGGGTAACAGTATCATAGCTTGCTAATAATAATACTGCATTCTATTTGTATTTGGATACAAATAGTAAGGTAGCCTCAAGAGAAAACTGAAACCTGCGCTGAGGTAATGAAAACCATGCTTGTACTGATGAAAGCTGTGCTGGCTTTTATTCTCATGTCAAAATTCAACTCACTCTAATAGATGTGATGTGAAGCTTTGATAAAACGTACATTCATTTGGAAGAAAACAAATAATACATTTCTGGTTTTCTTCAGCGTCTGGACATGCAAAGAAGGATTCCTGCAGAGCTGCTATAGTGTTTCTGGCTCTGTTGTGTCTTCTCCTCCTGGCTGGACTCATTTATATGGTTTTCTTATGTGAGTATTTTTTTGGTATGCTGATGATGCCCTAAGGAGATAACTGGTTGATTTTTTTCTTTATTTGTTTATGTGTCAAATGCAGATACCAAGAGCAACTCTGATTGGAAAATGGAAAAAACTCTGTTACAGAACAGTTACAACAATCTGACTGAAGAAAAAGACCAGTTTCAGAACAGTTACAACGATCTTTCTAAAATAAAGGACCAGCTAGAAAGTGAATATAACTCCCTTAGTGATCAAAGTAATAAGTTACGCTCCAGTTATGAAAGCCTTGAAAATCAAAGACTCCAGTTAGAGACAAAATACCAAAACCTCAGTGATCAAAGACGCCAGTTAGAGATAACATACGAAAACCTTTATAATGAGACCAGTTTCAATAATCTGGTTCAACAGATAGAGCAACTACAGACACGACTGGAGTCCATGGCCAAAGCCAAAAATGATAATCAGTGAAAGCTGGAAGATTACTATCTTTCATCTCCTCTCAACAACAAAAACACTCATTTTAACTGGGAAAAAAACAGAAGTCTATAAGAAGAAACAATAACGGCATTCATATGTTCCAGTTATCTTTAAACTTATATCATTATACCAAATTATGTGCAGCAGCTTGCAAAACCTCGGTAATATCATAACCGCTAAATAACCTTTGTAATAACTGATGATTCGATTTGTTCATAAGAAGAAAGAGTTGTAATTAAAAGCTCCAGAAACAGCAAGTAAAATGGACTTTGTGATGAAGTCAAAGGGAGAGTTTTAGAAAATAAGCACAATACATAAAATTAAAATTTAAGATGTGACATTAAACGGTCTTTACTGATTACCGTCTACCATTCTGTAAATACACTGCTTCAAAAATTAAAGGAACACTTTTTAATCAGCATATAGCTTCAATTCAATTAAACTTCTGTGATATTGATCGGGTCAGTTAAGTTGCAAAGGGGCTTGTTAATCAGTTTCAGCTGCTTTGGTGTTACTGAATTTAATAACAAGTGCACCAGAGTGGCAGCAATGAGTCAACCTACTCAATTCAATTAATAATTATTGATATAGCTCCAAATCACAATAACATTCAAGGTGCTTTATATTGTAAAGTAAAGACCCTACAATAACACAGAAGGGTTTTACAGCTTTTAAGTTTTTTTGCCTTCCTCTTCTTCTTAAACTGTTTTTTCACTAGTTTTGTATTTGGCTGGGGTCAGTGTCACTATAGGGCAGGGATAGCTCAGTAGGTAGAGTGGTCGTCCCATGATCGGAAGGTTGAGGGTTCGAATCCACTGAACGGCTACCCTGAGGTACCCCTGAGCAAGATACCGTCCTTACACACTGCTCCCTGGGTGCCTGCTTAGTGGCTGCCCACTGAGTGAATGGGTCAAATGCAGAGAAAAACAAGTAATTTCCCCACGGGGATGAATAAAGTATACATTATTAGTATTATTACTGCTGGTAGTAGAGGTCAATATTTCAAGCCTTAAGCGGCTGCACAGAAATCAACACATGCCTTTGCCAGAAGGTTTTCTGTGTCTCCCAGCAGTCTCAAGAGCATGGAGGATTTTCCTGGAGACACACAGTTACTCTTATGTGTTTTGAAAGTCCCCCTTTGGTTGGCATACACTTGTGCATCTAAATGCATAATCACCACTTTCCATGTGTTTGCATCTGCACTGTACATATAAGCATAGATTTTTAGTAGGGAGCATGATAATTTACAACATGCAACTCAGTACTGTTGCTATCAGTAGCTAGATTAGACTTTATGGGAATATCTGGATATTGAGTTGATATAGACTTCAGAGGGACTTTTCTTAACAAAGACTCAAATTAATTAGTCTTTGTTTATATTCTTGTCTTATATTTTACCCCCCAAAAAACTTCATTGCAAAAAATTTGTGTACTAAATACTGAATAACAGAGTCTAAAAACACATTTTGTTTTGTTTTGGGGGTTTTTTCTAAGCTTATAATGATGTGTTAGGCAAGAAAAGTATTGTCTATTATAATATTTGACTGAAAATAAAACCGCTTTGATGGAGCTTTACTTCAAATTGTAATTTAAATTGTAAATTTTTTTGTCCACGTTGACTTATGGTGTGCTGACAGTGTGTATGTTAGATTATTTTTTCTTCAACAGGAAGGTCAGTGTTAAGACTTTTTAAGTTATCAGTTGTAAAAATTAACATTAACAATTAACATCTTGTATCTTGTTGTTGTTACTTTTTCAATACCAGCTTTCCTGTTTTAATATAAATGTATCAGCCAAAGTTATGTGTGATGGTTCATGTGGAAATAAAATCAGCATTAAAAAAACCAAAAACATTATCTGTATGGGTTAAAGTGGGCCAGAAGGATCCAGAATAGTATTCCAGCACCTTCACTTGAGTGAGTTATTAAATTTGACTGGAAAGTTTAACCATATGACTTTGAAATTATTATACTTTTATTTTATTTATGTATTTTTTTTGCTGCTCCCTGGCGTTGCATCCAGTTAGTAAATATCTCCAAAGTGTCCTAAGTATTAAAAATAATGACCTCCCAGCGCCAAAACATCCCTTTTTTCTTCTCATTCACTGTGATGCATTTATGGTGCACATACGGTACCTCAGCATGTAGCTAGCTCTGCTGAAGAGCATAAACAGAGTGGCAAATCGCTGCATCCTGTGGTAGAACAGTGAACCAGACCCTCACCTACTGTGGGAGGGTTACTTGTCTTTGTTGCCTTTAAAATAATAAATGATTTGCCGTTAAACCACAACATCCACAACATGCTAATGCCGACGGAAGATGGTGTTAGATTAACATGATCTTTGATTCACTGAACTGCCAATACAAATCAGTCTGATAAAACGCATACCTAATTATTTAATTAGGTATGCAGCTCTTGAAGGACAACTGCCCAGCAGAATACTGTAAGACTGACTAAAGATGTGGCTGTTGACCATATATACAGATATTTAGACCGTGAGACCATAACACCATCACAGAAACAGGAAAATGGATCTTCAAATACAATTTATGAAAATGTATATGAGACCAAAACT
Source organism: Astatotilapia calliptera (assembly GCF_964374335.1). Taxonomy (NCBI): domain Eukaryota; kingdom Metazoa; phylum Chordata; class Actinopteri; order Cichliformes; family Cichlidae; genus Astatotilapia; species Astatotilapia calliptera. Next base: position 14,576,092 of record NC_137427.1, on the reverse strand, counting down.
TTGTGAGTGGACCTGCTTTCTCAGGTAAGGAGTCTTTGTCAATTTGGTCATATTTGCCAAGAGAGAAAGCCTAAGAATATCATCATCAGGTACTGGCAAGACCCAAGAAGCAGACTTTGTGGTCAGTACTCAGTTAATTGAACTTTACTATCAAGTAGGGGCTAGTGAGTGTGGGGGGTAATGGGTGCTCTGTCACAGAGGAGGGTATAAACTAGAGTGGTCTTAATTGGCGGGGAAGCAGACTATGGGTGAGAAGCTAGGTTAGACAGGTGGAGTTTCTGTGGTTGCACAGGTGGTGCAAAAAGAGAGCAGATTTGTTGGAGATTTTACCGGCCTCAAGGCCAGTAGGCTGACTGAGCCGGCAGACCAAAGGATGGAGATTTTGGATGGAGATTTTTTGTTTTGTTTTGTTTTAATTTCTGGAACTTGTGTTTCAGCTTAAATAAAGACTTGTTTTAATTTGATTCCCTCTTTCTTGCATCTTGCATTTGGGTAATCTTGATTACTGCATTGGTATTTGAAATATAACAATTTTTTAAATACAAATAAATAGTTTAATTACAAAAATATTTAATTTCACATTTTAAGTGTATCGTCCTTCAGAGGAAAAAAGTAGGTAGTTATTCAAAGGCCTTATACTTTGGTCATTGGACTTTTATCCAGCCACTTCAAGGGCTCATCTCTGCCATGTAAAATGACCCAGTAAAAGATATAAAAATCTCCTTCCAGATGATATATGTATGTTTATGATATATGTTTACATAAAGAAAAGTGCTAAAACCCCTTAAAATACCCTTAAATTACAAATTGTGTTTTCAAATCCAAATAGTTGCCAATTTTGTGACATACTGAACAATCAAAGAAGTGTTTCAGAAGAACACAACATCACATCATTTGATGGCTGTTGTTTATGTGCAAAATGTGAATTTGTAACATTTGCTGTCAAATAAATATAGTGGAGTAGATGTATTTTCTTCTGAGATCTGGTGAAATACATGACTTGAATTCATGTTTTAGCAACATTACAAACGTACGATTTGTTAATGTAACTCTTTCTTTAACAGTTCCTTTTGTAGGCTATTTGTTCTCTGTTAACTGTTGATCAGAACCAGGTTAGCTTCTTCACTCGCACAAGACTTTCTGCTTTCTGCCATTTTGTTCCCAGTAGAAAGGGGAAAACATCTAGATATGACTTCCCTCCAATGATAAGGAGGCTGCTGAGATGATGCTCCACTGCTCAGCTCTGTGAAAGTGACAAACAACCATTCACAGCCTACACAATAATGCGCTGAGATGTGCTTTAGAGAAGCTTTAGGTACAAAATGCAATTTGTTAGTGAAATTGACTGTACTACAAAGATACAGTTCTATAAATATAAACTTTCTATTCTATTTATCATATCTTTGACTTCAGAGACTTCTAGTGCAGGTGTAGGAAGACAAAATAAGGTCTAATGTGCTGGAAAATAAGAAAAAAATGTGAAAATATTCAGTGTTCTAAACTGCATGAAAAGATTGGTTTGTTAGGTCGTGTGGCATGTAAAGGTTAGGACCCAAAAGCAGGACACAGATGGCAGACTTACTAACAAAAAACAAGCCATTTTATTGAGGTTAATGTAGAAATTCAGGGCGTAAGAAAGTCCAAGAAGCAAATGAGAAACAAATCCAAAAGTCCGACAGCCATGAGGAGACAAATAGACAAGAAACTAGTGTGAAATTTAACAAATAGGACCCAAAACCTTCATAAAGAAAAATAATAAAAAAAATACAGCTCACTTTGGTAGAAATGATGGATGGTAAAACAGAAATTATAATGAAAACCATGAAGTAAAACCAGACATGAACAACTCAATTTAACAAGAAATTCTCTTTCAGAATAATACAGACATAAACATTTCAAAGAATAATTAATAAAAATTATAAAAAAAAATTTTTAAAAACCCCAAACAGAAATCCAAACTGTAATACAATCACAATCATTAACTGCAAAAGTCAAACATGTGGGACAATTAGCTTAAAACAGATTATAGACTAATAATAATAATAATAATAATAATAATAATAATAATAAACTTTGTTGAAATAATACCAAAACCATTTTAGAGAGAAACTCAACTGTTTCATATGAGCCGCCATTTTTCTAATTATACGATGAGATGAAACCTAAGAGAGAAAAGATGAGCGTGAGATCAGAATACCACAATTTCTTTTGCAAGTACAGAAAAGAGGAAGAACTGAAGTTTCTCACCATTCTGCCTCTTCTTCTCCTCCTCAAGACTCTTTATGATGTTAAGGAGCTCTTCATTTCTCTTTTCAAGCAGGCTTCTGTCTCTGTTCAAAGCAATGATTCTTTCTTGTAGTTCGCTACAAGAATTTTGGTTAAAATTTCCTGGTTTTAACTGGTTGTTGCCACATAACTTTTTTGTGTGGGGTGAGTCATTCCCCTCGACTAAAACAAAGAAAGACAAGCACTGAACAAATGAAGGCAGTTTGTGGATATTTTTTCTTTCTTTTGAATTTCATAGATAAGGAATGATGCTCACATGTGAGGCGTAAAGCAAGATTGAGAGTGGCTTGTATGACACACAGCACACCAAAGCTGAGGAAAAGCAGCTGAAGGAGTCGTCTCTCTGAAAAATCGAAATCATTTTTATTATGTTGTAATATGTGAAGACTATTCTGTTAAAACATATGCCATTCACTGCATTCATATCTATCTATCTATCTATCTATCTATCTATCTATCTATCTATCTATCTATCTATCTATCTATATATATATATATATATATATATATATATATATATATATATGTCATTACTGTCATTACCTTTATTATTGTCCATCCCGCATTTCCCATTGCATCTTTGCAGCTCATTTCTAGTCTCCATTTTCTCCATTACCTGCAACACTCTGAAGGCATCAACAGGAACAAAACTTCAGTGCTGTCTGATCATTGAACTGTTTGTCCTCTGTTGGTGTATTTCTTCAGCAATGATGGGTGAGGAAATATACTCATGCATTGTGGTTAACAGATTTGGAAATGGTAAAAATAGGGGAAGCAAACTGAAAGTCTAACAAATGATGACTCTAAGCCTTAAAGTATGTTGTCATGCTCAAGGGCACTTCAAATTGGGGAACAAAACTTTAACCCACCTGACGTATACATATCCTTTTCCACATAATGTCATATCTGCCATTAGGTTAATTTTTTTCACAATCACTGCTGACACTAAATTCTCTTCATCACGTCATCTTTGGCTGACAACTGTACATTGTTTGAATGACTGGGAAATGATAAATGGTTTTTCAACATATCTTACAAAAAACACGTTTAATATATGTGTCATGGTCCTGAGTCTGTGACCCAGCATTTGTGTTTGGACTTTTGGTTTATTTAATATTCTGAGGTTGAGATTCTGTTCCTTATGTTGGTTACTATAATTAACCCTCTGTTTAATATTTGTATTCTTAGGCCGCATTAGTTTTCCCATCTATTCTTTAGGTTCCCCCCCTGCTCCACGCCCCATGTGTAGTCATGTCTGGTTGTTTACATTTACAGTGTGTCCCTCGCTCTCTCTTTGGTTTGTAAGTCACATCTCAGTGCTTGTTCCCCTGTCTCATTAGTTATTGTCCAGCCATGTTCCTCAGGTGTTTCCTCTCTGCTCTGATTCACTCGTGTCTTTATATTGTGTGCATTTTCTTGTGTTCGTTGTCATGATCTCCCTCATCCCCCGCAGCTGTGTATTTGACTCATTAGTGTTCACTTGTTAGTGTTTCAGAGGTTTCCTGTTTGGGGCAATCGTAGGCTCAGTTCCCTAGTTTTCCTGTTTCCTCAGCCAAAGAGAGACAAGGCTTCCACCACTGCCGCTCTTCTCGTGCAGACCAACAACCTGCGACAAGAGTGTGTCTGCATCACTTTCCCCTCAAAAACTGCCAGGTATCACCACCTGAATAATCTAAGACTGTTTGTGTTTCTCATCCTTCATCCCTAAGTCTATTGCTTCACCTGTTCCTGCTCCCATGGTGGCTTGAACCCAGCCTTCCCCTGCACCTGTACCTGTTGCTCGGGTGAGGGTGGCTGGGACCCAGCCTGTCCTTGTCCATGATCCCAGAGTGGTTTAGACCCAGCCTTGCCCTGCGCCCACTCCAGTTCCCCAAGTGAAGGTGACTGTTCCAGTACCCAGAAAAGTTACAACTCAGCTTGTCCCTGCACCCGTACCAGTTCCTCGGGTGCAGGGAAAGCTAGTGTTCATCCATCAAATGCTCCTGTGCCTACTTCCAGCCGAGGCCCAGTCAACCTCAGCACCCGTACCAGTTCCTCAGACGGGGGTCACTGGCCTCCAGCAGGTTTCTCCACCCATACCAGCTCCTAGGATGAGGCCAGCCGAGGTCCAGTCCACTCTTGTACCCGTACCTGTTCTTGGGTGGGAGAGGCCTGTGTCCGGCAAGTTCCTCCTCCTTTCCCTGTTCCTAGGGTGACAGTGGCAGGACCCAGACTGTCCCTGCACCCATACCTGTTCCTCAGGTGGGGAAGGTAGACTTCAGTTCTGTGTTCTGTGGTGCCTACGTTTTCAACTTATTTACTCGCGTAAAACTGAAAAAGTACAGGCTCTGAAATGTACTCAAAGCAAGAAAGGAAAAAATAACTCTTTGTAAGAAGCTTTGTGCAAAGCTAAACAAACCCTTGTGCTATATTAATCTAATCTAAAAAAAAATAGTATTAATAAATTAAAATACAACCTTTACATCAGTTTTAACTTGAATTCTAATTCAATCAGCTTGAATCAATTAAGTAGAAAATGAGCAAAAGAGAAAAATTAAAAAATACACTGAACAAAAATATAAACGCAACACCTTTGTTACTGCTCCCATTCCCCATGGGATGGATGTAGAGACCTAAAATTCATTCCAGATACACAATATAACCATCCCTCCCAAACAGTGGTCACAAATCAGTCCAAATGTGTGGTAGTGGGCACATCTGCCATATTGAGATAATCCATCCCACCTCACAGGTGTGCCACATCAGGATGCTGATCTGACATCATGAGTAGTGCACAGGTGTACCTCAGACTGCCCACAACAAAAGGCCACCCTGGAATGTGCAGTTTTGTCTCACAACAAAATGCCACAGATGCCACAAGCAATGAGGGAGCGTGCAATTGGCATGCTGACAGCAGGAATGTCAACCAGATCTGTCGCCCGTGCATTGAATGTTCATTTCTCAACCATAAGCCGTCTCCACAGGCGTTTCAGAGAATATGGCAGCACATCCAACCGGCCTCACAACCGCAGACCTCGTGTAACCACACCAGCCCAGGACCTCCACATCCAGCAGGTTCACCTCCAAGATCGTCTGAGACCAGCCACCCAGACAGCTGCTGGAACAATTGGTTTGCACAACCAAACAATTTCTGCACAAACTGTCAGAAACCGTCTCAGGGACGCTCAACTGCATGCCCGTCGTCCTCATCGGGGTCTTGACCTGACTCCAGCTCGTCGCCGTAACAGACTTGTGTGGGCAAATGCTCACATTCGATGGCGTCTGGCACGTTGGAGAGGTGTGCGCTTCACGGATGAATCATGGTTCACATTGTTCAGGGCAGATGGCAGCTGAGAATGTCCCAGTTCTTGCATGGCCAGCATACTCACCGGACATGTCACCCATTGAGCATGTTCGGGATGTGCTTGACCGGCGTATACGACAGCGTGTACCAGTTCCCACGAATATCCAACAACCTCGCACAGCCATTGAAGTGGAGTGGACCAACATTCCACAGGCCACAATTGACAATCTGATAGACTCCATGCGACGATGTGTTGCACTGCATGAGGCAAATGGTGGTCACACCAGATACTGACCGGTTCTGGGTCCCCAGACCCCCAATAGCGCAAAAAACTGCACATTCCAGGGTGGCCTTTTGTTGTGGGCAGTCTGAGGTACACCTGTGCACTACTCATGATGTCAGATCAGCATCCTGATGTGGCACACCTGTGAGGTGGGATGGATTATCTCAATATGGCAGATGTGCCCACTACCACACATTTGGACTGATTTGTGACCACTGTTTGGGAGGGATGGTTATATTGTGTATCTGGAATGAATTTTAGGTCTCTACGTCCATCCCATGGGGAATGGGAGCAGTAACAAAGGTGTTGCGTTTATATTTTTGTTGAGTGTAGCTATATTTTCTGTTGGGTGAGTTTGACTGGCACTACTGTTTATGGTGTCATTATACTAAACAGTATGAAGGTGAATTAATCTTAGCATTATTTTAACTTCTGTAGTTTCACTTCAAATTCCGGGCAGGCCCCGTCTGCCCCGGGGCCTCCTCCCGGTGGGACATGCCTGGAACACCTCGCCCAGGAGGCGCCCAGGGGGCATCCTTGCCAGATGCCCGAACCACCTCAGCTGGCTCCTTTCGATGTGGAGCAGCAGCTGCTCTACTCTAAGCCCCTCCCGGATGGCCGAACTTCTCACCCTATCTCTAAGGGAGAGGCCAGCCACCCTTCGGAGGAAGCTCATTTCCGCCGCTTGTATCCGCGATCTCGTTCTTTCGGTCACTACCCACAGCTCGTGGCCATAGGTGAGGGTAGGGACGTAGATCGACCGGTAAATTGAGAGCTTCGCTTTTACACTCAGCTCCCTCTTCACCACGACTGACCGGTGCAGCGTCCGCATTACTGCAGCCGCAGCCCCAATCCGTCTGTCGATCTCCAGCTCCCTTCTCCCATCACTCGCGAACAAGACCCCGAGATACTTGAACTCCTCCACTTGGGGCAGGAACTCATCCCCGACCCGGAGTGGGCACTCCACCCTTTTCCGGCTGAGAACCATGGCCTCAGATTTGGAGGTGCTGATCCTCATTCCCGCTGCGTTACACTCGGCTGCGAACCGCTCCAGTGCGAGCTGGAGGCCCTCACCCGATGAAGCCAACAGAACCACATCATCCGCAAAAATCAGAGATGAGATTCTGAGGCCACCAAAGCGAAAGCCCTCCGCCACTTGGCTGCGCCTAGAAATCCTGTCCATAAAAATTATGAACAGAACCGGAGACAAAGGGCAGCCTTGGCGGAGCCCATCACCCACCGGGAACGAGTCCGACTTATCTGAGTGGTGCACTCAGATAAGTCCAAATATCTCTCGGCTGGCCTGGGAACGCCTTGGTATTCCCCCGGACAAGCTGGAGGAGGTGGCTGGGGAGAGGGAGGTCTGGACCTCTTTGCTTAGGCTGCTACCCCCGCGACCCGACCTCGGATAAGCGGATGAAGATGGATGGATGGATGGATAGTTTCACTTCAAATTCATCTCTGCTATACTTAATGTAACCTAACTCTGACCATGAGCACACCATCCACTGTGCACCACTCAAACACAATGCTTTATTTTAAATTCATCATATTAATGCAAGCTAACTAGATTATCCTGAACTATGGTGCATTTTCATGAAACCTTTAAATGACACATTAGCCTACCTCAGTTGGTTTCGCAGCAGCTTTATGAGCACTTAGATGTAAGATTTAAATTTCCAGTTTATTTCATTTCATTTCATTTCTTTATTTATTTCACACATGGTTCAACAGTGTTTCGTTTCCCACATACAGATCCTCCTTCCCATTAATATAACACTGCACCCATGGGTGAAAAGGAGCAGGAAGAAGAATAAATTCTTGTTAGCACCTGCCCCTTATGTGCAATCCAATTATTCTTACAAGAGGACGCCAGTAACCCCCAAAAATCCCTCTAACGTGTATTTTTATGTAACAATGCAAAACTAAACAACAAATCTGTATAATCAGCAATATACAGCACTAAATGGCAATGAAAATTTTTCCTTCCACATTTAGCCCAAATTACTTTCATGTTCTTCATATTGATTTATCCTTTTAAGTATATAACACATTTTAAAACGGTGCATGTTTGTACACCTCTTGAGATTATCTTGAAGAGAATTCCATATTCTTATACCCTTAACTGTAGGACACATTTGTCTTTGTGTGGTCCTAGCAAACTGATGCTTAAAGTCAAACTTCCTTCTACTGTCCCCACTTCCTGAACACAATACAAACACATACCACTTAGCAGAGGTTAAATCTAATCTCTTCCTCCTCTCCTACACTGTCTTTATCTTTCTCCATCACTGAGTGAAGTTAACTTTTATTTCTCTCCCTGTGAAATACAGCAGCTGTACTTTTAGCAAGCAACACACTGTGTAACAAACTGTAAACAGAAACTGTGTTCACCAATGTTTGTTGATTGGATATAAATGTTGCATTTGAAATTACTTGCTTTTCTCGCTCCTCTTCTGTAGTGCTAGATAGTTGATGAAGTACGCAACTATAACTTACAGACATGTGCACTCGTTCCAGTCTACTTTGACTCTGACTATGGTAAATGGGTTTGGCTCCTCCTTCTCTTTTATGCTACATACCAGCCTGTTTTGAAAATGTAGGCAGTAAAAAGTTCTCATATTTCTTTAACAAGGGAATAAAAGTAAAAAGTTGAATAGATTACTAAAAATTCTACTTAAGTACAGTATTAAAAGTATTTGTACTTCATTACTTCCCACCTTTGCTGCAAATAAACCTCATAATTCAGAAATTATTGGTCATGCTTGGGAAAATAATTACTGGAAATCTTAATTAAAATGTTCAGCCACCTCTGATGGAGAGTTGTACTTCAAACTAATTTTTAATTTAAGCTTGTTAAGAAATATATATATTAAGAATAAACTCTGAAGAATAAACTGAGGAGCCGAACATTTAGAATGACAAATTAACTGATGACAAAACTTACAAAACCTAACATAATGCTCTGGAGGTTTCTTACACTATGAATGTGTTATGATTCATTGATTTTTTTTAAATTTGCATTCTGTAACAGCATACCAATTTTGTGCTTTTGGTGAAGTGAAGTATTAACCAGTTTGTAGCGCCGCTTGCTGTGTGGATAACAGTGTCTAGAGTAACTTTTAAGGTTAAAGATAATAATGAACCAAATAAAGGTCTCCATTATAAAAATTCAGGCAAATTATAAGATGCAAATAGATATATAGAAATATCTTTGTTTCTTCTGTTCACATAACTGTTTTAAAATAAATGTAGTTATAATCAAACTAACCAGACAGGCAGTAACACAGCCTTAAGAGACAAACATGAAAAAACAAATATTTTTCTTTTGAGTAAGTACAACAGATAAAGAAATAATGTTCTGATAATAGAATGTGTGACAGAAGTAAAGGGTGTGGATGGTAAAGTGTCATTTTGATAAAGTACTGATTTTAAAAAAACAAACCATAAAAATGAAAAAACAAAAAGACAGGACATCTGCTGCTTGCTAGACACTTTTATATGCGTCTCTTCCTTCCTGTCCAAATGAGGTTAAAAGTGTGATGACATTTCTTGAAAAAAAAAAAGACAAATGAGGAAGAAAGTATTTTCCTGTGTAAGCAACTTGAAAAACAATGCACAGTGACTAACGGTTGTGCAAGGTCACATCAATTTCTGTTAAACATGAAAGGCCATAGAGATGAATCTGGTATGGTTCCGGATATTAGAACCCTCAGCTCTCCAGCCAGGAGTGTTGGCTTGAACCGGATCACTGATGAAAGCGTTGAAGCTGCTGCATCTGTGTCAGGTAAGACACAAATGAAATTTTAGTGGGTTTTTTTACACTTTTTAGTGTGTGTAATGAATGTGTGTGTGTGTGTGTGTGTGTGTGTGTGTGTGTGTGTGTGTGTGTGTGTGTGTGTGTGTGTGTGTGGTCCTTTACAGGAGGAAAGCTGCATAAATGGATTGCTGGGAGCTTTTGTCTCTTATGTATCCTACAGGCTGCTCTCAATGTTTCCCTGCGTCTGGCTCTGCGTAAGATGGCTTTAATTATAACTTAAATACTCATGTTAATAAATGTTGTTATTGTGGAAACAGACAACAGAATGGTCTATCACCACTGTTGCCATCTTATGTATAAATGATGCATGATGTCCCTAAGCTAGTTTATTGTTACGGTTATTTAAAAGAATAGTTTTAAAGAAAAATGTTGTGTTGGGTGGTCATAATCTGATATTTTGCTAATCTCTACACTAGGTACTGATGTTACCTGTGAAAATCGAACTAATGTAGAAGACAGCTTGAAGAAGATCAACTTTGGTAAACATCATGGGGATAAAAGCCCTCTAATAGTCACAAATAAATGCTTATTAAATATTGTGCACACATAATTTGTCAGGTTTTATAAATGCCACATAATAATTCAATAAAGCTGCCAGAAATATGGATAAAATTTTACAGTGTGCAAATAAGCACGAACTATATACACTACCAATCAAAAGTTTGGACACACCTTCTCATTTAATGGTTTGTCTTTATTTTTACTACTTTCTACATTGTCGTCGTCATCATAGTTTATGTATATATCACCTTAAAAACGCGCAAGGCTTACCAAAGTGCTGAATAACAGAAATATAAGAGATACAATAGGAATAATAAATACAATAAAATAATAAACATTGTAAAAACAATAAAATATAAGTAAATACAAGTCAGAGTCAAAAGCCAGTGAATAAAAATGCGTTTTTAATCTGAATTTAAAAACCAGCACTGATGTTGATTGACTAATGTGAAGAGGAAGATTAGATTGTAGATACATACTGAAGATATCAAATATATGAAGCAAGATATATGGAAGAATGTAGGCAAGAAAAAAAATGATAAAGAACTTGATGTAAGTTTTAGATTGCTGAAAGAAGCCACCCTTTGCTTTGTTGACAGTGCTGCTAACCCTTGGCCTTCTCTTACTTAGCTTTATGATCACCTGAAATAGTTTTCACTTCACAGGTGTGCCTTGTTTGGGTTCATTTGTGGAATTTCTTACCTTCTTAATGGGGTTGCGACCATCAGTTATCTTGTGCAGAAGTCAGTTTGGTACACAACTGACAGCCTATTAGAATTCATGCTATAGCAAGGACCAATCAGCTAAGTAAAGAGAATCGACAGTCCATCATTACTTTAAGAACTGAAAATAAGTCAGTTATTAATTTGTTAAAACTTTGAATGTGTCCCCAAGTGCAGTCACAATACCATACCATACACTTTGCGTTTAGTCGGACCAGCATTTATTTTTCAACAGGACAATGACCCCAAGCACACCTCCAGGCTGTGTAAGGGCTATTTGACCAAGAAGGAGAGTGATGGAGTGCTGCCCCAGATGGCCTGGCCTCCACAGTCACCTGATCTGAACCCAGTCGAAGAGATGGACCGCAGAGTGAAGGCAAAGGGGCCAACAAGTGCTCAGCATCTTTGGTAACTCTGTTGGAAAACCATTTCAGGTGACTACCACATGAAGCTCATCGAGAGAATGCCAAGAGTGTGCAAGTTATCAAAGCAAAGGGTGGCTATTTTGAAAAATCAAAAATATATAACACATTTTGAGTTATTTAACCCTTTTTGTTTACTACATAATTCCATATGTGTTCATTCATAATTTTGATGCCTTCAGTGAGACTACAATGTAAATATTCATGAAAATAGAGAAAAACCATTACATGAGAAGATGTGCCCAAACTTTTACCTGGTAGTGTATACTTTCATACATTTATGCAATACATTCAGTTTAAAATTATGTTTTTATCATGCTCTGCTTATGTTTCAAGTGTTGGTAAGCTCTCTAAAAATATCAGCTTTGCAGGATTCTATGAATAAGGAGCGAGAAGAGCAGGAGAGGCAACTCGATTATATTGGTGAATACACGTGTTTCCATTAGTTATCAGAAAACTGGCAATGTATGTAACAGCTCGTCTCTCTTATCTTATGGCAGCTTCACAGCTGAATTTCCTGACAAAAGAGAGAGAGGAGTTGAAGAGGAAGCTAGAGGATTTTGGTAAGTGTGAGCATGAAACTCATACTCATAACATGATCATATCGTTTTCTTGCTGCCAGGATTGCACAACCAGTTATTGGGTATAGGTGAAAATGCTCTTTATGATTTCCTTACTGTACTGCCTTATGCAGAATTTTCTGAATCGTTTTAGTCATTGCTGACATCACTGTTGGGTTTTGTTTAGTTTCTGTTCTTCTAAGTCACGTCTGTTTTTGTATTTCATCTTTCTATGTTCCCTGGTTTCCCTCCTATCTTCCCTCTGTGTCAGGTTCATTTTATTTTCCCACTTCTGTTGTTTCTACGTGTTGTGTTGTGTTTACTTCCCCATCTCATTATGTCAGTTGTGCCACCTATCCCCTCGTTATCAGGAAGATATATTGTGTCTGTCTCCCTCTGTCTATTGTGGCACCATCCCTCAGCTCTCACATCTGTGTGTACACTAGCTCTTTACCTCCCTCCTCCAGGTATCTTCTAGTGCTTTTGATCTTGTGTAGTTTGGGCTTTCATCAATAAATGTTCATTTTAAGTTTACTCCTTCCTTCTGTGTCTCTGCATTTTGGTTCCACAAATAACCAGCTCAAACAACAACACATGACAGGGGATATACCCATTCACAGCACTATACACTATATACACAATACCAAACAAACACATTCAAATGAAAACTATGTTGTATCTTTTAACATTTGACACTTATTTCACAGGTGTTATTTAGGTTTGTACAATACTGTAACTACAGTTCATTCTTTCTTCTCATGAAAGCTCACTATGCGCAACAAGGTTGGCTGTATTTCAACGGCAGTTTCTATTATATTTCTTCAATCACGAAAACTTGGCAAGACAGTAGAGATGACTGTTTGCAGAGAGGCGCAGTCTTGGCGATCATCAGCAACACAGAAGAACAGGTATGTTCATTTATGATATAATTAGATAACAGAGTGAAACATTTAAGTAAAACAAAAATGTGTGTGACATCATTTCAATGGTTGATTGCTGCATGTTTATGTTTATGTGTAAGGAATTCATAAGGCTGCAGCAGAAGGTAATGTGGATTGGACTGACTGACAGAGAGACAGAAGGAGTTTGGAAATGGGTGGATGAGACTCCATTGACGGCAAGGTTTCCACTTTAAAAATTTATCAAATTAAATAATTCCTCTATTTACATGTTTAGATTGTAAATATCATGAACTTGTTGATTTTAAGTTGTTTCTAATTTGCACGTGTTTGTGTTGCGATTTTGTCCTCTTTATCTTTCAGCTTCTGGTACTCTGGGGAACCCAACAATTTTAAACGCAGAAATGAAGATTGTGTAGTAATAAATCACTACTATGATTATGAAAACAACTGGAATGATGCTGCATGTGAAAACCTAAACTTTTGGCTCTGTGAAAAAGACATGTGAAACATGTGGGTTACAGTTTTGCTTTGTTCCTGCTAAATAGTTTTAATAAAATATCCTGCATTAAAAAAGTCTAAAATGTGAATGTTCCCCTTTAAGCCCTTTGTGAAACAGTAAAAGTAAAGATCTGTGTATTGTTATATCTCACTCAAGTGTTCATACAGGTTAATCAGGACTTAACAATTAACAGATCTTTGGGGCCTACTTTCCAGGCCACTAAATCTTAACCCAGTTAAATACCAAGTGCACAGATTATAGAGAAGAACTGCTGATAGCAGGTGTGTGATTTGTTTTTGACTGCAAAGCCACCCTGGCAAGTACATATTCAGTGGACGCAGGATTGACATACAGGGGACCCTGGTCCCCCAACTAAAATACTATGAAGTATGTTTATACAGTGTAGCCATGTCAAAAACTGTTTTTACAAATGAACTCATTCTCGCAGCTGGAAATACTCTGATTTAAGCCTTGCAGAAGCCAGAAAACATAAACTCACTGTAAATTAATTTGACAATTTTCTGCCATATTCTTATGTGGTGCAACTCGGACATTACATGGTTTTTATTAAAAGTTTAAACTTGGGAATATATTTTCCTCGATGTGGCCTCTAAGATAAAATGACTTTGAAACCTCTTGCATAGAGGAACCAGGGACCATAACAAAAACTGGCTCAACTAACAAACCATAACTTAAGATAGAACTACAGCAAAGCAGGAAGCTCTGTGCTTAAAACTGCAGATGCTGTCAAAAATGAAAGAAAGATAAGGAGGTTCGCTATATCCAACGAGGATGGATATACTTCAAACACAGTTTATATTACGTTTCATCTATTGAAAACACCTGGAATGACAGCAGAGAGGACTGTCTGCAGAGAGGGGCAGACCTGGTGATTATCATCAGCAGAGAGGAACAGGTACAGTATATAGGAGCAAAATCTGTTTCTGAGACACAAAGACAAAAGTGTCTCAGTATTTCTATATAAGAGAAAAGTCCTGGAATGATGTACCATGTGACAGTAAAAAAGTCTGGATTTGTGAAAAAAATGTAGAGATAATTTAACCCACCAGAAAAGATGTAAGATGTAAAATCATGACAAATATATGTAGTCATATAATATCACCATTGATTTCAGGTAGTCAGCTGATTTTAAGTGAAAGCAGAGAGGCAGAAGAAAAGACAACCAACATAATACTTTGTTTATAAAGTTGGTGTGCAGGCTGTTGTCTGTATATTATATAATCTTATATAAAGCTTCTCCAGCTTTTCTCAACATATTCCAGAAAAAAACCTGAGTGCCATAAACATGTGGACTGATCTGTGTGAGGGAGGAGGGAGGTAGTGACGTGGCATTTCAAACCATATAGTTTTATCCTTCCACACTGAGTAGTAAAATCTCCATCTTACTTACTTTTTTTTTTTTTTTTTAAATTTAAGACAACTCAAATGACCAGAGCTGATCAGCTTTTTGAATGAAAAGTACTAGTAACTTACTTAAACTGAGTTCTAAAAACAAGTTGATAAAAACTCAGTCTACTTGATATTTTTAGTTAAACACATTATTAGATTTTACAGTGTGAAAAGAATTTAGATAATGTTCAAATTTTCATTTAAAAATATATATCTTTACCTAAATGTGAATGGATTTTGCCACAATTAAACAAATATGTAGGACTACTTTCTTCCATTTGCCTAATATCACTAAAATTAGAAACATCTGGTCTCAAAGTGACACTGAAAAATGGCAGATGACCGACGATGTGGAGGTGGTAGTAGCGGACCTGAAGGCTGCGTGGCCCCTGCAGCCCCAGGCGAAGCGGAGGCTGGACCAGATGAGGCGGAAGCGGAGGCTGGACCAGACGAAGCTGGTGCGGACGCTGAAGCAGAAGCTGGACCAGGCGATGCTGATGCTGAAGCTGAAGTTGGACCAGGCGACGCTGATGAGGATGAAGACACGGAGGCTGGACCAGACGAGGATGATGAGGATGCGGAGGCTGGACCAGGCGAGGCTGAAGCAGAAGCGGAGGCTGGACCAGGCGAGGCTGAAGCAGAAGCGGAGGCTGGACCAGGCGAGGCTGCAGCAGCTGATGAGGAGGCTGAAGCTGGACCAGGCGAAGCAGCTGATGAGGAGGCTGAAGCTGGACCAGGCGAAGCAGCTGATGAGGAGGCTGAAGCTGGACCAGGCGAAGCAGCTGATGAGGGGGCTGAAGCTGGACCAGGCGAAGCAGCTGATGAGGATGCTGAAGCAGAGGCCGGACCAGGCGATGCTGAAGCAGAAGCCGGACTAGGCGATGCTGATGAGGATGCTGGAGCAGATGCTGGACCAGGCGATGAGGATGCTGAAGCAGATGCTGAAACCGGACCAGGCGAGGCCGAAGACACGGGGGCTGGACCAGGCGAGGCCGAAGACTCTGAGGCCGCAGCAGGCAAGGACGATGAAGCTGCAGCAGGCGAGGACGATGAAGCTGCAGCAGGCGAGGATGATGAAGCTGCAGCTGGTGATGAGACTGCAGCTGGTGATGAGACTGCAGCTGATGGCTGGACGGGCTCCTCGGGCCCCCCAGCTGACGAGGCAGGACGCTGGACGGGCTCCTCGGGCCCCCCAGCTGACGAGGCAGGACGCTGGACAGGCTCCTCGGGCCCCCCAGCAAAAACAGTCTCAGAACCAGCAGGTGCGGAGACCTCTGGCAGGAACGCAACAGGACCAGCAGGCACACGGGCCTCTGGCAGGGACAGAACAGGACCAGCAGGCACACGGGCCTCTGGCAGGGACAGAACAGGACCAGCAGGCACACGGGCCTCTGGCAAACACATAGCGGCCTGCAGCTGCGCAGAGCATTGACCCTGCTCAGGCAGCGACAGCCGGGTGCAGTCCTCAGCTGGCTTCTTAAACTCCAGGGGTCCAGAGTCTGATGGGGGCTGAAACCCAGCCTCTGGGGAGGCCCTGGTGTGCATCTCAGTCTCAGAACTGGCCAGCCTTTGAGGAATGTTGACATTATTATTAGATTTGTCTCTCTGCTTGGAATGGATGGGCGAGGAATAGTGTCTTTCGGGTAGAATTGACTTGTATTGTTTTACAGGTGAAGCAACTGACACAGGATGCAGGGCTGGTGGCTGCTGAACAGGAGGCTGAACTGAAGGTGACTGACATAATGGTTGTGATGACAACGGTGGTGAAGTTGGAGACTGAACGGAGGATAAGACTGGAATCCTCAAGACTGGAACTGCTGTCAAGTGTTAAAGATGTTGCAGAGATAAAACAGAAAACTGTTGAAAATGATCAGTTTTAAAGTGTAATGTATTACATGGAAAGGAAGAAAGCATTTCCTATTTAAAAACTGAAGCAATGAAAATTGGGCTCCACTCTCCTTTCACTCATAAACAACCCAAAATGCTTGAATATCTTGAAGCAGCAGCAGGATACAAATTCACCATCGGAATAATGAAAAACATAATATAAAAACTAAAACAAAATAGTGCAAAACTGAGAAAGGATTACAATTTTTCAAACTGTAATGTAATTAATCTAAGTTTATTTACTGTATATCACCCTCTGATATAAAACATGTCATCTCAAGGCAGCTAAGACTTTAAAGCTAAGACTTTACAGTGTTATATAGAACGGTGTAACTAATGAAACAATAAGAAACACATGATTCTATATTTCCAATCATTTGAAGTATTGGCTCCATATCAAATATACAAGAGTCAAATAAAATAATGTCATATAATGTTTTACTCTAATGTAAATACTTGTCTTACTTTATAATTCCTTTACTGCAATTTTTAAAACTATGCCGATAAACTGCTGTAACTGAGGTTGCTTTTATTTTAAGCATTAGTATTAGTGGTGCAGTAGTTAGCATTGTCTGTGAAGGTTCTCAGTCATCCAGGTAATCGTAGTCAAAGGAGCTTGCAAAGAAAAGCGTCTGGACTTCTTTAAGTTACTTGAAGACGTTTCACCTCTCATCCGAGAAGCTTCTTCAATTCTAAGGTCAAATGGTGGAGAGATATAAACCTAGTGGGAGTATCCCCCCACAGAGGGACAAAAGGACCCCCTGATGATCCTCTAATCGCCTGAGCCAAGGTGTGAAACTGGGTGTGGGTCCCAATCAGCCAGAGTTTCGGGTGAGTTCATTGTGAAACCTGGCCCCACCTTATCATGCGAATTCCTGAAATCAGATGGCCCAGGATGTGAGTGGGCGTTAAGGCGTCTGGGAAGGGATCTCAAAACTGGATTATAGATGGCAGAGAGTTGGTGTCGTAAACCACCGCCTCTGTTCAAAGATGGTCGCTCACAGTGGACATAGATGGCTTCTTTCACTCCTCTTTCAAACCATCTGTCCTCTCTGTCCAAAATGTGAACATTGGCATCCTCGAAAGAGTGTCCTTTATCCTTAAGATGCAGATGGACGGCTGAGTCTTGTCCTGTGGAGGTGGCTCTTCTGTGTTGTGCCATGCACTTGTGAAGTGGCTGTTTGGTCTCTCCAATGTAGAGGTCTGGGCATTCCTCGCTGCACTGTACAGCATACACCACATTGTTAAGTCTGTGTTTTGGCGTTTTGTCTTTCGGGTGAACCAGTTTTTGTCTGAGCATGTTGCTGGGTCTGAAATGCACCGGGATGTCATGCTTGGAGAAAACTCTCCTGAGTTTTTCTGATACACCAGCTACATAGGGGATGACAATGTTGTTGCGTCTGTCCTTCTTATCCTCCCTCGCTGGTGTCTGATCTTCTTTTCTGTGCCTGTTTGCTGACTTTAAGAACACCCATTTAGGATAGCCGCACGTTTTGAATGCTTCCTTTACATGTGTGTGTTCCTTCTTTTTCCCTTCAGGCTTAGAGGGAACATGTTCTGCCCGGTAGTGTAGGGTCCTAATTACTCCAAGTTTGTGTTCCAGAGGGTGATGGGAGTCAAACAGGAGGTACTGGTCCGTGTGTGTGGGCTTCCGGTAAACTTCGATGTTGAGGTTGCCATTCTCTTCAATGTGCACAGCGCAGTCCAGGAAAGGCAAACAGTTGTCCTTTGTGTCTTCCCTGGTGAACTTGATGTTTTTATCCACAGCGTTAATGTGCGCAGTGAAGGATTCCACTTCTTGTGTCTTGATTTTGACCCAGGTGTCGTCCACATATCTGTACCAGTGGCTGGGTACTCTTCCTTTGAAAGAGCCAAGAGCCTTCCTTTCCACTTCCTCCATGTAAAGGTTGGCTACAATAGGTGACACGGGGGAGCCCATGGCACAGCCATGTTTTTGTCTGTAAAAGCCTTCGTTGTATTTGAAATATGTAGTGGTGAGGCAGAGGAGCTGTCTTCTTGTAGTCGTTTTCTGACAGTCTCCACTGCCTCCGTGGTGGGTATGCAAGTGAAGAGAGAGACTACATCAAAGGACACCATGGTTTCATCTGGATCCAGGGTAAGTTTCTGGACCTTGTCAGTGAAGTCGGTGGAGTTCTTGATGTGGTGTGGGGTGTTCCCCACGAGAGGAGCAAGGATGGTAGCAAGGTGTTTAGCAATGTTATAAGTGGCTGAGTTTATGCTACTGACTATGGGTCTGAGTGGGACAAGCTTCCTTGTGGATTTTAGGAAGTCCGTAAATGCAGGGTATGGCATCCCCCGGGTAAAGGCGGTGATATGTAAGGTGATTTTGTCCTTTTCAAAGTCTTGAAGGCAAGCTATAACTTTCTTTTTGTAGCTGCTTGTGGGGTCTCGCTTTAAGGCTTCGTAGGTATTGTTGTCACTGAGGAGAGTGGTGATCTTTGTATGGTAATCTGTAGTGTTTAGGACCACGGTGCATCTTCCCTCATCTTCCCCAAGCTCCTTTGACTACGATGACCTGGATGACTGAGAACCTTCACAGACATATTGCCGTACATTTTGGGAGGAACACCCTTCAACTGGTGCGGGAGTATGAAAGGGAATCAAGGAAACTAGCGGGTTATAGGAACCATCTCCGTTTCAACCTAAGATGTAGACAAAGCAGAGTTGTTCCTAAGAGCCTGCGCCTTGGATCCACTGTCAAGGGATACAGAGCAGACTTGATTCTACAGAGAGCACAAAATCACCTTTTAAGTGAAAGGATAAGACAGGTCCATTTCACTATAGATGCCCTCCAGATCAAGATCAGCCAGACTCTGCAGGAACTGGAAACCCTTCTACCCTCTCCAATCTTAGAAGAGGTTTACAAGTTTGTGGACAAGGCCCAGCGGGCCCAACACTCTAAAGGAAAAGAAAGACAACGCAGGAAATTTCACACCTTGCTTTCAAAAACACACACTCCTCATTCTGAACCTACACAACCCAGAGAAGAAAACACACCTGAAGACAGTCAGGAGAAATGGGTTAAGAACTTTTCAGACAGGAATCTCACTGAACCTGAAAAGAGAGTATTAGCCAAAGGACTCAATTTTGCCATTTCTCCACAGCAGTTGCCCATAGTGGACCTCATCACAGCCACAGAATCTGCCATACGGATTAATAAATTATCAAAGACAGAAGCAGAGCAAATCAGGATGAAAGTCTCAGCCACCCTCTCCAGTGCCAAAGTCCCTCCGTCCAACCTCACAATACAGGAAAAGAAGGCCGTCGTGTCCCTGAGCAAAGATCACAACATCACTGTTTCACCAGCTGATAAGGGAAGATGCACCGTGGTCCTAAACACTACAGATTACTATACAAAGATCACCACTCTCCTCAGTGACAACAATACCTACGAAGCCTTAAAGCGAGACCCCACAAGCAGCTACAAAAAGAAAGTTATAGCTTGCCTTCAAGACTTTGAAAAGGACAAAATCATTGACCGCCTTACATATCACCGCCTTTACCCGGGGGATGCCATACCCTGCATTTACGGACTTCCTAAAATCCACAAGGAAGCTGTCCCACTCAGACCCATAGTCAGTAGCATAAACTCAGCCACTTATAACATTGCTAAACACCTTGCTACCATCCTTGCTCCTCTCGTGGGGAACACCCCACACCACATCAAGAACTCCACCGACTTCACTGACAAGGTCCAGAAACTTACCCTGGATCCAGATGAAACCATGGTGTCCTTTGATGTAGTCTCTCTCTTCACTTGCATACCCACCACGGAGGCAGTGGAGACTGTCAGAAAACGACTACAAGAAGACAGCTCCTTGGAGGACAGGACCAACTTCACACCCGATCAGATCTGCACACTGTTAGACCTCTGCCTCACCACTACATATTTCTTCCATTTGCCTAATATCACTAAAATTAGAAACATCTGGTCTCAGAGTGACACTGAAAAACTAGTTCACGCGTTTACTACTTCTAGGCTGGACTACTGTAATTCATTATTATCAGGATATCCTAAAAACTTCCTGAAAAGCTTTTAGTTGATCCAAAATGCTGCAGCAACAGTACTGACAGGGACTAGAAAAAGAGAGCATATTTCTCATATACTGGCTTCCCTTCATTGGCTCCCTGTTTATTCCAGAATCTAATTCAAAATCCTTCTCCCCGCATACACGGTCTTAAATAATCAGACAAGAATAAATAGTGCCATAGGACCCCAGTAGAGCACTTCACTCTCAGACTGCAGGCTTACTTGTAGTTCCTAGAACAGGGGTCGGCAACCCTGAGCACGCATGCCACAGCTGGCACGCGAAGGGTTAACTGATGGCACGACCATAGCTGGACTGGCCATCGGGCATTTGCCTGGTATGCCTGATGGTCATTTTTCGTTTTTATGGGCCGATGATTTTTCGTTTTTTTTTTTCTTTCTTTTTTTTGTTACTTTCGAACAGTATAAACAATGACAGGTGGTGGATTGGCCAGATGCTGGCTGATGTGTAATAACTAGGGCTATCTCGATATCCTTTAGCTGGATGGCGATATACAATATATATCTTGATATTTCTTTAAAGCCATATAGTAGGAACAAAAAGAGAGTTCTCAGTCATGCTGTGTCCCAGATCTCACACAGGCACTTTTATTAACATACAGCGCAGATGTACATCAAAAAAATTGGTCAGAAATAAATTATCAGCAATTATTAAATAATAATGCTCCATAAATAAAGTAAAACAATGTTGTTTTTGTGCATAACAAAAAGCTCACAATTGTGCCGTCAAAATGTAAACTAAAAATACACTGAGCATAATAACAAAGACAGACAGATTTCCCAGCTGCTTTGTTCCCAAGTTCTACTGCGCGACTGACAGCCTGGAGTTTGAAATCTGCTTCGTAACCGTGTCTCTTAACAGGTACCATTTGTGGTCCTAATACACACACACAATATGGTATTATTACGGTAATATTACTCTGCAAGGCTCCTGACTACCGCAGCTGTAATGCTCCCACAATCCATCAAGCAGTGCAGCTTCGCAGCTTACCAAAGTCGCACTAAAACAATTTTTGACAGATTGCTGCCTGCCGTGTACCACATAAAATCAGTTCGCGGTCAGTAAGCACAACCAGAATTCATAAAAAAGGCACACTGTCGATTTTTGACAAAATGAAAAGATTTTAGTGTAAGGTTATAGTTGGAAAAATACAGTATACGAGTTTTGTAAGGTAGTTTGTATCGGGGCAGGAGGTTGGGAGACTTCGCGGTCTGGGATACAGCATACAGTTTCACACACTTTTTATTTTGCACTTTATGGCGCTGTTGTAAATGGTGAAAACACTAGTACTGCTAGCTGCACGCCACCAATGCGTTAACGGGCTAACTGCTAACGCTAACCGCAACGCTAACGTGTTGTCCTCTTTGATAGCTTCTGTGTCCATCTTGTCGTTGCCTGCAGGTGAAGCAATGGGGGAGGGGGAGTTGTGTTCAGTGAAGGAGAGAGGCGAGGCAGAGTAACTTTGCGTAGAGACAATAGTGGATGAAAGAGAGACAAACTTGCGGTTCCACAAGTATAATTATAACGTAACGCGAGATCTCGCAAAACAAACTCGGGATCTCGCAAAACAAACTCGGGATCTCACAAAACTTTTGAAAGATCTCGCAAAACAAACTCGGGATCTCGCAAAAGTTTTGCGAGATCTCGCAAAAGTTTTAGCCGCATACTTCGGACGCTGGCTTGAAGCCGACCGGGAGGTCAAGGCACGATGTGCCGGGAAAGCGGTGTTCCTCCCGGCTGTATTAAACCTCCCGTTAACTTCGAGCTAACGGGAAGAATGCGGCTAAAACTTTTGGGAGATCTCGCAAAAGTTTTGCGAGATCCCGAGTTTGTTTTGCGAGATCCCGAATTTGTTTTGCGAGATCCCAAATTTGTTTTGCGAGATCCCGAGTTTGTTTTGCGAGATCTCGCAAAAGTCCGTCTTGATTTTTTTTCCTCCCATGTCCCCTGCGGGGCTCTGTACAATATGTCACCCAGTCCGAGTAATAACCACCTGATGGGTGGATGAGAGAAAGGGGAGGCAGGAGGAGGAAAGACCCGAGGCGGCCGCTGGCCCGAGTGTCAGGTGAACTTCAGGTAAGAAGTTATGACCTGCAGTCTATCTGGATCAGATATAAACCAAGTTTAGGTGTAGTCATAGCTGGACTGGCCATCGGGCATACCGGGCATTTGCCCGAAGGGCCGATGGTGATTTTTAGTTTTTATGGGCCGATGATTTTTTATTTTTTTCCGGTAACGGTACAAACAATGAAAGGTGGTGGATTGGTCAGATGCTGGCCGGTGTGTAAAAATAACTCAGTTGTTTGGTGGTGGTTATAGCGGAGCTTCCACAGATTCAGTAACATTAGCAAGTGGTGGAGGACAGCAGGTGGATGAGAGAAAGGGGAGGCAGGAGAAGGAGAGACCTGAGGCGGCCGCTGGCCCGAGTGTCAGGTGAACTGAACTTCAGGGAAGAAGTTATGACCTGCAGTCTATTTGGGTCAGATATAAACCAAGTTTAGGTGGAGTTTATTTTCGTTTTGCTGACTTTTTACCGTCAGTTACAATAACTTGTACTGCGTACTAGCTAGCATGACGGCGTTTCTATACATCTGGGTGGGTGTTATGATGTTACTGATAGTGAACTTTATTTTATTCATAAGGTTAGTTAGTAGAGTTGCCAACCGTCCCGTAAAAAGACGGAAATGTCCCGCATTCAGAGAAAATATTATGCGTTTCGTATTGAGCTGAAAAGGAACACAGTTTGTCCTGTACTTCAGCTAGGATGGAAAAAACACAAAGCTGGAATTATTCTGTTTTTACGCTGTCAGCTGCCTCTTCTTCGTTCATTCTTTCCCCTCCCTCTCCTGTTTCTACTTCAATGAATATGATCATGAAACTGATCAATGATCAGCTGATCAGCTTTTCTCTCTTGTTTATCGCCCACTTTGCGCCAGAAAGAGGAAACCAGCGGATGTCGCGTTAAACAACAGCAGCATGTTTAAGCTTGATCAGCTGTTGTTAGAATTTATTTAATATTAATTTCAAGTATCAGCTGATGTTTGCTGGAGCCACAGCTGTTAAGCTGCTGGTCATGATATCGGTTTGGATATGTGGTGAGAGATCTTTATGGTTTAGCACACCAGCTAATGCTCTTTTATCAGTCTGCTAATACACATCTGGTAAGAGATACAGATGCATAAAAAGTCACACCAAATGATTCCTGAACAGTTCTTACCCTACAAATGTAACCACACTGAACTGAAAACCACTAAACCCATTTGTACTTCCTCTTTATTTATCCCTTAATACATTTTTTATTCGGCAGCACGGTGGCACGGTGGTTAGCACTGTTGCCGCACAGCAAGAAGGTCCTGAGTTCAATTCCACCATCAGGCCAGGGTCTTTCTGTGTGGAGTTTGCATGTTCTCCCCGTGTTTGCGTGGGTTCTCTCCGGGTACTCCGGCTTCCTCCCACCGTCCAAAGACATGCAGCTTGTGGGGATAGGTTAATTGATTAATCCAAATTGTCACTAGGTGTGAATGTGAGTGTGAATGGTTGTCTGTCCCTATGTGTTAGCCCTGCAACAGACTGGCGACCTGTCCAGGGTGTACCCCGCCTTTCGCCCTATGACAGCTGGGATAGGCTCCAGCGCCCCCCGCGACCCTGAAAAAGATAAGCGGAAGCGAATGGATGGACATTTTTTATTCTCATGTTGGTGTTTATAGTATTATTATTATGCATGAGTCCATATCCTGGCAGTGCACCATAATTTTCGTTGTACATTCTTATATAATGACAATAAATGTAATTTTCTTATCTGTTTGATACCTGCACACAGAAAGAAAACTCTGCAGACTGGTTGCTTTGAGCTTTGCACTTCTGTGTATTCTTCAAGCTACACTCAACATTTCACTGCGACTGGCTTTTTGTGAGTCAATTTACATTTTCTTTGTAATGTGACCATAAATTCACCATCTGAATAATATAAGAACAGAATGACAGAGACCGTTACAGTTTGAAGAATTGCAATTAATTTAACTTGAATCAGGTTCATTCATGTGGCACTCTGGTGGTGTAGTTACTTAAGGAAATGTTTGCTCTTACAGACAGTTCTGATACAACAACAACACCAGATTGTGAGGCCATTATGAAAAACTTGACTAAAGAAGAAGACATTAAAATGAATGAATTAGGTGAGTGTAACGCTAAACAGTATTATCATTATTAACATTGCTGTTTGTTATTTTCTTGAGCATAATTTTGAAGGTTCAGTTTTACTGTCCTTTGCAGCTCGCTATATCCAACGAGGATGGATATACTTCAAACACAGTTTATATTACGTTTCATCTACTGAAAACACCTGGAATGACAGCAGAGAGGACTGTCTGCAGAGAGGGGCAGACTTGGTGATTATCAACAGCAGAGAGGAACAGGTACAGTATATAGGAGCAAAATCTGTTTCTGAGACACAAAGACAAAAGTGTAAAACTCAGATGTATTTTATATTATTGTTCATTTCTTTTTCTGTGAATAAGAACTTCATAAGAGAGTTAAAAAATCGGACATGGATTGGACTGACTGACGCAGAAAAAGAACAGACATGGAAATGGGTGGATGGGACTACACCTACCATCAGGTTTCACACTTTATGTTTGTTACATAACTCTTTCATAAATTATTATTGGTAACTTGCATTTTAAGATAAAGTGTAGGTGTAAATTCTTGTCCTTGTGTGTAGTTGTTTGTTCAGTACGGTGGCCCCTAGAGACAAAGCACGTACAAACTCCAAAACACTTGCTAACTCCAAAACACTTGCAAACTCCAAAACACTTGCAAAGTATCTGAGGCTGAGACCACAGGACAGTAAAACATGATTGTTGGGCTTCATTTCTGTAGTGAACAGTCATTTAAGATTAGTTAGTAAATAACAATTAGCTAATGTTGTTCATGAGACTAAAGTCATATCACTTTGGTAATGTAAATATAATATGGCAAATATTATAGTTATTATATTAATCATTATTGGCTATTACAGCAGTGAACATGAACTCTGTGTCAAATACTGAGCCTCAGTACAGATTCAAGTTGCAGTTATTTATATGTCTTATCACCTTAAATCTTCACTCAAAGACAAGTATCTTTGACAGTGCATATATAGGTGTATCATATATAAGAGACAAATGTTGTTCCTTCAGTATGTTGGCATTACTATATTTGGCTCATTGCTTACATATATTTATAAAAAGAAAATGTACGAGCTGTGATAACTGTTTCTGATAAAATGAAGAGTAGACTGATATATGAAATATTCCTTTATTGGGTGAGAAAATCAGACCATGTCATAACTGCTGTAGCTGTAAGTCATACAGAATAGATATCAGAGCCTTAAACAGGCTGACTTCTGCTAAATGGGTCAAACTGGGCAGAAAGTCTACAAACACATAACATCCTTATAGAATATGATGTAACACTATAGATCAATGTAACCACGGTAACTTCTGACCCCACTTCCGCCAGTCCCTTTATTGTGGCGGGAATGAATCCTGTATAAGTTCCGGGTCAATCAGCTGCATGTCCCTGCTCCTCTGGCTGCTGTTGTCCCTGTGGTTGGCGTACTTGTCAGATATCGACAAATTTTGCACTACAGGCCAGTTGACAGCGTGCAATAACCCGGCCGATTCATTCATCTTTACACTACCTCACAATCGACTCAACGGTGAGTTATTTGTTTGTTTTGTCACAATTAATGACAATGCGGAGCCGCGATCGCACATCCTAAAACGCCAGTAAGCTAAAGCTAGGCTAGCGACAGTAAGTGCAATTACTAGTTTTATTTATTGAATATTGTTGTTTTTGTTTATTCCGTTATGGACGAATGTTGACTTAATGTATCTAGAGTTGAACGAGTGATTTGATTTTTGTAGTTTTGTCCGTTTTGGATGTTTTTTGTTACTTTTCTGATGAAATGCCAAAACGGCCTATGAGATTTTGCATTGAGTTAAATTCCATTGAACTTATTGAATCTGTTGCGCAACACCTGTGATTAAATGAGTTTTGTAAACATATTTGATTAACTTTGAATAATATTTATTAGCTTTAACGCTGATATACTTTGATGGGACCCATGAGAATGTTTTTCTATAATAGTATTTAGAATGAAATTCATTATAAGAGATGATGGTTTATTGATTGTTGTATGAAACGTGGCATTGATTACTTGACTTTGTTATTTATGGATTTTGTCACAGCAGTAGAATGCTGTTTCGTTTTCTTCTGTGAATGATTTATGTTTTTGACCTTGTTTAGGTCAGGTTTTTTTTTCTCCCGCAATCAGCCCTGATCAGCGCGAGATGGCGAGCCACCCGACCACCGCTACGTTGCGGTAGGATTATGAACCTATGGACTGAATCAAACTGTTGACACATGACCTATCACAGGTCCATGGAACTAAAATAAATCACATACTGGACTACACCTCATTCCACCTCCCTTTTGGAACCCAATAAGCTGTTTTGTATTGTCAACATTATTTTTGGTTGTGATATATATGCATATTTATTTATTTTTTGTACATCTGTCTATATATTCCTCATAACAAACATAATATATATATTTTGAGCTCAACTTTGATTTCCTGTGTTTTATTCACACCCTCAGGCTCCATAGTCGAAACTTATTCTGATAGCTCATTGTCTATGAGGCTGCAGTCAGGCGCCCTGGTCCTTTAACCGCGTTACATCAACTTACCTCAGAATATATAAAGCATATAAACAATTACAGCAATATGATGCAACTGTCAGGGTTCCTGGGTCGGTGACCCAGTGTTTTCAGTTTTGTTCATGTTCAGTTTATTTTGCCACTTCCATGTGCTCACTTCCTGCTTTTCCTGTGTCAGCTCGTCTTGTGTCATTAGCCAGATTATGTTCAGCTGTGTACTCACTGGTCTCTCATTATCATCCTCATCAGTCTGTGTATTTAAGCACTCTGTTTCTACTCGTTCACTGTCGTGTCATTGATGTTAATGTCGTCTGTGTGTTCAGTTTGTCAACCAGCCAGTCAGTCAGTCCTTTGTTCGTTCATTCAGCCAGCCAGCCATTTCCTACCTCTGTACTGTTTGTTCACTCCTTCGGCAATAAACATCCACCTTCACCTACCTGCCTGTGAGTCCAGCGTTTGGGTCCTCCTTCTCTCATCCACGACACTACTCCTGACAGCAACAAACACAGCAGTACTACTAATGCAAAATACTCAAAGCTTTATAGAAATGAAACATTTATTTTTAGCTCCATTCTGCTGCTGATACATACTTTAGGTTTCTGAATATTAAACTTGTTGCTGCCTTTCATAGTGTGTAACTTGAAGGCCCTGAGTACTTTGTCCCACACTGAAAACACTGGAATGATCAAATTATTTGAACATTACCTAATAAGACTGATTCAGGACAGACGATTAGTTATTTAAACTTTCCTAGCAGTCCTTCACAAACAGGGAACAGTCTGTCTATTCTCTCCATCTGTCAGCTGCTGCTGGCTCTTCCTCCTCCTCCTCTTCCTCACACCCTGCTGAGTTTGTCCTGGTGGATCATCAGGGGTGCAAAGCCTCACAGATGATGTGCAGCAGTGGGTCCCTCAGTCTGTCCTCACTCTGGACACTTGCAGTTGTCACACATGGAAATCAAATGTGTGATAAGATGCAGGATTCAAACACAAGTGTGACTTATTAATGAATGTTCATACTTTTATTACACAGAGAGAAAGAAAAAGAGAGAGAGTGCAGGACAGCCAGACAGACAGATGACAGTCTCAGGTGTACACACTGCTACAAAACAGCACAAAAGAAGGAGGATTTAGTGTTTGTGTTATTACGAAACAAGAAGAGTTCCCAGATGGTACAGTGGACACATGTGTGACTCCTGTGATTAAAGCATCTTTCTTTCAGCTTAACGAGTGAACCGTCAGCTCGTTCAAACACACGTTAAAGTCAGTTTGGCTCGACCCCACCGAACAGAGGCAGCAATATAACATAGCTAACATTAACAGTGCAGTGAATCCTGCTTGTGCCGTGATATTCAGGACTGCAAACCGAGCAGCATCACTGACTTTCAGCTTGTTGTGTTTGTGGATATATGACTGACTTTAATTATCCATAAAATCATCACATTCTCTGTACACAGCAAATCCAGCATGTCCAAATTAACACTGTCGGATTTGATTTCAACACTATTAAAGTGTCTATATGGGTCCACACCAGAGAGTGTTAATTTAACTCTTTTTGGAGAGTTGGTACTTTAACTCTGTTTTAGTGTTAAACACCAAATCTGTCTGGAGTTGATAATTTAACACTTGGTGTTAAGAGTTTATATATTAATTCTCCAAGAGTATTTTAGTTTAACTACGTAAGAGTTATCTTCTAATTCATTCTAAAAAGCGGGAATTTTACTGTTCTGAACTTCTAGAAATTTCTTTTGGAAATAAACATTTACTAAAAAGACGCAATGGTTTTTGAA
Organism: Astatotilapia calliptera; assembly: GCF_964374335.1. NCBI lineage: Eukaryota > Metazoa > Chordata > Actinopteri > Cichliformes > Cichlidae > Astatotilapia > Astatotilapia calliptera. The sequence goes on along the minus strand of NC_137427.1, from coordinate 14,546,959 downwards.
AAACATTTATTCTGAACTGTGCACCACAATTTCAAAACATTTTCTGAAAGATGTAACAGTATACATGTTCTCACTTTCATTAGAATTTTGTTTATCAAAAGGTCTGACATAGGTGAGCTGGTAAATGCAAATAACAGCATTCTCATCACTTATTTCTTCAATACAATATGCATGTCCTTCATTCATCACTTTGTGGAACTTCAACGCACTTCTGCTCTCCCCCATATTCCATCTTCACAAGCATATCCTGTGCGGAGATTGAATAAAAATTTGTTGACCCTAATTAATGGCACAAATAATCCAGTAAACAATTGCAGCACAGTAAAAAAAAAAAAAAAAAAGGAATCCTCTTTGAGCCATTACTTGTGTAAAGTATTTTCCCAAAAGACAAGGACACGGGCAACAGGTAATACTGAACTAAATGTAAAACCTCAACCTTTTTCATTTTTACCTAGACCGTGTGCACAAAACTCTGGAGGGATCTATGCTAACGTAGAATCCAGTCAGGACGTCAGCTACTGCTGTTTGCTCGTGTTTTTTTTATATGGGCGATCGTTTTCAGGCTTCAAGTAGCACCATTATACCAACATTTCACATTCTAGACATTGTTTTAGGTGTATTTGACCAAAAGTTTGACTGAAAATTCACATGCAAGCTTTTTTCAAGGCTGTGGTATTTGCCCGCAGACAATACCTTTCAGCTAGCTAAAACAGAATATTATGCTATCACCGAGCAACATGGCTATTGCCTTTCACACAGCTTTGTCTCAACTCCAAAGAGCCACAGAAGTAAAAGCTAATAGAAATAATTGAAACAATCTTTGAAAAAATGACTTACCAAGCATGGCAAACAACTCAAATACGTAGAGCAAAATGTTCTGAAACGGCTTCACTTCAGCTTCGATTGGAGCCGTGCTGGGGGCGGAGTCTGTGAATGTACTCTGTTGGTGTCATAGCCCCTCTAGGAGTTCAGAGTTAAGAGGTCAAGATGTTTCCATTGTAACACCTCCAGATTTGACATAGAAAAACTCATTTTTAACACTCGATTTTAACTACTATCATTTTACACCTCAGAGTTACATTAAAACAGGGGTCACCAACCTTTTTGAAAGTGAGAGCTACTTCTTGGGTACCGATTAATGTGAAGGGCTACCAGTTTGACACACACTTCTCAAATAACAAATTTCCTCAGTTTAACTTAATTATGTGTTATCATTAATAATTAATGATATTCATCTATGTACGGACACTAATTATGTTAATTATTTTTCACCATAATTATAAAGAATGCAAGTAGGAAACAAGGTAGGAAACATAAATATCAATATGCAACGCTTTATTTCTATATATCTCTGCAAGTATTTACATTTTGAAGTGATCACTTCTACAACATTTTCACTTACCACTAACAAATTTTAACAAATCATGCACTGTTACATACATTATTTTTGTATGTATGTAACATACAAAAAATCAACTTTCAAATTTTACAGAACTTTTCACCAAATTGGCAGCATTTTAAAGCAAATTTTCACATGTTACACTTAACAAACACATTTGTTTTTCAATAATTAAATTCAACTTTGACATGACACTGTAATGTTGCCACTGAGAACATCTAATATGGCTTTCTTTGTCTGTTAGTGGGAAACCTGGCATTGCATGCTGTTCACCAGTGTGTTCTAATCTGGGGTATAACTTGACACTGCAACTCTGAGTGAGTCTTGCAGATGTGCATCGGAGAGGCGTGTTCTGTGTTTGTTCTTGATGAAGTTCATGTCAGAAAAGGCTGATTCACAAAGATAGGTTGAACCAAACAGGCTGGCAACCTTCATAGCTGCTGTGCACACACCACTGTACTTTTCTGTGTCAACAAGGCACCAAAAGTTTGGTGCACCCAGATAGGCTTTGAGGTGGACGTCATTTTGCAATGTTACAATTTCGATTTCCACCTGTCCAGCATCCAAGCTGAACATTGAACTTAGTTGCTCAGCAATGCATGTTGTGTCCACATTCATGAAAGGATTGGAAACAAATGAGACACATGGCTCAAGCTGATCAAGGTCACAAAACCTGTTCTCAAACTCTTGACCAAGTCAGTTTATGACTTGAGTGTACTTTTCTGCAACTTTGTCAAAAGTCTTAGATGCTGAAGCATTGTCTTTCAGCACCATCTGCACAGAGGGAAAGTGCAGCACCTATTTTCTCTGTAAATGCACAGAGAAAATGTTCATCTGGGCTTTAAATCCATTTAAAGCACTTATCATGTCAGCAACAGTCTTACCTTTGCCTTGCAGCTCACAGTTCAAATGGTTCAGTTTCCCAGTAATGTCTGTTAAAAACGCAAGGTCAAGTGTCCACTCAGTGTCCTCCAGCAGAGATGTGTCTTCCCCTTTGGATTGCATGAACTCCTTGATTTCACCCAAAAGTGACAAAAAACGAAGCAAAATCCGTCCCCTGCTGAGCCATCGGATTTCCGTATGTAGTAGCAGGTCACCATATTCAGCTGACAGCTCCTCCAATAGCACCTTGAATGTTCTGTGCTGTTTAGCTCTGGAGCGGATGCTGTTTATGATCTTCACGACGGGAGTCATGACGTGCTCGAAGCCGATCACCTTTGCGCATAACGCCTGCTGGTGAATGATGCAGTGGTAATGCATGAAGTTTGGGAACTCTGTGTCACCTTTACAGTGAGCGATGAATCCCGTATGTCGGCCGATCATAGCAGGAGCCCCGTCGGTAGTCACTGATACCAGCTTTTCCAACGGTACCTTTTTCTTCGCGAAAAACTCCTTCACCACGTTATAGATGTCAACTCCCTTCGTAGTTGTCTTTAGCGGCAGTAGTGTCAGAAGTTCTTCTTTTGTGGAGAAACCATCAAATACCATCCGGATAAAGACCATCAGCCGTGCTGTACTGCTGCTGTCGACGGACTCGTCACACTGGATGCTAAACCAACTGCACTTTGCCAGATCCTGATCCAACTGATCGGCCAAGTTCCCGGACATAGCCGACACTCTTTTAACAATTGTAGTTGCCCCCAGCTGGACATCAGAGAGAGTGGAGATTACATCGTTTCCATATTTCTTGTCTTTAAGCACAGTTTTTGCAATTATCATCATTGCTTCTTTGAAATACTCCCTGTCTAAAAATGCCTTCTTTTTCTTAATCATGAAATGTGTAGCTCTAAATGAGGCTTCGGTTGCTTTTTGAGAGTTTTTCACCGGTCTCATGAAAAAAGACTGCTGTTTGCTCAAACCTGCCTTTAATTCGCGGGCCTTTTCCGCTCGCAGTGTGCTGCCCTTTGGGTAGTTAGCATGGTAGCTTGTGTGACACGTTCGGAAATGTCTCTCCACGTTGTGCCGCTTTGCCGTTGCCACAGTTGCCCCGCAAATGAGACACACGCATGAATCTTTCACAGTGGTAAAAAAAAGAACTCTTCCTCCCATTCACTGTGAAAATTATATGTTTTCTTCCTTTTTTCCGCCATGTTTTCCTCATCTCCTCACCTTTGCCTTTGCTGGTCTTCACGGCAACTGTTTCCGTGGAGACCAGCTAGCACTAAATATTAATCATGATCTAATATTTAATAATAAACATTTTTTTTAATATATTATCTCTAACAAATTAACACCAATGCAATTGTGATAAAAAAAAAATAGCAAGAAAAAATAAAAATAGATGCAGCTTACTGGTAAGTTGTTATGGTGAGCTATTTTTAGAACAGGCCCGCGGGCGACTCATCTGGTCCTTGCGGGCGACCTGGTGCCCGCGGGCACCATGTTGGTGACCCCTGCATTAAAAGAATGTGACTCTACTTAGAGTAAAATTAACTCTACTTTTGCAAGAAGACTATTAACACCAAAACATTTAACACTTTTGAATTTGCTGTGTAAGATTAAAGTCAATTATTGAATGGCGTATATTTTGAAGTAAAGGCTTTAAAACCAAGTTAGTACAAATCGTACTAGTACATAATCGGCCTTAAAATGCGGCCTTTAAGGCTGCAGACCCCAAATCCGGTCATTGGTACTTCCTGGCTTGTGTAGTTACTAGGTAACAAAAGCTCAACACTGCCCCTAGCGTCCTGGAGCACTTCCGTTGTGTTTTGGAATTTGCAAGTGTTTTGGGGTTTGCATGTGTTTTGTCTCTAGGGGCCACCGTAGTTCAGTATACCATGACTTCAGTGTCAGTATAAAATGGTTAGTCTTTTTTTCTGTTTGTGTTCAGCTTCTGGTACATCGGCGAGCCTAACAATGTTGATGGAGGTGAAGATTGTGGAGAAATCTATTTCTATAAAAGAGAAAACTCCTGGAATGATGCACCATGTGGCAGAAAAAATGTCTGGATTTGTGAAAAAAATTTATAGATAATTTACCCCACCAGAAAATATTAAGATGTAAAATCATGACAAATAAATGTAGTCATATAATATCACCATTCATTTCAGGTAGTCAGCTGATTTTAAGTGAAAGCAGAGAGGCAGAAAAGACAACCAACATAATACTTTGTTTATAAAGTTGGTGTGCAGTCTGTTGTCTGTATGTTATACACAGAAAAATATTTAAATACTGTTCAAATTATGTGATTATCTTCTTTTTATACATATAAAATGTACCTCTGTTCCAGAGTTTTCTGCCATAAGTGGTACAAAACTTTCCATAAATGTGTTGGCAGCACTGATTTGCTTGGAGCAAACATAATCATGTGTGTTTGCAAATAATATCAAAAATACTTTATTCATTACATTATAACAGCAAGAACTGTTTCTCGAGTTATGTGTGACAACATGAGCCTGGTTACTGGAAAACAAGTAAATGACTTCAATAGTTTGGAAACTAAATGAGAAAAATGTAAATACCCATGTGGAAGATTGTCACAGTTACCATTTTTTAAGGGTGCCAGAAAAAAACCAAATTATTTGTAGAAAGAATGATGTGAAGTTGTCTGACTGCTTGTATTCAGTGCCATTTTGTTATTACCACATATACTTCATTAAAAGGCCTGGAATCGCTTTTTCTTATTAAAAAACCCATTGCCATTTTACATGCAACATCTGTTAATGTTTAATGATCTACAGAATTATGAAAACAGCACACATAGCATTACAACAGGTAATCATGTACAGGTACTCAGAATTCTCACAGCCAGAAGGCACGCATGTGGTTACGTTAATTAGGTTGGTGATTCTAAATGTAAATAAGTACAAGCGAGCATATTCTTAGTATGGATATAAGCCTTTATTGTTTGTTTGTTTGTTTGTTCATTTATTTCAAACATGCAAACAATATTCAGGTAGATTTAATAAAGAAGATAAGAGAGAGAAAAAAATACTAAACAAAAGTCAATACATTTCAATATTGCTACCGTTCTAATTCATTTACATGTTGAAAGGGAGTGGTGCCACTAGCAGCAGCAATTAGACAGAATTCAGTAATTAAGGGCATAAAATGCAAGAACGTGGAGCATAAAATCAGCCTTTATGCGGATGATGTGTTACTCTTTCTCCAAAATTCACAAACCAATATCTCTGGGGTGATTGAATTGATAAACTCTTTTGCAAGAATATCAGATTACTCAATTAACTGGTCAAAATCTACAGTTCTACCGATTAATTGCTCCCTCCATAATTCCTCTTCTACACCACTGCAATCGGGAAATATAAAATATTTAGGTATTAATGTTTCTCCCAAGCTTGCAGATCTAACTAAATTAAACCATATCCCGCTTTTAAAGAAGGTAGAAGATGATCTGGCTAGATGGAAATGTCTACCCATATCACTCATGGGAAGGGTTGCCGCTATAAAAATGATGGTCTTACCAAAAATAAATTATTTATTCTCAATGATCCCAACTAAACCGCCACAAGATTGGTTCAGATCTCTAGATTCATGTATGTCCAAATTCCTTTGGAAAAATAACCCCCCCCCCCCCCCCCCGAATAAGCTTAAAAACACTACAAAAGACCAAGGATAAAGGAGGATTAGAACTACCTAACTTTCAGCACTACTTCTTAGCCAACAGGCTTCAGTTTATCTCAGGATGGCTAAAACATACCTTCTTAGATGAACCTTGGCTAGATGTAGAACAAGCACTTTGCAATAATCTAGAGATCTCAGACCTACCATTTATCAGCTCAAACATCCAACGACATGAATGCTTTAAAAGCATCAACATCAGCTCTTCTCTGACAGCATGGTGGGAGTTTCTAAAATTGACGGCGTCTTCATTAATCCCATGCAAACGTACACCTATCTGGAACAACCCTGACATATTACAAAACAATAATATGATAAACTTTTCAGATTGGAGTGGTAAAGGAATAAAATATTTAGAACATATACTAGAAGGAACAGAATTTATTTCATTTGACGGACTAGTTACACAATATGGGATCAACAAGAAAAGATTTTTAGAATATCAACAAATTAAATCCATAGTAAAAAAGAAATTTAAACCGGGTCAAGTTGAACTACAAACACCACCAAGTGTGGTTCAATTTCTTACTCTTAAAACCCCCAAATTACTATCCAAAATATACAGAACACTTTCTAAATTAGATGAATCAATATCCCTTCCTATTGCAAAATGAGAAGCGGATTTATCAGTTAACTTAGACCTAAACTTCTGGTCTCAGATTTTCTTAAAAACCTTTCATCTAATTAGAAATCCCAGTCTTCAATTAATTCAATACAAAATATTACATAGAGTGCACTATACAGGTCATCGGATGTTCAAGATGGGTTTTACGTCTACCAACAACTGCTCACACTGCCAAACCAATTCACTGGACAATTATATCCACGCTCTTTGGTTCTGTCCACCAGTTCAGAAGTTTTGGCGCGAGATATGTGAAGACTTATCAAAGTGTCTGAAATGTAACATTCCAACTTCCCCCTTAGTGTGTTTGTTGGGCAGCTTAGATAATGTCACTTCAGAAAAGAATATAGCCCATATGGTTTTCACTGCCCTATGCATAGCCAAGAAAACAGTCCTCATGAACTGGAAAAATAAAAAATAATCTTAATTCTAACCAATATAGAAATTATCTATTAGATTACATTAGTCTTGATACAGCCTCTGCCACCACATCAGATCATTTGCTCTGGGCTCCTTTGATCAGCTCCATCATATATATATATATATATATATATATATATATATATATATACATATATATATATACATATATATATATATATATATAATTAGGGGTGCAACGATATTCGTATCGATATTGAACCGTTCGATACAGTGCTTTCGGTTCGGTACGCATATGTATCGAACAATACAAAATTTTTAATTTATTTGATCAACTTTCCTTCTGACGATGCTGTCTGTGTTGAGCGCTCAGTGAATCTGCGTTCGACTACTCCGCCTAGGCTCGACAGTGCAGCCTAGGCGGAGTAGTCGAACGCAGATTCACTGAGCGCTCAACACAGACAGCATCGTCAGAAGGAAGAGCGCAGGGCAAGCTAGCGAGACAGAAGTTAAGCTCTCCTTGCAACATGGACCTCCCGCACCCTCATTCAGATCTGGCGTTTGGAATTATTTTGGTTTTCATGTGACGTATGACGTATGACCCTGAAGGTAAGTTATGTCATGCAAGAGTAATGCACTAAAGTAAAACAGTATGTTGGATGTGCCATGCAATGCTCAATTACATGGGTGGGAACTAGTGTGTTAGCGCAGTTAGCTCGTTAACGTGTTGGCCGTCTAGCCCCATGCACGGGGCGATCGGCGGTAGCTCGTTAACGGAGATTTGCCGTGTTGTGGCGTTAAGGTCATTTCAACGAGATTAACCTGAAAGCACTAGTGGGAACACAACGAATATGACTGCACATTTACGCCGACATCATCCTAGTTAGGGCTGGGTATCGTCACTGATTTCTAGAATCAATTCAATTCCGATTCACAAGGTCCCGAATCGATTCGATCCACGATTCGATTTAATTCGATTCGATTCGATTTAAATCTGGGAAATTTTGACAGTCAGAAATATAATTCAGATCAGAACATTTACATATTTTTGTATCAATAAAAAGGAAGCTGACACACGCAAGACTTTATCAAAGGTGTGAGCATCACAGCAGAGGCCTTTGTGTCAAAGTAGCTGAGGATAAAACACAGAAAAACATGAAGGTGATTTTCCTGGCCTGGGATTTTATAAAAATATTCTGCAGTACATCAAAAACGAAAGAAAACCATTAATCAACATATGAACATTACCTCTGACGTTACAGCGGTTTTATTAGAGACACGGTTAAGCGTTTTGCATTTTGAATAATTTTAAAAAGTTTAAATTTGTTCAGTATTGAACAGCAGAAATGAGGTTTTCTTTTCGGAAGAATGTAAAAGGGAAAAAAACAGCGGCCAACAGCCTGTAAACAGCGGTAGACTTGTGCGTAACAAGCAAGCGAATAATGAAGAAAGCGAAACTGTTCTTGAAGTACAGAGAGAGAGAGAGAGAGAGAGCTGCGCATCGCGATGGAAGCAAAACAGTAAAAGTCAGAGTGAATTCATGACGATGTTTATGTGAAGCATTTGGAATCCAAACCGAACCAGCAGCAAAAGAAGATCCAAAGTTTGGATCTTCTTTTGCTGCTGGTTCGGTCAATATTGTTTGGAGAGACATCAAACTAACAGCTTTAGAATCAGCGCATAAAGGGCGTGAACACAAAGCGCGGACCCGCCGAAACATCAGAATCAGCGAGCTGTCGGCTTTCAGCCCCGACTGTGAGAAAGGCGACATCTAACTGATTCTGATCCGCGGGTCGCGCTGTGTGTTTAAGTCTATGTGCAGAATCCCTGTACCTGCTCTCATTTACTGTCTTAACTGTTTGGTGGTTCTTGAAATTTTGTGAGATGTCACCAGAGATTCTGGCATTTCGGGCAAAATAAATTTATATTAAAAAATCGATTCAGGATTTTAATGAATCGATTTTACGTTATCCAAGCCAGAATCGATTTTAATCGATGAATCGATTATAAAAACCCACCCCTAATCCTAGTGCAAAGACAAAAACAACAAGCATGCTACTAACTTTAGCCGAGTCATTTAGACAGCTGTTAGCACATGATTCTCCTTATATGTTTAATATGCTGCTGAGAATATAGCCCAGAAGAAGCGGATAGTATAGCTTTTATTTTGGAAAGAGCCATTTCTGTGTAATAAACTCTCTTTTCCAAAGATGAGTGATTCCTCAATCAGATACAGGGCTCGCAATATCGCTAGCCCGACGTCCCGGGGCTAGCGATCTTTTCAGTCGGGCTACCAAAATCTATCTCTTCCCTGCCCGTCGGGCTATTGTAGGAAGGAAAAATATATGTCAATGCTTTTGCATTCTTTCAGAAATGTAGCTGGGTAATTATGTCATTGGCATCGGTGAGCCACTGTCAATATGTGACATATTGAAGTCGCGTTTGAATTAATGCTTGTTTTTTTGCTTTCACTTTGCAATGACAGCACTGATCTGTGAGTGATGATAATTTGTGCACCAATTCCTCTGACATCATCTTATTAATCGTTAGCTTACTATGCAAACATGACAAGTGAAATCTCCCGCAGCTTAAACATGTGAGAGGTTGATCGCGCAGAGAATCGCTGAGCTTATGTGAGTGCGTGTGTAAAAGCAGCAGGATATATATTTGACTACGATGACCTTCACAGACAGATATATATTTTAGTTCTGCTGAGCCAAATAAGACAGGTCAGGGTGAAGAAGTGACAGCCAAAGAAAAGCTTACCACAAAACGGAGAAGTTATGACAAATCAGACTATAAGGCAAAAAGAAAGTGCAGCTTTATGGTTTCATGGACAAAATAATTTCTGTGGCTGCAATATGAGGAGCTAAATAACCAGGGCTGCACATAAGTGGTCCACAGGTGCGCATTCGCTGTCAAAATAAAAAACACGCACAAGGGTTAGGGTTAAATTTAAAAACTGTACTTTTGAGTTAAAATATATATTTATAATTTTAATAAATGACAAATTAAAAAGGCATGAACATTTTTTTGTATCGAAAAAATATCGAACCGTGACACCAAAGTATCGAACCGAACCGAACCGTGAATTTTGTGTATCGTTGCACCCCTAATAAATATATATATATATATATATATATATGTATGTATGTATATATATATATATATATATACACACACACACATATATATGTACACACATATACATATATCACTGACTTTCAGCTTGTTGTGTTTGTGAATATATGACTGACTTTAATTATTAAACATTCGCACATAAATAAGTGACGTCATATTCAGTATTTTTGACAGTTCACTCTTCGGCCGCTCCATCTTATTAGGGAAATTCCATATACATAAATGTAAATTTCAAAACTCAACCCCATCATTTAATTTGTTTTTGATTGAAATTGAATATTACTTAAACTCTCTTAAATTAACTTCCAATAAAGAAGGTTTATCATTGATTGAAATTCATTCAGAAATTTTTAAGGAATGAGCTGTCACAGCTTTCAAGTACAAAGTTGTTATGAAGTCTGTCACATTCCCCCCCCCCCCCCCCCTTTTTTTCTTTTTTTTATCCTTTAATTATTTATCCTTCTTATTTCATTGTACTGTATATTGTTACTGTTATTTGCCTTGTATGTCTACTGTACAAACTGAACTGGAATGACTGACTGTTCGCTTTATAAGTTCAATAAAGTTTGGAAGAAAAAAAAAACCTCTTCGGCCGCTCCCTTCTGCCGTATTTTGCGGCAAAATTATCCACACCCACCGCCGTGCTATGAATTGTGGGATATATGGGACCACGAAGCGTGCACCAGACCACGCTTGATACTTGGGGAAATCGACGGCGCATTTGGAGTATGCATTTGAAGTACACTTCGAATTGGGACAGCCATCGTCGCGTAGCGGTGACGTGACCGCACTTGAAATGCGTACTTCAAGTGTGCAGACCCTGAATTGGGACACAGCCTATGACCTATGAGCGCTTTGGCACAGGTGAGGTGCTCAAGGCAGCACCGCTGCTTGTTGGGAGTAAGAGCGATACGCGTTTGCACGTCAAAAAGTCGTCATAAATAAGTCTCCAATAATACCAGAAAAAGTTGCCAGATTTGTCGCTAGTCACTTTTTAGAAAAAAAGTCGCTAAGGGGGTCTGAAAACTCGCTAAATATAGCGACAAAGTCGCTAAGTTGGCAACACTGTCCGACACTAGTCTTTCCTTCTGTCTTACAGTTATATTGGCGGTTGGCAAACAAGTGAAAGGTGCATTACCGCCACCAACTGGTATGGAGTATGGTCTGGAACGACGCCCAAAAAAACAAAAAAAATTCTCAAATCCTGCCAAACAGGTTCCCCTCTTTTAGAAATGAAATAAGGCCTGATAACTTTTACTTCCCGATTCCTTCCGAAACAACTCAACCAGATCCAGTTTGATTTTTAGGTTACTAAGAGTTTGAATCAAATGTCTTCTCTCAACCTGATACCTCTGACACTGCAACATGACATGTTCTACAGTTTCTTCTACCCCACAGTAATCACATTTGCCAGTACTATGTTTCCCAATCATGAATAACGTATTATTCAAGCCAGTATGTCCAAATCTCAGTCTGGATATGATCACCTCCTCCCTCCTAGTCCGTCCTGCATTCCTCATTCCTCCCACCCTCCTTTGAATCTTATACAACCATCGTCCCTTCCTTTCCTCCTCCCACTGCTTTTGCCATCTTGCTCTCATATCTTGTCTTACCATACTCCTTATCTCTGCTTGGCCAAAACTAACAGCCATGTCAACCACCCCATGTTTTACGGCCTCCTTTGCTACTCTATCTGCCTTTTCATTCGCCCACACACCATAGTGTGCTGGCACCCACAAAAACACGACAGCAAGTCCCATCATGCGTATCCGGAAAAGTGACTGCTGAATTTCCGCCAAAACATCTGCTCTACTGTCTGAGTGACTATGCTGTAGACTGACCAACGATGAACTTGAATCCGAACAAATGACAGCATGTAAAGGTCTCACGTCCTCCACCCACTGAACAGCCAATAATATTGCGATCATTTCCCCAGTGTACACAGAAAGCCCATCACTAATCTTTCTACCCATTTCCACCGAAAACTCTGGGACCACGACTGCAACACCAGTTTGACCAGTTGTGTTCTTCAAGGCGTCTGTATATATTTGAACATAACTATAATATTGGTCAATGCAAACCTGTGCCGCATGAGAGTTCAAAGGAAATGCCCTATCCTCATTCTTCTTGTTCAACAATGTTAAGTCTACCGTAGCACCAGGAAGTAGCCATGGAGGTACTGCCGGTAACGGCACTCTGTGACTAATGTCTAACTGATCCAGATTAACTGCTGTCACTTGTCTCCCCACAATCCATCCAAAGCTCTTCTTTTCCCTCCTTTCTTTCTCCCAGCAAGGCTTAAGTACTTCATGCGTTGGGTGATCCTGCCCGTGGCCCTGTAAATTAGCCCAATAATTAAGTGTGAGCTGCTCCCTTCTCAGTCCCAACGGCATCTCTCCCATCTCCACCTGTAAAGCTGCTGTTGGAGTTGTTTTAAATGCATCTGTGCAAATTCGTAGTGCCTGATACTGAATATGGTCTAACTTTACCAGAGTTGTGTCTGCTGCTGAGTTATATGCTACAAACCCATAATCCAACAGTGATCTGACCAACCCAGTGTATATGGCCCTCAAAGACATTCTATCCGCTCCCCAGTCCCTCCCAACTAAACATCTCATTATGACACTAGTCTTCTATTAGGTAGCTCCTAAAGAACACTTTTGAAGAAAGCATCTGATGAGTAACAGGTGTGCCAGATTCAGTGACTCACTGCCCCGCCTACCTATACAAAAAGGGAGGCACCAAAAAAAACCACATACAGACAAAAACACCACATAACCAGAACCCAACTCCTAACACCATTTAGTTTTCCCAGTTTAGGTTTGTTCAGTAGCTTCTCTCTTCTCATTTTCTGTTTTTGTCACTCTGCCACTTGTAAATAAACTCTCACTCATATTATCAGTCATTGCCTGAATTTTGGGCCCTTTTCCTCCAACACCACATGACTCCAAAGTATGTTTCAGCATTATGGCGTGGGTATGTGTGGCTCCCAGCAAAATGAGGGCTACTAGAATTTATTGATGATGTAAGTGCTGAAAGAAGCAGTAGAATAAATTGGGAAATGAACAGATCTCTCTGCTCACATTCAGCCAAATGTTGCAACACTGATCGGACAGCACTTCACAGTACAAATGGATATTGCAGAAGAACCTCAAGAGTTTTTCATAACGAAGAAATGAGATATTCCTTAATGGCCATTCAACCCAACAGTGCATGGTATTCCATTATTAATTACAAAAGCGAATGCAGAAAGAGCCACAAACAAGCAGCATTTGAAGGTGGCTCCATTAAAGGTCTAATTGAGGAAAAACATTTGATGACGTCCTTGACTTTTAGACTTCATTTAGTCATGGCTGCAAAGTTTCTTCATCCAAGTATTTAAAAAAACTTTATATTTAAATTTATCTTTTCCCATTGACACTGTGAGGAATCTTGGAGTCATTAAACAAATAGGCACCAGCGGGGAAGTAACGTGAGGCAGCACGGTGGCACGGTGGTTAGCACTGTTGCCGCACAGCAAGAAGGTCCTGAGTTCAATTCCAACATCAGGCCGGGGTCTTTCTGTGTGGAGTTTGCATGTTCTCCCCGTGTTTGCGTGGGTTCCCTCCGGGTACTCCGGCTTCCTCCCACCGTCCAAAGACATGCAGCTTGTGGGGATAGGTCAATTGGAAAATCCAAATTGCCATTAGGTGTGAATGTGAGTGCGAATGGTTGTCTGTCCCTGTGTGTTGGCCCTGCGACAGACTGGCGACCTGTCCAGGGTGTACCCCGCCTCTCGCCCTATGACAGCTGGGATAGGCTCCAGCGCCCCCCGCGACCCTGAAAAGGATAAGCGGAAGCGAATGGATGGATGGATGGATGGGGAAGTAACGTGCCGCTTAAGTTGCGAGGCGTGAAAAACGGGATGGTCCTTCATAGCTGTTGGAAGCTGTAGACGATAAGTAACCGGGTTGTTTATTTACTCATGGCTGCAAAGGTTCTTCATCCAAGTATTTAAAACAATCTTTATATATAAATGTATCTTTGTTTTCAGCATTAACACTGTGAGGAATTTTGGAGTCATTCAACAAATATGTAGGGCTCTTTCTTCCATTTGCACAATATCTATAAAATTAGAAACATCCTGTCTCAGAGTGACGCCGAAAAACTGGTTCATGCATTTACTTCTTCTATGTTCGACTACTGTAATTCATCATTATCAGGATGTCCTATAAACTTCTTGAAAAGTGTTTGATTTGATCCAAACTGCTGCAGCAAGAGTACTGACCGGGAATAGAAAGAGAGAGCATATTTATCCTGTGTTGGCTTCCCTTCATTGGCTCCCTGTTAAATCCAGAATCAATTTCAAAATCCTGTTCCTCACATACAAGGTCTTTTATAATCAGGGCTCATCTTATCTTAATGACCTTATAGTAACATGTCACGCTATTAGAGCACTTCACTGTCAGACTTCAGGCTTACTTGTTGTTCCTAGAGTTTTTCAAAGTAGAATGGGAGGGAGAGCTTTTGATTTTCAGGCCCCTCTTCTGTGGAACCAGCTTCCAGTTTGGATTCAGGAGACAGACACTATCTCTACTATTAAGATTAGGCTTTAAACTTTACTTTTTGCTAAAGCATATAGTCAGAGCTGGATCAGGTGACCCTGATACCTCCCTTATTTATGCTGCAATAGGTGTAGGCTGCTGGGGAATTCCCATGATGCATTTAGTGTTTCTTTTTTAGTCACTTTTCCAACCCACTATGTGTTTATACACTTCTCTGTATTTAATTATTAGTTATTATTAATCTCTGGCTCTCTTTCAGAGCAAGTATTTTGTCCTGTTTTTCTCCCCTCACCCCAACTGGTGGCGGCAGATGGTCGCCCCTCCCTGAGCCTGGTACTGTTGGAGGTTTTTTCCTGTTAAAAGGGAATTTTTCCATCCTACTGTTGCCAACAATACTACACTCAAAAGGATGTAACAATGGCAGTTTATTTGACTTATGATTACAGTTATCACTTTTTGAACACTTTTGTACAATTCAGTGTTTAAATAATGGTGCAAGTAATGGTCAAGTTGCAGATTTCAGCATCAGTGATGTTGAGATCTGAAATATGACAAACATACACCCTAACACTATCTTTAGGATAAAGAACAACCAGTTCTAGAAGTGATGATGTGGCACAAACAGTACAGATGTCAACATCAGAGGTGTACTTAGAAGTGACTTAGAAGTGAGCAATGAATGTACCAGATGCCCTTTATCCAGTCATTCTCCTCATGTATGGACATTGCTTGTGGTGTAAACTGTCCAAAGTATTAATACTCTTTGCTGACGATACAAACATCTTCTGCTCTGGTGATGATGTGCAGAATTTATTGGAGGATATGACTAATGAAATAAGTAAAGTGAAGTTCTGGCTTGATAAAAACAAATTATCATTAAATTTGAATAAATCTAAACTTATGTCATTTGGAAATAGTAGTTTAAATACAAATCCTATGATTCAAATAAATGGTGTTGATATTGAAAGAGTTAGTGAAAATACTAAACAAGGCAAAGCAGGTATTAGACAGAACATCACTTCATATTCTCTACTGTTCACTGATTTCACCATACATAAGTAGAGATGGACCGATCCGATATTACGTATCGGTATCGGTCCGATACTGACCTAAATTACTGGATCGGATATCGGAGAAAAATAAAAAATGTAATCCGATCCATTAAATATCACGAAAGCACCTCACAAAACTTGCAACACGCCGTAACTCACCTCAGAACGTTAGCACGTCGGAGCAGTATGCATCACGTGATAGAGCGGCTGTGGCATGCGGGACCTGTCGGTGGTCTGGATAGCATGTGGAGCTTCGCTAGCAACCCGGTATTTCATCTCCGACAAAGTTATCCCCGAGAGAAGTAAAGCAAGTGTGTAAATCCATCTCTGAATGTTTGTAAAGCATTCCTGCGTTAAGCTTAACAAACGATATTTGGAGCGACTGCCTCTTCTTGCTGCTACTTCAATCATGAAACTGCTTAATGATCAGCTGATCGGCTTTTCTGTCGTGAGTCTGTCTCTCTTGTTTGTTTTTGGCCCACTTTGCACCAGAAAGAGGAAACCAGTGGATAAACAACAGCAGCACGTTTAAGCTTGATAAGCTGTTGTTAGAATTTATTTAATATTACTTTCTACTCGAGGATCTTTTTCTACGTAGCTGACGCTGGTAACTGTGCAGGGGCGGATCTAGCAAAGTTTAGCCAGGGGGGCCGATAGGGCATTAACAGGGAAAAGGGGGCACAAAGACATACTTTTAGTTCTTATTCTCATTTAAAATGTCTAGCTTTTAATAAATAATTATCTGACACCCAAAGTTTTAATTTGATGTAAAATGAATAGAAGTCCATTACTGTATATAGTAACTATTAAGTCTAATATATATATATACCTAACTAATATATAAGCTATAGTACTAATATGTAAGCTATACTACTTTTTCCTTTGGGAAGGTACCATCTGTGCAGTGTGCAATTTTGTTGAAGAAAGATGTTGAATCTATTTAATATTTTAATATATTGAAAAATAATTGATTTCTGTGCATTTTTTCTTTCACACTGCATCAAATTAAGGTTGATTACGTCAATTAAGCATCATGAGGTGGAGCCTGAGGGGTGGTTCCCAATTTTTTATTTATTTATTTTTGTTGTTGCTGGGAGTTGGAACCCTATTAGTTAGGTTGCTTAATATTTACGCTAAGTACTCTTTAAAATACCAGAATAGGGAGGATGGTGTAGGTATGAGTTTATTAGATTGATCAGTATTGCTGAACTATGAAAAAAAAAATTTTTTGCATACAGGTATAACAGAATAGCTTTAGTGTAGTTGTTGTTTTAAACTTGAGTATGAACTTATACAAAATGCAGCAAGATATTTAAAAAAAAACAGTTTTGTTGATTAAAAAACACCATATCGGATTCATATCGGTATCGGCAGATATCCAAATTTATGATATCGGTATCGGTATCGGACATAAAAAAGTGGTATCGTGCCATCTCTATACATAAGCTATTGTGCAGAGGTCTGGGGCAACAACTATAAAACCACATTGCCTTCACTTTTTACTCTTCAAAAAGAGCAGTTCGAATCATCCACAGTGCAGGTTATAGGGAACATACAAACTCACGATTTTTGCAGTCTGAAATATTGAAAATTGTCGATCTAGTGAAATTCCAAACAGCACAAATTCTATTCAAAGCAAAAAATAAAGAACTGCCAGGTAATATTCAGAGTATCCTTTTTTGAAAGAAGTTATAATTTAAGGGGTTTTTTGTAACTTCAAAACAGGGAAGGTGCGTACTACAAGAAAAAGCTTTTGTGTTACTGTGCATGGAGTGAAACTGTGGAACAGTTTGAATATGGAATTAAAGCAATGTCCAAACATAAAACAGTTCAAAAGGAGATATAAAAATGTGATTTTCTCGAACAATAAAGACAAGGGAAATATTGAAATTAAGTGAATATCTCTATTTAAAAAATTTCATGATGTGATATTATAGTATATAGTATATATTATATCAGAAATCTGTTCACTATTTTTATTACAGATTATATCAGTAAGGAAGCTGACTAAAAGAGTAACGTCACAACAATATGATTGGTCACTTGCAATATTGAACGTGGAATAATACTGCTGGGTCATGAGGAGAAACGCGAGGACCTCTCCCGCTGTAGCGCTCCAGCCTCCTTTTAATGGGCGGGTCCTCCAGCTGGAACCAGTCACATTGGGGCGGTGTATCCACGCACCAATCGGAGCAGGGCCCTGGCACATCTGAATTAACATAAAAGGACGCAACACCTGCACAAACAAACACATGGACATGCAAGTTCGTAACACCCCCTTCCATAAGAATTAAACAACCCTCCTATTGTTTAATTCCCAAACTATGAAATTGCTCTCGACAGGTCGTCAGCGATGACATTTTCCGTCCCTTTCTTATGTTTGATTTGCGGGTTGAAATCTTGCAAAAGAAGGGACCAACGCATAAGCCTCTGATTTGAGTTTTGCATCTGGGAGAGAAACACCAATCGATTGTGGTCAGTAAACACTTGAACGGGGATAGAGCTGGATCCGATATACTGTACACCCCGAAATGCTGCAGGGCTAACAACAAGGCAAGGGCTTCCTTTTCAATAGTGCTGTAGTTAATCTGATGTTTGTTGAACTTTTTGGAAAAATAACAAATTGGGCGATCCACGCCGTGATGGTCTTCCTGCATAAGGACAGCTCCCGCACCAGCCGCACTAGCGTCAACCTCGAGCTTGAAAGGGGACATGAAGTTAGGTGCCATAAGAACAGGGGAACTGCACAGTAATGCTTTCGCAGACTCGAAAGCAGTCTGACAAACAGGCGTCCACACAAAAGGCTTCACCGGACTGATCAAATCGGTGAGAGGAACGACAACAGTGGCAAAGTTCTTACAAAAACCTCTGTAATAACCACACATTCCTAGAAATCGGCGCAGCGCCCTTCTCGTTTGTGGGACTGGGAACTCAACGATCGCCTGTATTTTTGCAGTCACCGGCAGTATCTGTCCCTGACCCACCTGTTTTCCCAGATATGTGATGGTGGCTCTGCCAAATTCACATTTGGCTAGGTTTAGTGTAAGCGAGGCTTTCTGAAAACGGCTGAAAACGAGAGAGAGTGTTTGTAAGTGGTCAGACCAGGTGGATGAGTAAATGACAACATCATCCAAGTAGGCATCGCAGTTATTCACGCCCGCCAGTACTTTGGCCATAAGGCGCTGGAAGGTAGCGGGTGCATTACGCAACCCAAACGGCATAACCGTGTACTGGAGAAAATGATCCGGCGTGACAAAAGCAGATATTTCAGATGCTCTGGGAGTTAAAGGTACTTGCCAGTAACCTTTTAACAGATCAAGTTTGGTTACAAAAGATGCCGATCCCACTCTATCAATACAATCCTCCATTCTAGGAAGAGGAAATGAATCAGGTTTGGTAACCGCGTTAACTTTCCTGTAATCATTACAAAACCGAGGAGTGTTGTCAGGTTTTGGTACCAGCACACACTGCGAACTCCATGCGCTGGCGCTCGGAAAGGCTAAACCGTGATCTAAGAGATAGTCAACTTCCTTCTGCATTATCGCTCTTTTCACGGGGTTCACTCGATAGGCATGCTGCTTAATCGGTTTATGTCCTTCCAAGTCAATGTCGTGGCACAGGACAGCAGTTTGACGAGGATGGTCAGAAAAGAGTGATAAATTATCCTCTATCAGATCAGTGATGTCAGCCCGAGTGGGCTCAGATAGGCGGGCTAAATATGTGTCTAAATCATTTAGGATCTCCGAATTTTTCAACCGGCCGCTACCCAGCGCTTCACTTTTCTGGAGCAGCCCGTCATCAGAGGGTTCATAAGGAGAAACAACACTAGCGGTGCACACTGGAGACGGCGCACCAGAAGGGCTCCTCGAGTGATACGATTTTAACATATTTATATGACAAACCCTAGACTTTCTCCGGCGGTCTGGGGTCTGGATCACATAATTGTTGTCACTGAGTTTCTGTTCCACCACATATGGGCCAGCGAACTGGGCTAGCAAACTGGACCCTACCACAGGCAGCGACACCAACACTTTCTCGCCCGGCTGGAAACTTCTGCAAACAGACTTTTTATCATAATGAGCTTTCATTTTAGCCTGCGTATGTGACAGATTTTTTCGAGCTAACTAACATGCAAGGTGGAGTTTTTCCCGAAGTCCGCTAACATAATCCAGGACATTATGTTGGGTTTCAGAAGTTTCTGACAACCACTTCTCCTTCAGAAGCTGGAGGGGACCGCGAACCACATGTCCAAACACCAGATCCATTGGACTGAATCCCAAGGATTCCTGAGTGGTCTCCCTGACGGCAAACAACAATAACGGCAGACCCTCATCCCATTCTCTATCCGACTCTGCGCAGAACTTGCGCAGCATAGCTTTGAGGGTTTGATGGAATCTCTCCAGAGCACCTTGACTTTCCGGGTGGTATGGACTGGATTTTACATGTTTTATGTGCAACTCCTCCACAACCTGTGCAAACACTTTTGAAGTAAAATTCGTTCCTTGGTCTGTTTGAATAACCCTTGGAAGCCCGAAAGTAGAGAAAAACTTAAGTAGTGCTTTTATCACCGGTTTTGCTTTCAGCGTGCGTAGTGGAATTGCCTCCGGGAACCTTGTTGCTGAACACATTATTGTAAGTATGTATTGGTGTCCGGATTTAGTTTTTGGCAGGGGACCCACACAATCCAATATTACTTTTTCAAACGGCTCACCTATTACTGGAATAGGATGTAACGGAGCAGGTGGGATGGGTCTGTTAGGTTTCCCCGCCATCTGACATGTGGTACAGGTACGGCAATATGCCACCACATCAGCTTTCAGCCCCGGTCAAAAGAAGTTGCGCAACACCCGATGATAAGTTTTGTTCACCCCAAGATGTCCAGCCATGCTGGCATCATGCGCTAAGCTAAGCACCTGCCCTCGATGTGGCTTCGGCACCACCACCTGCGTAGCACCAGGCAAACCACTCCGGTCAGGGGACCACCTCCTCATAAGAACTCCATCTTGCACAAAATAAGAAGTGGGGGATTCACTTCCTGCACTCTTGGCTGCGGATAGAAAACAGGGAGCCAGTGATGAGTCATTCTGCTGAGCGGTTGTCAATGCATCCCTATTCAATTTTTCATCCAGCTCTGGCATCAGTTTTGTCACATCATTTCCGCTTTCTATTCTGCCACTCTCACGGCTGGGAGATTTTCTTTCGTCTAGCGTCGCCATAAACGTGTCAGCAACATCCATAACATCGTCAAATTTTTTGACGCACGAGTAATAGCACAAACACACTTGATATAGGGGTGGCAGCATCAGTAACAGAAGGAACAGGCGTTTCCACCACTTCAGGCGGTGGAAAAACTGTCCCACCAGCCAAGTCATTTCCCAGAATAAATGAAACCCCTTTAATAGGCAACTGGGAACTCACGGCAACTTTAACATGCCCCGTTTTCACGGGCGAATGCAAATGCACCTTGTGTAGCGGCGCCCGAAGAACGCTCATCTTAATTCCCCAAACTAACACATCTGAATCACAAGCAGTTTTATCTGACAATGGCAGTACACAGTCCAACATAAATGACTGATGCGCACCTGTGTCCCGAAGAATAGTAACAGGCACTTTATCCCTCTCTTCTCCCGTCACAGAAACAAAGCCTTTGGTGATAAAACGTGGCTCTATTTCAGCATCCGCATGGTGCAAATCACGGGTGGAATGCATTTTAAGCAAAGGGACAACTTTAGTAAGACCCACGCCGGCTGGATTTTTAGAGCCTTTGCGCTGCTCCTTCCTCCGGAGCGCGGGACAGACTCAAATGTCCGGGTTCGCGACAATAAAAACAGTCGCGATTACCTCCATCCTTCTGTCTATCCTTCAGTCCTACCTTTGGTGATCGTATCTTCCTCTCCTGTCCCACCCTGATATTTTGTGCGACAGCGGTCAAAAATATAGTTTTGTGGGTGAGAGTAAACTCATCAGCCATCACTGCCGCTTTAGCAAGTGACGTCACCTTTTGCTCATTCAGATAAATGACTACTTGGTCCGGCAAACATTTTTTGAATTCCTCTAACAAAAGAAGCTCTTTCAGCCCCTCGAGATCCTTTACTTTACTGGCCTGCAACCATTGTTCAAACAAGCGACTCTTTTCACGGGCAAACTCCACAAATGTCTGATTGGCAGTTTTTTCACACTTCCTAAATTTTTGACGGTAGGCTTCTGGGACGAGCTCATATGCCTGCAACACAGTCTTCTTCATGATGTCATAATCCAGGCTATCTTCAATTGATAAACTGGTACACACCTCCTGGGCTTTGCCAACCAGTTTGCATTGCAACAGCAGCGGCCAAAATTCCTTCGGCCAGCTTAACGCGGCCGCTATACGCTCAAAAGCGTTAAAATAGGAGTCCACTTCGGCCTCACGAAACGGGGGAACCAGTTTAACGTGCCTAGTGATGTCAAAACCTGTTGGGACAGCGGTGGACGTACTAGGATGACTAGAGGCAGATGTGGAGGGCTTTCGCTCCAGCTCCAAAGCTCTGACACGGAGGTGCATTGCTTGTACCTCAAGCTCTTTAGCACAGGTTTCCACCTCCCTTATACGGAGGGTCAAACGGAGATCCTCCGTAGACCGCCCCGCCAGGGGTTCCCCGGCCGTACCAGACCCAGCTGCTTCAGTCTCTGCCTCAGCAGCATCAGAGTCCGCCTCGCCTGGTAGCACCTTAACAGGCCCTTTGGCATGCGGCCCCGGCTCAGCCTCCGGAGCCACCTTCACACCCCGCCATCAGGCTGCTCTACAGCTGCCTTCGGGCCAGGAAGGATGCCTCGCTCCACCAGCTCTGCACACAAAGCGTCCCTAACCTCCGCTTTACGTGCACCATAGGACACTTGAACATCATAACAACTAGCAATAATAAGCAAATCCGCTTTCCTGCACTTCACTATTTTACACAGAAAAAGGCAGAGGACGAGCCCCCAATTCATGTTACGACCCGTCTAGGGCCAGGCCATAACATGTGTGAGGCACTCGCTTCCCCCCCCCCAAGACCCAAGCAGCCACAAGAAACAAATCCGTTAGATACAAGGTGATTTATTTACAATGTGAAAATAAAGAAACCAAAACGGGAGTGTCAACACTTCAGGGTGAGCCAAGGCCAAAACAATAAACAAAACAAATCTACACAAATCCCGCACCCCTGACCTTTACCAAAACAAAGTCGAAAATAAAGACAGAGTCTGACCTCCTTAACTAACTCAAAACAGGAGAAAACGGGTGGTCAAAAGAAACGGCAGCTCACCCCTACCCACTCCACTTCCACAACTATCAAGCGCACTGCAGCCAGCGGCTGCCACAGGAATACTGCTGGGTCATGAGGAGAAACGCGAGGACCTCTCCCGCTGTAGCGCTCCAGCCTCCTTTTAATGGGCAGGTCCTCCAGCTGGAACCAGTCACATCGGGGCGGTGTATCCACGCACCAATCGGAGCAGGGCCCTGGGACAGCTGAATTAACATAAAAGGACGCAACACCTGCACAAACAAACACATGGACATGCAAGTTCGTAACAATGATGATCTGGGAACAACACCAACACGACGATATCAGATCATCCGTGTTTACATCTTTGTGTGGAATCCGTGTACCTGCTCTCATTTACTGTTTGGTGGTTGTTGAAAAAGTTTTCTGAGCTTTAACCTGAGATTATGGCGTTTCTGGCAAAATACATTTATATTTAAAAGACGATTCAGGATTTAAATTATCGATATCGCTTTATTCAAGCTACTCACCTCTTTCCCTCCGCCCG
This sequence comes from Astatotilapia calliptera, assembly GCF_964374335.1. Lineage (NCBI taxonomy): Eukaryota > Metazoa > Chordata > Actinopteri > Cichliformes > Cichlidae > Astatotilapia > Astatotilapia calliptera. Next base: position 14,523,454 of record NC_137427.1, on the reverse strand, counting down.
CCCTGCACTTTCAAATGTACACACGGACTACATGAATATCTAGACCACGACCACTCAGAGAGCTCCCGCCCCCGACTGTCTCTGATTGGTTTAGACCACAACAGGGGCACAATGTGTGTCTGCTGTTGACCACACGGAAACTTTCAGAGTTGTAGAGTATTTTTTATTTTATTTATTTTTTGTTACTTGAACAGTCGGTCGCACCGGTGCGACATAAGATTTTTTTTAGTCGCACCATTGAAAAATTTGGTCGCACTCTAAAGCCCTGTATATATATTTTTATATAGCACAATATCACAACAACAGTTGCCTATTGTACAGTAGATCGTACAATAATACAGAGAAAAACCCAACAAGCACTTTGGCGACAGTGGGAAGGAAAAACTCCCTTTTAACAGGAAGAAACCACCAACAGAACCAGGCTCAGGGAGGGGCGGCCATCTGCTGCGACCGGTTGGGGTTAGCGAAGGAAAACGGTATGAGGTGCGTGAGGGACTTTATTACTGAAACGCTCTCACACACACTACTGAAACGCTCTCACACACACTACTGAAACGCTCTCACACACACTATTGAAATTTTATCTCTCAGACACACTACTGAAACGCTCTCACACACACTACTGAAACTGAAACGCTCTCACACACACTACTGAAACGCTCTCACACACACTACTGAAATTTTATCTCTCACACACACTACTGAAATTTTATCTCTCAGACACACTACTGAAACGCTCTCACACACACTACTGAAACACTCTCACACACACTACTGAAATTTTATCTCTCACACACACTACTGAAATTTTATCTCTCAGACACACTACTGAAACGCTCTGACACACACTACTGAAATGCTCTCACACACACTACTGAAATGCTCTCACACACACTACTGAAACACTCTCACACACACTGCTGAAACGCTCTCACAAACACTACTGAAACACTCACACACACTACTGAAACGCTTTCACACACACTACTGAAATGCTCTCACACACACTACTGAAATTTTATCTCGCACACACGTCGTTGAGTGCGTCCTGTACCGTAGCTTCTGATTGGTCAGACCAACGTTTCACCTCCCTCATGGCGACTTCTTCCTCATATGTTTTGTTTATGCTAGGGAATGAGGAAGATGGTGTTGTGGTCAGACTTTCCTGGTCTGGCTTTTTATAGCAGATAACCTTAAAAATATTCTACAATATTCTGCATATAAAGTTTAAATTACTTCAGTATTGAACAACAGAAATTAGGCTCTCTTGTCCGAGGTCATTTAAGTGAAAAAAAAGAAAAGAAAAAGACAGCAGCGCTGTAAACAACGGTAGACTGGTGGGTAATAAGCGAATGAATAATACAGAAAACAGAGATTGGAGATGGGAAACTGTTCTTGAAGAACGGAGAGAGATAGAGAGAGAGCTAGCTGTGCATGAAGTGTGATTTTAATAGTCGTGGAAGCAAAACAGCAAAATTCATGACGACATTGATCAAATGTGAAGCGCAGTTTGCTGCTTCTTTTACTGCTGGCTCTGCGAATTTTGGTTGGAGAGACAAAACCTGCAGCTCAGAATCAGCGCAAAAAGACGTAATCACAGCGCGGACCGGACGCAGAATCGCCGAGCTCCGACAGCGTGTCGTCGGGTGAGAAAGCCGAGAAAGACAAAGCTGATTCTGATGCGTCGGGTCTGTGTTACGTCTTTGTGTGGAATCCATGTACCTGCTCTCATTTGCTGTTTGGTTGTTGTTGAAATAGTTTTTTTTCTGGCAAAACACAGTTATATTTAAAAGTCGATTCAGGATTTAATGAATCGATATCGCTTTATTCAAGCTACTCACCTCTCTCTTCCACCTGCACTTTCAACTGGACCACGGCCAATCAGAGAGGTCCCGCCCCTTACTATCTCTGATTGGTTTAGTCCACGATAGGGGCATAATGTGTGTCTGTTGCTGACCACAGGGAAGGTTGCAGAAATTTTTTTTTTTTTTTTTGCTACCCGAACAGTTGGTCGCACAGGTGCAACCAAATACTTTTTTTAGTCGCACCACTGAAAAATTTGGTCGCATTTGCGACCAAATTGGTCGCACTCTAGAGCCCTGCTTTTCATACAAGTTTCACACAAGACAGATACAAACTTTATAAGATTTATATATATATCTTTTCCATATGGGTAGAAACATATAATCAATTGACCTTAGAGATATATAATCAGTTATATATTGATAGGTCTCATCCTTAGTAAGGCTCTGTGTACCATGAGATGGGAGGACGTTCACGTCCTAGGGTGTTCTGGGAGGTCATGAGAGAGGTCGTACCTTTTTTTTTTCTGATATATGATATGGTAAACACATCTGTATCTGTTTGGATATAAGAACCTTTTGTTTAGGTGAACTGCTGCACTCCCCGGCGCCAGCAGGTCTGGGGAGCTTTCACAGGGTCACCCTTTGACACACACATACACACACTCATGTACACACATATATATGTTAATGAACCTATGCATATTCATGTAACCACAATAAAATAGCAGTGCTGCAGAGGGATTGACTGAGAGTCACTGGGGTTCAAGCAGCAGGAACAGCGCTTGGCCTGGTCATCTCCCTCGTGCACGAGATCACAAGAGATCAAGAGCTCTGGTGTCATACGTCTTGCTTTTGGTAGTTGCAGTAGGTTGTCTCTGTTTTTCCAGCAAAGGGTTTTACTTAGATCAGAGGATCAGTGTGGGGAACTGAGCCATTGCAGGGGGGGCGCGGTATGAAAAAAAGAAGATGCTTGGACACTGCTAACATAATTGACAGGTTTTTGACAGGGCTCCCACACAAACGCAAAGCAGGAAATAAAGCATCACCAAATATGTTTCCAAACCAACTTCATTCCAAGCAAGATACTAGAAAATAGGATGAGGCATGTCTTCCCTTTGGCTTCACCTGCACAAGTGCCGAGGTAGGTATCTCCGACAGAATTAGTATCCCTTGCATCGGGAGCACACGCTGGGCTCTCCAAATCACGGACAAACAGTATCCCACAGGCAGTGTTGGGGAGTAACGGAATACATGTACCGCCGTTACGTATTTAAAATACAAAATATGAGTAACTGTATTCCGTTACAGTTACCGTTTAAAAAGGTGGTATTCAGAATACAGTTACTTTGTTGAAATAAATGGATTACACTGCGGTACTTTCCTGTTTCATTTTGTCGCGGGTCAGGACTGTTTGGGTTTTGTTTGACAGCTACGTTCTGTTGTTCCAGGCGGCAGCGTTACGGTTGCCATGGTTACAGGGCGACGCTCTCTCTCTGCGACTGTGTGTTTCCTGGGTGAGAGAGCGCCTTTTCGTTGTTGTTGTTGTTGTGCTAAGCTAAGCTAACAGGCAGAATGCTACAAGCATAGCTCTAAAGAATGTAGCATCATGGGCAGTGTAGTCCGTGTTGCAGGGAGAATGGACTGCCATACACGTTATGTGTCTGTGAGTGCGAGGAGGGAGAAAAAGGGGAGTGGAAAGGTACGAGTTGTCATCGAGGAAAAACGGGAGCTGGAAGCATGTAAATATAATAATAACCACTTCAGCCAAGAAGAGTGCCTGACAAGCCCAGTTGTAAGTAAGCTATTAAGACTCGACTGTACACCGTGTTCGTGTTTTCCTCCAAAAACAATAAGTTCTGTTGGAGCAGCCTTTCAACGCCTCTCTCTGTCTCTCGCAAGAAAAGTTGACCCACACAACAAAGTAAAGCTAGTTTTCGGCTACGAGCGACAGGGACGCCGCCATATTAGTCAGAGGTCCCTTTACTACAGTTCGGAGTCGCGGACCTTCAGTAATAGTAATAAATCACACAGCAATAGTACATTCACGTTGTTGTAAAAAGCATGATAATATATTAAGTAATCCAAAGTATTCAGAATACGTCACTGTCATTGAGTAACGTAACGGAATACGTTACAGAATACATTTTGGGGCATGTATTCTGTAATGGAATACATTTTAAAAGTAACCTTCCCAACACTGCCCACAGGTGTTTATGTTTTTGAACCCATTTTGCACAGAGAGGCATTTTTTGAGAAATGTATTGATAGCAATGTTGAATATTATCACACAGGAAAAAAAAGACAACTACACGTAAAAAAATCACACCATGACACCTTTGCCTTTCTAAATGGAGGGACAGTAACTACATGTGTATATGTAAGCATGTAAAACCTGAAGATGGTAAGATTAACAGTAACAGTATTTTGTCTTTACCTCCCATTCTGCAATTCATCTCATGTAAACAATAACGGGGCGCACAGCGTGACGTGAAAAGAGGCACATACCTTTGACGTTGCGTAACGAACTCTGTATTCCTCGTCCACATGTAAACAAAAACAACTGCGTTTAAAAAAAATCTCTGTTTGCGGTGATTCGAAACGTCATTTACGTGTGGGAGAAAGGTCCAAACGCGCAGAAAAAGCTGCGTTTTCAAAAATACCCTTTTAAGTGTGGATGGTGAATGTCGCATAAAAGAGTTTGGAGATTATTTTATTACTACCTGTAATTTATTGCAGTTTACTTGTATTTGCTTAATTGTTTACTAAATGTTTGAGGTGTGAAATAAACCTGCAATGGAGTTTGAAAAAAAAAATTGTGTGTGTATGGTTGCAGGATGTGTTTGTGCGAGGGGCATAGCTGGACTGGCCATCGGGCATACCGGGCATTTGCCCGGTGGACCGCTGGCGATTTTTTGTTTTTATGGGCCGATGTTTTTATTTTTTGGGGGTTTTTTTTAGGAAGGGTATATATAATGAAAGGTGTTGGATTGGCCAATTGGTCATGATTAACTCTGGGCTGGACCAATTACAGCCGAGAAGGCCGGATGCACCCTCCCCCTTGTTTAGCAATCACGTGATTTTCGCGCATTGAATGCCGGGAACTCGTGGCAAAACAATCCAAGTACCGCATCAAATGAAAGCATTTGCAGCACCGCAAAACGTTCATTCTCTGGTTCCAATACCTTCTTGTTTTTTCTTTGCCGCACAAAAAAGGAATGTACAAAACAAAAGGAGAACAATGCCAGTCCGTACAAAGACAGACTCGACGAAAAGACAAAGGAAAGATACGAGGAAAAAATCAAAGGAGTGAAAGGGTCAGACCCTTACGAGCACACAGAGTGGACAAAAGACGTTAGCGTGCTGCCCAACTTCACCACGCTCAGATTTATAATTATGCGGTTCTTGGAGTGAGTGCATACACTCATGAAGTTTAGTAACTTCAGGTCACTGCAACAAGCCCAGGTACAGTTTACCGATGGATGGGTACAGGACCTTGAAATGCACCGTGTAGAACGAAAGACCATCGTATGAACAAAGGTAAGTTTACCAGTCTCACAAATTGTCGTCATAAATACACATTCGTTAACCATTTATTAATATAACCTTTGAGCTCAACGGTATTTAATTAGTAGTGGAAATAATTTCTGGTAGCATTACAGAAATGTAGCAGTGACAATAATATTGTATGCTGTAATCGTACTGGGCAATTAGTGATACAAAACAACTGTTTTATCCTGTGAATAAAAGTATATGTTTTTGTCAATGTACCATGGTAATAACAAGCGAAACGCAATATTGTGTCAGGACAATTCACTATTTATGCACAATAAATAAAGGAGCATAGCGCGACAATTTCTGGTCAGCGCTAGACTTGCTTGTAACCTATACCACCAATTATGTTAAGAAAAATGACGTATTAACTACTACAAAACTCTGACCTTTGTGGGAATGCTTGGAGCAGACTAACATGTGAGCTGGAGTGTTCTGAGACGTTATATTTGGTATATCCAGACCATCCGTCGGCTCTTACTTCGGAAACATGGCTTAAAAAATTTCTCTTCAACGACGTAATCCGATTAAAAAAAACAAAACGATCTCTTTACCCGTTGGCTTCCCGTGGCTGTCATGCGACCGGCTATTGCAGTTAATAATACAACAGCTTCTTGCCATTTTTTGTGTTTCTTTTTATCGCTGTATAACTGAGTTCAATTGAAAGCCTGCGTGCGCTAGTACCTCTTGCCACAAGTTCCCAGAATCCTTTGCGGTTTTACCCCTGAATGACATCATATTTTCAATCTTTATCCTGGTGGGCCGGTCTCTAGTCAAAATGCCCGGGCCGATTTTTTTTGTCCCAGTCCAGCCTTGGCGAGGGGGGTGGGTGTTTAGGTGGTTGGGGGGCGCGAGCATTTTTCTTGTAAAACAAAGGGGGGCCCAGCAAAAAAAAGTTTGGGAACCACTGACTTAGATAAACTTAACAATCACCACTATGTCCAGTTGGTTAGCCATCACCATTTGTCCATCTGTATCTGGAAGTCCCACAGGATCTTAGCTCGGTCATTCTCTACCACCCTAGGGGGTGTCTCCCATTTTGACCTTGGGACTTCTGGGCTGTATTCGGTACAGATGTTTCTGTATACTATGCCAGCCACTTGGTTATGACGTTCCATGTATACCCTGCCTGCTAGCATCTTGCACCCTGCTGTTATGTGCTGGATTGCCTCAGGGGCAGCTTTACACAGCCTGCACCTGGGGTCTTGCCTGGTGTGGTAGACCGCAACCTCTATGGATCTTGTGCTCAGAGGTTGTTCCTGTGCTGCTATGATAAGTGCCTCTGTGCTGTCTTTCAGTCTGACTTTGTCCAGCCACTGGTAGGATTTCTGGATATCAGCCACCCCCTCTATCTGCCTGTGGTACATATCGTGCAGGGGCCTGTCCTTCCATGATGGTTCCTCGTCTTCCCCCTCTTTCAAGAGTTGTCAGTTTGTCTTGTAGTCGGAAGGTTGCCAGTTCGTGCCCCAGCTCCGACAGTCTTGGTCGTTGTCACCTTGGACAAGACACTTCACCCGTTGCCTACTGGTGGTGGTCAGAGGGCCCGGTGGCACCAGTGTCTGGCAGCCTCGCCTCTGTCAGTGCACCCCAGGGCAGCTGTGGCTACAATGTAGCTTGCCATCACCAGTGTGTGTGAATGGGTGGATGACTGAATGTAGTGTAAAGCGCTTTGGGGGTCCATAAGGACTAAGTAAAGTGCTATACAAATACATGCCATTTACCATTTACCATTTCTTGGGTTTCTGCTGCCTGAGGTATTCACTGAGCACGCTGTCGGTTGGGGCCATCTTCGTGATGCATGGTCAGGAGCTTGTCTTGATGTCAGTGGCTTCTATCTCCTCCTTTGGCCAGCTTGTCATCCCAGCAGGGTACCTGATCACAGGCAGGGCGTAGATGTCAATAGCCCGGATCTTTTTCTTACCGTTGGTGGAACTTGGTGGTTGCAGCTTTGCTGGCGGCCTCTTCATGGTTCCCATTTGCCGGTGGGATCCCCAGATTTGTAGCTGTCCTGTATGTCTGCAAGGTTGCCTTCTGGTAGTTCGATCCCCTCAGTTCTAAATACCTTCACTCTCTTTGTTATCATCCGACTACATTTCTCCAGTCCGAATGACATTCCGATGTCATTGCTGTATATCCTGGTCACGTGAATCAGTGAATCAATGTCTCGTTCACTCTTGGAATACAGCTTGATGTCATCCATGTACAGGAGGTGGCTGACAACTGCTCCATTCCGTAGACGGTATTCCATAGCCAGTCTTGTCAATGATCTCACTGAGGGGATTCAGGCCTATGCAGAACAGCATTGGAGACAAAGCATACGCATGCGTAGATCCCGCACTTGACGGTGACTTGTGCTATGGGCTTGAAGTTGGCCTCCACTGTTGTACGCCTGATGAAGGCTCTTAGGGTCCTGTTGATCTTATACAGGTCTAGGCATTCCAGAATCCAGGTATGGGGCATTGAGTCTAATAGGGGCAGGGGCTGAGCACTTTGTCATGCTTACAGTTAGTGCAAAATGCTGCGTCTCGATTTTTAACTGGTAGGAGGAAATTCAACCACATCACTCACACTTTTTCTGTCAATTGTTCCGTCTGTCCTGCTCACATTTCCGATGGTTGTACACGTTGTCATTGACATGGCTTCACTCCACATCAGCCACGCCGCTTTGCTAGCTAAAACACCGGTGTCGGCACATAAGGACGCTGTCATAGCCTGTCAACGACATTGATTATCCGCGTATATACGAATGTGAATCGCATTATTGGCTGGACTATGGGATAAGGTGGCATCGTTCTAATCCCATATGGGAGCAGCCAGTCACTCACTGACTAACACTGCAAAATAGAATTGTTAAAGTTTTAATTTTAATTTCAATTCAGGTTAGATTTTTTTTTGTGCACAACGCAGATTTTCTCTGCGCAGAGACCATGCCAGCAGTCCGCAATTGCGCATGCGCGCAGCTTAGAGGGAACATTGGTTCCCACTCCCACCCAGTCCAGATTTAAAAACCTATTGTTATTCTCTCGCTTTTAACTCTGTGGGTGACTGACATTTTTATTAATTTCTATTAATTTTATTGTTTTGTTCAGTTCTTATATTATTATTATAGTTGTATTGTTCAGCACTTTTGTCTACTAGGTGTGTTTTTAAAGTGCTATATAAATAAACAATGATGATGATTGAGTTATAGGCTTTCTTGTATTCAATCCAGGCAGCGCACAGGGTGATCACCCTGGTCTTGCAGTCTCAGCTGATTGCTCAGTCTACCAGCAGCTGGTGTTTTTAACTTCTGGTATTCTTTTCAATCCCTTTCTGTGCCCCACTCATGTATAGAACCATATCCCTGTTCTAAGCCACTATGATGCTTGACAGGAGCTTTATGTGGTACTGGGGCAGGTTATTGGTGGGTAGTTGGTTGGGGCCGGACCATTGTGGGGGTCCTTGAGGATCAGGACTGTTCGGCCTTCGGTTAGCCATTCTGGGTGTCTCTCGTCAACTAGCAGCTGGTTCATTCATGCTGCCAAATGCTCATGGAGTACAGTCAGCTTCTTCAGCCAGTAGAACCATGTTAGGGCCTGGTGCTGTCCAACTCTCCATACTGGAGACCCTTTCTCGGATATCTGCCACTGTGATGGTTACTGGACCCTGTTCAGGGAGGTTGCTGTGGTCTGCCCTCAGATCCACTAGCCACTGAGCATTGCCATTATGGGTTGCGTCCTTCTCCCATATGCTCTTCCAGTATTTCTCCGTCTTCAGTCTGTTCCCCTGCCACTGAGAGTACATCTTGGTCGGTTCTGTGGAGAAGAGCCGGTTTGTTCTCCTGTCTTCTATCTCTCTGGTGTATCTCTTCAAGAGACTGGCCAAAGCACTGAGTCGTTGTTTGGTAGTTTCTAAGGCCTTGGGTATGGACAGCTTGCTATACTTCTTGGGCACCTTCTTTGTCACACCTTTCTGCAGCTATGACAGTTGGCTAATCTCCCTCCACCCCATACATGTATTGTTGCATATATATATATATCGACATTGAACCGTTCGATACAGTGCTTTCGGTTCGGTACGCATATGTATTGAACGATACAACATTTTATATATCTATTCTATTAACTTTTCTTCTGACGATGCTGTCTGTGTTGAGAGCTTAGTGAATCTGCGTTCAACTACTCCACCTAGGCTGCATTGTCGAGCGCAGAGCCACTGAGCGCCGCCCACATGCATTCAATCAAGCTAGCGAGACAGAAGTTAAGCTCATTGCAACATGGCAACGGCCTCAACGTTGAACTACTTCTTACTCCACCGTCATTGAAATCTGGCATTTGGAACGTTTTTGCCTTTCGTGTGAAGTATGACCCTGATGGTAAGCGCGTTGTGGACAAAACTACAACAGTATGTCGGATGTGCCACGCAATGGTTAATTACATAGGTGAGAACACAACAAATATGAATGCACATTTACGCCGACATCACCTAAGTGCAAAGGCAAGAGAAGGCAGACAAAAACAACAACAAACACGCATGCTACAAACTTTGCCGGAGTCATTTAGACAGCCGTTAGCGCATGATTCTAAGAGGGCAAAAGAAATTGACAGGGAAATTGCTACTTTTATTGCTATCGAAATGCGACCCTTATCTGTTGTAGAAAACACCGGGTTTCAGGAAATGCTGAGAGTACTTGAGCCCCGTTACAGTATTCCTTCACGAACCTATTTCACCGATACCGCAGTTCCTGCTTTGCTTTCCTGCTAAATTAGAGACGGCAGTGTCAGCAGCACCCGCTGTTGCTCTGACCTCAGACGGCTGGACGTCAGGAGCTACGTAGAGCTACCTCACTGTCACCGCACATTACATTGATCCGGAATGACAGATGAAAAACTGTGTTTTGCAGACACGCCTGGTCATGCCACTGACAACTTAGCCAAAGGTCTCTCTGAAACTGTGGAAGACTGGAAGTTAGTGCGACCAAATGTGACAATACCTGTAACCACTGACAATGATAAGAACATAATTTATTCTGTCACAGCTGCTGGACTGGGGCCACAAATCAGATGTTTTGCACATACTATTAATATAGCTGCTCAGAAAGGAATGGCAGTGCAGAAGGTTTCCTATCTCCTGGCAAAGATGAGAAGAATTGTCTCCTTCTTTCACAGAAGCACAACAGGATGCAATGTGTTTAAGAAATACCAGCATCTGCTGCAGCTTAGTGAAAAAAAAACTGATTCAAGATGTTCCAACTAGGTGGAACTCCTCTCATGATATGATGGAAAGATACCTTCAACAGCAAGCTGCAGTGTATGCTGCTATGGCTGACAATACTGTGAAGAAGAGTATGAAGAACAATCAGAATCTAACTCAGGAAGAACATGCACTGGCTGAAAATCTTGTTACAGTCATGAAAACCCTAAAAACTGTGACAGTCATGATGTGTGAAGCGTCATCTTCAACAGGATCCATGATCCTGCCACTTAAAATGAACATCCTGAACTCTATGGCGCAGTCTGATGATGACAGCCCAGCAGTGAGAGATGTAAAAAAAAAATCAGGTAGGACCGGGAGCAGAGATACACTAATCCTGCCCTTCAGAATTACCTACACAAGTGCACAGCTTTAGATCCTCGATTCAAGTCCCTGCGACACTTGGATGATGTCACTCAGCTGAGAGTCTATGGAGCACTCACCACAGAACTTGTCCTGAGCATTGAACAAGTAGGTGTTCTTTTTTTTCATTTTTGAAATTTTATTTTGCTACTGCTTGATTTATAAATATTATTTAAACAAATACAATTAACAGTTTGGTTGTTTATATTTCCTCAGGACCAAGCCGCAGGCACCACAGAAACTGCGACCTCCGCAGAGACTCAAGCAGCAAACTCTTCAGATTCACCATCAGCCTACGTAGGTAGGTAGTGTCCTTCAGAGCATCCTTCCCCTGAATTCGGACAAAGCAATTGTCTGTGTCTCCCCCCTTTGTTGTATCCATCCATCCATGTAGCCGTGTGCTCAGATTGTCTGTGTTTCCTGAGGTAAGTAGTTCCCGGTTTAAACCTATTCCAATTTTCTTGTATCTTCTGTTTTTGGGAGAGCTCAGCAATAAACTTGTTTTTGGACTTAATGTGACCTGTGGTAGGTACCTATTACAACAGGACAGAGCTGTAGGCACACAGTCAGTTAAAATGGTTTTAATGTTAATACAAAAATAAAAGTAAACATGTAACAGCAGCACCTGCAAACAAATAAAAACGTTACTTTATTAAATGCGGTAAAAATGATAAAAATTGTATGATTGCCCGTGAGACAGGATAAGCGCTGCGGGGAACCTGTTAAAAACAAATCAAAATATATAACACACGTTAAAAGAGATGGCAACAGACACAGAACCCCAAATGGGCAAAACAGGGTTTAGGTCAACCCTGCTGGTAAACAGAACCTGTTACTGAAAGCAACCACACAGACACTAGTGTACTTTTCACTTGCAAAGGGAGCATTGGAGAGCAGTGCTGCGACTCGCCTGTCTAAGCAACTCCAACTGATTCGTTCGCTGCAGCCCTTTTTATTGTCAGCAAGCATTCATTCATGAATATGCGATTACAAATACATGTGACATTCTTAGGCAGGCACATCTGAACAACATCAGTGTCAATGTATTCTCTGTGTGCGTGTGTGTGTGTGTGTGTGTGTGTTTCCAGTAGGGCTGGGCGATATATCGAGTTTTTAAAAAATATCGATACACAGCAAAATCTCCAGTGTTAAATTAACACTAGAGAGTGTCTATATGGGTCCACTCCTCTGAGTGTTAAATACAACACTGTTGAGTGTTAAATTAACACTTTTGACAGTGTTATATGTTTAAAAGTAACCTAGTCAATTTTGAAGATTAACAATGGCTAACACTGAGCAGTGCTGATTTTCTAACACTGGAATATTTCTAACATTTTGAGTTATTTTCCAGTGTTAGAAAATCAGCACTGCTCAGTGTTAGCCATTGTTAATCTTCAAAATTGACTAGGTTACTTTTAAACATATAACACTGTCAAAAGTGTTAATTTAACACTCACCAGTGTTGTATTTAACACTCAGAGGTGTGGACCCATATAGACACTCTCTAGTGTTAATTTAACACTGGAGATTTTGCTGTGTATATTTTCATACGAGATATAAGATGTGACAATATCCTTTATATCGATATAGTCTATGTTACGTTATAATTATACTTGTGGAGCCACAAGTTTGCCTCTCTTTCGTCCACTTTTGTCTCTACGCAACGTTACTCGGCCTCGCCTCTCCTTCACTGAATACAACTCCCCCTCCCCCATAGCTTCACCTGCAGGCAGCGACCAGATGGACACGGCAAATCTCCGTTAGCGAGTTGTGGGGCTGGACGGCGTCAACGTGTTAGCGAGCTAACCGCGCTAATGAGCTAACCACGCTAACGACATGCAGCCCACAGGGGCTGCACGGACTAAAATCCTTTCATTTTCTCAAAAGTTGACAGCGCGCCTTATGTATGAATTCTGGTTGTGCTTACTGACCGCGAACCGATTTTATGTGGAACACAGCGCTCAGCAATCTGTCAAAAAATGTTTTACGACTTTGGTAAGCTACGGAGCTGCAGCGCTTGATGGATTGTCGGAGCATTACGGCTACCGTAGTCTGGAGCCTCGCGGAGTGATACATACTGTGCGTCGACGTAATATTACCGTATTGTGTGTGTATAAGGACCATAAATGGCACCTGTTAAGAGACATGGTTACGAAGCGGATTTCAAACTCAAGGCTGTCAGTCACGCAGTAGAAGTTGGGAACAGAGCAGCTGTGAAATCTGTCTTTGTTATTATGTTCAGCATCTGTTAGTTTACATTTTGACTGCACAATTATGAGCTTTTTGTTATGCACAAAAACAACATTGTTTTCTTTTATTTATGGAGCATGATTATTTAATAAATGCTGATAATTTATTTTTGAGTAATTTCTTCATGTAAATCTATGCTGTATGTAAATAAAAATGCCTGTGTGACATCTGGGACACAGTGTGACTAAGAACTCTCTTTTTGTTCTTAACTTATGGCTTTAAAAAATATCGAGATATGTATCTTATATTGCCACCCAGCTAAAAAATATCGAGATATGAATTTTGGGTCATATCGCCCAGCCCTAGTTTCCAGCCATACGATCTTTAAACTCTGTGTGAGGTATGCAGAAAAGCAGAAGTAAGCATCTTGCTAAACTATAAAAACAGGAACTTGCAATATGTCATATTTCAAATGCACATTTCAAGCTGTGAACTCTTTAAAGAAAACAGAAAAGTCTGGTTGAGATGAGAGGAAGTCTGCTTCCTCTCATCTCATGGTACACAAGTGCACACAGAATCTTATCAGACCTAATAAGGACATGATTTTTATCAGAATACAAATGATTATATATTTCTAAGCATAAATGATTATATGTTTCTAAGCACAAAAAGGTGAATCTTCAGTGCCGTCTTCACTCACTCAGGCATGCAAAAAGCGGGTTGGCTTTCCATGCAGTGCCCTCACTATCTGCAACGCGATATATTTATTACAATTTTTTTAAAAAGGTAAACCACTCTAAAAGGCAATCAATATCTGCGGTGCCTATACAGAAAGAATAAAACAAATAAACTGAACAAAATCGACAGACACAGCCATCACAATAAGCTTTCAGCCCTTGGCTGTCGAATTACACCAGTTTAAAAACAAATTAATCCAGAAATCCACTCGACAAAGCAGCAGCTCGGTACTCGGTAAATGAAAGCAGGAGATGACTTACACTGGACACTAAAACGCAGCAGGAGTATCCCTCCAACCTGGCTTCAACTGTATTGCTTAGTTACCTGTCCACAAGTTGGCATCACACCCTAATAAATATTGGTCAGTGACGGTGGAGTCCACTACACGTTTCTCTGCCGCAGTAAGGCAATGTTTCCCACCTACAAGCGTGCAAATAACTTTAAATCTCTGCCAAACAGCCAGACCTCAAGTACATTTTCTATGTCCTACCGTTCTAACAGAAGGCTAGGGGGCCCGCAGCAAGCTTTCATAAAAGAAGTTAAAAGTGCCAACTCGCCTGGCTTGGACCAAGCACTCACAGCTTGAGGTTTGCTCCAGAGAAAACCTAATTGCCTACACCTGAGCTTATGAAAGGGACAAAAAACCAGCTCCACCTACCAAGGGAGGTTCCCAGACTCAGGTCTCACTTAACTTTGTGCTTTTGGAGTCCTGCGTTTGGGTCCTAACCTGCTTGCCACACAGCAGATTGCAACAGTTACAGCTGTCTCATGCGGCCACAAAATGCCAATAGTTTTCAATTATAATGTCTGACTGCTCTGACTTACCACTTTGCAGTGGTGCATTTGCAGGCCTGATCCAAACTGGGGGGGGGGGGGGGGGGGGGGGGTTATGTTTTTAAAAAGGTTTTATCCAGCCCATGAGATAATCTTGTAAAGTTTAAACTTGGGAATATATTTTCCTCAATGTGGCCCCTAAGATAAAATGAGTTTGAAACCTCTTGCATAGAGGAACCAGGGACCATGACAAAAACTGTCTCAACTAACAAACCATAACTTAAGATAGAAGTACAGCAAAGCAGGAAGCTGTGTGCTTAAAACTGCAGATGCTATCAAAAACGGAAGAAAGAAAGATAAGGAGGTTATAAATTAGTTCTGCATTTTCTTATTACATGCCTTTGCCACACCACAGCAAAATAAGTTTGTTCTTAAATACAAATCTGACATGGATTGTGAAAATGGAGCTGATACTTCAACCAGAAGTAAGTAATTCAATTTATTTAGAAGATTTTCATGCTGTCTGTCAGTGTCATATGTTTGATTGGGGCGATCGTGGCTCAAGAGTTGGGCGTTCGTCTTGTAATCGGAAGGTTGCCGGTTCGAGCCCCGGCTCCTCGCCTCTGTCAGTGCGCCCCAGGGCAGCTGTGGCTACACTGTAGCTTGCCATCACCAGTGTGTGAATGGGTGGATGATTATGTATAGTGTAAAGCGCTTTGGGGTCCTTAGGACCCCAGTAAAGTGCTACACAAATACAGACCATTTACCATTTATTCTAGCTTTGATTATGAGTTTCATTGAAAACCCCACCTTGGTAGATATTGTTGGAATCAAGTGGAGGATTTTAGTTTTTAAGAAAACCAAACGATTAGGGAGTAAACTGCATTCAAAGTTTATTTTTTCAACCACTAACACTATTAAAATTATTTGATAATTGTATTTAATATTTATGAACTATTTAATAGTTTCTTCTTTTAAAGAACTCAGTATCAGGGCTTTCTAAATTCAGCTAAAACCGAGGTTATTGTACTCTGCCCACTTTTTTTCCGGTGGCCCTAATCCTCTTCCATACTAACCAGATACTTACTCACTGAAAAGCTTTAAGTTAATCCTAAATGCTGCAGCAAGAGTACTGACAGTGACTAGAAAGAGAGCAAATTTCTCATATATTACCTTCTCCTTATTGGCTCCCTGTTTAATCCAGAATCTAATTCAAAATCATTCTCCACAAGGTTTTTTATAATCAAATAATAATAAATAGTGTCATATGACCCATTAGAGCTCTTCAGTCTCAGACTGCAGGCTTACTTGTTGTTCCTAGAATATTGAAAAGCAGAATGGGAGACAGAGCTTTCAGTTTTCAGCCCCTCTTCAGTGGAACCAGCTTCCAGTTTGGATTCAGGAGACAGACACTATCTCTGCTTTTAAGCTTAGGCTTAAAACCTTCCTTTTTGATAAAGCATATAGTTAGGGCTGGATTATTGGGCACCAGGTATGCTCAGGCAAATGTTAAATATAGTCCAGGTGTTGGTCAAACAGATGTACTGTACACTCGCTTTTCGACAGCCCCTACCAACAAACCAGGAAATGAATGCAGTCAATATTTCGGTCCTCTGTTCTCCTCCCTACAAGATCCAGCTGTTAGCGCTCTCCCCTCCTAGACTTGCTTGTCAGGAGCCGCTACTGACAAACCAGGAAATGAATGCAGTCAACATTTCATCTTTAAATATACATTTCTGAGAGGCTGTTTTTAGCCTGTGCTCTGTGCAATCTTTATGGTTTAGCACACCAGCTAATGCTCTTTTATCAGTCTGCTAATACACATCTGGTAAGAGATACAGATGCATAAAAAGTCACACCAAACGATTCCTGAACAGTTCTTACCCTACCACTGTAACCACACTGAACTCAAAAACCACTAAAGACAGTTTTTTTATGTATAAGATATTTATTATGTAACATGTTTATCATTTCTACTTTCTCTTTATTTACCCCTCCATGCATTTTTTTATTCTCCTGTTGTTGTTTATATTATTATTATTATTATTATGCATGAGTCCATATCCTGGCAGTGCAGCATAATTTTCGTTGTACATTCTTATATAATGACAATAAATGTAATTTTCTTACATGTTCCTGCACACAGAAAGAAAACTCTGCAGACTGGTTGCTTTGAGCTTTGCACTTCTGTGTATTCTTCAAGCTACACTCAACATTTCACTACGACTGGCTTTTTGTGAGTCAACTTACATTTTCTTTGTAATGTGACCATAAATTCACCATCTGAATAATATAAGAATAGAAATGACAGAGACCGTTACAGTTTGAAGAATTGCAATGAATTTAACTTTAATCAGGTTCATTCATGTGGCACTCTGGTGGTGTAGTTACTTAAGGAAATGTTTGCTCTTACAGACAGTTCTGATACAACACCAGATTGTGAGGCCATTATTAAAAACTTGACTAAAGAAGAAGACATTAAAATGAATGAATTAGGTGAGTGTAACGCTAAACAGTATTATCATTATTAACATTGCTGTTTGTTATTTTCTTGAGCATAATTTTGAAGGTTCAGTTTTACTGTCCTTTGCAGCTCGCTATATCCAACGAGGATGGATATACTTCAAACACAGTTTATATTACGTTTCATCTACTAAAAACACCTGGAAAGACAGCAGAGAGGACTGTCTGCAGAGAGGGGAAGACCTGGTGATTATCAACAGCAGAGAGGAACAGGTACAGTATATAGGAGCAAAATCTGTTTCTGAGACACAAAGACAAAAGTGTAAAACTCAGATGTATTTAATGTTATTCTTTATTTCTTTTTCTGTGAATAAGAACTTCATAAGAGAGTTTAAAAAACGGACATGGATTGGATTGACTGACGCCGAAAAAGAACAGACATGGAAATGGGTGGATGGGACTACACCTACCATCAGGTTTCACACTTTATGTTTGTTGCATGACTCTTTCATAAATTATTATTGGTAACTTGCATTTTAAGATAAAGTGTAGGTGTAAAGTTTTGTTTGTTAGATCAGTATACCATGACTTCAGTGTCAGTATAAAATGGTTAGTTTTTTTTTCTGTTTTTGTGTTCAGCTTCTGGGACACTGGCGAGCCTAACAGTTATGGAGGAAATGATGAAGATTGTGGAGAAATCTATTTCTATGAAAGAGAAAACTCCTGGAATGATGCACCGTGTGACACAAAAAAAGTCTGGATTTGTGAAAAAAATTTATAGATAATTAAACCCAACAGAAAATATTAAGATGTAAAATCATGACAAATAAATGTAGTCATATAATATCACCATTGATTTCAGGTTGTCAGCTGATTTTAAGTGAAAGCAGAGAGGCAGAAGAAAAGACAACCAACATAATACTTTGTTTATAAAGTTGGTGTGCAGGCTGTTGTCTGTATGTCATACATAGAAAAATATTTAAATACTGTTCAAATTATGTGATTATCTTCTTTTTATACATATAAAATATACCTCTGTCCCACTGTGTCTTTGTACAACACATGTACAAAGACTTCATACATGTGTTGGCAGCACTGATCTACTTTAAGCAAACATAATCATGTGTGTTTGCAAATAATATCAAAAATACTTTATTCATTACATTATAACAGCAAGAACTGTTTCTCGAGTTATGTGTGACAACATGAGCCTGGTTACTGGAAAACAAGTAAATGACTTCAATAGTTTGGAAACTAAATGAGAAAAATGTAAATACCCATGTGGAAGATTGTCACAGTTACCATTTTTTAAGGGTGCCAGAAAAAAACCAAATTATTTGTAGAAAGAATGATGTGAAGTTGTCTGACTGCTTGTATTCAGTGCCATTTTGTTATTACCACATATACTTCATTAAAAGGCCTGGAATCGCTTTTTCTTATTAAAAAACCCATTGCCATTTTAGATGCGACATCTGTTTATGTTTAATGATCTACAGAATTATGAAAACAGCACACATTTGTTTGTTTGTTTGTTTGTTTGTTCATTTATTTCAAACATGCAAACAATATACAGGTAGATTTAATAAAGAAGATAAGAGAGAGAGAAAAATACTAAACAAAAGTCAATACATTTCAATATTGCTACCGTTCTAATTCATTTACATGTTGAAAGGGAGTGGGAAGAAGTACACACTTATTTAATCGCACCCCTTTGCCATAAGATATCAGTTAACATTTAGTCAGCTTCCTTACTGATATAATCTGTAATAAAAATAGTGAACAGATTTCTGATATAATATATACTATAATATCACATCATGATTTTTTTTAAATAGAGATATTTTTTGGATTGGATTTATATAGCGCTTTTCAAGGCACCCAAAGCGCTTTACAATACCACTATTCATTCACTCTCACATTCATACACTGGTGGAGGCAAGCTACAGTTGTAGCCACAGCTGCCCTGGGGCAGACTGACAGAAGCGAGGCTGCCATATCGCGCCATCGGCCCCTCTGGCCAACACCAGTAGGCAAGTAGGGTAAAGTGTCTTGCCCAAGGACACAACGACCAGGACAGAGAGCCCAGGGATCGAACCGGCGACCTTCCGGTTACAGATGTGATTTCCAACCCCCTGAGCCACGGTCACCCACAGATATTCACTTAATTTCAATATTTCCCTTGTCTTTATAGTTCGAGAATATCAAATTTTTATATCTCCTTTTGAACTGTTTTATGTTTGGACATTGCTTTAATTCCATATTCAAACTGTTCCACAGTTTCACTCCATGCACAGTAACACAAAAGCTTTTTCTTGTAGTACGCACCTTCCCTGTTTTGAAGTTACAAAAACCCCTTAAATTATAACTTCTTTCAAAAAAGGATACTCTGAATATTACCTGGCAGTTCTTTATTTTTTGCTTTGAATAGAATTTGTGCTGTTTGGAATTTCACTAGATCGACAATTTTCAATATTTCAGACTGCAAAAATCGTGAGTTTGTATGTTCCCTTATAACCTGCACTGTGGATGATTCGAACTGCTCTTTTTGAAGAGTAAAAAGTGAAGGCAATGTGGTTTTATAGTTGTTGCCCCAGACTTCTGCACAATAGCTTATGTATGGTGAAATCAGCGAACAGTAGAGAATATGAAGTGATGTTCTGTCTAATACCTGCTTTGCCTTGTTTAGTATTGCAATGCTTTGTTATACTTTGGAATGAATGTATCTTACGTGAGGCCTCCAGTTAAGTTTTTCATCTATTATTACCCCCAGAAATTTATTTTCACTGACTCTTTCAATATCAACACCATTTATTTGAATCTTAGCATTAGTATTTAAACTACTATTTCCAAATGACATAAGTTTAGATTTATTCAAATTTAATGATAATTTGTTTTTATCAAGCCAGAACTTCACTTTACTTATTTCATTAGTCATATCCTCCAATAAATTCTGCACATCATCACCAGAGCAGAAGATGTTTGTATCGTCAGCAAAGAGTATTAATACTTTGGACACTTTACACCACAAGCAATGTCCATACATGAGGAGAATGAATGGATGAAGGGCATCTGGTATATTCATTGCTCACTCCTAAGTCACTTATAAGTACACCTCTGATGTTGACATCTGTACTGTTTGTGCCACATCATCACTTCTAGAACTGGTTGTTCTTTATCCTAAAGATAGTCTTAGGGTGTATGTTTGTCATGTCAAGTTTCAGATCTCAACATCACTGATGCTGAAATCTGCAACTTGACCATTACTTGCACCATTATTTAAACACTGAATTGTACAAAAGTGTTCAAAAAGTGATAACTGTAATCATAAGTCAAATAAACTGCCATTGTTACATCCTTTTGAGTGTAGTATTGTTGGCAACAGTAGGAAGGAAAAATTCCCTTTTCACAGGAAAAAACCTCCAACAGTACCAGGCTCAGGGAGGGGCGACCATCTGTCGCCACCAGTTGGGGTGAGGGGAGAAAAACAGGACAAAATACTTGCTCTGAAAGAGAGCCAGAGATTAATAATAACTAATAATTAAATACAGAGAAGTGTATAAACACATAGTGGGTTGGAAAAGTGACTAAAGAAGAAACACTAAATGCATCATGGGAATTCCCCTGCAGCCTACACCTATTGCAGCATAACTAAGGTAGGATTCAGGGTCACCTGATCCAGCTCTGACTATATGCTTTAGCAAAAAGTAAAGTTTAAAGCCTAATCTAAAAAGTAGAGATAGTGTCTGTCTCCTGAATCCAAACTGGAAGCTGGTTCCACAGAAAAGGGGCCTGAAAATCAAAGGCTCTCCCTCCCATTCTACTTTGAAAAACTCTACGAACAACAAGTAGGCCTAAAGTCTGACAGTGAAGTGCTCTAATAGCGTGACATGTTACTATAAGGTCATTAAGATAAGATGAGCCCTGATTATAAAAGACCTTGTACGTGAGGAACAGGATTTTGAAATTGATTCTGGATTTAACAGGGAGCCAATGAAGGGAAGCCAACACAGGATAAATATGCTCTCTCTTTCTATTCCCGGTCAGTACTCTTGCTGCAGCAGTTTGGATCAAATCAAACACTTTTCAGGAAGTTTATAGGACATCCTGATAATGATGAATTACAGTAGTCGAACATAGAAGAAGTAAATGCATGAACCAGTTTTTCGGTGTCACTCTGAGACAGGATGTTTCTAATTTTATAGATATTGTGCAAATGGAAGAAAGAGCCCTACATATTTGTTGAATGACTTCAAAATTCCTCACAGTGTTAATGCTGAAAACAAAGATACATTTAAATATAAAGATTGTTTTTAATACTTGGATGAAGAAACTTTGCAGCCATGAGTAAATAAACAACCCGGTTACTTATCGTCTTCAGCTTCCAACAGCTATGAAAGTCCATCCCGTTTTTCACATGAAGGAGATTGTCCTGGCCTGGCTTTTTATAGCAGATAACCTTAAAAATATTCTGCAATTTTGCATAGTTTTAAGAAGTTTAAATGTCTTCAGTATTGAACAGCAGAAATTAGTCTTTCTTGTCCGAGGTCATTAAGTAAAAAAAGAAAAAAAAAGACAGCGGCCAACAGTGCTGTAAATAACGGTAGACTGGTGGATAATAAGCGAATGGATAATGCAGAAAACAGATTTGAGATGGGAAACTGTTCTTGAAGTACACAGAGAGAGAGCAAGAGAGAGAGCTGTGCATGAAGGGTGATTTTTATTGTGGTGGAGGCAAAACAGCAAAAGTAAGAGGGAACTCATGACGATGTTTATCAAATGTGAAGAGTAGTTTGCTGCTGATTCAGTGAATTTTGGTTGGAGAGAGACAAAACCTGCAGCTCAGAATCTAGCGTAAAAAAACACATAAACACAGCACGGACCCGACGCATCAGAATCAGTGAGCTGTCGGCTTTCAGCCCCAAAAGCCATGTACGTGCCGCCGGGTGAGAAAGCCGAGAAAGAGAAAGCTGATTCTGATGCGTTGGGTCCGCGCTCTGTGTTTACGTCTTTGTGTGGAATCCGTGTACCTGCTCTCATTTACTGTTTGGTGGTTGTTGAAAAAGTTTTCTGAGCTTTAACCTGAGATTATGGCGTTTCTGGCAAAACACATTTATGTTTAAAAGTCGATTCAGGATTTAACTAATCGATATCACTTTATTCAAGCTACTCTTTCCCTCCGCCCGCCCTGCACTTTCAAATGTACACACGGACTACATGAATATCTAGACCACGACCACTCAGAGAGCGCCCGCCCCTGACTGTCTCTGATTGGTTTAGACCACAACAGGGGCACAATGTGTGTCTGCTGTTGACCACACGGAAACTTTCAGAGTTGCAGAGTATTTTTTATTTTATTTATTTTTTGCTACTCGAACAGTTGGTCGCACCGGTGCGACATAAGATTTTTTTTAGTCGCACCATTGAAAAATTTGGTCGCACTCTAAAGCCCTGTATATATATTTTTAATATATAGCGCAAAATCACAACAACGGTCGCCTATTGTACAGTAGATCGTACAATAATAGATACAGAGAAAAACCCAACAAGCACTTTGGCGACAGTGGGAAGGAAAAACTCCCTTTTAACAGGAAGAAACCTCCGACAGAACCAGGCTCAGGGAGGGGCGGCCATCTGCTGCGACCGGTTGGGGTTAGAGAAGGAAAACAGTATGAGATGCGTAAGGGACATTATTACTGAAACGCTCTCACACACACTTCTATAGCAGATAACCACCTTAAAAATATTCTGCCGAAGAACAAAAACTGAAGAAAACCATGAATCAACATAAACATTAATGACATAAGAAGACTTTATGGACAGGAGAGGAATTTTATTTTTATTTCAACCTTGTGTTCATTCGAGTCCCATCCACCCATTTCCTTGTCCCCTGTCTCTGAGTCAGTTAGTCCAATCCACAAACACTTCTTGAACTGGTTCACAAAGTTCTTTTCCAGAAAGAAAGAAATGAAATGTACACATGCAGAACTTAAAGTGATGCATCAGTGTATCCTCTGTTTTAGTCTTTGTTCTACACACATTTGTATTAGGTTTGCACACACACACCTGTTCCTCTCGGTTCTTAATAATCATCAGGTCTGAACCTTTTTGAAGACAGTCTTGTCTGCTTTCTTGCCAGGATTTCTGCTCTGAAGAAACTTGGTACAAACTATCACTGAAGGCCACCCAATTTTCTCTGCAATCTGTTTAAGAAAAACAGAATAATGGATTGGATTTATATAGCGCTTTTCAAGGCACCCAAAGCGCTTTACAATTCCATTATCCATTATTCATTCACTCTCAGATTCACAGACTGCTGGAGGCAAGCTACAGTTTAATAGAATAAGAATAATAATTTGTGCTTGCTTTGTGATAGGTAGCATACATAAAATAAGTAACGAGCCTTTAAAGGCGGCTCATAACTGGGAGAAGAAATCAGTGGTACAAATTCAAAGCACTTCAATTAATATATACGATGGCCCCTAGAGACAAAACACGTACAAACTCCAAAACACTTGCAAACTCCAAAACACATGCAAACTCCAAAACACTTGCAAACTCCAAAACACTTGCAAACCCCAAAACACATGCAAATTCCAAAACACAACGGAAGTGCTCCAGGAAGCTAGGGGCAGTGTTGAGCTTTTGTTACCTAGAAACTACACAAGCCAGGAAGTACCAATGACCGGATTTGGGCTGTATCCCAATTCAGGGTCTGCAACCTTAAAGGCCGCATTTTAAGGCCGATTACGTCACAGCGACACGATGAAGGGTGTCCCAATTCAAAGGCTGCTCGAAATGCGGCCCTCAAATGCGGCCTTAATTTCCCTGAATTTTAAGGATGGGTCGGTGTAGCCTTCATGGCCCAACATATCCCAGATTTCATAGCGCGGCGGTGGTGTGGATAATTTTGCCGAGAAAAACGGCGGAAGCGGAGCCGCCGAAGAGTAAACTTTCAGAAGTAAGTACTGAATATTATGTCACTTATTTATGCGCAAATGTTTTTATAATGAAGAACATTAAAACATTACTGTTGGCCGCATGTCGGGAAAGTTATGTGACATTAGCGATTTTTGTACTAACTTGGTTTTAAAGCCTTTACTTCAAAATATATGCTGTTCAATAGTTGACTTTAATCTTACAGAGAATGTGATGATTTTATGGATAATTAAAGTCAGTCATATATCCACAAACACAACAAGCTGAAAGTCAGTGATGCTGCTTGGTTTGCAGTCCTGAATATCACGGCACAAGCAGGATTCACTGCACTGTTAATGTTAGCTATGTTATATTGCTGCCTCTGTTCGGTGGTGTCGAGCCAAACGGACTTTAACGTGTGTTTGAACGAGCTGACGGTTCACTCGTTAAGCTGAAAGAAAGATGCTTTAATCACAGGAGTCACACATGTATCCACTGTACCATCTGGGAACTCTTCTTGTTTCGTAATAACACAATCCTTCTTTTGTGCTGTTTTGTAGCAGTGTATACACCTGAGACTGTCATCTGTCTGTCTGTCCTGCACTCTCTCTCTTTTTCTTTCTCTCTGATTGTGTAATAAAAGTATGAACATTCATTTATAAGTCACACTTGTGTTTGAATCCTGCAGCTTATCACACATTTGATTTCCATGTGTGACAACTGCAAGTGTCCAGAGTGAGGACAGACTGAGGGACCCACTGCTGCACATCATCTGTGAGGCTTTGCACCCCTGATGATCCACCAGGACAAACTCAGCAGTGTGTGGAAGAGGAAGAGCCAGCAGCAGCTGACAGATGGAAAGAATAGACAGACTGTTCCCTGTTTTTGAAGGACTGCTAGGAAAGTTTAACATAACTAATTGTCTGTCCTGAATCAGTCTTATTAGGTAATGTTCAAATAATTTGATCATTCCAGTGTTTTCAGTGTGGGAGAAAGTACTCAGGGCCTTCAAGTTACACACTATGAAAGGCAGCAACAAGTTTAATATTCAGAAACCTAAAGTATGTATCAGCAGCAGAATGGAGCTAAAAATAAATGTTTGTTCCAGTTCTATGAAGCTTTGAGTATTTTGGATCAGTAGCACTGCTGTGTTTGTTGCATCATATTGCTGTAATTGTTTATATGCTTTATATATTCTGAGGCAAGTTGATCTATAGTGTTACATCACATTCTATAAGGATGTTATGTGTTTGTATACTTTCTGCCCAGTTTGACCCATTTAGCAGAAGTCAGCCTGTTTAAGGCTCTGATATCTATTCTGTATGACTTACAGCTACAGCAGTTATGACATGGTCTGATTTTCTCACCCAATAAAGGAATATTTCATATATCAGTCTACTCTTCATTTTATCAGAAACAGTTATCACAGCTCGTACATTTTCTTTTTATAAATATATGTAAGCAATGAGCCAAATTTAGTAATGCCAACATACTGAAGGAACAACATTTGTCTCTTATATATGATACACCTATATATGCACTGTCAAAGATACTTGTCTTTGAGTGAAGATTTAAGGTGATAAGACATATAAATAACTGCAACTTGAATCTGTACTGAGGCTCAGTATTTGACACAGAGTTCATGTTCACTGCTGTAATAGCCAATAATGATTAATATAATAACTATAATATTGGCCATATTATATTTACATTACCAAAGTGATATGACTTTAGTCTCATGAACAACATTAGCTAATTGTTATTTACTAACTAATCTTAAATGACTGTTCAGTACAGAAATGAAGCCCAAAAATCATGTTTTACTGTCCTGTGGTCTCAGCCTCAGATACTTATCAAATCACACAAAGCTCTTGTAGAAACAAACAAACAAATGAACAAAATATGTTCTCCTTCATTTCTGTCAAACAAAGTTGTATGACACAATCCAGCGGTTAGTATCATGGTTGCTAGGCAACCTGGGAAGCGCGACGGAGACTACACCATCCCATACAGACACACTTGCCGTTTATTTTGCAAATCGAGCTCAACACTGCCCAGCGTCCTGGAGCACTTCCATTGTGTTCTGGAATTTGCAAGTGTTTTGGATTTTGCAAGTGTTTTGGATTTTGCAAGTGTTTTGGATTTTGCATGTGTTTTGGAGCTTGCAAGTGTTTTGGAGTTTGCAAGTGTTTTGGATTTTGCAAGTGTTTTGGATTTTGCAAGTGTTTTGGAGTTTGCAAGTGTTTTGGAGTTTGCAAGTGTTTTGGAGTTTGCATGTGTTTTGGAGTTTGCATGTGTTTTGGAGTTTGCAAGTGTTTTGGAGTTTGCATGTGTTTTGGAGTTTGCAAGTGTTTTGGAGTTTGTACGTGTTTTGTCTCTAGGGGCCATCGTATATATTAATTGAAGTGCTTTGAATTTGTACCACTGATTTCTTCTCCCAGTTATGAGCCGCCTTTAAAGGCTCGTTACTTATTTTATGTATGCTACCTATCACAAAGCAAGCACAAATTATTATTCTTATTCTATTAAACTGTAGCTTGCCTCCAGCAGTCTGTGAATCTGAGAGTGAATGAATAATGGATAATGGAATTGTAAAGCGCTTTGGGTGCCTTGAAAAGCGCTATATAAATCCAATCCATTATTCTGTTTTTCTTAAACAGATTGCAGAGAAAATTGGGTGGCCTTCAGTGATAGTTTGTACCAAGTTTCTTCAGAGCAGAAATCCTGGCAAGAAAGCAGACAAGACTGTCTTCAAAAAGGTTCAGACCTGATGATTATTAAGAACCGAGAGGAACAGGTGTGTGTGTGCAAACCTAATACAAATGTGTGTAGAACAAAGACTAAAACAGAGGATTTTTGGATTTTGGATTTTGCAAGTGTTTTGGAGTTTGTACGTGCTTTGTCTCTAGGGGCCACCGTAAATATATACTGCACATATATGTACACATAAGTGCATATATATATATATATATATATATATATATATATATACACACACACACACACACACACACATACACACACACACACACACACACACAGAAAGAGAGAGAGAGAGCATAAACCCTGCAAACATAGAGAGAACATGATGCAAACTCCACACACTCCACACAAACCCAGGATTCTTGCCTCACCATGCTTTTTAAAAAGCTAAATTTGTTAAAATGTTACAGAGCCAAAAATGCTGTTAGAGATAAATCGGCCATCAAGCATTAAGATATAATTACACTGAAGCTTTCTCTGAAGGTCATCTCTGTTTGTGGTCATGTCTTCCAATCTTTTCTGGAGCTGGTCTCTCTCTTTAACCAGATTGTTGTGACTGGCCTGTAATTGGTCTTGTTTGGTTGTCAAGTTGTTGAAAATGTTCTCTAAATGCTTTCTCTCGCCGGTCACATTGTCAACAGGCTGGTGTAGCACCGCTTTCTCCATTTCCCAATGAGATTTGCTTTGGGTGGCTGTGGTGGACACATCATCATGAAATAAATGCATCACCTTTGAGGATTTTAGCATGCTAATTACATTTCTTTTGTACTCACAAAGACAAACCACATTTATGAGTCCAATCAGGAGGAAAACACACAGCAGACCCAGAAGAATCACAGCAGCTCTGCAGGAACTCTTCTTTACAAATTCAGCACCTGAAGATAGAAGTCAGTATTTGTTATATGTCTAAACATTTTATTATAACACCAATTTGGAGGCTTTGGGGTTAGGGTTTTTCCCGCTGTAAGCATCCACTGGGGTAACGGGGGTGTTGGGGCTTAACAGGTTCTCATTACTTTATTATTATAGCACTATGTCTGTGAAGGTTCTCAGTCATCCAGGTGATCGTAGTCAAAGGAGCTTGCAAATTATAGCACTAGAGATTATAGCACTGGGAATAAGGGAAGGATTATGGATGAGCACCATGATGAAAACTTGTGGCAGTATATATACAGTACTCTGAAAAAGGTATAAAATGTAACTGATCGTTGTCTCGTCGTTACTGTCATGAATGGTAAATGGCCTGTATTTGTATAGCGCTTTTACTAGTCCCGCCTAGGGACCCCAAAGCGCTTTACACACCCAGTCATCCACCCATTCACACACTGGTGGAGGCAAGCTACAGTTGTAGACTGACAGAAGCGAGGCTGCCATATCGCGCCATCGGCCCTTCTGGCCAACACCAGTAGGCGGTAGGTGAAGGAAGTGTCTTGCCCAAGGACACAACGACCGAGACTGTCCGAGCCGAGGCTCGAACCGGCAACCTTCCGATTACAAGGCGAACTCCCAACTCTTGAGTCACGGTCGCCCGTGGCCCGTCTACACCTTCTCCATGCTGTGTCTCCTGCTCCGTGTTCAGGAGAACTTCTACTTCCCAGTCCTGCTCTCCTAGTCTATGCTTCCTAGATTTAGTTTCCTAAGATTAGTTAGTTCCAGTTTGAGATTATTGGTTTGTTTTGGTAAAGTTTACTTCTGACAAAGGATGTTCCAGCAAATAAAGCTGTGCTTTCAGATAACTTCCTGTTTCTCAATCCTGCATTTGAGTCCACATCCTGCCTGCACACAGCGGTAGCCTCGACACATAACACTTGTTTAATCAGCTACTATCTCGCCTATAGACTTTTTAATGTCTACAGTCTCAGATCAACACACTATCAGTGCCCTTCGGCACTATTAGCAGCAGGAGCAGCAGTAACCCCTTAACTGCAACATTGCACCCCATCACGTAAAACATAGGCTACTTTTGCACTTTCAGACGTCTCTGCATGGCCCTGTGCATCAGAGCCACTTCTGCCAACAATTGCCAATTTAGGCCCAGTTACAGACACGTGAGTAGATCACACCCTGTGTCCACGTGGGGTTCGGCCTTGCAAATTCTGGTTGGTTGGTTTTAAAAAATTAGGCGAGGAAAAAAATCTACTTTTTCTGTGTTCCAGCCTCAGTAACTTTGACACAGTAACATCTGCTGTAATATTTATCCAATGAAATCTCAGAAGTATTAGCTTTATTTTGATACCAAGATTGTTTAGATGGGGTTTGTAATTGTAGAGAAATACTCCGTTCATTTTGGTCATGTCTTTTTCGAGCAGGAAATGACAGTGGTATGTGAGATTCGAATGACAACA
The DNA here is from genome assembly GCF_964374335.1 of Astatotilapia calliptera. Classification (NCBI taxonomy): domain Eukaryota; kingdom Metazoa; phylum Chordata; class Actinopteri; order Cichliformes; family Cichlidae; genus Astatotilapia; species Astatotilapia calliptera. The sequence goes on along the minus strand of NC_137427.1, from coordinate 14,494,317 downwards.
AGGTTGAAAGGAAAATTAAATTCCTCTCTTGTTCAGAAAGTCTTGTTATGTCATGTACATTAACTAGCTTAATTTGATTAATATCTTGGTAATGAAAGTATAAATACTGACTGAACTGTTGAGTTTAACTCTTATAATATTACCTCTTTTTCAGCTACTGGAAAAATGGTGAGCTAAATGATGAGAAAAAAGACAACTGTGGACAGATAGATACTTACAACTCTTACAACAGCTGGAATGATGCATCATCAACATCTGATAATTTGTTTTGTTGTCAGTGACACAAATGCTGTTAGTCACAAAGTATTTGATTGCATTATTATTTCTCTTCTAAACTCCTTCCAGTCAGGCAAATGCCAGCAATGGCGTAAAATTAAACCAACATTGAAACTAATACAAACATTATTAAACAATAAAAACTAAACTGAAAAAAAAAACATTCTGGAAAATCAGCTAAGAGCAGACCAGGATTAAACAAAAATGTATGTCTCAATCAAAATTAACAGCCAAAAAGGATTTCAAAACCACAGTAACTCTACAGTAAACCAGACTCCAGATTACGTTCCCTGAAATTGGTCTTTTGTTTTCTTGAGACAATTTGTATGAAATTCTCTGTTCTATTTTTAGTTTGGTTTATGCACAAAACCTCAGCAACATGTACATTGTAATATCTATAGATATGTTTGTGTTCTTTACCTGAGGGTGTAGGTCCGAAACAAAAAGGAGCACAAGAGTCCAATCACACAAGAAAACAGTCCAAGAACACAGGAAAACAGATCAAAAACAAAACCAAACTAGAGCTCAACAAGAGTCCATGAAAAGTTCAGGGGGCCGACCGTGCACACGGCAACGGCGGCGACGGGCAAACAGTTCTGGAGGCCGACCGTGCACACGGCAACGGCGGGGACAGGCAAACAGTTCTGGAGGCCGACCGTGCACACGGCAACGGCGGCGACGGGCAAACAGTTCTGGAGGCCGACCGTGCACACGGAAACGGCGGCGGAGGCAAAACCAATCAGGAGGCCAACCACTTGGAAGGTAGTGGCGGCCACTGAGCAGGTCCGGAGTTCGGCCGCGATGCCAGCGGCGACCACGAACGCTTTCTGGAGGCCGTCCCCGAAGGCCATGATGCCAACTTAGAGGCCCGGAAGACGGCCGGCAGAGGCGAGGCGGAACGGGTTGAGCTGGCCCTGACGGCGGTGTGGCAACCGCAGGACCAGACGAGGCAGGACCAGACGAGGCTGGACCAGGCGTGGATGAAGACACGGAGGCTGGACCAGGCGTGGATGAAGGCAGCGGGACGGCTGCGGAACCTGACGGCAGCGACGCTGCAGGCAGTGATGCGAATGGTGATGATGTAGAAGTCGCGGGGGATGACTCAGCAGACGACGGCTGAACAGACTTCCCCGGACCATCAGCAGAGGTGAGGATGTGCTGGATAGATTGTGATGGTTACTGGACCCTGTTCAGAGAGGTTGCTGTGGTCTGCCCTCAGCCCTCCAATAGCCACTGAGCATTGCCATTATGGGTTGTGCCCTTCTCCCATATGCTCTTCCAGTATTGCTCCATCTCCAGCCTTGGTAGTGCTGTTCTCATGTTGTTCTCCTGCCACTGAGAGTACACCTTGGCTGATTCTGTAGAGAACAGCTGGATTATTCTCCTGCCTTCAATCTCTCTGGTGTACCTCTTTAAGCGGCTGGCAAGGGCTGTGAGCCATTGCTTGGCAGTTTTCAAGGCCTCAGGTATGGACAGCTTGCTGTACTTCTCAGGCACCTTCTTTGTCCCACCTTTCTGCAGCTCTGACAGTTGGCTAACCTCCCTCTGTGCTACTTTGTTCTTCCAGTATTGCTCCGTCTCTAGCCTTGGTGGTGCTTTTCTCATATTTTTCCCCTGTCACTGAGAGAACTTCATTAAACAATTCAGAGAGTTCACATGGATCAGACTGACTGACTCAGAAGAAGAGGGGACCTGGAAGTGGGTGAACGGGACTTTACTGAACAGAAGGTTCATAAATTCTCTTTATAATTTAAAGTTATAATCACTAATAATGTGTCAATATTGACCAATCATGACCAGTCATAAAACTGTTCCACAAAGTAGTTGCATTTTGCATAAGTAATGTTGGTCATGTTGTATAAACAGTTTAAAGATGAGTGTAGCTGAAATGCATTCACAAATCAATAAATATGTTTTTATCATAGTAAGTAATTACTCAACCTTCAGTGAATTGTATTCTGTGATTGAATGTTTCGTGATATGTTGCAGCATCTGCAGGTATACAGAGACTTGAGTTCAGTGTATCGGACAATATCTAAGATTTAAACAGTTAATCATTATCATTATTCATATTTAATCATATCATATTTATTCAATATTTTATCGTTATTTGATTTATTTAGTGGTTACTGTTTTACTGATGCAGGTTGAACTTCAAGCTACAGCTAATTTGAGGACCTCGTTCCTGTTTGTTCACAAGTTGTTGATATGCATCTCTGATTTCTTGTTCAAAGCTGATTCTTTAGTTTCAGATGGCACAATGGAGAGCTCAACAGCTACAATGGCCCAGATGAAGACTTTGGAAAAATGAAGATCGTTAAAGATGAAAACAAATGGAAAAAACATATGGATCTGTGAAAAGATTGTGGATCTGTAATTGGCTGTCGCACTAGTATTTTAAGCCACAGGGAAAACGGCTTATCATTATGCATGCAAGTTCAAACACACATGGATTAAACCTTTATTAATGCACAACTAATAACAGGAAATATGTTGCTTTGCCACATGTTTCCTGTTTTTGTGAACATCTCCCTTCACAGCAACCAACAAGAGTTAGCAGCACTGTGAAATTTCTTTTACAAAGAAGGACAAATCAGATACTTTGCTGTGTATTAATAAATTACTGCAACAGTGAAAACTGCTCAAGTGTGTAAAAAGAAAACTTCTGACTATGTAAAAGTAACAGTCAGCAAATATCCGACTGAACTTTATTTCTCTGTAAGACAGTATTAGCGTACTACTACCTACTAAATAATAACAATTGTAACAATATTTTGTTGCCAAGACAACAATGTGGCAGGCAGAGTACTTTGATGTGTTACTCATTAAGTAAACTTCTTGCTGTGGTTAGCACTGTAACCTCAGATAAATTTGGCAAAGCCGTTCTGAATCAGCCATTTTACTAATAAACTGTATATCACATGAAAAGGACTGGATTTCAGTTTTCTTTAAAAGAACTTTATATTGTATAGCACAAAATTGTCATTCCATTTGATCAGATTTATTGGCAATTTGTTTATAAAAATTAAATATGCCGAAAATTTTTTTAGAGGTGGCTATGTTGTTTAAACATTTTCCTTTTGTTTTAATAATCCTGGATCATTGTGGAACTCAGCAACCTTTGTATGGAAGTGTGATTGGATGCTTGTATGTGTATGTCATATCTTATATATGAATATGAACTCTATGCAGGTCTGTACACCTTATAGACTATAGACTATAGTCTCCACTCACAGGCTGAGGACCGGCTCCCGATAGGACAGTGTGCTGATCCCCCTCCTGTATTGCCTCTACACCTACGACTGCAGTTTGGCCCACAACAACAACAACCTCATCATCAAGTTTGCTGATGACACCTCGGTAGTCGAACTCATGTCAAGGGGAGAGAAAAAGGGAGACAGAGAGGAAGTCTTAAAGTTGGCAGCATGGTGTTCAGAGAACAACCTGGCACTGAACACCAAGAAAACCAAAGAGAACATTGTCAACTTCAAGAGGCACAGCACTGACATAGCCCCCTATTCATCAACGGTGACTGTGTGGAGAGGGTCCACACCTTCCGGTTTCTCCATGTCCTTATCTCCACTGACATCTCCTGGACAGACAGCATAACAGCGGTGGTCAAGGCCCAGCAGCAGCTGCACTTCTGCTGATCTTCTACTGCTCATCCATTGAGAGCCTGCTGAAATACTGCATCACAGTATGGTACGGCAGCTGCACTAAGCTGAATAGAGTGAGGTTTCAGAGAGTACTCAAGGCAGCACAGAAGATCATCGGCTGCCCTCTCCCCTCCCTGATGGACATTTATTCTTCCCGGTGCCTCCGCAGAGCAGCAAATGTTGTCAAAGACAGTTCCCACCCTGGTTTTGACCTGTTCAACCTGCTTCCCTCAGGGAAGAGCTACAGGTGCATCAGCACAAAGACGGACAGATGCAAAAATAGTTTCTTCCCAAACGCCATAACCACCCTGAACTCACACATGCACTGACAACACAGTTTCACCCCCCAATCCAAGGACTTTCCTCTATACACAGAATACACATCTACCATCACCACTGTGCAATACTTAATTTACATGCAATGTCCCACACTGTAAATGTATAAGGTTATGTCTTTATTTATTTTTCCCCCCAATTTGTATAATTGTACATTTTATTTATTTATTTTTGAATACTGTTCATATGTAAATAGTCACCCACCTTTTCCCACATGTCTGCATTGAGTATGAGATGCCCTGTATCTTATTGTACATGTGTATAGTGGCAATAAAAGGCATTCTATTCTAAAGCTGGGTCATGTAAAGGACATGGATGCAGAGCTCAGCAGAAAATCTGCAACAGAATTGCTGAAAAAGAAAAATTATGGTGTTGCAACACCCCACTCAAGGTCTAGACCTCAACCGGAAAAAAATGCTGTGGTAGAAACTTTACAGAGCTGTGCTGAAATTAATGCCCACAAACCTTAAGGAACTGAAGCCACAGTGTAAAGAAAAGTGGGCCAAAGATCCTCCACAATGATGTGAAAGACTGATAAAGTCCTACAGAGATGTACTACTTTATGTTATTGCGAAAAGCAGATCTAATAGTTACTGAATCAGAGGGTTCATTGGTTTCTGTGGTGGTAAGTAAGCAGGGGCAAATATGTAGCAAAAGGGTCAGTATTTTGAGGAACAGGAGGTTGTTTTTTCAGTGTTAAAAAAGGGAAACAGGAAAAAGAGAAATCAGTTTGTGGATGAGTTCAAAATATCATTATATGAGTACATTCCTTAATTTTATCCTGATAAAATAAAGAACAGCCTGAGATGGACTATGAAAATGTACCTGATACATCAGCAAGAAGTAAGTATCTTAAAGATTGTTTATTTGTTTCATTTCAGCTCGGTGTAAGTACGCGCTCCACCATCGTCCACCATCGTGGGCAGTGTCAGAAACAGGTGAAGGGTTTTGTTCAAAAACAAACAGATCCAACCAACTGTGTGGAGTTTCTTTTCATCTGCTAGCAGTAATATGAAAATACTTTTTAGACATTTGAGTCTTTTTGCTGTTTAATAAAGATGATTTTGTGTTTGTCTATTTGATTTCTGCACACAGAAAGAAAACTCTGCAGACTAGTTGTTCTGAGCTTTGGACTTCTGTTTATTCTTCAAGTTATTCTCAGCATTTCCCTGCGACTGGCTCTTCGTGAGTTCACTTACATTTTATCTGTAATGTAAAATTCATCATTTGAATAGTGTACGAACAGAAGTTAGAAATAATTACCATTACCATCGGAAAAACTGCAACTAACTCCACTTAATTCAAGTTTATTTTTACAGCACTCTATTATAACATCACAGTCTAATTACTTTGTCAGCAGTTTACTTAATGAGGCCAAAACCTCATATTATTATATAAGACTGGAATAATTTATAAAATAATTACAAAACACTTACAGCTGTCTGTCCACTCCTTTAATAAAGAAACGTGGCCCTCTAACACATACTATCACATCACTGTATAATTTCTTCACTACAAACTGTCTTGGCCTCCATCCATCTGTGGAATAACTGAATAAACTAAATATATCTAAATGCATCCTTTAACATAATGTTTTATTTCACATCAGACCAGGCCACTAAAAATGAGACTAAAGAAGAAGAGTCACTGAGGAGGAAGCTGAATATTTTCGGCAAGTATGATGCTGGAAATTAAGAGTCAAATCTTAAATATTAGCCCATTTTACTAATAGTATTATCATTAGTGAAGTAGATGAAACCGTTTTCTTTTATCTTTTTATGTTTACATTTTGAACAGATCTCAATACAGAACAAGGATGGGTATACTTCAGGGGTGATTTTTATTACATTTCTCATATTAAAAAGTCCTGGAGTGACAGCAGAGAGGACTGTTTGCAAAGAGGTGCAGACCTGGTGATTATCAGCAGCACACACTCAAAAAAATGAAACGTTGACTTTAATTAAAATTATTTTGTCAACAGGTTCCACGAAATTGAATTATGTTAGTTTAAAGCAAAAATCTTTAGTTCATCTAATTTAAAAAAAACTACTTAAGATTAACAAGACATATTTAAGACTAACTAAATCAAGTTATGTTGTATGAACAAAGATGATATATTTTCAGGTTAGATAGTTTAGATTAGTTACTTCAACACATTTCTTATTTGTGGCAGTAAAATGTTAAATTTAAGTTAGATTAATTCAAATATTATATTTTCAGCCACCTTGTGCTTTATTAATTAGTTTTACATAAATCTATTTTGTCAACAGGTTCCACACAAATGAATTAAGTACATCCAACTTATTTTTTAAAATTTCTTTTATTGCCAACACATTCAGTGAGCATTTGTGTAAACCCAGTCCAAAATAAAACACAACAGCTCATTAGGGTTAGTAATTAACAGTATGTAGACAGATGCAACATCAAGACTTTAAATTAAATGTCTGTATCTACCAGAAATAGAAGAGAGAAAAAAAAAACGCATTGAAGATCACATAACACATTGATAAGATGACACTTGAGTTATGCACATGTGATGCTAGTAAGGTCTGTGAGTGTTTTTTTCTTTTAGTGTCTAAAATGGATAGCAAAGTTGCTATTTGCAATGATTGCTTAGGGTCAGTCCAGTAACACAATGCCAATGAAGTGCTTTCCTTTAACAATGCAAAGTGAAGTGTCCACCTCAACAGCCACAATTTAAAAAAAATTTATGTAAGCTTGTCAGCGTTCAGTTTTTTTGCAACAGCACAGCAGTAACCATTTAACACTTGCCACTGTCAACATTTATTTTACTAGTGTTTGGGCAAAAAACTTCAGATGTAAACATTTTAACATGGAAACAATTGTTCGTCTTTAAAAGTCCACAAAATATACATTCATCCTGCATTCCCAACTTGGATGATCTGATATCCTCGTGTTGGTGTTGTTCCCAGACCATCATGAAAATGTTGTCACATTGTTGTGACGTTATTCTTTTGCGCGCCAAGCCATTCGTGCAAGGACAATATCAATTCTGCTTACTGTTTATTAAAGGGTTAGGGTTAGGGTTAGGGTCAGTTGATCGGCGGGCAGAGGCGGTTTCACGCAGCTTAAGTACAGTTTTTTGTTTTACGCCGGTTTTTCCCGAAGTCGCAAAAGTATGACGTCACAACATTCTGATTGGTCACTTGCAATGTTGATCCTGGAACAACATTTAGTATGATGATCTGGGAACAACACCAACACGAGGATATCAGATCAACCTCCTAACTTACCCTTATTTTTAGTATGTATTGCAATTACCTTTACAATGCACACAATGTAACACAAACTGAATATGAACATATTTCCACCTCATAACAATATGCCTTGAACGCTAATATACACACCACCCTTCAACATTTCTGGTGCAGTATCATCTCTCAATTAAATCCTTTAAATCTCAATACTTTTGATTGTCTCTTGCTAGCCCCCCACAACAGTAAAATCTCTCAAATTGTAGTAGTTTACAAACTTTTCAAAATGTTCTAAATTTCTCTTAAATGTAATTTTCCCGTTATCTGTCATTTACAAATTACCATTTTATTCCCATTCAGCCTCCGAAAAACTTCTGTCCATCTGACAGAACATTCATCATCCAAATTAAAGGTTGGCTTATTCATTCAGTGTATTCTTGAGCAATTGTACCTTGGTCAAGAGTATGCTGACATACAGATGAAGGAAGAGCTTCTGAAGTACTTCAAAGAAAGCTTTCAGTCTTGAGGTTAACTGAGATTCAGTGCATATATCCCACCCATTAAGAGTGCACATGCAGAGGCCAGGTCTTCCAGGTCATGCAGGACACACTAGATGGTTATACCCACATCGGCTGGAGGAGTGCTGGCATCAGCTCTTTCGATGGTAAAGATAGCAAGGGTAATTTGTTCCAGCTCCCTCTGAACAGCTGTAGCTTAGACACAAAAACATAGAAAAACAGTTTTAAAAAAAAGAAAGAAAAAGGGCCAAAGCTACCCTTTAATGACGTAAACACAATATTAGGAACATGCACCCCAGTGTGCCACTATTTCAGACTACAGATTCAACGATAAATATAAATAGTTTGGGTATACAAGAAGATTTCCCAAAACATTTAAACAGGTTCCATGCAAATTACAACAACAACAACATGCAACAACATTAGTTATTCAAAATTTGGTTTAATACAGATAAAAAACTAAACTAAAATTACCAACCAATTATTCTTTGAAGAGGATGCTTGGGTCTTCATTCAGGTAAAAAGGTAGTGCCCTGAGGACACACTCCCTCCCCTTTTCAATACTTTCCTTCTGTAGAGAGTGGCAGAGATACAGGAAGAGAAAACAGATATACTTTAGGATGACAGAAACTCACATTATACGCAAAATGAATGACATATCCACTGCACAGATAGACATGTACACAAGACCAACTAATCATCACATGGACATGAATAGTTAACCTGTTGGGCAGGGTTTCCACCACATTATATATGTCCATAATGGAGGTAAAGACAAACTAATACATCATCTTTTTTGCATTCAAAACATAACATAAAAACATTCACTTCTGGTTTAACCGAAATCAAGGGATCAGATTTTACATATGTTTAGGTAATTTAAATTTTCCAACGTTTTGAGTACCAAACTTTGTCTTGCTTAATATAAATGTAAGTGCACTGTGCAGCTACCATACACTAGCTGTTTAAATTTGAAAATGATCTTATTAGCCATAATATTTTGCTACCAACAGAATAACGCACCTGTGTGGCTGGGGCCAAAGTTTGTCTAATTTTCTTCCCTGCAACGCCTCCTTTTTTCTTGAAGACTTTTATGAGCTGGTCAGTGTATTGGTCAAGTTGTGTAAAAAGCCTTGGAACATGCAGTAGTAATCCTCACATATTCTGCTTCCACCTGAAAATATGTCAACAAACACAACATACTGTACTGTAAATATACATACTATATGTACACATATACAAACTAAAACTAATGTAGTAAGACCTCATTAAAGCTATAATTTTAACACAAACATTTACACAAAATGCTAATGGAGCCATTACAGCTTTTATTGTTATTTATCAAGTTCCAAAAAATATTGATCACAGCTGATCTGAAAAGAATTTCATGCCTCAGGCCCTTGAACTGCAACCTTTACCATGGTTCAGATGTGGAGAAGAAATAACAGGGGCATGGGATGGGTCACAAAAGAAAACTTAACTTATAAAACAGTTTTGTTTTTAAAAGTATAACAGTTCACATACCACATACAAGCTCAGCAATACCACATACACCACATCAGTATAGGAGGGAGCAGGTAAAGGCAGGATCTGAGATTTATAAAGTAAAACAAAAAATTCATTACTTAATTTCAAGAAGCAAATTATTGTTTGAATTACAACTAAATAAAATACTACTCAGAAGAAAAGCAAGAGATTGACACTGCCATGTGCTAACTTTCTATAGAAGCAATTATCACCAGGTCTGTCGACCTCCATTGTCTGTCCACTCATATGTCTTGAATAATTTTATTAAAAAAATTAAGTGTGTACTTTCACAAACTGTAATTTATAACTACATTGATATGTATAACTCCGCTAGGAAACATGCTGTATTTACAGACCATTTTTACATAATACAGATTACTGATAGAGCAGAACAATGGTGTCACAGTGGCTTTCGCCCTTGACTTTTTGGATTTTAAATGTCACTTTATGCTATCCTATTCGATATTTCCGACTCTCGGATTACAGAAAAGGAATCCCAAGAAAGCAAATGGAAAAATAACCCCTTGAAAGAATAACCCCATGAACCCCTGTAGCTAATCCCTTAATAAAACAAAAAACAATAAAAATGTTTCTTACACAGTCCACAAAATAAGCATGTCCAGGACCCAGTAAAACTAATGTAAAACAAGCGCACGCAAACGATATAACATGTCTTGTAAGACAAACGCAAAATATAACCATGCTGGACATATAGATACTACACAACATAGTCAAAGAAAAAAAGTGGTCTTACCTCTCAAAGAAACAGCAGCTTGGCGCCAAAACAGCCTTTTTCAGTTAAATTTGAAGTCTTGCGCATGAGCAGGCACAAGCCGTGAAACCTTCTTGTTCTGCGCGGTTTCATTACAACTGTTTTTGCATTACTGCCACCTTGTGGATATACAAGGTATATCGATCCTAATTGACTTAACTTAAATGTTATGCGATCAAGTAACACATTAGTATTATGTACGTTGAATAATAGACACAATTACGTAGACTTGATTAGAAAAACATATGTTAACTTAACAAAAACATATATTTTAAGTAAAATGAAAATAAATAATTAATATGCACTGAACAATCCACCTCATTCATTTTTTTGAGTGCAGAGGAACAGGTACAGACTGTAATTCTGAAATCTGCAAGAGTTGAAACAAAGTTTTAAGAACTGCAAGATTGCTAAGATTTATTTTCTTGATTCTTTTACTGGGAACAAGAACTTCATAAGGCTGTTCAGGCGTAACACGTGGATCGGACTGAGTGACACAGAGGAAGAGGGGACGTGGAAGTGGGTGGACGGGAGTTTGCTGAACAGCAGGTCCATACATTTTTAATTTTTAATAATAAATACTGATAATTTATAAATCAATCCTAATCTCAATAAAACTCCACAAAGCAGTAGTAATCACTCATAATAAAATCCTCCATCCATCAGCAGCAGCACTTTATTCATCCTCACTGTGTGTTGTGTAAATATATTTGAAGTAAATGTATTATAGTTCAAAATTGGTATGATATCAAAATATTCTTCTATTAGAATAGAATAGAACAGAACAGAATATATTTTAGTTTCACATGTAAATATAACTAAAATAACAACTATAAAAAAAACACATAAAAACTTTGTAGACATAAAAAACGAAGACGTAAAGTTGTCATGAATATTTCAATATCCACACAATGTTTATGCTCAAAAAGAAGTAGGAAGAAGTTTGCATTTATTTGTTCCCACCTCCTTATTTAAAATTCCATAATTTGCAAATCAGAATTCACAGTTTGGCTTATTATCCCACAATATACACGTTTAACTGCATAGAAGTCTACACTCATATAAAATACTCACATAAAAGAATTAAAGTTCAAAAACCAAAACATTTTTACATTTGCCAAACACCCCGTCATTAACACGCCTCTAAAGCTGTGTGCTTTGTCCACATAATCTCTTTTATATTTGTTTTTAAACTGAGTTATGTTTGGGCATTGCTTCATATAGAATTACATCGATGTGACAGTTATCTTAATGAAAACTTTAAGTTTGGGTTACTCTCGCCTTGATCTATATAAGATGTCACACTAAAATGTTTTAGATCATCAAACAAATTTAAATTTTAGACAATGATAACACAAGTAAACACAGAATACAGTTTCTAAATGAGGGTGTTTATTAAGGGGGGAAGAATGCCAAACCTACACGGCCCTGTGTGAAAAAGTAATTTCATCCCTGTTTGTGGATAATGGCTCTCACTGTGGTTTGCAAGAGTCTCAAAGCCTTTGTAAACCTTTCCAGACAGATAGCTGTCAGTGACTTTGTTTCTCAGGTGTAACATGTAGGTTGGACAAAAATGCAAAACAGGAAACCAGGCAGGGGGTAAACACTTTTTTACACCTCTGTAAGCTATAGGATAAGTACTCACTATTCAGTGGGTGGATATCTGTGACTAAATATCTCTTAATGTGCAGTGGTATCTCATTTTGTGTAACTTGGGTTTTGTAATACGCACACACTTTGTTTTTATCACTATCTGCTTATTACTTTATTCAATTTTATTCAATTTTATTTATATACCACCAAATCACAACAGCAGGTGCATCAATGTGCTTTAGGATTAGGATTAGGGTTAGGATACCGTGTGTGTAGGACTTAAAGTCAGAGCTAATTTGAAGACTTTCTCCTTTGTTTATAAGTTGCTGAAATGCAAATCTTCATTTCAGCAACTTGGCTGAAAGGCAACTTTCTTTAGTTTCAGATACTGGCGAACCGGGGAGCCCAACAGCCTTGGAGACGAAGACTGTGGCGAGATGGCAGCCAATGACGAAGAAAACTGCTGGAATGACGCAAACTGCAGAGATGAAAACTTTTGGATCTGTGAAAAAAAGGTGGAACAGTGATCAGTAGCAGGAAAATTGTTCCATCACATACAGATGTTAACATGTTTGTCTCGACTGCTGGCTTGCTAGGTTGTGGAAAATCCTTTGAATTGATAATTTGTGAGTCTTTTATATCTGCTTTTAAATTCCTTAGGGAGACCTCTAAAGGGAAGTCTGCAGAGCATGTAGATGAAACCCTATTTATAAATTGCTGTTAAACATTAAGTTCCTGTTATTATTGTATACTTACTAACACATACATAGAGTTCCACTAGCTGATGCAATTTTTAAAATAATTCAAATGTTGAGAGAATACCAATATAATAGATGAGATTTTCTTTTATATTACATTTAAAGTGCCGAAGTTCTCACTTTGTTGTTTGAATAAACTCAGTTTTCTGGTTTTAACATTTTGTTTAATCAGGGTATGCTGTTGTAGGCTATTAAAGAACACTTCTTTGTTTCTGTTCCATAACAGAAGCTATAAATGCTACTAAGCCATCTTTCACATAACAACGCTAAGCCCTGAGATCATATTACTGTAAATACAACAAGACAAAAGTCTCTGTACAAAAACAAACATCCTTGATTTGTGAGCATTAAGATATTGAAACATATTTTTCTCTCTATCTGCATGTAGCTTAACTTAATTTGAGTGTGTGAAGGAAAACTGTGCATTAAAGTGAACTTCCTTATATTAATGTTTCTCATTTCTGATGCAAAAGAAAAAGCCAAGAATAACAACATATACAAGAGCATTGGTGACTTTTACAAAGTATGCGCGTCAGCAGCCACTTTGTAACTTTGTATCTATCCTACTTGAGCAGTCAAGGCTTTTTGTTCACACACACACACATTCATACAGCTCTTTTTCTGTCGAACCAGTTTCTATTTAACACACATGAAAGCATGTTCCATATCTTGCTCAAGGACACTTTGACATGCAAACTGGAGTAGTTAATCAGAGCAGTTAATCCTGGAATATCTAGGATGGACAAAATTTCACAAACTGACTTGTTGTAATGGTGGCCATCTGGTTACAGCCAGATGGATAAAATCATGCTAAAAAGCCTCTATTGATCATATTAACTATGTATCACTCACACCGGAAAAAGAGAAGTATTGCAACATATTTTTGCATGTGAGATGTACACTTTCAAAACAGGACAGATGTACAGATGATACTCATCCTGTTCCTGTTCAGATGCTGCAATGATAAAAACCTGATGAAGCACCCATTAAGGAGCGATATCTATGACAGCTCTGTAGCGTTCTTATTTAGATATCATGCGCAAGTTCCTAAATGATCTTTAGTCAACACATCTGCTGTTTATTCTTAAGATTTAAAAAAAGAAAAGAAAAAACTTCACACCCAGTACACCTCTCACATCCGAATGAAATGTAACTGACATGAAATTAGAAGTGAGAACTTCTTTCTTTTTATCTTCTTCAGTGTCCCATCCCACAAGGCTCAGTTCAACTGTGCGGTATTTACCTTTTGGTGGTTCAGTCTTTAGTTATTTAAAGCAGAATGTAAAGTGTTATGTTAAGGCACTAACATGACACCATTATTTCATCTTACAAAGTTGTGCCAAAGCTCAGTGTTGGGCTTTAATTCAATGCTTTTGTTTAGTTAATCCTTCACCTTTATTTCTTTCTTAATAATGTTTTCTTATGTTGTTCATTTTAAATTCTTCTTTCTTGTGCTCCCTGTATGGGTCACAACAGAGGATCAGCTATCTATCCCCAGTATCCTCTTCGGTCACACCACCTCTCTACATGTCCTCCTTCACTATATTGATGAATCTTCTCTTCCTCTTTTCTTCTGCCTGGTAGCTCCATATTCAATATCCTTTGTCCTGTTTAGTCTCTCTTCACCTCCAAAACAATCTTTAAATAGCCCAGTCCTATCTACACCACAGCAGGACAGCTTGAATTCACCTCCAATGCCCCTGCCTTTCCTTCCCTTCAACCTGGTTTCCTAAACACAACAGTATAACTACTTCCATCATATCTCCATCATACCTGTTTCTTTATCAGCCATAGTCCCTACATTTAAAGCCTTCGTGCTGTCTAAGCAGCTCTAACCTGTTTATCTGTGTCAATATCTGCATCCTGTGGTGTATAACACTAGACAGGGACAACAGATTTTTAAGGTTATGTGAGCAGCAGCATTGCAGTTCAGTGTTCACTCTGTTACTTGAGTTTCTCCTGGGCAGGTTGTGTAGAGAGCTTCATCCTCCCTCTGACGTAAGGAACAGCCAATGCTGTGGGGAGTGTGTTTCTTCTGCAACAATGTTTTGGTGGGTGGTACGTGTCAAAGTAATATCCACATGAATGCAGGAGTGCGATTGTGACTACTTTGTGATTGGGTGAATGATACTTGCGTTAGTGCTTACTATTACTATTACTATTTACTTTTTTAGTGGTCTTCCACTTTTCCTCCTTTCTGCTTGCTATATGTTCAGCATCTTTTGTCCAAGATATCCACTACAGAAGGACGAGAACGATATCAGAAGGACACCTCAGTCCTTCTGATGTACTTACTTGTAATCCTACCCCTCGTGGTACTGTTGTTGTCATTGTCTATGGAGGTTGGAGTATTGGTACCAGTAGGGGGCGGTACGTACCAATCGAAAGGCACTTCCGGAAACAAAGAACGAGCTAATGTCCAATCAGAAGACTTTTCACTTTCAAACGATGGTTCCTTCTCCCAGTTACCGAAAACCACAACAAAACGGATTGTAGCGCTCGGTCCAGGCGTTTACAGGACTCTCTTTTACAGCTAGTAGATTTTTGTCAGCCCCATCTGCCTGCTGCAGACAGCTGTTTCATGGGAACCCAGGAGGGAGAGAGAGGTAAGGCAGAAGACCCTCCAACTCCGAGGAAAGCTAATGACACGTAACGCTGACTTAGAGCTAACGTTAGCACACGGTTAAAGTTGCGACTCCTCACTTGTCAGTAAGCCTGGCTGATATAAGCGATTTATCCATATATTATAGAGAGAACCAGAGATGAAAACGTGGGCTCTGCTTATGTTGTTTTCTTAAAATGTTCACGTTCGTGTTAGCAAACATTAGCAGTCTTAGCTAGCTACTTTTGAGTTGTCTTAGCCGGTGAAGTTGCGTAAAAAACATAAAATATAACGAAACAGATGGCAGACAAATTTAGATAGTTTTTTGATTTCAGGACAAAACACGACTACTGATGTTATTTATTTAAAACTTAATTTGTTCCCATCAAATCAACAGTTTTAGCCGGCGGCTAGCGTAGATAGTAGGTAAAGACTACCCCCGCCCCGCTCTCAGACTTAAGTTTGCCGGGGGCGGTCGTGATTGAGGCAAACTTAAAAGGCGTTGTGATAGAAGAACCACTTAATGTCATTGAAATGAGTTATACAAAAGTTAATTAAACTCTTCATGCTCGATAACCTCGATGTATTTTTTTTAATTAAAGCGAGTTTTCCACTCGAAGTGATGACAAGGGCTCTGCTTTTGTAATTTCTTTTATACTCCATGATTACGTCAGAGAAATAAGTTCTCGAGTTGCTGTTATATGAATGAACGTGACTTCTCTTTTTTTTTGTCTACAGATTGGGTTGATGTGGCAAATGATCTTCTCAGCAAATGTCACGTAAACCTGAGGCTGAAGAAACTTACGGACTGTAATGCAGATGTTTTCATTGCCCTGTATGAGAACATCCTGGGGGAGAAAGTTCCAGGTAAGAAGAAGTTACAGATCTGGCAGATGTCCACTTTTACATTTTTTTTAAGCAAAAGTGTAAAAATCTCTCTGTTCATACCTTTGTAACTCAGTATCTTGAGATTTTGACATGTCTAATGTCTATAGATGGCGGAGCATGGGGGGCATTACTGTTGCAGGTAATCATGTAATCAAGTAAGGGGGCTACAGTCTTAAGAGAAATTCCAGTTCCAGAGTTAACAGTACTATGGCATTAATCAAATTTACAATCTTTTAAACAATACTGACATTACAATCGTTTAACAAAAGTACTCACAGTATTTGAGAAAAACCTGGATAAATAAAAATTTAAAAACAAACCAATTCAAACAAATAAAAAAACTGGACTGCACTTGCTACAGGGAGTTAACTGAACTTTCATGGAAGGACAAAAGTAAAAGACAAGATGTGCTAAAAGGGAAATGAGTGAATTATTGCAAAACATATAATCCAGAACAATAATTGTTTAACTTTCATTATATGTGGAAGCAAAAGTTGTAATTCAAATTAAAATAAAATTATTGCACAGTCCAACTATGACTTTAGTTGGGAGATTAGTTTTGTAAGATTGCTTTCTAAGACCCTGTTTTCTTTATTGTTAAGTTGAAGGGGGAAGTTCAGCATGTATGCATTAATTAATTCATTGAGCATTTGGTTAATCAGATGCTTGTTTGTTTTTTATATGTTTAGATTATATTGCAGTGCCATGTAGTCAAGAGGAAGATGTCCACAATGTCCAATGTGTGATTGATTCTCTGTCCTTGGATTACCTTCAAATCAGCCTCTCACATATTACAGGTAAGAGAAAAAAAATAATTTGTAAAAACAAGGAGTTAATAATATAGGTTTAAAATTTTGAATGTGCATGTCAGAGAAGCGCAAATATGAATCACTGTTTCACATCTGTGCAACATTAACTTAAATGAAGTTGAGATCATCATGAAAGTCATTCAATTTGTACTGCATGGCAGATGTTGCAGAAACAAGACTTTAATGAGTATGAGTTTGTTTTCAGGAGAAAATGTTGTCAGAGGGGATAAAGAGTCGGTTAAGAACCTCTTGGAAATCTTTGATGGCCTCTTGGAATATCTGAACGAGGAGATAAATGACGGGTCGCCGAACAGTGGTAGGAAAATGAAATTGTTGCTTTCCCTCATCTTTTCCTCATTTGCTTTTACTTTGAAAGGCAATTAAAACTATATGATTTCAAATGTCTATAGTGGCACAGCTTAGTGTTTCTAAAGGACTTTTGTAGTGTTTTTATACATTATAAAATGCTTTTTGTTAGGAGGCATAAAAGCTGCACTCCTGCCTCTCTTTGTTTGAGTAGAGTAGTTAAGTAGTAAAATTACAATCTGTCTTTTTTTTAGTGTTTGTCAGACATTTATAACTGTGACTCTTTGAGGTTAGCGCTTTGACATTTGGTGAGGGGGGGTTTCTGACTCTGTATGAGTTTGTTTCTCTTTAAATTTCCATGAAACATGTTGTTATCACTACTTTTGCTCTCTTTTAAATTAGTGCCTTTTCTGTTTCTACCTCTGTCATTTGCAAAATTCGTGTTTTTCAGAGGAGCAGAATGGCAGTCTCAGTGAGGATGCACACGGTGACATCAATGATCCGCCTGGATGTGATGCTACAGAGCAGAAGGAGACAAAGCTGGAGGTGGCGTCCTTGTCATCGAGTGCAGAGTAAGCACAGACATGTTTTATAGACTTTACACAAGTCTCAGTACAATGTAGAAGAATATTACTGTTTGTTTTCTTCCCATGAACCAAAACACCACTGACAGACAGGTCTGATATTGATGACTCAGACCGCCATCATTCAGCTTTAGAGCACATCCTGCTCTACACCCTGTTGACACAGCAGCCTTTTAACAGCAGTGTAAATAATAAAATGTTAATGGCTGTCATAATAGATGAAAGACATCAAAACATGTTTGAGTTTTTTATGGTGCTGCTTGGACCACTGCTTTATTAATTCTCTTCAGAACTCTTAATATTCATGTTTTTTTAAGAATAATAAGAAATGAACAAAAGTACTGATACAGCACGTGTCTGAGTCATTCTACACACCCGTTATAATTACTGGTAATCTTTTCTAAGCCTTGTATCTTAAAAATATAATTAACTGGCATTTTAATGTCTAAGTTTAATTTTTTTCTAGACTTCTTGTGCTGCAGTTGAATTTAGTAGAAATTTGTCCTTATGGGTTGCCCACTCTAATCATCTGAGAAAGAGAGATACGCACGTGCTGTGAAGATTACAGAGGTGGCTTGTTAAAGTTGAAAAACTTGTCGGTAATTAATCTGATACAGTCTGAATGCTCTCATTATTCAGGTCTGCCGTCCAGTCCAGTAAACAGTCCATCCACTCCTGGAATGGTGAGGAGGTGGGGTCAGCCAGCGAGCTCATCGGGCTGGGCGTGTCTGCGCGCACATTCATAGATAAAAAAGAAGGTAAGGCTTGCTTTGCCTCAATGACAGTGATTGTTTTGGGGATAATACTTTATTTCTTTGTACATATAACAAAAAATTATAATTTTCCACAGTTTCTTCAAAAAATTTTGTGTTTTATATTTTGGAAATGTATAAGAAGACATAGACAGTTTGATGCTTTATTAAAAGTCCAGGTGAGCTACCTTTTAATCCAAGGACTGGCTGTCCCTCCCCCAACCTCAGATGCAGCAACCACCTCTGGTCCTGTGGACAATGATGAAGCTCCACAGACTGAACCAATATACTCAGCCATTGCACTGCAGCCACCAAACCAGTCCAACACTCCCCACACTCCCATTGTAGGCCCTCACTTACCCGATCAACTCCCCACAGCTGCTGGTGTCAAAGAACAGCACACAGAGGAGGAAGTCAGCCTCATCACTACAGAGGTATCCTTTAAATACAGTATGATAAGGTTGAAGTGTTTTATGTGTTCTGTCTGCTGTGAACTGCAGTTTAAAACGACATGCAAAGTTTTACAACTGGTGTGTTGTGTTAATATTCTATACTTTTCCTATCATACACACACTTCCCACTTTGGTGACTCCAATTCAAATAAAGGAAGGATGAGCTTATGCTGACTTGGCTTCTCTGACAACATAAGTTACTCCAGTAATGCACTTCATTTTGACGTTCACATTTTCTGAATGTCTTCAACATTCACTTGCTGAACCTTTATATATATTTGTGTTTTGAGTATCTGTTGTCTGCAAGCAGAACTTGGTTATAAGATAATATCTGCTAAAAGATTAGCATTTTTCCAGCATGTTTCAAGTCGGTTTACATCTGTTCATCACTTAATGAGGAAGTCTCTGGAATCAGGAAGTGCCATGTTTACACTGTTGTGATCTGTAAAACTATCTATGCTAACAGGTCTGACGTGAGTCTGACCTTCTACAGCACAAAGTACACAGAAACAAGCACCAAGTTAATTTTCCCTTATCTTTCTTCTGAGTAGTTTTTTTGTACTTTGATTATCAGCCCTTATATTAGATTCTAAAAAGCCTTCTTAGGTTTCTGATTATTTTGTAGAGTTGAGTTTTGAGTGCTGCAGATTATGTTTAGTGCTAAATCTAAGTCTTTGTAATGAATGTGAATGACTTCTGCTCAGTTTTGCCTAAAACTCTTTATGCTTTCTCCTTATTTTTTCACTCCTCTTTTCACAGACTTCAAAACTAGTGGCTGAAACTAATGGACTACAGTCTCCTACCCACTGCCAGTCCCCTGGTGAGTCAAAGCACACCACAGTCGATAAGGACACAATTTCAAGTGAATTGTGATGAAAGTGATGAAAACATGATTGGAGATTAAGTGAAGCATCACATAGTTTTGTTTAATTTTCAGCTGTAAGTGAGAAATCTTCAACCAGCCAGCAGAGAGTTGAGACAGAAGTGGAGGGAGAGACACTGGAGGTGAGAGTGCAAGCAGTAAGACTTCACTTGTACCAATTTTACAGTTTTAATATACCATCTAATGGTAAATTGTAAACTTGTGTGCTAGATGTGGTGGTTAATTAGCATGTACAGTAATACTCAGATACACAGTTTAAGTCAAATTGACGCTTTTCTTCTTTCTATTCTTAGCCGACTAACGGAGGTCCCAGGAGGGTTTTATTCCGAACACAACCAGATGTGCTTTTCCTCACCCTGCAAGATGGGACGACACCTGCCACCCCTTCTCCACCAGACACTGAAGAGGAAGATGAGGAGAATTTGAGTTGCACACGAAGATTAAAGGACAGAAGGATACACTGTAGAGAAAGAACTGCTCTCAAGGAAGACTTTGTAACTCACCCTGAGAGGTAAACCGAATAGAAGAAAGCTATGGGGAAAAAACAGAATCTATCACAGATTCAGATTGTTATGTGGAGGCAGTGTGGTGAATGTTATGCTTTTGATTTCCTAACTATCTTCTTTATGCTATATATTATTGCCCTGGCCAAGCAGTAGCAGGACAGCACAAGAGGATTTTGAAGAGCCTCTGTCTTATAATCGAAAAAGGAACAAGCAGGCAGAACAAGAGTTGCATGAGATATCTGAAAACCTCTCCCATCGACTAGAAGAACTCGATCAGGTATGTTTGCATTTAGTTGACTGAAGTGATCAGCGAGTTCACAACTCAGTTGTGTCACTGTTCTCGAGTGAGTACTGGTTACGATATTTTAAGTCTTGTGTAATTAATGTAGATGCTTAAACGAGTTCTGGGGGAAACTGGAGAGTCCACCGAGGTCAGAGAGGAGGACAAGCAGTCGCACCACAGCGACAGCATCATGGAGCGTCGCAGGACTTCAAGACAGGACACAGGTGTGCACACATTTTTGAGCACAAACTTTGTTGTTGTTCTTTTCAATTTTGACAGTAAATTACTAACAAATGCCACAACTTTTATTATTAACTTTTACCACATCACATTGCCTGGTTGGTGAAAAAAGGATTTCCAGTTGATTTTAAAAATCTTGTTGTAGGTCTTTATATTGTTCTTAGAAAATACTATCTTAACTAGGGATGGGTACCGGTGTCCGGTGCCATGATGGCACCGGTTCTGACATAAACGGTAGTAACCAGACCGAAAAGCAGCGCACATTTCGGTGCTTTATTTCGGTGCTTTTTTTTCCTGAGCTGTGATACACTTTTAGCCAATCGTTTTACGTTTCCGAGGATAGTAGGCGGGGCCAGGTACGTACATTCTGTTAGCGCAGAGCTACAGATTAAAAATGTCCAAGGCGAAGCGGTTAAAAGTCTGGCTGTACTTCACAGCAAAATATGCAAACTCAGCAGCAACAAGTGCTTTAAGCTGATACTGTGATACTGTCAAAGGAGGTAACACCTCAAATCTCATGAAACACCTGGCGATGCATAGCGTTTTTTTAAAAGCCGAGAAATGCGCCGTATTTGATGGCAGCAGCAGCCGTTCTACTCTGCGTGAGTAGCTTAATGTTGTTCTTGTGTGATTTACGTTGAGTAGGCTAACGACGTTATTACATTAATGCATGTAAGGTGAACTAGCAAACACTGTCGTAGTTACATGCGGCTGTCTTCTTGTTTGATGGCAGATACTCTCTTCACCCTGGCCAAAAAGGCTAAAATGACCAAAGAAGAAGTGGAAAACAGTTAAACATGAGAGGTTTAGGACAAAGTTTGTGTTTTTTCCATTGTTTAAGCACTGCTTCCAGCCAAGAGTGATGCCATATATGCCCCATAGCTGCAGAAAAGGCTAACATTGTTATATTTTTACAAAAAAAAACAGCTGAACATGAGAGGTTTTTGGACAAATTTTGTGTTCTCCATTCTTTAAGCACCGGTTTGAGCACCGTTTAAGCACCGGCACCGTTTCAAAAGTACCGATTTGGCACCGGTATCGGATAAAACCTAAACGATACCCATCCCTAATCTTAACCATTCTGGATCTCATGCAAATTAATGAAATTGGTGAAATACACATTTAACTGTTTCAGGAGCACCTGATTTTGAGTCTACCCACCGAGCACGCTCCTTATCCCCTTCCCCTCCACGAGTCCGTCGTTCCCTGCAGGGACAGCTGGAGGATGTGATGGCAGAGGCTCTTAGCTTGGATGATGGGAGACAGTCCAAACTCACAGCGTCTGATCGATCAAGGCGAGGAGAGCTACACCACAGACCATCTCACAGAAAACATGACAAGGTACAGTACTAGTGTACTAAATATTACAAGATAATCAATTAGATACTAAACTGACTTTTAAGAGTAGTTAAAGGACAATAATGATCAAATTTAGTCATGAACGTTTTTGCAACTGAAAAAAAATGTCATATTTGGCAAATATACTGTGCAAATTTAAAGATGCCATACGCAAATGTGAGCAATATGGTGAAGTTGCTTGATTACTTTCATATGCTTTGAAAATAAAATGATTATTTCTCTTTTTCAGTATCTGGAGAACGACGCGTACGAGGAAGAGCTAAAAAGATATGAAGAAAAAGAACGTAAAGAGTTAGATAAGGCTCGCATCAAAGCTCAGGAAGCTGTAAGTTATAAATCTACGGTTTTCTGTTAAAGATTATTTAATTATTAAAAAAGTAAAACCTACCCTGGGTCCAAAAAAAAAAGAAGAAAAAAAAGATGGTATATTCTAAAAAATAGGTAGACCTTTGAGATAACATAAGTAGAAAAAAAAATCTCTAATGTCTGCGGAGGGAAAGCATATTGGTTCACAGAGAATACAAAGTTGAATCTATTTAAACAAAAATCAGTGAACTATGGTACAGTAAATGTTTTGGGATGCATTCAAAGAAAATTTCCAAATAAGTAAATGAAAAAAAATTACTAGAAAAATAAAAACTACCCTTAATTTTAGGCGTATTTTACTTAAGACTTTTATAAACATAAACAACAAGATTTCCCTTTTAAAGCAGCGGTCCCCAACCCCCGGGCCTTGGACTGGTACCGGTCCGTGAGTCGTTTGGTACCGGGCCGCGAGAGTTGAGGCTCGTGTGTGAAATGTATGGTTTTCAGGGTTTTTATCGGTTTTCAGCGTTATTTTGTTATCGTTTTTATCGTTAACTCGGTTTTCCTGGGTCTTTTCACGTGTGTTATGAATAAATCTTCTTTTTTTTCGGTACCGGTACTAGTTTTATTTTGTTGTATTTATCCGCGACACCTTAAAGGCCGGTCCGTGAAAATATTGTCGGGCATAAACCGGTCCATGGCGCAAAAAAGGTTGGAGACCACTCTTTTAAAGCAATATGTCAAAATGTTAAAGAAGCAGTTATATTAATCTCTGTGAATCCTTCTGTTTAGTTGTGAGCGTAGAGTCGTTTGTTCTAGTTTACTAAACTAGGACTGTGTGTGTGCAGGAGCGAGAATACAGAGAGGCCATACTAAAGGATGTTTCGCCAGACCCCAGACCCTCACCAGCTAAAGTGAAAGCTCAGCATAAATCACAGCGTACTGCACAAACCACTCCAGGGCAGAGACGACTGGAGGCTCCCAGGAAAGCTCCATCAAGTAAGTTGTGGGTGAGGCTGAGGGTTTGGAAACTGTTCTGTTTGGCTGTGATCACTCAGCTTTAGCATTAACCAGTGTTTGGGTTTTATGAATGTTTGTATTTCGGGCTGGCTGGCCCTCTGATAATCACAGAAATAGCACTTCTGGTAGATTCAGAGGTAAGGACACCAAGTGAGTTTGCTGCTGCAGCACTTTCTGTTGGACATTAGGCAAGTCTTCATCAGCTGAATGGACTCCTCATCTACTGTGTAATGTGGAGCTTTTCTGAAATGCATCAGAAAAAAGAGCTGAGAAACAAAAGGACTGATCATCTACAGATGGTGAAATACAGGAGACGGTGGAGTGGAGGATGGAGTTCAGAGTACTTGAGTGTAGTTGAATGATGTAAAGCAAAGCTTAGAAAGAGTTGCTGAATGTGATCACTGCTTACTTAATTCTCTGGCAGATTTACTTGAAGGTCTTTAAACTAATGTCAGGATGCTAATGTCTTTATAATGTCTTTATAACTTCATAGCCTTTAAATGGTTGAAGATATGGAACGTTTGGCAAATTGATTTTAGATTGAGAAGAAACAGATATTTTTTAAAAATGGCGAAGGAAAAAGTGTTTTGGTGATGGGTCTAAATTCAGAAGATTTGGGCATGCTGAAGCAATGATTCTCTTTTGGTGAGTGTTCTCGTTTGTGTGTTTGTTGTTTCCGTTTGTCAGTGGGTTGCTTCTTGATGCTAAGAATGAAGATGAAGAGACTAGCCTGAAACATTTGTGGACATTTACCAATAAATTGACACAGATATTACAACGCCTCTGTATCTTCCACACTGCAAATATCACATGTTATGCATGACTATTACACAGGTTTGGCTGTGTAAATCATTCATAGTGATGCACAGAGAATCCAAATTAGATGGAAGTAGATTATTCACCAACGCCCGTGTGCATCTGAACTGACCTGACGGTTGGTCCCTTACTTCCTTGTCGCCATGGCAACAGTACCAACCAAAAACACATACTTTAAGACAGACCGGGTCATAATGTATTATTGTTACACTCAAACATTGCAACTATTCTTTCTGTATTTGCTTTTGTTGTGTGGAAGTGAACCTCTGTTATTGTCTGTCTTTCTTTAACACTCCCCCCGACTTTGCTAGAAAAAGTAATGAGGTCAAGGAAAACAATGCTTTAGGAAATATCCTATATCCTGTGATCCTCGGATAATGAGTGCACACTCATACCAGATTTCAATTCGCTGATAAATAACATTTACATAACTTGCACCACTTCTAAACAGAGAGTTAGTTTAATTTTGTGTGAGAGTTGTTCTGCAGTCTTGTATTCTTAGTTTAACCTTTAAAACTGTGGTTTTGAGTTTTTGTTTAATCTAGTTTCCTTACTGGGTTCCTTGGGGATGGTTCAACTAGTATCTCTTTTTGAGCCACAGGTTTCTATCTGAGATTCAAAAAGAGAGAATCATCAGCTGCATTTCCTGTAATTTGTGGTAGTTTTTCCAGACATAAATGTTGAGTATCTTGTGACTTTGTGATGGCTGAAGTTTCCACCCCTTGGGCGTGTAGGCACATAATGTTGACATGTAAACCTGATGATGTCCCTCTGAAGAGCTACTCACTGTGTCTAACTTTAGAATCTGAAGAAAAGATGAAAAGTGTCTGGATATAGGACAAGTAATGACATTCTTGTAAAGCCCCACATAAAAAGGCACACACACCAGGTTTGATGTTGGCTTCCCTGTTGAGCTGATGTTTGAGTTGTAAACAGAAAAAGACTTAATCCAATTAGACACGTTTCTGGTTAATCTGCTTTGGAATGGGTATAACTTTAATTCTTATTGTAGTAAATGCCATCCGTGGAGTCTAATAAAAGAGACTGATATGTTGAATGGAGGATTGCACTGAAGTACGTTAGTTGTTAGTTTGTCACAAACAATAAATAAATGTTCTTCTCTGTGCTTCATGTGTCTCTACAGTGAGAATAATGGAGAATGAGCTTCTCCCGGTGCTCCGGAATGAGTTGCCTCACCTTCACATCTCACCTCACGCCCTGGGTCGAATGTGGGAGCAGCAAATGCAGCAGGTGGACAGACTCCACGTAATGTCGTCCAATCACAGTCAGCATCGCAGCAAACTCTCCAGAGAGGTAGGACAGTGGTCATTACATGTCTGGTGCATTTTTGACCTGTACTAGATCATCTGATGAATGGCCTCATTAATAAATATGTAATTAAACTTCCAGTTGGAGGAAGCTCAGAGGAAACACGATCTGCTGGCTGAGCTCGTTCATAAAGGACAGGACCACAGCAGGCGCCTGGTGAGCTTTAACATATCAGACAGTTACACTGCAGTCCACTGCTGTCCCCTTTTCAAAACTAAACCTGATCCTACACATTTCGACCAAACATCGTCTGGTGCAGGTGCCAAAAACCTGGCAACACTGAGTAAAAATCATTTCTCAAACCTTTCAACATAAAAGACACCAAAGTCAAGCTGGCTCTGCAATGGCGTCCTGTTGCTGTGCAAAAAAAAAAGTGCAGGACACATGCTCTACCTGCCTGTGCTGGACAGCATTTCTCTAACTGACCTTTCGATCATTTAGAGAGACTTCAAAGAGCGAATCCAGCAGCAGAAGTCGACGCAGAACAGGCTGAGGGACCAGAGACAGCAGATAGCTCGAGCCAAGAAGTACCACAACGACTATCATGTTCAGCACCGAGCCCGCCTCATGAGGGCTCGCACCAAGGAGGAGAGGGTGGGTACTGAAGGGACAGTTTAGGACTAAAGACAAGTAATTATTTACTCATAATCATGATGTTCCTCTTTGTTTTAAAAATGTGCATGCTGGTGCCTGATGTGATATTAACAAACTCACCATGTGACAGCATAAAGACATTTTATTGCTGTAAAGGTAGAAATGTATCCACTGATCTCAGTTAACAAGCTGAAACAGTAAATGCTGGATTTATTTGACGGCTTCTACTTTCTACAGTGGACTTAATATCGTACCTACCATTGTACCCTCATCCATGTCCCCTGAGTCCAGACTGTTTCTGACTCTAAGCAATAAAGTTTGAAACGTGCCCTGAAAAATTCTTAACATCAAATACTGGTGTGGGTGTTTGAAAGGAGCAGTACAGGAAATTTGAGCCACCAGCTTATTTTCCCATTTTCAGCAGCTCCCTGTAAATAGATAAATATGAAAATGAAAAAAGGTTTACAACAGATATTTATAGTTACTGGACTGCTGTAGATTATTTATTATTTATCAAGTAGACTTCAGTAAAGTTTGGGCTAATTTGAGTGATGACTAAAGTGTGTCTGTGTGTGTTTGCAGATGTTTCGGCAGCTATTCGACGAGGGTTTGGAGATACAGAAGAATCGGTTGAGAGAGCAGAGAGCTTATGCCAGAGAGCAGCGACTGGAACAGCAGAGACGACACGAGGATCAGATCAAGTCCATGGAGAACTATTATAAAGATCAGGTAAGATGCAGCTTTCTGCCATTTCAAAATAAAGGCGACGACACACCCGTTCCAGGTGAAGTCGGTGACGTGCTGTCTCTCTTTCAGTTTTCACTGCTAGCTGAAAAACTTGCACAAGAGCGGCAGGACATCCAGGTTCGGAAAAAAGCTCAAGAAAAGGTAATTTATATACTTGTTACTGCTGCTTATTGTTAATTTAAATATTTGTTAGAAAGTAGGAAAATTAAATGTTCAAATTGCACCTGATCCCGTCAAAACGCATTAAAGAAATCAATGTAATTTGCTATACGGTCCAGCAGAGGGCACCCTTTAAACTCACCTGCATGCTCTGCAGGTAGAGAATGCAGTACCGCAGCAATTGTCCAGAAATCCAAACAAATAGTTGTCAAAACCAGGCAGCAGCATCAACTGTACATTTTTTTTTTTTTTTGCACACCCAGTTTCTCACAACCATAAAAAGCATTTGTATAAAAGGAAATGCAGCGATTTGAAATTATTTTTAGTAGAAGTTTTTCAGGATGAAGACAGAACTGGGTCCCAGCTGTAGGACATCCAAGAGGGAATTGTATAAACTGTGTAGAGTTTTTATGTGATTTCATGTGAATCCACAGATTTTCCTGTGCATGGTATGCAGCATATCAAAACTAAATATATTACACTGAATTTTCTCAGTCCACTCTTAGAGATCCTCATAAACCACAGTTCTTTGCTGTTGCACTGTAGTCATGGAAACCGCAGGACAAACAACATACACAGTTTATATGCCAGAAAACACAAATGATCAATCATTTAAATAATTTAAAGATTTACAGTTTATTTTCTTTCTTTTTTTCCCCGCAGGCACTGCTGAAGATGAAGCGAGAGCTGCGTTCCAGGATGGAGCGTGAAATCGGCGAATTGCAAAGAATCATAATCCAGAACAACGAGGACGACTACTTCCAGGAGCTGGAGATCCAGAGGCTGCGTAATCGGGTTCGGATGGCCTCCTTCCAGTACAACACTAGCTATCTGCACTGACCAAGGAAGACTCTGGTCTGACTGGTTTGAATCAAAGGACTTTCTGCCATTCACAGCCAACAGTACGAGAACTCGATGAACAGTACGATCTACTAAGGCGTCCTCCTTCAGAGCTTTGCACAGGAAAAGGATTTTCTCTTTGTAAGAACTTGTTCATGTGCTGATTATTGATTACTGATGAACTAAACACACTCTGACTAAATGTAGCTATTGGCTAGTTTGGCTAGCTCTTCCGCTCTCACCTCAGCTGCTGATCTTAAAAAGACACCTTGGACTCTTTCTGGGTGGGTTTTTGGTACTTGATAACTAAGAATGTTTTAACTCCTTCACTGTGCAGTCTTTGTGTTGTTAATGTAGCAAAAAACCTAGCAATGTTCTTCCTCTTGCCAAATAAGGACCACAGATGCAAAGTTAAGTATGAACGTCACAGACTGACGACTCTTAACATTTTTCCTTTTATGTGCAACATCTTCCTTAATATTTTAACCATGCCAGTGGATTATTTATTTTTTAACTTTAATGTTTGGATTTTAATTAACCTGGTTTGCTTTCTCATCACCGGGGGTAGCGATAATCAGTCTTTAATGATCCTTTAATTTCCTCAGCTCAATTGTGATTGTTTTTTTTTTTTGTTTTTAACCTCAGCTGAACTTGAAAGCTTTGGACTGATGCACAAAGGTTTCCTCCATTAAAAACACCGTCTACTGACACTGTATCGTTTCTATGAGCACACACACAACGACTGTCAGCACCTATTAAATGTGTGAGTGTGACTTGAATGATACATAGATGCCTAATACAGTCAACTGAATGATCATAAACATACTGTGAAGGATGAAAGTTGCTGTTTTAAACCTGAGGTAAGATTTATTTATTTATTTTTTTGGTTAAAGTGAAGAGGAGACTGGCTCAGGACGTAGACTAGGTCATATATTAATTTGAAAGTCAGCAGTTCAAGTCATCCAGGGGCAACCTCTAGACTTCAATCCCCATGTTAAGATGGACGGCATTAGAGCATTAACCTCTTGAAAGCCTACCAGGAGTAACCCTTGATGATCTTTTCTAAAATGAATGGTTTGTCGTGTTTCAGGCCTGTTACATGACTGGATGTGCAACAGAAGTTAGTGGAGGTGGTCTCTGCCTATGTAGCTATTCTTGGAAAACTACGACCACGAAAATAGTTTCCAAACTCTGACTTTATTGATACGTGCTGAGGTTAATTGTTTGATCTCTGGGTAGTTTCCCCCTTCATAACAACTCTGAGTGAGGTGGTGTGTTTTTAAATAACTCATCCACCCGTGTAATTCGGTTAGGGGTGTTGGCACATTAACTGTCAGGTGTACTAGGCTCCATCAACGTTTGTGAGATTGATCAGCAAAAGCATTTAAAATCTCTGAGTGCTCTGTGGGAGTGGGCAAGTGCCATTAAACTACCAGTCCATTTACCATGGCATGCAGAGGAAAACTGGGAAATCTAGAGGCCTTTGGATATATTATCTCCTTCCTGTCTGCCCTTAGTTTGCATAATGATTTCCAGTCATTATGCAAACTAGTCTGGGTTAACTTGAAAAGGTTTTTTTTTTTTTTAAAGGCATTGCCACTGATGGGTAACCAGGCAGCAGTCAAACTAAAATCATCACCTTTGACAGGGAAACTTGCTACTAATGCACACTGCTTGTAGCCATTGCCAGATTTTGGATTTGTGGATACTTATAAAGCAGTGGGGTACACGCCCCCCCCCCCCCCCATTAAATTCACAGTTAATCGTACATCTTTAATAGCTATAAACAGACATAGAACTTCTCATTTTGATAACACCTTCCATACAAGGTAATAATCTTAAGCCCTCAGAGTATCTGAGGGCTGGTTATCGCCTCCAGTCATCTGTTGCCAAGTAGAATAAAATGCAACAAGAAGCTGGAAACATTTGGGCCTCTGCTCAGGCCTATTCCTAGATTATATGTATTATATGTACTGTAAGCATGCATTGCAGTTATCCTTCTATGTTCTAGTTTCCCTCAGCATGTATCACCTGGACAGTCACACCAGTGAAGCTTAAAACCCTTAATGAACCGAACATCAACTCAAAATGAGCACAGATATGCAATGTGTATAAAATACTTCCAACCGTACTTGTAATAAAAGTTAACATAATGGAAGGATCCTCAAATGGACATCTTCAATAAACAACTGTAATGCAGTATCAATACTGTGAGAAATATTATTAGATGAAATAATGCTGTAAAGCATAGGTGTCAAACTTTCGCCCGCGAAGCCATACCAAATTATTATTAGAGCTGGCCTACTGGTATCATACAGCTAATATATCTATTTTTTAGTATTAAGCTTTGCTTGTTCCATATTCAGTTTTTCAGCAAAACTTGTTTGAGTCCATAAGAAGCGATTCATTCTTAAATCTGGAGGAAGATTTTTTTTTTACAATAAATATTGATGTTAGCCCGCGACTTTGTTCCAGTTTTGAATTTTGACCCACTGTGTATTTGAGTTTGACACCCCTGCTGTAAAGAATGTTATTAATGCAATTATAATGATGCAGATTATATGGCAGCAATAAAAGAATTTCTGTATCTCCACACAGTCCACTCTCCCTGCAGCACGGACTACACTGCCTATGATGCTACATTCTTTAGAGCTATACCTGTAGCATTCTGCCTATTAGCTAACGACGACAACGACAACAACAACTCCTCACCGAGGAAACACGCAGAGACAGAGCGTCACCCTGTAACCATGGCAACCGTAACGCTGCCGCCTGGAACAGAACGTAGTCGTCAAAAAACCCAAACAGGCCTGGCCCGCCACAATATGAAACAGGGAAGTACCGCCGTGTAATCCATTTATTTCCATCTGCGTCTGCTGAACAGCCAACAGGAAATCAGTCCCTCTGAAATAGGCACCTGATTGGCTAAAACCTTTCCTAGCCCAGTATGCGGAAATGTTCGGTAGTGTTTATGTTTTTTGGTTCAAGGTACCCGAATCCAAACGGTTAATGCCAGCTGACGGTAACTACTAACTAAAAGCCTACCCCACCTCTAGAGCATTGATCGGATCAGTGGTTAACTGTGCAACCCCTCATTTCTTTTATTTACGTAATTTCCTCAGGGATAAAGAAAGTATTCCGATTCTGCTTTTTTTTTTTTTTTTTTTTTTTGAAAGCAGAAAATATTTGCAGCAAAAATAGTTTGTGCTATTCTAATGAGCTCGAAAGTCAATATTTGGTACGATCACCTTTATTCTTCAACACAGCCTTCAGGATAATCAGTAATAATTCTCCGGGATTCTTAAAGTACATTCAAAATTCTTATTTGTTTTTGCCTTTTGTTCCACTCTTTGTGAGACAACCCCGCTCTGCTCTGATGAGGCTTTAGTGAACTGAAGGGTCAGACGCATCTCTGAGATCCTGCTTCAGATATTTGTGTGTTAAATGAATTTAGAATACTGTTCATCTGGTGTAGGTAACTTTTAGGCCCAGCACTTCTTTTGTCCTCCATTTGTCAAATTTATTTTAAAAAATTAATAAATAATAATAAAATTAACTCTTTGGGAATCGTATTTAATGCCTGTCAGATTGTGCACTTTGCCTTTTTGTTGCTTTGTTTAAAATTTGAAAGACTATATGAAAAAACGACAGACCAATGTTCTCTAAGATAATTTTCAACACAGCATCAAATATGTAGATTTTCTGAAGGCCCTACCTGTGTCACCCCCCTGTGAAACTCACCCTGTACGTATTCACTTAAGTCCTACTTAATAAGCAGATTATTACATGACCAGAAAAACCATCACTCAAAAAAAAAAAAAAAAAAAAAAAAAAAGCTACAACAATAGATAAAAACCACAGTAACAGCCATAATTCTATAAAACATAATGCTGTTAGGTCCAAACAGCACAGTTTTATTGCTCAGCTTTCTGCAAGGGTACAAGAAGTTTATAACTTTGCTTCTTTATTGTCTTTATGTACAGGTGTCAGTTACAAACTCACAGAGCAGCTGATGTTAAAAACTATGCAAACATATACTGTAATAATAAATACAAAAACAGGATTCAAAAGGAAACATGGTGCATTAAAAAAAAAAAGTTCTTTTTTGTACTGAATTCCACCAAAAATCATTAACTCGCTCACACACACAGGAATTAAAGGGGAGAGGAGTCTGCCGAACACTAACTTGTTGTGGTTTTTAAACCAGCTGATTTTTAAGTGCACAATATCAACCAGAATCAGATTTAAGTTTGCACTTTTATAAATCGCAGATGTTTCTTCAGAAGGTTAACAATCATCTGTAAAACTGTTCAGACTGTCTGATTAATTTGGCTGCTTAACAGGAGGGAGAGAGCATTTTCACCTCGTCTGGAAGCACTCAGCCCCAACAGCTTTTGTACGGAAGACCAAACCGTCCGGAAAAAGCAAAGGCGGCAACAAAGACCAGATGCGGACTTTGTGCACTGAACAAACATACTTGTGAGTCTATATATGCCATCTACATAAAAAAAAATATTTAGTCCAATAACTATTTGGTAAATAGAAGGAAGTGTTGGATTATAACTTGGAGTCCAAGTATGCATAATGTGTGCAAAAAACAAAAAAACCCATAAACTTGTAATGCATTTTCCAGTAAAATTATCAAAGATAAAAATCAATGAATATATCTGTAACTAGACAAAGACCACAATTTCAATGTACTCACTTTTATTTGTTTTGTCTCGTGATGAACAAAAATAGAATTATTAAAAAAAAAAAAAAAGGTTTACGATGCGAGGGGTGTCTGCTAATAAACCACCGATGGCTGCAAGTAAATGCAGATTACATATAACGACAACAATAAAATTAAAAAAAAGTAAAGAACATTTATTAGATTCTTTCCAAGTCAAAAAGTTTGCTAATAGGAAAATTTATGCAAATAAATATCCTTTAATCTCAAGCATCCATTCATGCAGTGTGTGGTTTTTGTTTGCCTGTTTTCTTTTTGGATGGATGGAGGCTTTGCTGATGGAGATGCTTCTCGCTGTCGCCTCTCTAGTATTTCAGTGACTTTTCATTTTGGTTAAACATTTTCACCATGTAGCACCCAGGAGCTCAGCAGCAGTCAAACTCCAGCATTTGCAGCTCTTAAGATCTCAGGACACCCAACAGCACAGAAACAAAAAACAGAAAAACAATGAATGTCGCCGAACAGATCGCTCCTGCACGTGTGAAATCACACCGCTGTCTGTGCTACCAGACCTCCAGAGCAGCAACTGTGGTCTCCTGTGACAACGTATGTTTGTTAAGAAGTGACGGTGAAAGACCACAAGAAAACGTCACTTTAAACTGCTAGGTTTACACTAATAAAGGTTTAAAGAAAGGGCCCCCATATACAGTTGTATCCCCTCCTCACATACTAGCCTAATGTAAAATTTAAAAAAAAATAATTAAAAAATAAAGGACAACTTCACCTGAGAATGCAAAGAGGTCTGTGACAGACATCAACATGCTTGCATTTAAACTGAACAGAAAGAACAAGCAACAATATACAAAATAGCTATGTATTTGTACATATATACTTAAAAATTACAGGTGTATAAGATATTTTTTACTCTATTTCAAATGTAGTTGTATAGCAAATGAAACGTGATATATTTCAATCTAATGTGAAGAAAGCACTCCTGCCATTACCGCTCAGTTTGTAAAGTGCTCTAAAGTGACACGAGAACGAGAGAACGAGAGAACGAGAGAGAGGAATACTTCTGCCTGTTTAAACTGATGATGTGACCGTTAACGAGCAACTGCCCTCAACAGCTTTTCGCCGAGCCTCATCCCGTGGACAGATGTGCTCTTTTCACATATGCTTTGACATTAAGTGGGCTGAGGCAAGCTTGTCCGGACAGAAAAAAACAGAAGAAAGAAATAGGCATGCTGCTGGAGACAAACGTGTGAACGAGAGCAGGGAGAAAAAGGAAAGGTGAACCGGAGATGAAGGGCGACTGCGACATGGCTACTTTTCCTTGTACACATGCAGAAACACACACACAAGCATCATTACACGACTGCAGCGATTTACGGAGAAAACATGATTGAGAATCCTTCACCGCCAGAGTTCGACCCTCGAAAACGCCACGAAACACGAGGACCTACGCCCGAATCATCTGTGACAAGTTCCACTTCAAAACGCCACGAAACACGAGGACCTACGCCCGAATCATCTGTGACAAGTTCCACTTCAAAATGACACGAAATGACCTAACAGGTACAAAAGTACTGCTGGTGCGAAAAATCAAACTAATTATGGCCCACAGATGATCTTTTCTGACTCTTAACTGCCTAAATTATGACCTTTAGCATTTTGAAATGAAACCCTATCGATATCGAAGCAGGACATCGAGGTAGGATGAAGTCGTGACACTCCTACGAGATCAGGAGCAACAGCTCCACGAGGATCGGAAGGTGTTATATATGCTGAGGTTAAGATGGCTACTATGGTTTAAAAAAAAAAAAAAATGTATATGGCTACCTGCAGTATTAAAGATTCAGTAGCATGACATGCATCAGTCAGTAAAAACGGCAAAATAAAGAAACAAAGACTAATGGTTGCTAAATGTCTGGGGGGAATTTTCTAAGATGCTGACGATGACAGAGGGAGGACTCTATAGCAGCTGTTCAAACGCATCGATAAGGGAAGAGTGTGGACCGTGGTGGTGAGAGAAGAGGAAGACTGTAGGCTGGACACGCGCATCAGGCTCCGAGCGAACCTGTTGGCGCGTCACAGTGTCAGAAATAGTCACTATAGTCCTGCACAGTTACACTCGTTCATACACAAAAACACTCTACAAGATGGCTCTCATTCCACTGCGAAGCCACACGTCTCCTCGATTGCCGTCAGTAGCTTGTCGTACAGTTTATCATAGCTCTCGTAGGGCGGAATGTCGATCCGGTTAAAGCTGGAGAAAGAGGAAAACAAAAGAGGATCATTTTCTACTCCAAAAATATTTAAGTTTTTGTTCCTGTTAAATGTGTAACACATGGATCAGTCCTGGAGATACACGTCACACATACCAGGTATGGGCTTTGGGCAAGTTATTGGTGTTGGCATCAATCTGATGAATGGTGAAGAGTCTGGGCCCTGCAGCGCCTGCAATCAGAGCACGAACAGGATCCATCACCAACATAAAAGTGAACTTGTTATGCTGGTGAAGGTACAAATACTGCAATGTATGTAAAAGTAATGCCTGTGAGCAAAAGCTCTGGATTTAGACCGTTGCAAAGACCTAATTTCATAATTTTCCCCACAACTCTTAGATTTAAAAAAACAAAACAAAAAAAACAAAAAAAAAAAACTGATAACCTGATAATGGCCATGGCAGGCACAACGATTTGACAGCGAACATAGTCGCTACTCCCACCTGCTGTGCAAACCTTCTGTTTGTGAGAGTCAGCCAATCAGAAGAAAGTTGGCTTAAATTAAGAGGTTTGTTTTAGACAGCAGATGAAGACAAATAATGATCCCAGAGTACAAGAAAATGTAAATATATGAAGTTGCACATGAACATGAAGTCCTACTCACTTTTTAATTTCAAAGAAAACTGAAGGAATTGCCCATTTGTTATATGGAGGGAAAGCAGAACCAATATTTAAAAGTGGGGTTCTACCTTTTTGTGGGTTCACAAAATAATTTAGAGCTGCAGGCAGAGGCCTGCTGGGAACACACACACAGACACACACACACAGTCAGGTTAAGTACCCTGTAAAGCCTTGAAGCCTTGCAGTGGGACTCTAGATGAGCCAGTAACAAACTGCAGTAATCGGGCCCTCCTCTCCTCGTCAAATGACTCCACGGCTTTCCAAAACCACTTGACGATGTTGGTATCAGGGGTGCAATGCTTCAGGCGGGTGTTTGACTTCCAGTCGGCGATGTCTATCTTTCCCAGGCCGCACACAATCAGCTGAAAGAAGAGACACTTTTACATCATCCTGGAATTTGTTACAATACCTGAGTGGGCATAGAACCCATCAATATAAATGAAACATGACGATCTTTATGTTTTACAAGAGGTGCTGCTGTCATCTAATGTACCTCTAGTTCCTTCTCGTCAAAGGATTTGAGCAGATGTTGTGGGATAACCTCATTGAAGCCTTTCTGCAGGGCCAGAAACTGAGCCTCAATGCCATGAAGGAAACGCCAGTTCACATACAACCTGCATAGAGCATGAGAGAGCAGAGGAAACAGAGGGTTATCATCAGACAATGATGCAGAGAAGTGTAAAAGAGGAGAGCTTGCATGGGCTCAAATTAAACTCGGCTACATGCTGCACATTGTTGTCTTTGGGTTTCTTTTAGTCCATACCTCACATATTCTTTCTTGGTGTCTTCTGTCACAGAGATACTCTTCCCGTTGGGTTTGAGTTCATGTGGGATGATTTCTCCGTAAGCATTGTGCTCCACACAGAAAGTGTGGTCCAGGACACCAGTGATGTCATTGTCCCTGAGCAGACAGGGAGACAGAAAATACAGGATGTAGAGTGATAAGTACAAGCTCATTGATTCTGATTTCTTTATCTTTCAGTATTTGTTCCACAGTCACTAAATTAAGGGAATTATACTCCCAGGGTGTTTTGTCGGGGCCATTTGTTATGTCATGTTAATGTAAAGGTTTTTGTTTTTTGTTTTGTTTTGGGGTTGTTGTTTTTTTTTTGGGGGGGGGGGGGGGGTTCTCCAGTGTTCACCTTTACATGATCAGCAATGTCTGAGTAAGAAACAGAACCAGCTGCATCACCAAAACAAAGCTGTTTACCATTAATCAGGCTAAAACAGAGGCACACAAGCCAACACAATTTTTAAAAGCTGCGGGTGAAGGAGTAAAATGGGCTGTTCGTTTTTGACGTCGGATGTTGCGCTCATGTGGCAGCAGGGGGCAGTGCAGTCATAAGAAATGGTTTGGTTGAGGACGAAATGATCAGGTTTTTGTGGGTATCTGAATAAGCGGTGCTCTGAGCTTTGTTTTAATTCATTTTAGTTTATGCAGACATGTTTCCCCCCTGCATGCGTGAAACACTACGATTTCAACTTTGTGTTGTCAGCGTTTAGAAAACAAATTAAAAGAATGATGTGAAAACAACAGGACTCACAAAATCCAGACGAGGCTGTTGTGTAGGTCCGGATCGACGGATTCCATATCATCCAGCGTGATCGGTTTTCCTAGCAGCTGTTTGTAGAAGGGCAGAGTGAAGCCTCCGTCAATGTAGTGGCCGTGAAACACTGCCATGCCCATGATGCGACCCACAAAGTGGAAGTATGACAGGTGCTCCTGCAGATTAAAACACAGAATAGTAATAAAGTGAGATTTCTTCCATAGCTTATCACATTCACCTCGCCATTAAGCTGAAGCCAATGGTGAAAACCCAGGAGAGGAAATAATTCACTAGTTCAAGGCTTACAGAACTGAAGCTTGATCATTTAAAGGTGAAGTTGTTCTACCTACCAACCGTATTTCATGCTTTTGCCTGCAGCAATTAGCCGTTTACATACATTATCACATGTCTTATCAAATATTATGACTATTAAACCAAAGAATTCCTACTGGGTTGACAGCAGAGTCCGGGTTAATCTGTAGAGTGTAGATATCATCTCTAGAGTACTGGAACAGGCCGTAGTAAGGGTTCAGCATCTCGTGGGACAGCAGGTACAACCACTCCCTAACACAAATACGGGTTCAGTGTGAAAATGTAATACCAAATAACACTAACAAGCATAAATCAACGTTTAATGATATTTCAAGAACAGGAAAATAAAACGCATGGGACATGTTACCTTGCTACCCCGCCATAATCCAGCCCCTCTTCTCCTCTAAACTTGATCATGAGTCTCTTCCAAAGATCTTTCGGCCGCATCTTCATCACCTGCCGGTACGACTCCTATGAATCAGCAAATTTAACATGCAGGTCAGTAAAAGACGACACCCTTCAGTATCAACTTTGGTTGGGTAGGTGTATTACCTGCTGCACAAACACACCAAAGACTGTAAAGGAAACCAACTCACACCTTCAGAGAGTCGTGATGTGTGAAATAAATCAGAACAACCAGTACAGTTTGTCACTGTGCCAAGCGCGCTCAAACTCCACGGTCAAAGTTGAATATGTTTGGCCACCATCAGTGAATTTAACCTATTAATGAAAACTACCCGACCTGGTAATATAAAGGGAAGGAAGAAAGTTGATCATTTGTGTTTGAATTCAGTAAATTACAACAACACAGGTTGTTGTCTGCATGTGTCCTTTTTGTTTACAGGTTTCTATTCAAACAGACACGTCGGGTGTGTGTTTTAACAGGCAGGTAGCTTGCTGTAAACGTCGCCTTCCTCTTAGGGCTTCATAGTTTTGGTGATGAGGAAATGAGCGAAACTATTACAGAATATTTTGCTGGACTCCCACTCCAAGTTTTCGAAACTTCAAAGCTCTGCAGTCCTGAGTCAAAGTTTCAATAATCAGACCAGACATGAGAATATTCATTCATGTGCAGCCTAAAATACTACAGAATTACTACCATCATTAAATACTACTATTAAGATATTGCTTTAAAACAAACAAAAACCTAAATCCTCATCATCATACAGATCCTGTACAATTAAAAAAAGGTTTTGCTTATCAAGATCAGTCCTCTAACACGAGTCCAGACGCTCAAAGGCCACCCTGCAGTAAACAATCTCCTGCCACAGCAACGGCACTGCTGCAGCTGTGAAAACATGACAGATCTAGGCTGCACTGAGTCAGCTGCAAGATTAAATTCATCACAAACACTTTAGTTGTGTAAACTGAAGTTTTGGAGTCTTAAAAAGGTGCAGCTGATGTCTGGTAAACCACACAGCCAGCACATGGGAAACAAATGAAACTAGCCCTCCGACTACAGAATGTTAGTGAGCAAAAGGATTTGTGTACAAAGTCACCAAAACATTACTGAGGGACATCAGAGAAACTCAGTTAAAGATCATTATTTAGCTAAACATTGAGTATGACAGAAAAAAGACCCCTCCACCACTGAAAGGTGCTAAAATGAAGCCAAAAAACCTGAAACAAAATAGCAGACCACAGTAAACAGAGTTTTACGAGTAACATTAAGTAAACTTGATTACTTTGGCCTGCCTCATTGTAGTTTGGGTCTGTACAGCATCAGTGAGGAGACGCCTGTGTCTCCATGAGAAGATAAGAAGCCGTCCATGGAAGGGAGCAGAGTTTATTAACTTCAGAGGATTATTTATTTTTCTTCTATATCAAGATCTACTCTAATCTACTCTACCAGTATCTGTCATGTCAGGCTTGTAATCAGAGTTGCTGTGAGGTAGCAGTACATGAGCCTACATGCAGAGCAGTAAGCAACTTTCTGTTGACTTTTCTGTTTTCGGTTAAGTGAGATTGACCTTCGTTTTAAAGAATCAAACAGGTGCAATGAAATATCAGCTTGTGGCGCAAAGCAAGTGTAACGAGGTGTCACCGTCACTGCAACGCTGCACGAAAACCTCCAGTAGGTCTGCACTTCAGGTTTTCACACTTTCTCAGACGTTCTTCCTAAGCCGTCACATCAAAGGGAAATGAAGTCATATTCTTCATCGCGCAGCTTGGAGTAATGAAGTTACGTCTAGCTACAAACACTTGCCACTGCTGCCTGAGCTCCTTTCCACACCCCCTCCCCATTACTGTTCAGCTGCTGAAATCATCCAGAAAGAATGCCTCTGCCTTGGTAGAACAAATGTTTGGGAGAGCACGAAAGAGGCAGAGGAGGAGAAAAAAAAGGAACATAGAAATAGGTTTTTTTGTGGTGTTGTAAAGGCCATTCTGTTCTGCTTTTCCCTGGAAATCATAAAGTAGCTCTCAGTACTGGTTCTGTGCTGTAATGGGCTATTTCTGATGCACATCGTAAATGGGGTGAAAAAAATTCCAGTAAAAATGCAAAGATTTGGGGTTTGCGAGCATTATGTTATTGTTTTAATGCGTGGGCAGCAGTCATATGATGCTTTCAATGCCACGTGATTAATTAACCATGAATTTGTATGTGTGTAAATTCTTAGTTATTAGGTTTAATTTGAATACACATGTTTGTGGCTGCGTTCAGACGTCCTTCAGATGTTTTCTGTTATTGTTTGCAGCACACAAAAGTTTTAGGTTGGAATGCCAGGTTTATAAATATGACAACTATTCTTAGATAAAACATTTGTAGTCATGCGGTTCATCAATACAGTTCATGGAAATAAAGGTTCAGACGGTTCACTACCTCTGAACACAAAGAAGCGTGGTGTTTGTGTTCATTTTGCATTCTAAGAAGCATGAAGGTTATGAAAAGCTTCAGACCACCTGACCGTGTGTTTTTCCTTGCGTGAAAAGGATTCTGCTTTATTCCTTACCTCAAAGATCTCCTCACGGCTGACCTCAATGCGGCAATGGCCGGCCTGGGGTTGGTGCTGAGAAAGCTCCTGTCGCAGAATCTTCAGCTTCTGCACCAGGTCTCTCTTGTACTTGGGAACCGTCAGGCACTCTGCCTCTTCTGGTAACTGGGCTGGGGACAGGGCTTGCTGAGGGCCACCAGGAGCAACCTGTTCCTTTAACTGAGTCGGATGGCTGAAGGAGGTGAGATGATCAGTAGAGAATAGAAGAAAGGGAGAAGAGCATGGGAATAGATGGAGGGAGGGCATGAAAGAAAAGCAGGGGGGAAAGAAAAGAACAGCGGTTTGTCAGTATGACCCATCAGTTATCTTAAAATGTTTGTCCTTAGATGTTCTTTCCTGAAAGCAAATTACTATTGTGTGATTGTTTATACAAAGACAGAGGAGATATGTCCGGTAGGGAATTCCCTAACTCCGCCATCCACTAACCACAGGACCAGGGAGTTTTGTAAGAAATTCCCTCTGAAGCCCTCACCTGCTTCACTGGTCTTAAAGCAAAAAGTGCTAAACAGAGCTCTAAGCTCTGAGCAAATCTAATCCAGACCTGTGGACAAGCTGAACCTTTGCCCAGACATTTGGTAAATATCACCACCAGGAAAGAGAGTGAGGGAGAAACCCTGAGTAAGCAGAGAGACACAAACAGACACAGAAAGGGGGGGGGGGGGGGGGGGGGTACGAAAATTTAGACAGGACAGTGGTGTAAGAGTAGCTGGCGCCTCCGGCGAGCTCAACTGGACCGATAAGTTGATCTGTTCTTTTCCTCTTCATGTCAAACTTGACCTACTGTTTTGAAAAACACTCTCCATCCCACAAATCTTTACTTCCTGTTTTAAAGCTAGAGTGGTCCGTGGTTCCCAGTAGGTATCACTGCCCACCAACAAGCACAAGCAGAGCTTTCATCTAGCCCGCGGAGCTGCCCTCCCTTTCCATGCAGTTCCAGCTAAATTCGTTTTGCTAGATGTCCGTAGACCTGGAGCTACAGATATGGATCATATGTGAATATCTTCACATTTAGAGGGGGAAACAAACACTTTTAGAAAAAAGGACTAAGAACTAAAGTATGATACTTTTACATCCTCTCTGTAGAGAAGAAAAACAGAGCGGTTACAGGACTATTCATCATCAATTTCTAGGACAACATTTCAAAGAAGAAAAAGGAGGGTGAAGGGAACAAGGAGCGGGTGATCTTAGAGGCGGTGGAGGAAGAGATTTCAGCTGTTGCTGTAGCAGCAGGTGAATCAGGATGTGAAAAGTACCACTGCTTCATCTCCAAACTCAGGCTCAGAGCAGGAGGCTTTAGCTCTCTAGTCTATCTGAGCGGTTCTCAATTGTGTGTATCAAAACAACCTGACTTTAATTCTAAAACACAGCAACTGATGTGCTTAAATAACTGGTTACATCCACACAGACAGAGTGTCAACAGAGTTTGCTAACTATGAGACCATCAACATAGCATTTTGTTTAAAAACAAAACAAAACAAAACATTGAGGCCCTTATTTTTCTCCTCGTTTAACTTCTTCCGCCAACTTATTTGAATTTTTTAAAGCCAACCGCTAAAGTCACCTCTAGTTTTGCTCTGAATTTAGATGGAAGCCTAAAAAATAAAAATAAAAAAAAAACTCAAACAAACCATAGTTCCATGATCCTGATAGCATCTCTGGTCGAAACTGACTGGCCACTTTGTCGTTTTCTTACTTGAACACTAAATAGATTTTTCACTATTGTCCATTTCTCTCAACGTGTGTTTTTCTTGTCCTAACACAAAATAGAAAACCACCCTTTTCCAAAATGCAGTTAACTATAATTCCAATTAATGCATTCAGTTCATGTTTGTGCGGAAGCCTTGCATTTTTTTAGACAACAAGGTCTATTGTGAGGAAGGTGGAATTTGACACTGAGGCACTTAAATGCTGACCTTCATCTTATTTTGCCCCCTTCGTTTTCAGAGCTTCTATGTTCTAAGAAATATTTAGATACAGCCTATGGAACGTGAGCCATGGTGAGGATTCATGTTCTAACTTCCTCCAGCCCTCACTGTGGTTTTGGTGGTGAGATGCCTGGGTGGGCCTCGTAAAAACAAACTCCATCTCTCCCTTGAGCAGGGCAGCAGCCCTCATTTTCCTGCGATGAGACATGCAGGCAGCAGACGACTGCTTTAAAAGAAGCTACTGTCCTCTGCTGGGAGTGTCAAAGCTGCTGTTGACTAAACAAAGACAGCAAACCAAC
This sequence comes from Astatotilapia calliptera, assembly GCF_964374335.1. Classification (NCBI taxonomy): domain Eukaryota; kingdom Metazoa; phylum Chordata; class Actinopteri; order Cichliformes; family Cichlidae; genus Astatotilapia; species Astatotilapia calliptera. Next base: position 14,451,540 of record NC_137427.1, on the reverse strand, counting down.
CGGCATGAATTGAAACAAAAGAATGAGAAAGAGAGGCCTTCCAATGCAGCATCACATATCCACCCACTTATTCCAACACTTAGTGTACACTTGGGTTGTTGGGATCAGTGGGTTGAAAAAGGCCCGTCTATCTATGAGGGCTTTCCAAGCTAAACGGGTACAGTGTTTCACCAGCCTATCCCTGTATAATCAACTCAGCTGCTATTTATTTTATTGGCAGGCGCTGGGGCTCCTAGCATGTCAAAGAAAGGGTAAGACTGCAGTACAGCAGTCTTGAAAACCACTTTTAGGAAGGAGGAGGGGAAGAAAAGATGCCTTAAAACAAAACTGAATGAGTTGCTTTTGGCTGGAGGACTTAAGAACCATATAATAAAGCGTAATTTCAGCGCACTTTTTCTTCTGAGGGCACAGTGCAATTAAAAATATGTTTCGGCATAGTTCACTGTCTCAAGTTCCCAAATGGGACAAACTCTGCATATTTGATGGTAAATATAGAAAATACAAGCACAGCAAAACTGAAAATCTTTCCCTGAGCCAAAAAAGAGAAATGGTTCTTACTGATGTGACAACTGTGAAATATGATGAGTGGGGAGAAATCTAAACTTTCAAATTCAATCTAAAAGACACAGGATTGTGATATTGTTATTCCATGCTAGAGGGAACAGGAAAAAGAGGCTGTAAAGGTCAAGAAATTAAGACGCAAACATTTGCACAAACTGGATGACCCCACACCTGAACCGGCGGAGTCATGATAGCCTCTCTCTGTACTTGCAGGCTGTGTGTGCAGAGCTGCACGTCTCTGTGTGAGAAAGTTTACTTGCTGCTTTTTACACTACAGCTTGCACAGGTGGGATATAATGAGTGGTGACTAAGTGTAGTAGTGTTAAAGCCACATGAACACACCCACTCTGACCCCCACCCAGCCCACAGAATCAAAGGGCCCTTTAATAGTGGGGCTATCAGGCTGGTGCCATGCTCCTTACACTTAAAATGCATAAGAGAACAGAAAGAGCGGGGAGAAATGTCACTGTCGTGCGTCTTGCCAGTGAACCGTGACCTTTGACATTCTTTCTAATTTTAAAATTAGAGAACTTCTGCCTTCTCTAAAAGCAGATGCATTACAGGAAATAAGCACTAGACAAACTGTGGATAGCCTGATGATGAAAATATTCTGTGTATGAAGACATTTTCTAAAAATAAAGGATTAACATCATTTTCCATTTCTGATCATTATGTGATTTCTGATTTAATTAGAATTTTTAGCATCCCATGGATACTAATGCCTAGCTAAAACTGGTAGAAGTTACACTGTATATATTTGTTAAGATGGATTTTTTTTTCCTTTTTTTAAAATTTAATTTTAGGCTTTAATCCATGTAGTTTTTTTCTGTTTGCTCTAATACTAAAGGTTCCCTTTCAGGTGGCAATCACTGCACTGGTGAATCATGTCAGGTTTAGAAAATACAGTAGAAAAAGTCAAAATCCCCACAGCCAAGTAATTTCCATTTAGCTCTACAGGTTATTATACTAAATATAATCATAACTTCACAAAACATCAATGCAAATGTTGATATAAATGTCATCAAGATTTACTGCTTGGTTGGGAAAATACCTGCTGATGCCCAGCAAGGCCCAATCCAGCGCCACCTAAAAATACCTTCAAGCAAACACTGATGTAATTTTTCAGACATACTCTATGAGTGGGTGCAAAGCAGGAAGCTAAGTATGCGAGAGACGGTGTGGCAGACCACAGTAATGCAGCCGTGTCTGACTGTCTGACTATTCGAGCCCTGCATCAGCTGAGGTCAAAGGCAACAGGGCTGTGAGTCTTATTTAAATGAAGTGTATAGGATTACAGTTTGCATCCCAAATCTGCTCCATGCATCTAATACTGCAGACTAAACATGCTGTTACTACAGAGAGGATGAATCTGAATCATGAAACAACAGAAAGAGTGCAGAAATGTGAGGTACTCTAGCTAGCAAGCTTCCAGCCAGCGTTTTTTTGTCACTGGAGTTAAAAATCAAGACAAATATTGTCTGCCACATCACATAATTTTTTCAGCTGCTGTTTACGACATTGCGGCCTGAAGCACCAAAGGCTGAGCTGAGGTCAGGATAATAAAAATGGAGCACATGTCTGCATTAGCTGCAGTGCAGTGAGTCAAAAAGAACATGAAATTTTTTTAAAGAGCTTCAGGATCGGTAGAAAGATTTTTTTGGAAAGATCATCAATGTTTGATGGCGTGAAGTGGGCAGTAAATCTGTCAGAGAGAAGGAGTTGACAGAGTTTATATTTGTTCCATATCTGATCTGCCTTCCTCTGTGTCTTTTTTAAAAAAAAGTCATAATTTCTTTTCCCCCACTCTATAGTCAGAATCTCTTCATTGTTTTTGAGTGGCCAAGAATTTCATTCTGTGTCTGTGTGACAGAAAATGACAGGAACATTAATTGTGGTAGTGGAAGGAAACACAAACAACAACTGCTTTTCTTTTCCAATATGCACACAAAATTTCCTGTTGTGCTCTCTCCTCCTGCGGTATGCATACTTTTGTTAAAACCCACGGACTCTCACTGAAATCAATTCTTGCTGCTCTGAAATGGAGTTTCATGCCGTACTTAAGTGCGTGCTTCTATGTTATAGACCTAGGAAGTAGGAGGAAAAGTTGAAGAAAAAAAAAAAAAGGTATCTGATCTCAACTTGGCTGATCTCTCTTTCGAGGTCATCTTGTGCATGACTGGATGACTTTTTTAGATGTCTCAGTGGAAGTCACTTTCTGTATCCTTACACTTGCACTTCTGTGATGTGAGCTGGATCTCCTCCAGAGTGTCAAAAAGATTCTTCAACTTTAATTTTATTTAGTGGAAGTGGAAAAGCTTACTGGGAGCCAAGTGTTACGAGTGGGACAGGTGGTGGGGCAAATATTTTGTTGGTGTGTTCTCAGTGTGCTCGATGTTTGTGAGTGTAATGTATTCAGTATATTTTGAATAGAAATATAGAAAACTATTCGGCGCGTATATAAAACAGGTCCGCGGCTCTGAACCGTAGTAAAGGGACCTCTGGCTAATACGTCGGGTTCTGTGTCGGGCTCGTAGCCGAAAACTAGCTTTACTTTGTTGTCTGGGTCAACTTTGCTAGCGAGAGACAGAGAGAGGCGTTGAAAGGCTGCTCCAACGGGACTTATTGTTTCTGAGGAAAACACGAACACAGTGTACAGTCGAGTCTTAATGGCTTACTTACTGCTGGGCTCGTCAGACACTCTTTTTGGCTGCAGTGGTTATTATTATATTTACATGCTTCCAGCTCCCGTTTCTGCTCGATGACAGCTCGTACTTTTCGACTCTGTCCTTTCTTCCTCCCCTCGTGCTCACAGACACATAACGGGTATGGCAGTCCATTCTCCCTGCAGCACAGACTACACAGCCCATGAGGCTACATTCTTTAGGGTGATGCCTGTAACACTCTGCCTATTGCCTTCATATTAAATAATTTTTGAATAATCATTTTTAAAAATATTTCTTCACGTCATTATGCGGGCCACAAATAGAGGTGACATGGGCCACGAGATTGAGACACAGGCATTAGAGGCTCTTAATGTGTGCTTTGTTTGAGTGGAATTATCAAAAATAGAGAGGAGGGCATAACCTAACATATGAGTCAGTTTTAGATTTAATCATAAATCGTACAGTTCAAGTCATCATACTGGGACTTCCAGGGAGAGATCGAAACAAGCAGCTGTACTGGAAGCTGTCTGGGTATGCACAGAAAGATGGCCTTGAGGAAGAGATCAGCCAACTTTAAATTAGGTATTTTCATAATACCTTAAATGCAGTTTGGGGGCTAAATATTCTTAAAAGTAGATAATATCCAGCAATACTGTTTGGAAATAACAGTGAAGCTTGGCCCTTTCTCTGCCAAGAGTGTGTGAAAGACAAGAGGCGCTTGGTGACTTCTGACTTGCTGCCGACCAGAATTCGCTAACATAAAAAAAGCAAATCAAAGTAGATGTCACTGCATACGGATCATGAGTGATGACTGAAACAGGTTGCTTTTCAGTTTACAGATTTTCCAAAGAAAATGCTACATATTATATCTTTAAATCCTGACAGCGATAAAAGAAACAGGTCCTGGTATGAAGTCAGCAGAAAAATCCAACACCTTTTCAGGACAGAAACGTTCAAGGTGGAAGCACAAAGGGGATTAAAAGAAAAATACACAACAAGGAGGAGGAGATGTAGAACAAAAACAGTGGTGGTGGTTTGACTGGTTGTTCTACTAGTGTTTACATACCGGCTTAGTAGACAGAAACTTAACGAGGCTGATACTCCCAAATGTTTCGACGAATCTGCTTCACTCGTGCAATATGTGTAAACAGCCTGGTGTGGCATTCGTGCATGTGCCTATGCAGCCTCTGTATTACTGCCTGCTGTTGTTTGTGTACATGCCGTCACAGTTCAGCCTCTCACCCAGTAAGAAGTTCAACATTTATCACCACTAAGAAAATGTTGTGTTTCAGTGCCAAAAGTAGAAAAGTGACTAATACTGAACATATTCCAATTTTGAAGAAAAATAAATAAAATTAAATAAAACACTGATTTTGAAGTGCGTTTACTTTTTCCTGCCACGGTGACTTTTCTACTTGAGTACATCAGGGTAGTAATTAAAAGCAATGTTGCCAGTTTTTGGTTATGGTCAGACATAAAGGAGCAGCTTTAAGGAAGCAGATACTATCTGAGCTGAAATTGTTTTTACAACTGTGCAGTTTTACATATGCGAGGTATACCACCGGACCATCACACGCCAAAGTTTTAAAGCCCAATTAAAAATGTAATCCAGCCAATATTCGACTAGGCTCTCTAAACTCCCCCCCCCTCTGTAATTGTACCTAATAAAAATACAAATAAAGACAACAAGTGCTTACTTTTACATACAATAACGTATTCGGATATTACATATTTCGGCAGAGCAGAACATTGCCCTTGCTGTGACACAAAATTGCAAACGGACTGTCTTTCAGTTTTATTTTCATTAATATCGTGTGCATCACTGCAAAAGCTGCAGTACAAATGACAGCTTATTAATTTTTCAAAGCTCTAAAGTGTTGTCTGGACTCAAATCGCACCTAATAAGGAGTCAGACAAGCGGTTAACGATGCTGACTGTGGATAACATAACTGAGCTTCAAATCACAACCAGAGGCTGTTCTGACACATATGGATACTATTTGACCAAATGACCAGATGTTGATTTCCCAAACATGTCTATCGTGCCAGCCGCTATTATTGCAAGAGGTTTTGACTAAGATTTTCTACCAAAAAAGCAAAGACGGAAAAATCCCTACATCTCTCTGTATGCTCCTCTTGTTCTAATAATCCCCACTGCGCACGCTGAAAGTCGTAAGTAAAGTAAAGAGACCTCCCTGACAGCCAAAATGCTTCCTAAAATTTAGTCTGTCGTGTCTACAAAAATACCACAGACAATTTTGGTGTAATTTTCACTAAATTATGCGTCCGGCCTGCGTCTTCTGTTGAAGAATAAAAGAAGATTTGTGCTAAGCTAGCAGCTGCTTCGCTAACATGTGTTTAGTATTTTCATGAGTGAGGTTTGGCTTCATTGGGTCAGTGTACTAAGCGCTGATCTTCCATGGAGGCAGGCTGCTGACAGACTAGACGAGCATAATGAAAGATGAACTGACAGTTCTCCGATACGGACAGCAGGCCAGAGAGTGTGTGTTTAATACTTGCATGGCATCCAGTTGAAAGGTAACCTTGAGAAAAAAGATTCGCACATGTTTACAATAACACAAGCAGACATGCTCCCCCTTTGGATGGCATTTTCTCTCATGGTATTATAACAGTGCAAGTCTGTGTGTATATAGTATGAAAGCCTATGTGCCCTGTGGACAGTTTATCTGTACGTTGCAGATTATGAATGCTCATGTTCTTCTCTATGCATGTCTGTGTTTTTGTGTGCATTTGTGGGTTACCTGAGGTTAGTGTTTTGGCTGTCCATGGCCACACGGGAACCATTTGGACTTGGGCTGCTGGAGAAAGCAGGAAAGAGGAAAAGACAGAGAAAGACAAAAGGGGGGAAACGAAGAAAAGGACATAAAAGAGAAGGTGAATGGCAGAGAAGAGTATTGGAGCATTGAAAACATCAGGGGATGGGATTAAAAAAGGAACGGAAAAAGAGGACAGACGTGAAAAAGGACAGAATAAAGGACATAAAGAAAGAGAATGTAGGTAAGATCAAACAAGAAAAATGGTGTAAAACAATCCAAAACATGGACAAAATAAAGAAAGCAAGATTTTTAAGGTTATAAACAAATAATAGGATAGAGTGTTAACATAAAAGAAAAGAAAAACACGACAGAGGAAGTGATAAGGAGGAACAAAACAGCAAAAAGAGTGAGTGAACCATATACATATTCATTGCTGGTGGATTAAAGAATGTAAGCAAAACACATCCTCTCTTCTGTTGGTTACTCCATACACATGATGACAGGAGTACTGTTGATTTCCACTAACACAATGAGCGGGAAGCTCATTTTAAAAATATTAAGCCATTAATGTCCCTCTGCTTCAAATACAAAGATGTCAGAAAGCTAAAACAAACCTTAGCAGTGCAATAGGCACAGTGAGGTCAGCACTCAATGACGATGAAACGTTGGACTTCTTTTAGAAGAAGAAGAATATAAATGATGTCTTAAGCAATGAAAATATCTACTTTATTTTACAGTCATATCCTTGATCAGACTTGTTACTTTAATGGTTACCTGGTTTCCAAATAGCTGAGGGTGCTTTACAGAAACTACCATCAGTGAATTATGTGTTTCAGTCACCGCTACGCTCATTACCTTATGATTATAGAGGGACAGCTAATAAAAGGCTACAACAACTATATACCTGCATACTTCCAACATATCTAACTTCATTCTTTGGCATCTGACAGTTGTATGGAAATGTTTGATTCTTATATTACAGAGTGAACAGTACACAATAAAAGCAAGCATTTGTCTGTGCATACCACCACAAACCTAAACAACAACCATGGGACTGCTCTCAAAACACTCTTGAACAATTGTTAAACTCACTTGAGCACTAGATGCAGGTTAGCAGACAGCCGTGGGTCTGTGAACTGTGTTGTTCGATTGTTGTGGTCAACAAAGTAGACACGGCCGGTGGCAGTGTTTCTGATCTCCCAGCCGGGTGGCAGTGGGCCAAGCTCCTCACAGTTTACATTGCTTAAGTCCCTGAACCAAAAAAAAAGATTAAACTGTTACAAATTCACTCATGTTGCATTGATCAACCCTCTTTAATATAAGTAGCTGGATAGCACTGACACCATTAACTCGAGACAAGATGAAAACGTTTTGCTACTATGATCATAAAAATAAAAAAACCAATAACTTAAGTGCTGTTCCTTAACTACAAAGTCGTGTCATTAGGTAGCATGCATATGCAGCTACAAGTGGTGAGAATGAAACTTTTACAGGATGCAATCTAAAAACAGGCAGTGCTGGTGCAGAGGTGTACGAGGAGACGACCTTGAAGGGCAGATGGGTCGTGCCACATACCTACTACAATTAATACACTACCAACTACAGTAAAACCAAATAACTGTTCATACAGAATTTTATATGAGGGACAATTTGTTGACATAGTTGATGATAGTTGTGTTGTGTGATAATAAAATAAAGTGATAACCTGTAACAACACTGTTGTTACCACTGAAATTATCATTTTGCCCAAGTCCTTGTTCTTATTTCTTGATTCTCCTTCTGTCTTGCAGAGTGACATTTCTGTTAGCAGAAACTAAAGTTGCGATCTGGGACAACGCTGTAGCCTGAGGAGCTTCTGTGCCTTTCCTTGTGTGTGAATCCATCGTCCTTGTGTGAAGTGAGGACACATCACTCAGGCACAAAGCACATGCCTGGCTGCACTCATCGCAGATACTGGGTCATTTTAGCAGCTCTGTCCAAAATGACCAAACCCAGAGGTTTATGCTCTCAGTCGGATGCTATGTGAGCAGAAGCTACATCGAGGTGTAGCCAAAAACATAACGCAACAGAGCTGCTTGTAATCTTTGGGGAATTAAGCAGAGAACTGTTGAGAGTTGGTGAAAAAGCATGATTGAATGCAGAACCATTGGCTTATAGTTTGGTCAGTTCAACAAATGCAAAAATGCTCTTCCAACTCCGCATCAGACCCAGGGGTTGTCCGTTTGGCTGACACCGAGTCTGAAATTTGACTAATAAGAGTGTTTTTGAACACGAAAAACAGCAACAAAGGAAGAAATAACGTCTAATTCAACCAAGTCAACTCCAGTTTGCTCTTGTCAGTTTTGCAGTTTTGTGTCAGGTTTGATACTAGGAATCGAACAAAAAAAGACAACACACTCATTTCAACACACATTGAAATCAGTGTGTTGTTAATTCCAGTACAATCATATATATTAACAACTGCATATGCCTTATCAAATAGGAATTGAAAAGGGTTTTTACAAGTAAAGGCACAATGAAGATGAAAAGAAATATATGAACACAAATGAGTTACCTGGGCACCCGGGGATCATGCCATGTGCTGACTCCAGTCTGTGTATGGAGGAAGTAAACTTGGCCCTGCTGAGTTGTTCTTTGTTCTGTAACAGAGAGGAGATTCATTTGTCAAAAAAGGCCAAAAAGAGCACAGAAAAAAAGCTTGGGACTGTTTGTGGGACCGATGTTCTGCAGTCTACATGGGTATAAGCAAGGATAGGGAGTTTGTGTATTCTGGAGTAGGAGAAGTCTGTTTATAATTTATGTGACAGCCAAACTGCTGGGACACTGTTGACCTAAGAGTTTCTTAAGGTGTGTGCCAATGTAATCAATTAGTTCCTCTTCAGTCTCCAATAGGTGTATCCCAAGGGGATGGGAAAAATAAAATGTGAGGGAAATGTATCAAAGACTTCCATGAATGTTTTTCCTTGTGGACAGTTCGCTGATGCATCCTAGTTGCCTTATTTCACTTAAAGGTTTGTGCGTGCTTTGAAAGTAATCCACCCCCGTTAACCTTCAGAAACAAAGGAAATGGAAAGTTAAATGCTTTCATGTCGCCAAACCCACTAATTCGTGTGTAAACAACCAGAAGAAATCAAAGGGGAGTGACACTCATTTGTAAGCTATCATTAGCTCATTGAATCTGTGGTTCCATCCAGCGCATAGATGAATGGAGAGCAACTGTGTGAATGTTGGCATAAAGTCAGTGCTGCAGTGGTGGGGTATTCATGTGTATATTCACCAGCTAATCCATTACTAACTCCCACTCCAACTTCCTACTGGCAAAACACATTCCCTCTCTCCCTCTTATTCTCTCTCACCACACCCAGCCAGTAGTTCAGAGGGTTCAGCTAAGGAAGAAAGCTCTTGAGTTGTTGGGCATCAGTGACTCACTTTGTCCAACCTCAGCCAGTCTCAGTGGACACAGCAGGACCTTTCAAAGGGGGCACAGATCCAGTAGTGTCATTCCCAAGCACTGGCATATAAGCACCACACTTAAAATAATAATTTATTTTACAGAGACTGTGGCTATTGTGGGGTCCACTGTGGCTGACTGTGAGAGAAGAGCACTTCTTTGCAAAGAAATCTTTCCCACGTTGGAGAGGGCAAAAAACAAACAAACAAAAAAATAAACCCCAAAAACCATTTCTCTGTTATTTTCCCCCAAGTACTTGCATGCTGTAAGCAAATCCAGCTTAAAGAATAGACCAAAAAAACAAAAAAACAAAAAAACAAAAAAAAACCCAACCTAAAGTCTCTTCTTGGAGTGAAACACTGAGCTATGAAAAGGATTCCCACCTTCTTTTCGTTGTGGGAATAATTGCGTGCAAAGCCAAAACATTCCAATAGTTAAAACGAGGAGAGGTGAGGAGAGGAGCCGAGAGGAGAGGAGAAGAGGAGCAGTAACACAAACTAAGGCTACGTTCACACTGCAGGTCTTAATGCTCAATTCCGATTTTTTGATCAAATCCAATTTTTTTATCTGCTTATTCACACTACAAATAAAATGCGACAGCAAACGCGCTCTAGTGTGAACGCTCAAAGCGGCCCGCATGCACAAAAGACATCACACACAACGCGCTCTGTTTAGACCCAGAGCAAACAATATTGTTTGACTGATGGCCCTTAATGTGAAGACTTTGGACTTTACGTTTCCCAATTTTTGCTTCAAGTTATTTTGTTATTTACATAATAATGTAAATAACCTAATAATGATCCTTATTGCTGTTTTAGAGAGGAGCGGTGCTTCAAAGGTTAGTTGCAGATTTCTGTCAGAATCTGCAGATTATACAGTACAAATAAAATGTTCACGTTGTCTTCCCAACAGTTTCACGGACATCTACACGGGATGGCCAGGAAGCGTTCGCGCTGATAATTGGCGTCTGTCTTGTGTCAGTGACGTAAAAGACGGATTTAATGCGACTTGACGGTTCAAACAGCAGTCGCTTTCTAAAACATCGGATATGTATCGGATTCAGTACCACATACGAAAGTGACCCACATCGGATTTGAAAATATCGGATTTACACTGTCATACCATGATCGGATATGGGTCGCATAGGGTCCCCAAAAAACAAAAAAACAAAACAAATCTCATTTGATGCGCTTTCGCCTGCAGTGTGAACGTAGCCTAAGTGATGACTGCAGTTGTCACGATGTGCTTCTGCAGGGTGGGGGTGGGAAAGGAAAGAGGCGAGAAAGTGTGAATAAATCGAATGACGGGACGGGAATACAGGAAAAGACAACAAAGGGGAAGTTAGAAAGCTATTTAAATGAGATTCTCATGAAAAGAAAAAAAAAAAAGTGCCCCCAGGCAACAAAGAAAACACTCGCCCCAGGATCAGAGCGCCACGTCTTTCATCTGCATACCTTGGATATTTGGGGTTGGGGGGGTGGACTGATTTTGGATTGCACTTTTGGATGTTCCAAAATGCACTTTTTTAGTTCAACGAACATGGGATTTGGTAACCGCTCTAGTCTGAAACAACAGCTGTGAGAACGTAGTAGCTGACAGTATAATCACACCAGTACAATATAATGTGATGTCAATGAGGCAGCTTTCACTTAGTGGTAACAATAAGGAATTTAAATATAAAACAGTAATTAATACTAGATTTGTATGCATTTCCCGCTTTGCCATGTCTATATTTGTATACAACAAAGAGGCAGAAGAAAAAATCTGATGAGTTGGATGAGGTTTTGGCTTATACTTGTCAAGTTCATGCTGACCGTAGAAAGAAACTCCATCTTTCTTTAATGTCTCTAAAAGTTGTGAGGCATCACAGATACAGCATTGGTCTTCATTCATTATGACACAATAAGCATTCCTGACCAAAGCAACTCCCTACAGCGTCTGGTTTAGGCCATAATTTGGCTGTAGTCTGAACCACCGATGTGTTAATACTAAGGCTACGTCCACACGTACACGGGTATTTTTGAAAACGGAGATTTTCCGTTTTCGTTTTAAAAAATAATCCCGTCCACACGTAAAGGCAGAAATGAAGGAAAACGGTGCTATGAACATGCCAAAGCAGCAGGTGGCGCTATATTCCTAACCGTGTAGAAATGTTGGCCAATCAGAAGTCTAGAAGCCTCGCTGGGAAAAAGTAAACAAAGCTGGGGCATAGAAGCAGAACTGAGTCGTATGTGTGGAGGGACAGTAACTGTGTGTGTATATGTAAGCATTTAAACACTGCAGAGAGTAGAATTAACAGTAACAGTATTGTAGAAATTCATTTCACCGAAACAATAACGTGGCGCACACTGTGACGTCAAAAAAGGCGCACATCTTTGACGCTGCGTTTTCTCAGTTTTTCTCGTAAATGCAAAAACTGAGTTTTAGAAAATATCCACCCTGGCCGGAGTTTTTAAAATTCTCAGTTTTCAGTGACCAAAAACGCCGTTAACGTGTGGACGAAAGGTGCAAACGCATAGAAAAATCTGCGTTTTCAAAAATACCCGGGTACGTGTGGACATAGCCTAAGTGTGTGCATTTGTGTGTCACTCCACTGTCTCTCACCATAACCCTCAGGCAAATCTGGCGGCGTATGTAGGTGTGTTCGACTCATGTAGTTACGATGCCGCTGCGATCGAACCCTTCGCTCCTGGATCCGCTGTTCGCCCGGAGGGCCACTCGCCTCTGCCCCATTAACGGGCGTCATCACTGGGGTGTTTTCATCCACCACGCAGCTCAATGGACGCCCTGATGGGCTGGAGTACTCTGATGCTGGTCTGGAAAAGAAAAGAAAGGGCACATGGTCAAAGTGGGGTGATAAGGGGTTTGTATTTCACTTTTGCCTCCATTTTCAAATCACATTCTATGAATCGGTACATACTCTGACAGTATATTTCTTGGCATATCTGAAATAGCTAATCCTATGTTTGAAAGAGCATTTCTATTCCATCTTGCTATAAACTGGGTGAATAACTGAAAAGAACAACGTGTGCTTTTATTCCTACAAGTCGTATGTGTGACTCCAAGAAACAATTTTTTGGTGAAGTGATAAATGGTTGGCTTTTAGTTTTGGTGAATTTAAGCAAATGTTTACCATGCTTACCAGCAAAGCTGTGTTTTCTGTTAAGTCTCAGAAGCAGCAACTTGATGGATAGCATCTTTGTTGCAAAACACTTTGTTTCATATGCTCTCTTGAAGATAAATGTGTTTTATGATAATGCTTAAGCTTTGAATAATATCAGTGATTATGGGTTGCATAAAAAAAAGAACAAAAAGTCATGAGACTACAGTCTGTGTCAGCATGTTAAGAGCGGGACTTGCAAACAGATATCTGATAAGGAGACACAAACACAGACAGGCTGGCTTACTGGCAGTCATTGTGTGTGCAGCCTGTCTGACCACTGTCTGGCTGTCCAGAGTTACTGACGCCTTGGCTATCTAAAGTCTTGGACCCACAACCCCTCCAAATGCTCTTCCTCCTCCCATTTCCTCTTTCACTGTGCTTATTTTTTCCCCCCCATCTCTGCATCGACTTTCCTTTGTCCCGTCTTCATGTTCTACCCCTGGACAAGTGTCCCCTCATGACAACCTAATTCATCAACTCTCACTTTGTCATTGCATCCTCCTACACAGTCCTACCTACTCGTCTTCCTCCTTAAATTCATCATTTCCTCCTCCTCCCCCAAATCCACACTGCTTGACCTTTTCCTCACCATTATTTCCTGCCGTTCCAACTGTGTTCCACTCTGCTGTGTAGGGGTGACTAAAGATGTGAAGCAAAAGTGGGTGAGGTGGTCCAGGGTGTTATTTGCTTACACTCCTAATGGCTCCACTGATACGGGCCAAGTAGGAAGGCGACAGTTGTTCCTGTAGCAACGGGGGCCAAATGAAGCCAGGCTGCCTGAATGGCTGGATAGTTTATTTAGCCATTTGTGTCCGTGTGTGTTGGGGTGGAGGACTAAGGAAACTGAGAGCATTATCAACAGACTGTTTTTGTTGTGTTGAAGTGGATTTTCTTCTCAAAGGGGAAGTGAGGAAGGAGTACAACCACTTTCTCAGATCCTCGTGCAAGCTCTCTATAAAATTTGCTTTGGATTAAATTTGCATTCTTGCTGTATGTAAGGTAAAATTAAAGTGCAGGTACATTGGTATTCTTTTTAATATCCTACATAGATTAAGGTATGCTAAAACTAAAGACGTGTACATATGTACCTGGTTGGCCTCTCCCATTGTGTGGTGCGTGTGATGTGGTTCAGGTACTGTATCCTTCCAGAGGCCGTCCTCCTCTCTTCCCAGCTGTTTCATTGTACACAATGACACAAAGTTAATATTCACCATTTAAAAAAACTAAACAACACGAAACAAACAAACAAAAAACCCCACACAACATTACTTCATTTGTTAAAAGGATAATATTCAAAAGTTACTACTTAATTCAATCAAATGGACAAACTCCAAATACAAAAATAAGGGTTTTTTTTTAAATTAAAAACAGAACTAATAGCCAACAGGATAGATAAAATGTCTGAGGATACTGACCCGTCAGGTAAGTCATTGTCAAATAGACGACTGCAGTCTACCACTGGTCCTCCAGAACCGATGCGATCTCTGGACTGAAGACTTACTACAGTTTAAGACGAGAAAGATAATACAGCAGCGATTTTACTCACTATAAGGCTCAAAGTAAATTGAGCATTTTGTATTCTGTTATGCGTTTGTGTCACTTAAGCCATTTTCACACATGCACTTTTCTCATATGCAACCAGCAAAGCTGCATAATATAAGACAACAAATGTCAGATGGCGTTGGATTGGACATTAAAGAGTCTTTAACCTGCCAGCTTGTGAGTATAAAGTCAGTGTAATGTAAAAGAGATGTTATTCGCCTCCTGAAGGCAAGCTGTAGAAATGTATTTTCACTTCAGGGTAACATCTCTATTTACATTTCAATACTTCTGTTTCTGAGACCAACGCATGGAGCTGATGATCTGAGTTATTTGCATAATGGTAAATGCAGGTGTTAGAGACAATGCCAGGTGGTAACTGTACTTCGTGCACAGGCAAATGGGAAACAATACCCACACACTTAAACAAGCAGTTTATGCAGTGATAACAGTATTTCTTACCTACTATCTGTCCTCTCACAGTATCATTGTCATTTGGGCCCAGTTTATTCAGGTCAAGTCTCTGATCTGCAAACAAAATAGAAAAACGGATTCAGCATCTGCTGCATGTTTAACCTTTAAAAGTGTACCTCGAGGAGTCATACCAATAATGACACTAAGGAAAAAAAAGAAGTTGTGTAGGTAGCACAGGCTATAAATACAAGATTGTTATAACTACTCTGATGTAAAAATAAATAAATAAATAAATAAATAAATAAATAAATAAATCATCATCATCATCATCAGGGTTTAAACCCATAAGCTGAGCATTTGTTACGGCAAAACCAGATGACGCAAGCGAGGACTTTGAATTGTGGCAAAAAGTTGAGCCAGGATTAGCATTTTTTTGTCTGCGTTTTAAATAGTGCAAGAAACCACTGCTTCACTTAAAAGCCCATATTTCTGTGCATGTACAGAGAATACTTCAAATGTCCCTATAATGTTTTTCTAAGTCTGTAAATTGGATCGCCGCTGGTTTCAAATGAGTGGTGATAACCCAATTTTTAACATGCAAGTTTAATAGCAGTTAATAAAAAGAGGAATCTGACTCAGGAGACAGCAAATGTAGCTATGTCTGGACACAAACTGTAATTAGCCTTGTTGTTTCTGAGTAAGTAAGAATTCACTGTCTGCTCAGGAAGGGGCAGTGGTGCTAGACACATAATCCAAGTCATTGAACAAGATCCAGACACAGATACACTCATCTACACACACACACACACACACACACACACACACACACTCACTAGATCCTACAAGGAGATTTGGACATATTCCAATTGACCAGTGCAGGAGTAATATCAATTAATTTTCATTAACAACACAACGGATGTGTGTACAGGTGTGTGTGTTGGCTAAACACAAGACGTAGGTTGAGTGTAAAATAAACAGAAATATGCAGAAGAGAGTGTGAAAGAAAGCAAGATAAAGGGACACTCCAGCTCACCATAAGCCAACTCTTAAGTTGTCATGTCTTTGGTTTGTGTGCATGACTTATTTTGCACATTAAATCGTTTAAATGGGAAGAAGCATATAGCTCATTTCTATAATGCCTGCGGGTTTGTGTGAGAACAAGTGCATCTGTTCCAGATATGTGTCTAGACTAAACAAGGATGGTTTGAGCCTTACATGGCCAGAATAGTAAGCAGATTTTTTTTCTTAAATAAGAGAGGAGGAAAAACAGAGAGACAGAACATTTAAAGACCTTTAACCACAAGCCCTCACCACACCATTCAATTCCTCAGAGCTTTAAAAGCTGTGTGCTGCAATAGACTAAACTGCATAAATATGTGTCAATGTGCACATGCAGAGCCACATGTTTAATTTAGTCGCTTCATTTAGATAATGCACAGCTGTCTGGACATGTTTGCCATGTCTGCATGCATGTGTAAAAACTAGAATCAACAGTATCACTATCAGCACATCAGGAAAAATAACAAGACGTTGCATCAACAGTATCAATACCAAGAACAAAAAGCAAAGTTCAAAGTGAGTGTACCAATAGTAGTAAGGCAAGTCATTTTGAAAAACTGGTGGTCTGTGTGTCTGTGTGTGAGTGTGTTAGTGAGTTTGTGGGTACAGAAATGAGGCAGATGACTTAGAGGTTTGTGTCTGTAATGCTAAAGCAGGAAATGAGTTCAGTGTAAAGCCAAACAACCTTCTAGTAAACTAGGCAACCATGCTGGATACCCTTTTGCAAGACTGTGCAAGAGCAGTGTGTGTGTGTGTGTGTGTGTGTGTGTGTGTGTGTGTGTGTGTGTGTGTAGGGGAAGTTTTGTAAGGGTTTTGTGTTTATACTGGATGGCAGAGTGTGCTATGTGTATGAATATGACTTGCAGGAACTCAGACAATTCCAGTAATGCCTTTTTGTGTGTTTGGGTTGTTTTTATGTTTTTGCCTGTGTATGTGCACATCTTGGTTAGACCACAGAGTGGGCTCCATTCATGTGTCTAAATATGAATTCATGTATCTGCACAACACAGGAGGAGGACAAAGGCATAAAGCAAGGACCTGTCACAGAACATGCTTCCCTGTCCACTTTCTGTGGCTGAGATAAAGTATAATTTCTGCCATGTTGACTGCACAGTAAGTGGCTTGTCTGGAGCCTAAACTGTCTGCCTCTGGAAGTGGATAAATTTAAGTCCCCCGTCATAGTGAGGTAAAAGTATTGCACCAGGCTTTCTTAGGTTGTCAAGGTCCCTTTTGTGGCAACAATAATGCTGTTGTGGTTTTCGGAGGATTAGGGGGAATTTCATGAGCCAGAAATACCATTTAGCAAATCCAGAAAGGTGCTGGAAAGTATTCTGAATGCTTATGTGAAGTATTTAGCTTGACAGTTAGAAGCTGGAATAAGAGGCTGTCGCATCTGGGCCAACCAAACTACAACTGCTTGCATTCATGGAATTCATGCATTAATAGCTTCAATATTGCAGTTTGGATTAACAAAACACTTCAGTAAGTGACATTATTTGACAACTCCATAAGAGTTTTTTTTTGGAGAAAGACAAGCAGACTGGAACAGAGAAAAGGTTGGATACATATAAAAAGGGATAAATGTAACTCAGTGTGGTCTGGTACAAGTCTGACGGCCTGTGTTTAGGGCAGGCCAGGAAGACAGATTGAAGGAAAAGATGAGAATGACTGGAAGGAATGTTAATTTGATAGTCTGGACTTTGGTTAAGGGTATACGTGTCTGGTACTGCCAAAAAGTTAGGCAGGGTTAACAAGCATTTGGAATGCACAGAATATATTTGAAATAAAAGACCGTAACAGTGAGGTGACGGTCTTAAGCATGTAGATTAAGAACTGCTCATTTGAGAATGTGAGCATCTGTACAAGTATGTTGGGATCTTGTTCTGGGGCAACCAGTGATTATCTCATGCCATCATCAATCAGCAGCATGTTTCTTCCTCTTTTTTTTCCTGACAAGAAAGTCATTTTGCTTTAAATAGAACTATTGGCACTGATTTGGTCACAGGAGCCAGATGTCTGCAGCAAAAAATATTTGTGATATGTTATAAGGAGTTGCCATAAATCTCATAGCAATGAATGGCTGGCATATATGCTGTAGCAGGTTGCAGGCTAGGACACAGCTCACATGCTGCATGCCTACTGTAGCAGCAGGCATGCTATCTATTGCTGCAACCAGCAGAGGCACAGGAAAGAAACCTAGGCTGTCTGGAGACATTTGGTTTGATTCACACATTTGTTTATGTGCGATAAGTTCAGTGCAGAATGTGTGAACAAAGGTTAACCTGGCATACCTAACTGAATCACACTTCAATAACAATCCTGACAGGTCACCTTATGGCAAAAGATGTACAAAAACAGAACACTGACCTGTTTTCAGTCAATGCGAAAGAAACACCTAAATTCATACTTACAATAATACAAATAGCTACTTACAGCCCGTGTCTTTGAGTCTGTTAATGGCATTGGACAGGAGGCGTACACAGCCCAGGAAACCCGCGCCCTGCTTTTTGTGGATCTTCTTGTGGTTCCATACACTGATGGTTATGGAGTCGGACTTTCCAATGTATCTGATGGGGTGAGAGAAAGAAAGTGAAAAAAAGACAGGTCAATAAAATAGAAACGATGAGTAATAACAAAGCTTTTAAGTCTTGACACTGTACTTGGAAAAAAAAAGTTCCAAGACGTGTGCTTAGAGGCTCAACCCTTAAGAAGAGTGATATGAAATTGAATGAACTCACAAGTTAAAATAACCCTGCGCTCCAGAGATTTCCTAAAAATTATTACAGTTACTAAAAACTAAGCCAAAAAGAAGAAACACAAAACCATAACCTTCCATTTTACATGTACTTCTCTCTGAACCTGTCACAGAGTTTTAGATGTACACTTTGTAATGAGGCTGATTAGTGCATCACATTTAAAAGTAACTTCTGTCCCTGTGTGTGTGCGTGTGTAGAATCAGCACCGCTGAGGCCAGTCTAGTCGTGGTTTAAGGAACAGAGGAAGTCCCCGCGATGTGCTTCACCGCTGTCTGAGGCTTAGACAGCTCTTACAGTAAACACAATATTCAAATGCACAATCTCACATTCACTAACACACACGTAATTACAGTCTAGCAGCTGTTTTGCTATTATGCTGCATCGCAGTGGCATGGAGGGGATTTTCCTGCTCAACACATCAAAACATATAGGTTTGGTATAAAAGCCAAAACAAGGATGTTGGTAAAATGATAAGATATTCTTATGACCAGAATCCAGTAGCACATTGGCACACCGTTTGCTTCCCAGTAAATATTAACGTGTGGTTCACTGCGCATGTTTGTTAAAATCTCACTCTAATACTTTAACACCATTTGATGGCAAATTTTTTGAACGAATAGACCATTTTCTTTGCCACAAAGCATCAATTAAGCTCCAGTTTTTTAACATAAAGAAGAGTTAATTATACAGCATATTTGCCAGGGTGTTGATATTGACACAAAATGATTAGGATCATTAAATTTTCGGTTCTTTAGTTCCTGCTTTTTGTGTGCTGGGGTAAAAAGAAACCATACTTTTTTTATGTTTTCTTTCTACACAGTGTGGTTTACATTAAACAGGTCTCTTGATGCGGAGGTATGCTGTGCAAAGCACCACCTCAAGGCAACAGATTTAGAAGAGAGAAAAAAAAAAGCTAAATTGCTGACAAGACTATGAAAGAGTGTCGCAAGATAAGAGAAGTTGAAAAAGTCATTTCCTGACTCACAAAAACATACTGACATAACACTTCAAACAATCTCGAATTTAGCAACAGTGAGGCACTGTCTGATGGTAGTCTGTCTGATGAAAGTTGAGTAAACTTTGCAGGACGGTTTATGACTTGAAATGCTGATATGACACATCTCTAAAGTGTGAATTAACCAAGGCTTCCTGTTTTCAATAGATGATTCCTGGGACAGATGGGATGTGAAAACAAGTGCAGGCCCCTAAAGTTCTCACTGAAAATCCTTGAATTTTTTCCAAAATCTATCTTCATCAATTATTTCTTATTGCTCAAAAGAAAATTGTCTTTATGTTGCTATGCTAACTTCTTTCCCGTAACTCTTCATCTCTTTCATGAATTCAAAACAAACGATGATGATAACATGGAAAAAATACAGAAACTTAAAATGTAAAGAGCATAGAGGATCAATAAGGATTCAGCCCTTGTTTTTGTCACAAATTTTTATTAACAATTTATAAAATCAATAAAATTCTTAACTTGTTGGAGATGACTGACTCGGCATTGTGATCGTCCAATCACATTCTGTGTAAACACAGCCTCAAAAGACGATCTTCAGCTGAACTTTAACACACAGTGTGAAAATGTTGTGTTTTGAACAGTTTTTTTTTTCTGTTCTCATCTGTACGAAAAGCACTTTGGCTCAATGTACTGATCACTACAGATAAAAATGAGATACAAACTTTATTGTCAAAACCCAAGTTTAAAGGGTAATTCTACAAAAAAGAAAAGTATTTAAGGAGAAACACTGTTAAATATGCACAGTTTATCACTGTGTTAGGAAACCCTCCCAGAAACCTTTATTTTTGCTCGAATTCTTTGGTTTATTTACGCACTGAGCACTGTGTATCTGACATCATTCTCAATAAGTCACACAGATGCTAGCACGCGCATAACACATGAAGTTAATCTAGTGGTCTGAGGTGCCTTCGTCATGTTTTTATGAAAAAATAAAAAAGGTTACTGGCCTAAATTTGGGACAATACTCTGTGTGTGTCTCTCTCATCCACATACACATTTATGGAAAGAAAAATACAAGGATATTAGCCACAGCAGCAGCAAAATTAGCACTTTTTTATTAAACTATAGGCAGGTAAATTTGATGTAGAGGTAATGCCTGTGTCAAGCGATCTATATTGAGGAGAGTTGGGTTGACAACTACTACCAATATATTATTGATCTGGATGTCAACAAATGCCAGAAGGAATCAACGCTAATGCCATCTATGTGTTCAACACTTTACACATCCTAATTGAACAAGATTTGATTTGTTCCCAGTGATAAAGACGGCTGAATTACATAAGGCTGTACAACACAACATGTACAGAATTTAACGTCTCTTGGGGAAAGGCAGAGGGAGCAGCAAGCAAACCCAATACTCCCAACTAAAGTAATGTGAAGACTTGTACTGAAAAGCCTGGAAATAAAGAGGCCAAGCATGAAAAGACAACCTGCCAAAACAAGACCTGCATACTGCAGAGTTCATAAACTTTCAACACTTACTAGATTTTTTTTTTTTGTGTCCTCAAATATCTTCTGTGCAGGACACCAAGGTGAATTATAGTGTGTAAATTGTAGTCTAAAAAAGCAAATAATTATTTTAGTGTATTTACAATAACAAGGCCCCTGTCAGGACCAGTGTCATGCTGAAAAAGACTCCACCTCCTAAAGCTAGAGGCTGAGGTTGGGGGTGTGGTGAGCTGGCGATCTGCCAAGCCCACACTCCCATTTGCTTTCTGTGGCATGTTAGCCATTTCCTGAACCAGAGGAAGAGGCCAGGGGTCACGGGTGGGGAATACACCCTCTCTGAGACGGTGGGGAAACAGAGAGGGGAGGAGAATTATGTAAACGGAGGGAACCTGAGGTCATTGTTGACAGAGCAAAAATATTCGAATTGTCCATCTGTAGAGAAATGAGAAACCCTCACACATGCATGTTCACCGAAAGTGTATTTACTTTAACATTTGCATTAATTTAAGGCTGTGTGCACGATTAATATTTCTATTATTATAAATTACTGTTATTCATTACATAAAAAGTAACTCGCACACTTCGATGCTGTTGAAAAGAAGCAAACATAGAGACAACTGTCAGAATCGAAGAAGCTGTGACGGCAAAAAACGAGGATGAACTAAACCAATTGCTAGACAGTGAGCCAACATACCAATTGTGATACATATTTTCACCCTGTAACTTGACACTGTCTTTCTTTTGGACTTCATGTGTGCATCTATTTCTTCATGACTCATTCTTCAGGCCCCTTATTTCCTCTCATTTTCTTCAGTTACCACAGTTTCATCTCTTCATCTCTCACCAGTGCATAGGCATAATCAAAAGTGGGGTTTACTGTGATCAGTTCTTGAAATGGCCTGTCAACACAATCCTCGGTAGAGATTAACATTCAGAGTGCACAGCCCCAGTGAAATCAATATCTGAGACCACAGAAAAGATGATGAACACATTATTTTATACTTGATCTGAAACCGTAACAAACAGAAGGTGTTTTTAAACATTGGGGACAGAAAGAAAACGAAAGGAGCCCGCCCTTGTTGAAGGAGCAGGTTTCAAGATTTAAGTTGCATAGTGTTACAAAGGCTGATGATATGTGGCTAATCCTAAAAGAGATTAAAATAAAGTAGAGCTTTAAATGTGTGCGATCCACATTTAGTTGAGACAAAGCTAGCTTGCCAAAAAAAGTCTTCAGATTCACACAGAAGACCTTTCTGGAGTTATTTCCACAAATGCTCCGGAAGTAGACATAACCTGTTACTTTAGAGCACCATATCAATACAAGTTGGCTCCCTCCACATAAAATGTAATGAAAATACCTTTTGTGAGGCCTGTGGTATGGAACGCCTGAAATGTTACGCTACAGGTTTTGTTTTTATGTAATTGATCAGGTTGGTTTGTTTTTTTAACAGGGGAAAGATACAAATCAATCTACCTTCCTTCCACACAAAGACATGTGAGTGAGCAAAATCAGTACACTACATTCCTTCCTTCTATGTTTCTTTTGACCATTTTGAATTTGATTGATAGTAAACGCACACTTTTACAGCATTTGTTTCTTAATTAGCCACAAAGAGTAAGCAGCAATCTGGCACACGGCTTCTCCTGTTGACTTACAGATCATAATGTTGATTCCATTTTGGGTCCAGCGTATTTCTCACAGTATCTGTAGAGTGGCATTGTCCTGAACCATCCACCACCACTTTGGCAAAGGGATCTGGCAACCCTGTAAAAGTGGACAAACATTTTGTTTAACCTTTGTACAAACCCTGTGGGTACACCAATCATGGAGGCACTAGAGGTGACACAGTTTTTAACCCTTATTTTTGTCACTCCTTTGAGACTGCAGTGACAAGTTTATCTGGTTGTCCTCATTTACAGACAGTCAGGTTGGCAGCTACACCACTACTTTGTGAGAGTTCCTCTTAAAATTACATGTTGATTTTCTCTGCATTCCCCCCCTGCTTTTTAACTGTAATAATAATAATCTGCTGTAGTCCATAAACATTACATTTTTCCCCATATGATGATAATATCCCTGCAGTGTCTGACTAAAACTAAACTCAGGTTCATGTGAAGGTCATGAAACCAGCAGAGACAGGAGGATGGATACATGTGTTGCTGTGTAAGCTTGTGGGTAAATATATGGACACTATAAAGAAAGTTATTAGTCTAATCAAGCGTCTTGTTTTGTACGTTTTGGTTAGCTTCCTATTTCATGCTATAACTGATAATACACCTATTAAACAGGTATTTGATAAGATAAAATACTAACTTTAATGCTCTTTATCTTATGTTTAAGATGAAGGATTTTTTAAAAAGTAAGAAAGTACAATTAAAATCTTCTCACGGGCTACTGTATTTTGTGAAACATTTACACAACACATGGAACATATGAAGCAATATGCAGAAAAACTTTACGACAAGTCTGTTCACAGTATCTCACTCATTTGGAAATCTGATAAGAGATTCTTCATGGTGTATTTATCTTAGGGTCCCTGTCTAGGTCTGTGCATGCATGTGTATGTTTTTTTAAACTGCCGAGGTATGAAACTCTGAGCGCAGACACTTTACACAAGATAAACCTGTTTAGTCACTCAGTGGTGTCTTGGAATTTCCTTTGTTGTGGTTGTGCATTTGTGTATATACATAAGAGCATTTTTTTTTTTTTTAAGACAAAAATGAAGTACAAGCTGCTTTTGGCAGTTCAGTGCTTTCAGAGAAACCATAATTTCCAACTGAAGTAAAAACAGTGCATTTCTTGGCTGTATACTTTGGCAGCGTTTCTGCAGTGCAGTGTACTGCAAGCCCAGTGGCCGGCTGAGTCTGAGTCAACGCCAGGCCTGGCCAAAGCACTGGGCAATTTATTTTTAAATATATTTTTAAGTTGTTTTTCCCCTTTTTTTAATAAACATAAGCTGAGCTGTTAGAGCTAATTTAAGGTATGTTTTAATCCTACTTTTACATTGCAAATTTTTAACTATAACAGCTGGAAATCAAAAAGGTTTTAAAACAATTTTTTTGTAGTCGTTTACTTGATGATTTTGGATTTAAATTCAATAATTAAGGTATGTAAACCTTTGAGGGTAGTTAACCAATGAGTTTACGTTTTAATTAAAACAAACAAACAAACAAGCTAAGTATAAACTTCGTCCTTGCATGCTCTTAAACTAAACTGTAAATGTAACCACTAAATCTAGTACTATTATTATTTACAGTATTTCATGGGTTTGACTAAAATAGCGATATCCATCCTGTCCAATTAAAGTCTTTTAGTTTGGTTTTTATGTGCCAGTGAGCCACATTCCTATTACCAGAATTTGGGTTAGCATTGGGTCCTAGTGTGTACCAGGGCTCCTGTTGTGTTTAATAGACAGATGGCTCCTAAGGGACTTCTTTTACAGTTTTCCCAGTTTTACTTCAAAATGCTGCAAGCCACCACTGCTGACAAAGCATTCTAATGTACAAGAGAGGAAACAGGACAGGAATAGCATCTTATAAATAAAAATAGTTTTTACTTACGAAAGAAGTCTTTCTTTGCCAGGTTCTTTGCACACAGAACTGGGAAAAAAAAAGAAACAGATATTGTTTTCTTTTACTTTTTTTTTTTGCCAACAAATGCAAAAAAAACAAAACAAAAAACAAAGTGATTCAGATATATTTGCCACAATAATTTTGAAACAGCATTCCAACAATATTCGGTATCATTTAAAAAAATTCTTTCCTTATTTTTTTATATTTAGCCATATTTAAAGAAATAATGGCCACAAATATGTTTCATATATGTCAAAAAGCTATTATAAAAACACAATATACATAATGTATAAATGCTTGACATCTTAAATAATAACTTTCTCTCTCTAATTTTAGTAGATTTTCATTAATTATTTTTTAAGTTTCTAAGGCTGAATAGGTACTACTCTCTTTTGGCCTACATCTTGGTTTGTCCATTTTCACAGTCCCTCACAGGCTGAGACACTTGTTAAGAGTTTCTCACTGTAAAATATTGAACAGACAAGCTCTTTTTCTTGTAGCAAGCAAGCCTATGGGGGTTTGCAACACGAACTGCATACACTAGCTTTCAAAAGAAACAAGAGGGATACTAAAAGTATGTCCCATGCTTGGCTATGGTTATACCCTTTAAGATGTTTTTTTAATTCTTAATTTTCCTACTCCTAAATATTTTGTACTACATGCTATAGAATATAAGTGAAATTAAGCTCTGTCTGGAACTGGCTGGACAATCTTATGATGCTTACAGAGTAAGACAAAATAGGCCAAGCATAGAAGGAAAAGAGGGGGAAAAAAGAAGAAAAAAAACGAGCGGTGGCAGAGAAAACTTGCACAATGAATGTTTAGAAAAAAACAACAGTGAAAAGGTGAAAGATGCAAAAGGAAGTTAATAAGCACCCTTCACTGCCAGCAGACAGACCAAGATCCCTATCACAAAAAGGCACTAAAGAAACACACACTATTCAGTCTCTCTGCTTTTAGCCATCCATGTATTTTAATATTCACTGCTTTCTATTCATGGTCCTGGGCAAGCCCTGCCAATACATTACTAATACAGGTACAGGTAACTTCTCTCTTTCCAAATAGCTTCACTGAGTTTTAGTCTTTGAGCAAGAAAGCAAACACCACAGTTAATCTAGAACAACTTAAACAGGAGGTAGTGCAAATCTGCTGAGCCCAAGGCAGCTCAATGAGCTGTAAAGGTATAACATCTGCTTACAAACACAAGTCTCATCTTTTGCTGCATATAAGCTTTCCTTGTCTCGAAATAAAAAGAAGAAACCCAAAAAACAGAATTGATTGTAAGCCATGCCCCCTTTCTGTTTTCTTAGCCTCAACTGAGAACTTTAATTTCTGATGAGTCCAAAAGGTAAGTTTCCGGTAGAGGAGCTGTTGTGTAATGCTTAACCGGCACCTACTTGCAGCAGAAAACAGGACGATAGCTATACTATACACAGCGTAGGTTAAAAGCTGCCATTGATCAGACGTTTCAAGCTTCAAAGTTGTATTGTCATATGCACAATAAAGAAACATGTTTCCCCGTGCAAAGAAATTCTCTTTGCCCTCCACAACAAATGCCAAACAAAAACACACACATATAAAAGCTATAGTATAAACAATAACTAAGACATACAAAAACTATTCTGGAAACTCCATATTAGAAATATAGTACAGACTATGAAAAAAATATATAACTATACAAATGCAGCAATAGACTATATACCTAGGCACTATGGATAAAGGCATTATAAAGCAATTATAAAGCAATACTACCAACTCAGACTGCCTACTGCATACATCATTTACTATTTGATTCAGTACAGCAAATAAACAGTTTCTTATGCATTTGTCAAACTAGAAGTTTTCAAACGCATTAAGACAAGCCAAAACAGTGGGCATCTATTGTGTACATGGATTATATAACAGATTGCGTGTGTGTGTGAGAAACTGCCACTAATGAGCACTACTTCCGATAAAGATATGAGGCCGACTTGAGAAACAAACCTAGCATTACAGCCATTGCATGTGGAGACTTTGACAGTGACCAAAATGATACAGTCAATCAAATCAGAATCACAGCACAGGAACAGACAATCTCAACACAAACCAAACTGCGTTGACTGGATGAACACTAACCATCCACTTGTCAGGGGAAAATACACAGCCAAAGCCAACAGGTGCAGGCCAAATCAGAAGCAGCCAAAATAACCTCGCATGGGACAAAATGGACACGGTTATGTTGGCCAACAAGTGAAAAACAAGAGGTCTGAAATCTTGGCAGGACATATGTGAATAGATGCTACAACTGAAAGACTAAATACTGCAACAACAAAAAACAAAAACCCTCCAGAATGATCAGGATAGGCATGAAACCCATGCTTCAGGGTATTTGTAGAACTCTATAATGCAGATGTATTTCAAGGTGTTAGCAGTACAAACTTGGTCAGAAAGCTCATTTGCTCTTCTGCTTTGAAATTCTTGCCTGCTAAATATAATCAACATAGTCAATCCAAAATGAGTAACTGAGTAAAAGCTTTGATCATTCTGTCCACAAAAACAAAAAAAAAAAAAAAAAAGTCTTTAGTTTGTTCCTGATTATAGGGCACAATTTGCTGTGGTTATTCACAACAACTGAAGCTTTTAATAATAAATATTTAAAAGTAAAGTCATAGGCATCACCTCTATCCCATTTATTTGCTCTTATGTAGGCGTTATCAATTGTATCTCTATATCTCTATCTCTATCTATCTATAGATATATATCTATATATCTAGATCTATATCTCTATCTATAGATATCTATAGATATATAGTTGTTATATTCTATATAACACATATTCTGAAGTGAATTCATAAGTGAATTTCAAATATATCATTACGCAAACTGGAGACAGGTTGTCATTTAGAGGTCAGGAGCCAGGCTGGTAACCTCAACAAAATCTGGAGTGTAGACCCGACAGCAGTGTGCGCTCACCAGTGCTGAAGAGGCAGCACAGATTAGTAGCTAGCAGGTTAAATTGGGTGCACTTGGCTCTTAAGTTACCAAACTGTGTTAGTGAAAATTAAGGGATTAATCTGCACACTGCTCCACTGTCTCAGCCATAATTACGACAGGGCGAAAATCCTCTTTCTTGTTATCAATGGCCTCTCACTAACTGTGCTGCCAGGCACATCAGAATAAAGCTACTGATAGTGCTTAATATGTTCAAGGGGGTGTAACTTGCACAACAAATCAATAATCAGTGAAATAAGACAAACACAAGATCTAAGAGGGATAGAAATAATTACTGCAGGTAACTATGTTACTGGTGATTTTCTAAATTTGTGCTGTAAGATCATGGGAGGGAACAAGACAATATTAAAAGTGACATTTCATGAAACAAATAGTTCTGGACTGTAACCCATATGGACATGTGAGTTTGTACTAAGTGCTTTTTAGAGAAAAGATCTTCATTATTGATGAGCTAATGAACTTCTCACCCTTCAAATCAGGGAGAAAGCATCCTCCTCCAATTAGCTTCTTAAGGAGAACTGAGATCCAAAAAATACATAACTGGTACCAGAATACCAGAATACATAAAATAAAATTGTGACTCAACTGGCACCAAACATGACTTTAGGTACATTTTGTATTCATCATAATGCTCTTAGAAAACATGAATTTGGCACAATCTTAATATGGACTAAATACAATATAACAAAAATTAATTTTCAATAACGCTGTCTCACATAAACGGGACTTTGTACAACTAAAAGAAAAGATTTAAAAAAAAAAAAAAAAAAACACACACACACCAAAGAAGCTCCTATTTGAGCTTTTATTACTACTACCCCAGATCAGATTTCTATATCAATTTACAGCCTTCCCATAAGGATTTAGAAAATATGCCGAAATATTTTTATAACCTTATCTACACATATGCACACTCTTCCACTGTGAACTACAATCACCAATGAGTCAAATCTCACACTGTGCCCTCTAGGGATCCGACAGTGTTAAATAGCTGCCACGTGAGCAGGCAAGCCATGGCTGGCAGGAGACCAGACTCATTCAGATCCTAACACAGAAAGCTAGGTCAACTAGGAAACAGTAAACCACCAAGAAGCCCTGGGGTGAGGCTGTCCTTTGTGTTGTCTATGGGTCATCATCCCAACCATAAAACCTAATTTTAAAAGCAAGGGGAAAGATAATAAGTCTGACTGAATACTTGCGCAGTCACAAATGACAACCACTAACTGTCATTTTCTCTCTATTGTTTAATGAAAGAATTTCAGAATTCCTGGTATTTTAGATGTATGATTTTCAGCACATCTCCTGTTTTAATAATTCTGTTTAGCTGCTGATGTTATACCAAGATTTTTCACAATTCACTTAACCTTAAATACAGGTTACAGTTGTAGACATTCTTGTTAGGTAATCTTAAGACTGGAAATACTAACAGTACATACTAAAACAATAAATAATAATCCCTATAGCTATTTTGATTGCTCTCTTTTCCTAGTCTTGCAATAACATGAAGTTTTGATGATTAACTTACATCAAAAATCAGTTCAGTTTAAAACCTCAAGAGATTTGCATCTATTTTCACACTTCTCACTGCAGTGTTTGAATAATCAACTTTAAACATGGATAGCCAATATTCCACAGTATTTTTGTTAAAAATCATAGTCACATGCTGTGCTTGAAAAAATACTTTTAATAATACAGATTCTTGGGGAAAAGATAAATAAATAAATAGCTTCCTCCTAACATAGTCCTCTGACCACCCAATATTGCTCTCATCTTAAACAAAGCTGTGGTAGCAGTTAAAAGTTCAAAATGGGGTCAACTCTACTCCATTGTTTATTCAAA
Organism: Astatotilapia calliptera; assembly: GCF_964374335.1. Lineage (NCBI taxonomy): Eukaryota > Metazoa > Chordata > Actinopteri > Cichliformes > Cichlidae > Astatotilapia > Astatotilapia calliptera. The sequence continues at coordinate 14,422,285 of NC_137427.1, read as the reverse complement.
ATGATTTAAAGGAGCAGCTGCTGTTTTGGGATAATTTGCAAGTGGATCACCACATTACACAGGCTAAAATAAGCCAGTGAAACAGCTACCCCAAACCAAACTTACCCATCTAAGCAATTAACATAGAAGGATAATGTTTTTACCACTGTCTGGTAGATAAGGGATGTGGAGACACACAGTGCCCTTTCACTAATCCAGACAATATGTCTGTACATTTCAGAGGTCAACGGTACCACTTCCCCAGGGGAAATGGAAGTATACCATTTAAAGCCCATGAAAACCTTCCAAACCTACATTTGAATGTGTTAAAATGAGGACACAGGCTATAAACAACTAACAATTAAATGGCTTTTAATTAGAGCAGGGCGATGTGACCAAAAATATTCATCACGATATACATTTGAAAATTGGCGATAACGATATAACTGACGATATAATTCACACTAGACAAGACACTTTACAACTCCACAACTTTATTAGTGCGAAACAAACCAAAACAAAAAAAAAAAAAAAAAAACATCAATGTATTTTCACTTAAACAAGCAGCTGGTTTTTTTTTTTTTATGTGTGTTACGACCCGGCTCAAAAGCCGCAACATAAAAAAAAGAAGATGAATAACAGAGTGTGGGTGAGAAGAGGTTTCATCCTAAAATGGAAAACCAGGTTGGCTAAAATGGCTGGTGCCACCAAGGCAAAGACTAGTGCACTGCCAGAAAGCTTGCCTCAGGTATGCTTTTATCCACACCTGACTAGGTGTGGCCAATTAGCACCAGCTGAAAACACTGAGACGATTAAAAGCTGCAGAGGGACGTAACACCTCCTCCCTTAAAAGGGTTCCTCTAGGACCCTTAAATTTATTAAAAGCCCCTCTGAAGCCTTCAGTTCCTTGACCCACAAACCTGGAATAAAAGTTAAAGCTAACAGAAGCACAGTGTTCACGTTATAGTTGGCATCTCTAAGCATGGATGGGCATGAGGATTTGAAGTTGCCACACTGAACAGACAAAAAGTAACATGTGACCAACACAAAGGAGCACAACAGTCAAACCCAAAATGATTACCTGATCTGCTACAACACAAAACCAAAAGTAGCAACAAATAATCACAACTAAGTGATCTGTTGTCTCCACCACACAAACAGTCACATACAAGTGGCCCTATACCACAACAAGTTACTTTAATCCAAAAAGTTCAGTAAATCAAGCATACTAGTGACCAACCACAAAATGGAGAGCTATGGCCACACAATGATCACATCAAGGGTGGCTCAGCACCCCACAGTGTTATTGCCATCACCTGGCCAACAACACTCACAAGTGATCCAACAAAATAGCCATATTCCCCACAACACTAAAGGTCACAGCACAAAACACTCACCTCACAAGGATCTCATTAGCATCCATCCACACTGACATATGCACACACAGGGTGTGCACACAATGCCAACTTAAAAACAGCCTACCTGCCTCAGCTACAGACCATAATCATGAATGGTCTCAAACCTCCTACCAAGTTTGGTGCCACTGATTTACTATGTGCAACTCCCAGCCTAAAACACTAAAAACAACAAAACCCTTACTTTTCCTACCCTAGTCTTCAGTGGTGTACCAGGCTCGAGGCAACTTTAAACGCGAACTCGAGAGCAGGCAGCAGACCAGAGATATAGTCTCCTACCAAACTCTGAAGCATACCCCCACCCAGGATAGCCACCAAACACAATAAACTAAAACAATAAAGCAAAACAACAAACAAGTGCTTCGATGGAAGGGCAGCACAGCCACCCAGCTGAAACACACCAACTAAAGGGAGTTTGCACAATTACAGTGACCACCATCACTCACCCACTTAAAAGCAAAACAAACTGACATTCAGTCTCCACTAAAATGTCCAAATATCCCGGACGAGCCCCCACTTATGTTACGACCCGGCTCAAAAGCCGCAACATAAAAAAAAGGAGATGAATAACAGAGTGTGGGTGAGAAGAGGTTTCATCCTAAAATGGAAAACCAGGTTGGCTAAAATGGCTGGTGCCACCAAGGCAAAGACTAGTGCACTGCCAGAAAGCTTGCCTCAGGTATGCTTTTATCCACACCTGACTAGGTGTGGCCAATTAGCACCAGCTGAAAACACTGAGACGATTAAAAGCTGCAGAGGGACGTAACATGTGCATTAAAGTTATATAAAAATTTAACAGTGCAAATGCAAATTCGTTGCTGGCAGTTTAACCAAAAGGCATTTCCAGTGGAAATTGGCCGACATATCCTCAGCATAACCACGTATAATATCCACAAAACTTAAGAGGTTATACACACACACACACACACACACAACACGGTAATATTATGTTGAGGCACAGTACGAATCACTCCGCGAGGCTCCTGCCTACGATAGCCGTAATGCTTATTCCGCCATGTGCGTATAAAAACAAAGGCACTGCGCATGCGCGTTTTACCCGTATTCTATTGCAGTATTTCATTTTCTTATTGTTGCCCAACATCATACCGGTATTACCGTGAACGGTATGATATGGCCCAGCCATACTTTTAATTACTTTTCCTTACAATGCAATTTTTGTCCAATCATCTCAGGTTAAGTCAGGATTCCATCTTCTCAGATTATAAAATGATTTCATATGGTGATACTTTCATTTGCTACAACAGAGGAAATTTTTAAAATATTTTCAATTATAATATAATAATGTGTACAAATTACATCTTACAACTGAAAAAAAAAATGTATTGCTCTTCATTGCCACCCATGCAATTTCCATGAATTCACATTTGGTTATAATTATACTGTGAATTAAAAAAAAAGAAAAGGTAACAAAATATTATGAGTGTCTTTGATCACAAAGGGAGGCATTTAGACAGGCGGCACTTTTGTAACATCTCCACCTGTCAGAATAAAAGTGTCAAGCTAAAGGTTGGTATTAGTTCTGGTCATAAGGTGAAAGATCATAAACAGACACATGCGGGGGGCGCCGGGTGATTCTGACTTTTTTTCTCAAGGGACCCTGCACAAGAAGTCATCAACAGTTGTTAAATGCCCTGCATTTGTTCGGAAAAGGGGTGAGGGGTGGGATCGGACTCCAAATCCTTTGAGTGTCCCGTGAGCCTAACGGTCAGAATAGATCGCAAGTTAATCAGTTTAATTCCGGTCGAGTACTTCTGTTGCAAAGGACCAGAGTAAAATCTCAAAAATATTAATAAAGAGAACCTTGACATGATACAAGCCTGGCAACTGCACCACAAACTAAATGTAATTGCTTGATCTGTCAATCAATGAATAAATGTTAATACATTGACCAAACTGCCTGCAGACCCTGACAACGTAAAGATGAATGGAAAAAAATATATATTTATAAAAAGGGATGACAAGAAAAAGGGCATGAGCTGCATTAGAGTTCACAAATGTTTGTGATTTGCAATCACCAGTTCACTGCACAACTACCAGCATGCCTCTAGCCTACTGCATTCTCAGATAGAGCAGAGCTGGGTTGCGCTGTCCGAGTAACCCCAGTAGATGACTGTGTGATTGCGCACAGCTAACACTACAGCCAAATGCAGCCATTTTGTGGTCCATTTGCTCAATTAATTATCCAGCAGCAATCCAAGGACAGTACAGTCAACAAATGCTGCATCAGCACGACCCTGCTGTTGAACATGCAGGGAACACTCTTTTGAAGAGCCTTTTTCTGTATCATGTTCATTGTTTCAAGTTCAGTTTAGTGCATATTTGCCTTAAGTTGTGATGATTAAACTAATGTGCAAGTTTACTGCTGTGCTGGTATTTAATTTAGATAGCATTAAGCCCATCGAGCTTCAGAGTTACCAAATATTAGCATAGTAAACTGTGTGGCGCAAAAGAAAATGTTCAACACTGTTGACTTTGAAAAGAAGCCCGGTGAAAGCTCAGGTCTCGCTAAAACTCATGCAGGGCCGGGTGAGAAAAGGCTTCTGTTATGCAAGCACTTTAAATATTTTTAAGCAGAATCCCAGTTTTCTGCCAAAAAAGGCATTCTCACAAACAAATAAACAAACTGAAAAAAAAAAAAAAAAAAAAAAAAAAGGTTCAATGACCCAACAGGCAATGACTCACTAGAAAGCACAAAGTGGAATATAATCCGTTGGGGCTGGATTAAACACAACACAGCCAGAATAAGGAGGAGGTCAAATGCAATTCACAAGCTGAGTCATATTTAACAGCTTATGCCAGGGTGTCAGGTTTGACTATTAACTAGGATATTTTAAACCTCATTGCATTAGCAACATAAAGCTAACAAAGAATTCCTGTCAAATATGCAGGGTACAAACAAAGACAAAAAAAAAAAAAAAAACATGGTGAAAGTCATAATCAGCATTTTTTTAGTTACTACCTGTAATGTAAATAGTTGGAAACATTATTTGCTAACTTAAACTGTGGTTAGTGAGGGCACAAACCCTAATCTTGGCTGAACTAAGCATGGAGACAGTTAGGGCTTTTTAAGGAGGGGCAAAACAGCACAGCAATTAAAAAAATGATAAAGAAATATAAATGGGTGTGGTTGTACCAAGAGCTGTATCATTTTAGTCCGATGAGCTTGTTTTCACAATTGCTGGAAATTAAATGGAGGACACTCACCCAGCTCTAAATGATGATAAAAGGGAATCATTTCTATAGGATTTCTATAGAGACAACTACTTCAATAATGCACTGGCTTGCATAGTCATTCAAGTATGCATCTATAGCAACAATGTAAGTGACTTCAGGGACAGAAAGTTGCACAAAAACATATCAGATTTGGAAGATTAACAATATAGAGGGGAAAAAATGAATACTTTTCTACTTTACCAAGTCTTGTCTGCCAAGTAATGAAATGTGTTTATGGCCCATAGCCAGAATTTTATTACTCTCGCCTCTGAACACATTTCACCTGCTGCCTGCCAATGTGGGTTGAGAATAAAGCTTCAAGCTGCTAAACTAAGCTGCTTGAGACCATGTTAACATCCCCTTTTTCAATTTGGAAAAAACAAACAAACAAAAACACAACAACAACAGAAACATAATAAAAGTGTGGCCAATGAAGGACTGTATTTACAAAAAAAAAGTTCAACATTATTCCACACCAAGGTACACCAAGCCATACTACCAGTTTGCAGAGTTTATGAACACTGGGATTAAATGTCTCTAACATCTAAGCAAACTTACATCTAAAATGACCAAAGTCTACAAGACTGCCATTGCTAGGAGTGACTCTGTTAAGACAAAGTAATTAAGGAACCTGCATATTTTAATGAAAATATTTAGTGCCAAGAGCTGTATAGATATTTTTTCCTACCTCTGTAATATACCCGGTTGCATCGTGGTAGCCTTTGTGATAATGATAATAAGAGGGAAGGCCTTCAACTTCCCCCACAGATTTGGCTCTATTATGACTCTTACAACTCCCTTATGCAGTCTCATTCACAGTATTGTTTAAAAGTTAAACCAAACATTTCCACTTCCCTTCCTCGCTTACTTGCTCACTGCAATACACTGCAATACAAGGAATAGAGCTCATGAGGGGAAGACGTCAGCACAAGTTGTCTATATGCAAGTTTATCTTACACTCTCCAAAAAATAAATATACATAAAAATAAAATAATGATGATGTGGTATGAATAAGCATTTATGGGTCTCCAAAACCTAATCTACACTTCCTCTATAAAACCATTACTCGATTTCTCAGCCTCCTACACTGAGCCTTCCTTGAGCCCAGTAAATGCACAGGATGCCAATTGTGTCACTCAGTTGAGAGGCCAGTAGACTACAGCTGACACTCCCCCTCCTCTCTGCTCCCTGAGGAGATGCCAACAATTTGCAGGCAGGAATTTAGAGTGAATGTAGTCACTACATAGAGAGGGGTGAGAAGGTAAAGGCAAAATGTTCATCTGGAGGCAGGAATTTACGGTGGAATGAGAAGGGAGGAAGAAATGTCAGGAAGGGAGGAGAAAGGTATATCTACAGTCACAAATCTGTGGAATGCAGATATTAGAGGGGGAGAAATGGAGAGAAATACAGCAAAGGAGGGAGGGAAGGGGGGTAAAATAACTAGGGAATGACAGTGATGGTATTCCAGAAACAGTGGAAACACTGAGGGAGGAGTAGCAGGGATGGCAGTGAGAGATAAGAAAAAGTAGGGCAGGACTTTGTCTGGAAATCTATTGAGTGCATGCCATAAATAAAAAATGAAAAGTTCATTTCATCAAGTTCAATTGTTTCCACATTTATCTTTTCATTATGAACCATCAATAAATCTGGCATGTGTTTGATTACCATCGAATTTAATGATAACTGGCATAAAGCTTAAAAATGGTCAAATGTATTAAAAAAAGATCTCTATTTATATACTTTTATCCATAGTTACATTGAAAGTTGATTGAGCAATCCTCCTTATAATAAAATTCCCCAAATAATACCAGAACAACTACTGAAAGAGTTTGGGTTTTTCCATATCACCTAATAAAATACAAAGATTATTCTAAATTAGTATTTTGGATGCAGGGAAGCTGGCAAATAAGAACTAAATTGAGAGTTTTTTAATCTTGTGAAATCACTGATGAAAGATGTGGAGTCAGTAAAGAATCTAGGTCCAGATAATAAGAATTAAGGAATTAAGGAAAAGGAAATGAGCTGTGAGTCAAGCAAGACCATCTAAAGCCTGAGTCACAAAGTAAATGGAATAATCATACAGGAAGAATAACGCTTGAATCGGATACATTGAAGTATAATATACCAGAGGAAAGTTATTCACATGTGACTTATTAGGTACACTTGTGACTGGGAAATAGCTTACTTCGGTCTGATACTTCGCCTAGTGGAAAGCTGGTCCAGGATCTTTATGAGGACAGACCACAATGGATGTGATCCAAGTAAATAGTGGTTCAAGAATGTAAGGTCATTTTTGTCAATATCTAAGATTAGAAGGCTACTGTGATTCAGATGTCAAACTATGTAAGGTTTGGGCTGGAAGAGTGATTTGTTTCATGTATAAGACACTAAGGAAGAGACAAAGGAAGACGGCCATTAGACATAGAAAAACATTGCTGCTTATTGTGCTTTCAGTTCACCCAAAAAGGCAATTTGCTCCTGAAGCTGCTTACCTGTGTGTAGATAGTCAAAAAGTTCAAATGACTGTTTTGTCATGGCTATAGTTTTAAACTACTTTTATATAATAATTTTCAGTACAAATGTATAATTCTATATGTATAATGTGTTTATTTACTATTCAGTACATGTAAAATTGTGTGCAGAACATGCTTGTCCATGTCTTAACAGCTTTATCTTAAAAGGCAACTATGGCTTCAATCTAAGTGCCAACTGGTTATTTGAAGGGATGAAAACTATAACTAGTATGCAGTGTAGGTCTATGCACAAAGTAACACGAAAACAATAGTTACGTGGATTTATTCCCATATGGATGGATTAATTTATTAACAGTCTCTGCGTGGACTATTAGCATCTATAAACAACACAAAGAGAGATGACAGGTGGAAAATGATGATGTTCATGACTGTGATGTGGAAAAAAAGCATTCTGAGGATGGGATGGGGAGGTGGAGATCTAGGAGAGTACCAACAGAGAAAAGAGCGATAAAAGAGGAGATGAGATGGAGCAGTGAAGGGAAAAGGACAAGCTAGTCACTACATGAGAGCCTACATTTTCATCACAATACAAAAAGCTAGATAGTCATATATTATTTAAGAACAAGGGCCAAAATACCACACGAGTTTGACTTCTTATAGATTTAATAGACCAACACCTAAAGTAAGGTTTAAGCTGTTTCTTTTAATGTGGCACTCCTTCCCTACGTATTCCCCAAAATATAAAACCGCTCTTCAAATAGTATATTTCAAAAGTGTCTGTGTGTGCTTGAAAGACAAAAAAAAAAAAAAAAAAAAAAAAAAAAAAAGCACAAAAGTAACTGATCTACTGAGACCATTTGATACCCCTACTTGGACCTAGACCACTAAAGCACAGTGTGAGAGCAGGCCAGCCAGGTAGGGGGCACAATCAGTGGAAAATAGGTGTGTTCACACTTACAGGTACAAGGCAGCCGTATCTAGTGTGAACACACCCTATGTCTTTATTCATCTTGCAGCTCTATTCTAGTTGACAGGACATTGAGAAAGGATTGTAATAGCTGACAGAAGTGTGAGACTAAATGGTGAGAGATAGGCAACTAGTGTGAAGACAGAGGTAGGCGAGAAAGAGCAGTGACAGAAGTGTTGCAGTAAAAGTTATTTCCTGTCACTCTTCTCGTAGAGAAGCATTACATGAATGTGTGTGATATTTACCAACTAATTCTTGGTATCATTACTTTTCCGGTTCCATTTTGAAATGTTGGCCTGGACATCTGCTGGCTACACTTGACGCTTGGAAAAAGCTGTCTACTGCGCAGATGGTTAAGTCAGCATAGAAGCCAATTAGCTTCCATACTGATTACTGTAAAGATGCCATCGTTTTCAAAAAGGCTCTGGGTTCGCTGTCCACATTGCCACGCGAAAACAGCGTTTTCAAATGTATCCACCTTTTACCGAAAACGCCGTCTCAGTGTGGATGGAAGGCCAAAACAAAGAGAAAAAGATGCGTTTTCAAACGAAAACGTATTAGTGTGGCATGGCCACAAAGACAGACAACCATTTGCACTTTACTCTTTGACCTTTGCACCTAGAACTGTTATTTTAATTATGTTCAGAGTTTGAGCTACATGATCCTAATCTCCACCACTGCATAACTCACATCCTCCAAAACTGTATCTCAACCACAGTTACACTGAAAACACAGATAGAGAGCATGGAGTGAGTGTGGTGAGTGTGTGTGGTGGGGGGGTAACTTGAGTGGCAGTGGACGTGCTTGTGTGTTTATACAGTATACGCTGAGTGGTCTAGCAGACACTCAAGCAAACAGAAATGGGCAGTCTGACAGCTGAAACAGTAGCAGGAGAACATTGGAGGGGAAGAAAGTGTGGTCCCTGAAGTCTTGCCTTCCTTCCTGACAATAATAACATTTGTGGATGTTGCACATTGCCCTCGTTTTTACTTTCATGAGAAGAGAAAAAAAAAAAAAAAAAAAAAATAATATATATATACATATATATATATATATATATATATATATATATATATATATATATATATATATATATATATATATATATATAATTTGACATAATGTTCTCCGTTGGCCTTATATTTACACCATCAACTGAATCTAATTTCACTTTCTCTGTGTTAAAGGGATTAAAAATAGAGAACATTACATTCTAGGGGTCCCTGGAATCCCCTCAGAGTCCCCCCAACACCCCCTCAGAGTCCCCAAACACACTTTGACAAGCATTAAGTACTGTGCTGTGTTGAGGAACTGGCACAGGAAGTGTGCGTTTACACGTGCGTTTTTGTGTGTGTAGGTGCATGCGTGCACAACACATGCATAAAACAGATAAAGGAAAAAAAAAAAAAAAAAAAAAAAGTACACCAAACTGGAGCCACACCGGCAGAGCCGTCTGACAGCTGTCTGGACTAGATCCGGGGGTGAGTGAAGGAGAGGAAGGAAGAGAGAGAAATGACAGAGAGATGAGGGACATCCTGTTCAAAAACGAAGTAATAAGACAAAAAGAAATAAAAAAAAAAAAATTCAGTATAGAAACTTGCAATGAGTGTTGCAATGGGGAGTTCAAAGCTGCAAGCTGTATCTTTTAAGCAGAAACGCAGTATGTTTGGTTTTACATTCCCATTTGAACTGACTTTAACATAAAAGTAAACTGAAAATATTTGGGTTTAGACTGTTGGGTCGAAAGGGAAAAAGGAAAGTTTTTGATGTTAGAGCCAAAGAAATAATCATTGAAAAATTAACAAACAATAAAAGGTATCTGCCAGTTGCAACCCTAGAGGATTTATATAGTTTAGGCAGTGACAGGAAGACAAAACCAGGAGTATTTTAATTGCAATGCAATCGCTGCTGAAAAATCATTTGTAAACTAAATACCTGCCTTTAGACATGCTCAAATTTAACTTTTGAAAAGCTATAATCGTCCCACCCAACACACAAACACTTTGTACACTGATGTTGGCTTGGGACTACATATACATTGTCATACACATTGTACATCATACTGGAGAATGGTTAATTTTGTATTAGTCTACACATATTTTAATAAAATATGCATGGAGTAATACCTTTAAGCATTTAGGATTTTTTCCTAAGGATTTAGTAAGGGCTGTCAGAAATGCTATTCTGCAGCCATATGAAAAGTAAAAGGTGATATTTCTCCTCCACATTCAGCAGGAAAATCCTCTTGAAGCACTTGGAAAGTTTAATGTGTTTTGCATATTGAAGCCCACCTCTTCTCCCGTCAGAGGTTGTTATGCAATACTGAGGTGTTCAGTCTTTCCATTTTCCTGCTCGCTCTATACTGAAGTACTAAAGTAATTTGAAAAGCAGATTAAACTAGACTGACTGAAACAACGGAACAAGTTTTACAAAGCTATTAAGAGAGGCAAATTCACAGACTATAGTGTAACGTAGTATAGGTGTCACTAATAAAGTGTAATAAATGTGTCAACAAGCATACGTGATAAAATGCAGGTCATGAGTGGGGAACAGTAACGCTGAGTTATGGGAATGGCAGCAACCTGTGGGATTTCATTACTTAGACTCCTTATATATGCCAAATGCTTCCTAAAACACAGTGCTGTGTTAAGATACAAACAGACCACCAGAAAATGTTAAAGCCAGGTTTAATTTGTCATTTTTAACAGTAATGACTCAAAACAAATCACCGTAGCCTGATCTGATATCAAGTATCATTAATCTTAAGTTAAAGAGAGCTGACATCTCTCCAGAGCAATGCTCCTTTACGTCTTCTTTGGTGTTCCTATTAGATTTATGTCCTAAATCTAAAAGGAAAATCCACAAGTCAACTAAAAACAACCTTATCAATGAAAGAGGATATAATTTTACATAGCAGAAACCTGAGGGTTAGTTATCCCAAAACATGAAATCCGAGCACCAACAAAAACTGTGATCACCTCAGTGCGAAGCAACTTTTTTCCTTCTCACTCACATTATGTAATTACATCCCCAAGAGTCAGTGTCTGTAATGCTGAAATTCAAAACAACCAAGTGTTATATTTTTTTAAGCTGACCAGGAAAAAGTAAAAGTGCGGCTTTTCATTTATCCTCACTTATAGGGCTGTGCGATATGACCAAAATCTCATATCCCGATATAAGACATCTATCGTCCTGATAGGATATAAATCACAAAAATTTTACCAACCTGGTGTTTGCGAGGAAAGACAATTAGAGGAAAGGAGTTTTACAGTACGCCTGACCTTAAAGATATAGGAGCTGAAATGACAGATGATTAACTTCAAAGCTCCAAAAATCCCCAGTACAAGCTAATTATGCATTACTTTATGCTGTGAATCTTAAAACTACTCAAAAAGAGTCAAAGAATAATGATATGGAGTTATGAGCATAACAGGTACACTTGAATAAAAACCATGTCACTAGAGTTCCACATGTCATATAACATTCAGTAGTAAAACAGCAGAGCTGAAAAAATGTTAGTCTTTCAGCTCAAGATAGCCTTATCTGATATCATTCAACAGAGAGAGGAAAAACAAAACAAAACAAAAAAAGAAAAAAAAAAAATCAGACTGCAGATACCATTCTTTGCCATGAAAAAAAACAAAAACAAATTATCTCACAAATGCAGACTAAATGAGGATTTAGGAATTTTACAATCCTCACCTTCTGGAGCTTAAAAGTAAATCTCTGGTGGAAAAAAAAAACCCTTTGATGAAATAAAACAACATGTTTTGTAATTTCCAGCAAAAGTTTTTGCTCATTTTAGCTTTGAGCTGAATAATTGGTTTATATTGAAAGGGAAACCAGTACATTAATATTTGATGTTTGGATTATCACAAATATTTCCGATCTGAAAAATGACGTCTTCTGATAACAGAAATGATAAATACAGCTGGAGCAGCTGGATCTTGGAGTAGATATAAACATTTCCATATGATGATGAGGGCCATGTAAACGGGTGTATAGAACCTGTGTAGTGTGTGGTCAATTGAAGTATATACTAGTAATGCAGACTAAACAGAGCTGGAGGAAGTTTGGGTACAGATCTCAGTGCTGCACTACAAAATCTAACCACAGCAAAGTGACCGAGGCGCTACAGGCAAGATCAAGCAGACATGCAGGCACACACAGTCACACATTTGCTTCATATTGGACATGCACACGGACAGCTGCAGACAACATGGACGCATAGTCTTCTTAATCTACTTTCTAGTTCACTTGGAATCTATGCTGCATAAATGCACAGTAGATTGGCATGGACAAGAAGACTTGTACTTCTTTGAAAAGTCTGGGCAATTTCTTCTAACAAAAAATAAATAAATACAACGCATTTAATTGTGCAATATTTTTTTTCTTGTCTACAATCTTAGAAAGAGGAACTGCACAGATGTGGGTGGCCATAGACCTTTTTGAATCCCCCCCCCCCCCGGCATGTATTTGTATTTTTTGGGCAAATACACAGATTTACAAACTTCACCAAAACATTTTGCTGAAGAATTGGTGCATTGGTGCCCATTTCTTAATTTGAGATTAAGAATGGTCATCAAATGAAATACAATTTCAAATTTATGCTGAAATTCTACGAAAGCATGACTTGCATTTTTGTGGTTGTTTGATGTTCTTGATCAAACACATCTGCATCAAGGTGCTATTCTTTAACACATGTGCTGTGAAAGCACCCTTCCTATGCATCAACAGTAAGTTCTAGGCAAATTTATGAATCACTGAAGGCAAAAATAAGGATTACACAGAATAAACTTTTTTCCTCTTTCCTGTCACCAGTGTTATGAAAAGTAGCTTTTAAGCAGTTGTTTGTATTTGTTTCTTTAGCCTTGACAATCCAGTTAAGACAAACAACCAAAACGGGCTAGAAAAATCCTGTCCAGCTGCTTTATCTCATTAGCGTAGGAGTACAACTATTGTCAAAGACGCTGAACACAGCATTTTATGTGAGGACACACACATTACTAAACTTTCTTATATCAGCCTTTAAATATTTCTAGTGGTGGTTCTTAACATAGGATTTTAATCTTTGGAAGTCATTCAAGACCACCATGCTAAGAAACGCCTTACTGAGATTCAGATCTTTAGAAATATCCCCAATTCTGGGAATTAAAACTCAGTGCTTCACAGAAAACATGGCTTGATGATGAACGGAAAAAAAATATTTACAAAAAATTAAATCAGACAGTATTTAGCAAGAGAAGGGGTTGTTGGAGAGGACAAAGAACAAGAGATGTTATAGGAGATAAAAGAAGTGGCATAAGATGATGTAGGAACAGACAATGACTCCTGTGCCTTTTCTTAACAGATTGAGTGCAAATGTTTAAGCCAGAACAAATGGTAAATGGGCCGGTTCTTATATAGTGCTTTTCTACTCTGCTTGAGCACTAAAATCACTTGATTCACCCATTCATTCATTCATTCATTCAACATTCATGCAAGCATTTTTTTTCTATGCCTAATGTATTCTATTTAGTATTCACAATCTGATGAACAAAGAGAGCAACCTAGGGTTCGGTCTCTTGCCCAAGGATCCCTTGGGCAATCCCTTGGTATGGGATTGAACCACCAACCTTTCGATTAGTAGGCAACCTGCTCTACCTCCTGAACCACAGCCACCAGAATTGAAATGAGCATCATTCTTTTGTTAATGTTTGCTAAGAAAACTCAAACACTGATCATTCAAAAAGGCAGTAGACTGGTAAAACAAGTTGCATGCAGAGCTCCAGATATAAAACTGCTTTTTCAAAGCAGTAGGGTGGAGATGTGGTGCTGCATTCATAACAGCTAAAGCTTACTTATCTGAATGCCTGGATTGTTAAGGTATGTGAGCAACCTATGTAGATAGCACACCACATGCCTTAATCATAAAGGTTATTAGCACAAATGTTAAGCAAATATTTTCAGCCTATTATTTCTTCTTGTTGAGTGGACGATTGCATAAATTTGTGAAAACATGTGTTATAATTTTAAGAACAGCCCAGTATTCTAGAGGAAGGAAATTTTAGGCAGTGCCTATTAATTATTTCATATCTGGGTCAGACTGCACAGTCTGCTGGTGCCAGGCTTACATAAAGCAGAAAGGAACATACCGAACACGTCACTATATGACTCGCATGGATTGTGTGCTGATGAATCATAATCACTTACTCTATTCCACATTTCAACTGTCAAAACTGTATTGTTTAAAGGGGAGAAAAAAAGAGGCACTGAAAAATTACACAATTTACAGTCCCAAAAATAAATTACACCACCAGGTACATACATCTCCCAAGCCCGCTGGTACTAGGCTCTAGCAATGTTTTGACTAAATTTGACAACCAGCTACATTCAATATAAAAGAAAAGATCAAGCCAAAATGAAAATTTTATTTAGGGTTTTGCCTGTCTCAAAATGGGTCTCTGGTGTGTAAATATAGACATACATGACACTGATCTGAATTAAAGCAGTCTATTACTTTGTTTGATAGAAATATACGGCTTTTACTGCCAATTACTAATACTTAATAAAAATGTCTACTATACTTAAGCAACAATAAACTTCTTTTGTGAGTGCAAAAACATTTTCTATGCAGGAAAAACCCTTTGATTAAGCTAACAAAAAAAATCATTACTTAAGAAAAGTAGTTAAAGTTAAAATTTGCCATTAAAAAGATTAATACACCTTTAATCATAATCTTAGTCCAACACACTAACATGAGCAAATCCAAAATTAAAATATAACTTAAAATTTGACAATGCCGGTCAGTTTTTCACTATCACTAACGTCCACTCTCTTTGTGACATTCATTCCCTAAATTTCAGGAAGCCAGCACACCTAATTTAGTTCAGCACTGCGTGCTAACAGTACATCCTGTGGAAGCTCAACTGTGCACAGAAGTGCATGCAAGTATAGAACCAAAAAAAGAAAAAAATGTGTTTAACACACAAACAAGCTGACACACAGATGTGTTTCCTGAGTGCTGATGATGAATACTGAGACAGTGGTCCCCGATAATTTCCCTGAAATACAGTCTGCCCTGTGGTAAAGCAGAGTCTGGAAATGAGGCTGGATCTTTATCTTAATCACCAGCTTCCTAGCTACCCACCTCCCCACCCCAACCTCAGCACACACACACGAACAAACAAGAAAGCATCAGCATTGCTTTCCCAAAATGTCAGAAAGAGAGGGACACAAACACAAGGCATGACTGTAGATGAAAAGTATACAGCCTAGTATCACACGCTCATACTGAATGGGAAAAATCCTGAGATGATTCTTCCAGTCCTTCCCTGCTTGCTGCATGCCAGTTGGAGGCTGATGGAGGAAATGGATCACATAGACAGACTCCCTTCCTCCTGGTTTAATGCAGCCAAGAGGCCATATTTGAGAGAAGGATTCATCCCCTTGTACATCTCGTGTCAGTCACCTATGAGGAACTCCATGTTCCACTGGATGAAGGAAAACCAAGTTCTGTTCTTATTAAGTTCAAATCACCCACCAACTCATTCTTCGCAGGAGACCAAGGTAAGTGAAGGTCAGCACAAGTGCCTGCAACCCTGCAGTGTTTGGAATACCAGTACTCAAAATCCAAGATTACTTTCTTTTCCATGCTCTGTGGGAACACTACAACATACTGCCTACCAGTAAACTAAAAGTAGGCTGATTTTCTAATTAACTGAAGCATCAAAGAGTAACTGTCACAGATAAATGTAAGAAGCAGCTCTGAAAATGTGAGAAATTTCATGGTGCCATTTAAATGCAGTGTGGGATGACATAACTGGGGATGAATCCTGTCACAATTCAAAATCCTGCAGCGTGTGGGAGTTCACCCTTTGTAATTTCTAAATCAGTGCTGCTGCAAGAGGGGATCCTAATGAGTGTGGATAACGAACAGAGCACACTTCAAATTCAGCCATCTCTGTGACTCATGACCAGAAACACACTTACTTTGGTGGAGGAGAATTTAAAAACAAAATCAGTTCAACGTTACATTACTGTGAGAAACACGGACAGAATAAGACATGGCTGCAGTTGAGCTTTGCAGCAATATCATCACCTACAATCTTTTTTTTTTTTTTTAAACATCTGTATAGAGTTACAAATAAAAGACCTGTGAGCCTCTGGCTGTTCCCTGTCATTATTATTTAGCAAGTTACCAAAATGATTAGTCCTGGCACGGTACTTTAAGAAGCAAACCACATTAAGAGAACAAAAAAAGCTTTGAAGCATTACCATTTACAGCATTTAATAAAGGTATTAAGAAGCCATAAGAAAGATTTTTGTGAAAATCCACAACTATGCAATTTTTTAAAAGCCCAGCTGTGCCAAAGGTAGGTTTAATTTTTTTAATTCAAATTTTAATGCTGCAAATCATTGGGTACTAGCTCATAAATAGATTTGGAAACTGAGGATGAAACCAATAAATCAAATAACTTTATAATTATTTACTTAACTTCTTTAGATACATCCTTGCTCAGCCAATTTCCCATTTTTGCTAACACTGAAAAACTAGGAAGCCAAGGAAGATGGCAGCACACTAGAAGAGCTCCCAGAAGTACCAACCCTTTTTTCACATAAACTGGAAATATATACCCTGACAGGTTGAGAGGTATAAGTACTTTTGATGCGTTAAAACTTAAGACCTTCATAAGTGGCCAGATATTTGCAGTCTCCCAGAGAAATGTTGAGTAACAGTAGGGCTAACTTTTTCAAAGATGCGAGAATGAGACGCGAGCTAAGAACAAGGACCAGCCCGACGTTTGAAAATATTTCAGTGACTCCGAGCCCTCTGGAGGGCTCAAGCTGAACTGATGGGGAAAAAAAAAAAACAATTCTGACTTTATGGAAGAAATACGAAAGACGAATGCGACATTGCAAAGAGCTTAAAGACTCAGCGAAAAATATTTAAATAAGACTGGGCAAAGATGTGTGAGAAGAAATTGGTGACGCTCTGGGCACATATGGAGGATTTGGAGAACCGGAGCAGGGGGAATAATGTGAGAATGGTGGGGCTGAAAGAAGGCAAATAAGAAAGGGTGAACATGGCTCAGTATGTGGAGAGGATCGCCTGGTGGCACCTAAACTAGATATGAACAAACCACCCCAAACCATCCCGATGCAGTTTCTGTGCTCATCAGCTTGATAAGGTACTACAGATGGCCAAAGAGAAACGGAGTTAGAATGGGAAGGCTGCAAACTATCCTTCTTTGTGGATCTGATGAAGGAGCTTGTGGAAAAGCGGAGAGCTTTCAACATTGTAAAGAAACACCTTCTGGTGTTCCCGGCAACACTCATCTTCACTTGGAAAGGAAATAGAAATAAAATCTGAGATAGCGCAGAGACTGAAACTTTTCTGGAAGAAGCCAATTAGAGAAGATGTATTATCATAGGAAGTGTATATTCCTCAAACACAAGGTAAAATTCATGCTGGTTCTATGCTTTGGGACTCAGGTGGTTGTTTTGCCTAAGCACAATTTTCAATGAGCCTCACGGACCAACTTTAAATAATAGATAAGTAGTAATTAATAAAGGACTATAAAGCGGCAACATGTTCCCTGTTGCATCCCTATAGTTTTACGTTGTTGGTTTTTATGTTTGTACAAGTATAGAACACAAAGCACCCACATTTTACAAATTATTTATTGGCATAGAAAAGGATGTCTGTAAAGGTGTAAGGATTATCTGACAGAAGGACCTTGGCTGTAGTATTAATGATGATGAATGGTTGCAATTGTGTTAAATAATGGCAAACATATTAAAGAGTCTAGAGGAAAATGTATTAATTGTAAGATGGTACACAGATTTTATTTTACTCCATAGGCTTCATGGAATGGGTCTACTTTCCAATAATTTATGTTGGAAATGTCGAGCAGAACCAGGAACCTTTATACATATGACCTGGGACTGTTAACACATTTTCCCATTTTGGAAAATAGTATTACAGCACATAGGAAAGTGGCTGGGCACGGTGATACCCATGTCACCAAGACTATTGCAGGATCAGACAATAATACCTAATATTTCAAAGCACCAAAGTACAGTGACGCAGGTGGGACTGGTCAAGGCTGTCAGAGTAATCCTCAGATTATAGAAAACCACTTCTGCTCTGGATATTAAAAACTGGTTGGAATTCATGCTGGAAACAGTATCATTTGAAAACATGCTGGCCAAGCTAAATAACAATACAGAAAACTTCAAGAAATCCTGGGACTGCAGATGCCATGAACTGCTATTCCGAGAAACACTGGTGACCGACTTCCTTTCCCTTATTTGTTGTGGCTGTTGTTGTTTTTTTTGTCGCTCTTTTTTTTGTTCCCTCTGAGGATGTATGTAAAAGAATTTCCTCTTTGAAATTTTTACACTATTATTTTGGTATGGTAAGCAATGACCTGGTAGCTTTATGTTTAAGTTATGTTATTCCTTGTCTGTTGTAAAAAAAAAAAAATAAAAAAAAATAAAAAATACTTAACTTAATAACCTAATAACAGCAAAAAAAAACAACATTGAAAAATAGAGAGACTATAGAACAGACAGAATAATGGTGGACCAGTTTGCAACGTTAATTCTAAATTCCTGCAGTCTCGATCACTTAAACCAAGGGTGGTCTCAACTAAACACTTGTGTACGGTGAGAGCTGCATGCTCAAGCCTTTTACGTCACTGGTCATCACTGTAAGAACAGAAATTCTGGTCATTCTATATGTGAACCTCAATCCCCCCCCCCCAGCACATACTTCCTTGTAATGATCACAGAATGTGTTTGTTATCAGGACAAAGTCTCTCCAAGGTTTCACATTCCTGGAATTCACGCAAGTCCATGTAAAACCATCCACAGATGATATATCCGAGCAGCTTCTATTATCTATTACCACTATTTAATGGCACAACTGCTTCAATACCCATGAACCACCGATGCTGTGTCCAGCTTATTGAAAATGTTTTGACTACTCAATCATTATTTCTGATATTAATCTTGTGCTCAGAAATTGTAACTGTAAATTCGCTCTTCGTCTTCCCCACATAACAAAATCCATACTTTTACTACAGGTTTGGTCCTTTTTTTTTTACCTATATGTCAGTGTGATAAATCATCTCCTTCAATAATGGCATTACAGTTCAACAAGGAAAATTTCCAGAGGGAAGAGAATTTAAAAAAAAATGTGTAGGTTCAACAGATAAGTCTGTCGTTACAAGATTATCTCTCAATTTAGTAGAACACTTTGTGGGTAGATGATTAACACTTTCCAACCAGCAGGGTGATCATACAAAATATGCCAATATTTTCTCCCCACATTTATAAGAGTGAAAAAGTAAAAGTTAAAAGTTATCTATTTTTCTAACCCTAGAGAGAGAAACAATTAAAATTTTTTGAAGAGGTTTTTTTCTTCTTCTCAGAAACAAGAATACAAAGCATTAGCTTGTTTCTCAAACTCCTCCTCAAAACTGCACATCCTTTCTGTCCACAACAGCTGACTATACGGTAATCTCTTCTTCAAAGAGAATGGATGATATCTTGAATAATGAAAAAAAAAATCCTATCAGCCCACTTTTAATAAATAATAGTTTGTATTATTTCTGATTTATTCATTCTCACATTTAAAATGAAACCTCACAATTGGCCTCTGTAATAAATGTAAAACTAGGTAACCTTGAGTTAAATCTATTTAGATCCTCAACAGTGCCAATAAATATAAATATAAGTCATAAATATATCTGAACCAAAAGTTAATAAAGGAGAGGTATGATCATGATCAACATGACTAAGTTCAAGTTTCCCCATAAATAAATTCACATAACTAGGATTGACAGGGCTACCCACTGAGACCCTTTGCTTCTATAGGGGGGGAAAAAACAAAAACTCAAATCTGAAAAGATTCTTAGTGAGAACTATTTCTACTAACTTTATCAGCAATGCTGTTGCTAAAGTTCCCTCTTCCCTTGCATTCAAATTATAATGTAGGGCCTTCCAATTCCTGTTTATGGGGAACATTCGCATATAAACTCATGACTTCCATTGGACATAAGATTAGTATCTTTGATCTCTCTCACAGATATTAATTTACACAAAAAAGGAGAGCCTACTGACAACAGGAGATCATGGAACAGGCCCCCACACAACTTATATAAATCTTGGGCAATGTATAAGAGAATGGGAAATCTAGGATGTTCTTCTAACAAATATCCAAATTGACCTTGTGATATTAAAGTGCCATTTACAGCTAGAGTGTTCTTTATTTACTTCTAAACTTTCAATGTAAGATCATAACTTTATGAACTGTAGAAGTCTGTATTATGCAACTGACTCATTACTTGAACTGCAGTATGATTCTTTGTTCTGCCTACCGCACCACCTTCACTAGCATACTGGATAACTACTGTTTCATCATTTGCAAGATTTTTTAAGAGCCTGTGGAATAAATTAGGATAGCACTTGCACCTCCTCTTTAACTAAATGACGGAAAGTTTGCAGAGAAGCATTAATATCTTGGGGAAGAAATATGTTTTTAGATTTTAACTTCTTACTCCTCTGCAGCTCGTTAATTTTATCTTCATCACTTGAGTAAACAGATTTTGAAGAGGGAGAGAATCTTTACATGAAAAGAAAGCTTTGAGTCTTAGTGCATGAAAATTCTTGACAAATTCAATCTTGGTCATAAACTATTAGTCTTTTTAGAAGGCTTAAAAGACAGACATTTGGATAACATGGTAAAAAAAAATGTGATTACCTACTTGTGGTGTTAAGTTTGTAAGGGCTAAACTTAGAATGTATATTCTCTTGCAATACTTTAATTTAAGAGCATGTGTAAATTCTGAAATTAACAAGCTCAAGTCCAGTGAACATTTATTCAAGCCTTCCCCACCAATAGGTAAATATGTACCTTATTTATCCCTCAATCCCCTCAGGATCCTTTTTGTTCCTCCAATACTGAGATAATGCAACTCCCTCTGCTTCATACATTCTAAGTGTTACAACAAAAACTCGCAAGTCCAAAATACCTTGGGAGGCAAGTCTGAGGAGAAAAAAAAAAAAGTTCCTCTCACTAACCACCACAGAGAAGAGGCAAGCAGGAAGAACAGCTGGGTAATTCTTTGAGTACCGATTTGTCTTTTCGGTACAACTATACCCTGTTCTGTATGAATGAGCTTGTTGTTCCCCGTAGCAAACTGCACTTAATGAGTGCAACCAATGACTCCACAGCCATAGACATGCTACAGTGCTGAACAGTGACACTAAATAAAGGTAAAAACATCTCATCACGGTCAAATAGTTTAAGTTCCCTTCTTGCCTTCAGCAGTCATGCCAGATAAAAATCAACAAATCATTTGACTGATTTTGATCAACCTAAGAATTGTGTCACGCATAAAGTAATAGGTCCCAGCTCTCAGAGATTTACAATACACCAATAAGAAACCAGAGCCAGCTATGACATACTGAAGAAATAATGCTACCTGACAGCTTTTCCAAGCTTTGGAAACAAAGGCAGCTAACTTATAAACACCGAAATTATTGAACAAGTGTTTCACTCAGTCATCATCAGCACATCAAAACACCTGGTGATTTTTAAGATTTTTCAATAAATAGAGATATTCTTACATCATTAGAAGAGCAGAACAAAGGAAAATGTAACTCATTCTCATCTTCTTCTAATTAATTCATACAGCTTGCTTTAATTCTGCCCGTTTGCAGTAACACAAGACTCAAGACTATACTTTTGTTGATAACTTTGGCTTTAACAACAACAACAACAACAAAAAAATATGCCAACCACATTTCTTCAAATGTATCAAGTAACTTAATTATGTTCACCTTTCATTATAAATTCATCAGAAATGGCATAGAGCACTACAGCCCACGTAGCCCACTGTGAAATAAGCTCCAAGGGAGAAACTACTTTATCTTTTGTTCTGCCAAGCTAAGCAAACTGAACAAACTGACATAGCTTTCACCAGATAACTGCGATGAAAGACGATGAGTTCCTGTATCTACCCATGACGAAATATATCCTACAGAGGTCATTTCCCTGTTAAACCACTCGCTCTTCAGGGTAAACAAAAATAAATACCTGTGTAAACTAAAAATAAAGCGGTGTATTACACCACCTTCACCTCTTCTGCTGCTTCACGCTTTTCCTCGAAATTCATCATTGCCATTAGGGACGTTAATTTGTAATATACTGTTGGCTTATTCTGCACTTGCCGTGAAGAAACACAGCAGCTATCTTTGGAAAATTAAGATAATATATGATTTTTAAAAAGGTAAGGCTGTAATGTAAGGCTTCTACTGCTAATAAAAGTATTTAAAATAACCACTTATCACAATGCTGAAGGGCTTTGAGGAAACGTGTCGATATCAAGCTTAAGTATTTAAACATAGCTAACCTTCGGGGGGGAATAATAACCACCCAATAAACACTGTTGTCAACGCTAATGTGTGCTAACGATAAAAGCTCATTCACTAGCTTCCAATATTCCTCAGTATGCTACCCCGGATTTCAATTAGAAATAAAGGAATTCAGTCAAGTCAGAACAATATTATTAATAATAATATGGTAAGATATGGTTTAGCGCTTTTATAGATTACAACACAGGACAGAGTTATGCTGTACAATCAGGAGACGCTAGTTAGCATGCTGGGCTAGGAGGCTAGCTCGCTAACGTTTCCGAGCGGCGCAGGAGGGGGTTTAAATTTTCTTACCAGTCAACCGCAGCTTTACTGGGCCATTTCTCCTCACTCCTTGGTTAGACATTCCCCTTCGTGTTCCAGCTTGACGAATATTCACAAAATTATCACCGTCTAGGTTTTTTTTCCTTCTTCTTTTTCAAAAAGACATCTCCCAAACAAATCCCTCTGCTAGCTTGGGGTTAGCTTGTAGTATCACCATAGCAAATCACGCTGACTGTGCACGCAACAAACAGGTAACATAATCACATCCCTGGAATAACACTCTCCGCGCGAACTCCTTTTCCGCAAAACAATTGCAAATAACTACATTTCCAAATGCAGATCATGCCGTGTGCCACGAGTACTGATACAAGTCAGCAGAGAGGCTCGTCCTCCATCCGGACAGGCGTCTGCTCTGCCTGGGCTGCCTGGACTCAAGTTGTTCGTGATGATGGTGAAGACAGTTCTACTGCAGGCAGGCAGGGACAGGGGAGGAAAACACGAGAGGACATCCGGTGCGAGCGTTCAAAATAAACTCACAATCAAAACAATGCTTTATAGTTTTCCAGTACAAATACTTCCTTGTTATGAATATTATAGACCAGATTTTGCTATTAAAAAAAGAAAAAAATCGAATCTAACAGGATCACTTCACTGGGTTCAGTGCTGGGCCCTGAACTGGTCATGTTGGTTATAAACTCAGCTGTGTTTCTTAATTGTTCGCCTTATTCACCGATGACAGCAAGCTTCTTATGATAGTGAGACAAGTGAGAGTTTTAAAGAAATGTTTTGATATTAGAAAACTATCATGGTTAACTGTTGTAGTAAAAGGAAGCATATTTATATATTTGGAAATAAAAAACAAACAAAACTATGATGAATAATATTGAAGGAGGGGTATAATTTTATAGCAAAGCTCATATAAAAATGCTTTTTAAAAATGCATAAAACTAATACGCCAGTATATAAAACCAAAAGATTTACTGAATCAAGAAATAATTAGACGCCTTCTAATTTTGATACACTTAAACACAAAACTAATATAAAAATATATATAATTCCACTATAATACTATAATTCCAAAAACTTTGCTTAAGGGTCGCCTGAAGTAACAAAGATATTGTGCTCTAAACTCTCAAATAATGAAACCAGTTAGCTCAAAACAAGTGGTGCCACCCCACCCCAAGGTTACCTGCTGTATAGATGCATATAACCTTCCAAGTCATCACCCCAATATAAAATACAATATACTGCAAAACTGAAATTCCATCCAGACTATAGTTACTACACTGACACACCTTGTTTTTAAACCTAACAAAAGTAGAAATACAGTGTCACCTAGTGGTGGTGAAGACATACTGCCTGTTTAGCGCAACAAAACTGTGCATCTGAAATTAATCCACTAGTTTGCGCAAGCTTATTTAATAAAAATAAGTTAATATAAAATAACCATTATCATTAATGATGAATCATTATTAATTTTCTAATTAATTTTCTGTTTTATAAAAAATCATAAGCTCATTGTTTGTTATACACACACAGGGAAACAGATGAAACATCAATCAATAAAACTCCATATGAATTAATAAATGTTTATTTACAAATGTTTTTTTTAAAAAACCAAACAAAACAAAACAACAACATGTATATTTATTTTTCTATGCTGTTAAGTACAAAGTTCAAAAGACTATAAAAATTCCCTCCCCCCAACAACAAGAACCACAATGCAACAATTACTATTTGTTTATGTTACAAAAAGATAAGTGGACATGTTAAAATTTAAAAGTGCTTTGGTCTTCGGGGATGTGGAAGGCATAGCAGTCTCCTCCAGCCTCAGGAATAACCGACTCTTCAACGTCATTCTAAAAGGCAAGTTTGAGAGAAGCATTAGACGACTAACCAAGTTATGGTAATGTTTCTGGGATGTCTCACGTACACACACTGAAGATTTTCAGACATGAGACAAATAAGATTGTTGGTTTCATCAGTCAGTTAAATTGTTGACATTTGTGATTCAGACACAACACCATTCAGAAATTAACCGTGCATGACTGGACAACACAGAGCAGAGCACTCTCTGCCCATGTTGCTGTTGATGACAAAGCAGCTGCTTCTTCCCTGAAGAAGCTGGTTTTAGTTTCCTCTCTCTTTTTCCATATCACAATTAGATGGTGCAATCGTAACCAAGTTATGGCAATGTGGCCTGGCCTCTCTCCAAAACATGTCCCTATATTCCATCTGCTCCTGGATGTGAACATAAATGTCTACTCCGGTAGACTCGACCAAGAAGAGTGTATTCTTTTAGCTATGAAAGGGTCTCTGTAAAGTGGTTAATATTAAAAGGCAGACTGCGTACGGACAGGCTGCACTAGAGCCAAGATCAGTGAACCTCTAAGTGTTTTTGATTAGATTTGACTGATGACTCTACACATTTTTTTTTTGGTTCAGGCAAGAATTTAATTCAAAGTAAATCTAGATAATACAAAAAATAAACTGTTCACAGAAGGCGCATGAAGGGATTTTAAGGAGGGTGCTGAGTGGCAAAGGCGAACATCTCTTTGGAATTTTACAAATTATTTCTAAAAGCCTGTTTTATGTCTTTAAAAACAATTTAGACTGATGATTTATCTTTACATTTGTAAAATTAAGCAAGTTTTTAGAGATGCCCCCGTTCTAAACGAACCCACTGTGGTCTGTCAGCATCATTAATTTCAAGCTGCATACAGCTTCTTCTGAATGCTTTCATTGTCAGTGCTGAACACTGTTGCCATCAACCACTCTTCAAACCGATCTGACTGAGTATCTGACGGGAACCTTGTTAGGAGGAACACCTACCTCGTCAGAGAAGAATGTGTCTATAATATTAAGCGAGGACTTGTAGACTGCTTCATTGTCGTGGGATTGCAGTGCTTCAATCTTGTCCAAACCACCCAGCTCCTCAATCATTAGGCACAGTTTCTGAAGTTCTACGGTTTTTTTTGCCATCTGTGCAGAAAGGGAAATGCATGTTAGATCAAAGGTTTCCACACAGAAATGATTAACCTAACAGTTATCAGATTTTATTAGTGACCACCAACAATGTACCACTGAGACAATAACATGAGCAAATTCGGTACATCATTTTAATGTTTTCTAATCTCAGAAACTCAAGTATCCCAATTACCCAAAACTACTACACTGTTAACCTACAAAAACAAATGTCTCCTGTCAGGGGAGTGTATAAATCAACTAAATTCATGTGATTCACATTCCTCACAGAACCTGATTCCATACATTAGGTCCATTTCACTTCACTTCTTGAAACGTTGACTTTGTAATATTGCTAGAGTTCTGGCATTAAAGTTTTCCCTTTAAAAAAAAATAATACTTGAAATTAAGTCTAACAGTTCATGTTGCAAACCTAAAAACTAAATGACAATTACAACTCCAGATAAGGATAAAAGATTTTTTCAGGTTCCCTCATTTCTTGTTTTGAATGAGATATGAGCCATATTAGAGGCTCAGATTAAAATAGAAAAAACTTTCAATGCTATGAAGATCATTTCTATTATTATATTTTGACTTAGTTTTTAATGTTAATTTAACACACCAATGAAACTATGAATCTGACTTTTTGTCTACACACCTACTTGGCTCGACTCAGTTTCAGTCGTTTTCCATTACAACTCAGTACCACCTAATGTGCCTGGAGTCATTATAGCAATGCAGCCTATAGTCCCATCATGTCATTTGTTTGCACAAACACAACACTACAATGTGTGTATAACTGCTGCTGCGGTGTATGGGTTTTGTCAGACTTGAGGATCACTGTGTTGTTTTTGTGTAGCCATTTCCCTCGTTTTTGGGTTTCGAAAAGGGTGGTTTTGATTTCTGTAAAGAAGTCACTCTCATGACTCATCGAGTGACAGCACTGATCAGCCAACGGGTGGCACGCAGTACGGTGATGTCACATTTCAGATTGCGTCAGATCACTTGGAACTAAAAAAAAGTACCTGGTACCAGGTAACACAACCAAATGGAAAGCCCTAAAAAACTGAGTGGAGCCGAGCTGGTAATAGAGGAAAAGGGCTGTTATATTTTAACCAAAAAAACTGCATAATTTTCTCTTTAAACATTACCTTTAATGTCTAACTGGTTGTTTTCATAAAACACTGAGTTGATTGGCTAGAGTCTAAAGAGAGACTCAGAATATGTCTGCGTTTTCAGCCAAGTTGAAATCTATTCCACACACCATTAACTCCACCATTCTGATTGGTTTCAGTTTAGAACTACCAAGCAGAAACTGCAGTTTCACTTTAGCCTTTTATTATACCTGTAAAATATTGTATATTGCATCCAGGATGACTAGAACAATCTTGCTGTCCTTGGTTATCAGCAGATTGAGCAGAGGCTCTAGCACATTGCAATGAACCAGGTAGGCCACCTGGTCCACTGTTCCACCGCTGGTATAATTGGTAACAGCCCACACTGCCTCTCTCTGCGTCTTGTAGTCTCCCTAGACAGGAAATCCATCAATTCAGTTTTTATATCAGAAAAATTATAAACAAAAATGATCAAATAAATAAATTGCTGAAGGTTACAGAAAAGTTGGGGGAAGATTCAATGACTATACTGATTAGCTACAGAGAAGTCGGTGTTTATAGCAGATCTATAAATAAAGCTCTATTTTATTTATTTCCTCCTTTGTTTTAAACACTGACAAGTTTAATATAAATGTATTTAATAATAAGGACACATGTAACAAGTCTGCTCTAATTTCTGGTAGCACTCTGACCTGCTGGAGGATCTCCACCAGGATGGGGATCAGGCCTGCATTTATAACTTCCTGAATCTGGTTGTCCTTGCCGGCGGTGATGTTGGACACTGTCCACGCAGCTTCTTTCTGGATGTTTGGCTTTGGGTGGCGCAGAAGGCTGGGAAACAATGCCAGAGAACCTGCATTCAGCACACACTGGGTCTGCTCATCTGTCCCAGTCACAATGTTGCCAAGTGAGCGCAGGGCTGGAGTCTGTGAGGTAGAGCAAGAGCAAGCTGATTATTTTAAGCACTCTCAATTTAGAAAGTATACGGAATACAATCACACACATCTGACCTTCATGTAATATAAATAAAACAGATTATATATAATGAAAAAGTAATGAAGAAAGAACCAAAGAGAATATTTCTATCTTTGTGTTCAGCATTGATTAGATGGAAGAAAGTGACTCAAGAGGCCATAGTGTATAACTTCAACCCCTGTTGTGAATTCTGGATATGCTGTTTTACCACCAACAGCTACAAACTTAACAGGACACCAAGCCTCTATCAGTCTCCATCATAGCATCTGAAATTAGTGGGAATGTTTGATAACTAAACAAATACAACAGTCAGAGTTTAATAAATTGCACTGCCACATACCACAATACTGATCTCCCCACAGGCGAGTAGCTGCACCAGACGGGGCACCAGGCCAGCCTGCACCACCACCTCTATCCTCTCATTGGTGTGATCGGTCAGGTAGGACACAGCCCAACAGGTGTCCGTCAACACCTCCTTGTCATCGTGATGCAGGAGGCGCACAAGGGCTGGAAGGAGCTCCAGCACCGCCTCCAAAGGAGGTGGGGGGTTCTTGTTCCGACACAGGTTGGATATGGTCCAGGTGATATTGCGCAGGTAGGCGGGCTGGTATAGTGGGTTTAGATTCAAGTGTTATTTTATAACAATGATCACAAATGTGATTATTAGTGAATTACTATAATGACATTAAATAGGTAAGTAACTCTTTTCGAGAGTCTTCAAACTGTACAAGCTCAGTGCCTTAAACAACATGGCCTCATAGTTAACAACACACCCAAAAATAAAAAACTTGAACTAAAAAAAACTTTTAGTAACACCTGCAAAAATAAAATGAGAGCAGCTCAGAGGGAACGCGTGCACTATGGATTACCCCAGTAAATAACTGCCTAATTTGCTCAAATCAAACCAGTGACCTCACTACTGCCAGCTAAAGGTGTGCATTACCCGTTGAACAGGAATAAAAAATTCACAGCTCATGCTGAGGCCTCATTGACACATTTTAAGGGGTAAATATCAATCTACTTGAGCGTCATTTTTGGATTGGTCTTTAATTACATATTTAATTGTTTATAGAATGCCAGAAAATAGCTGGTTTTGTATTTTGATATAAGGTATAGAAGCTGTTTGTTTCAACTTTTTCAGGTTTTTGATGTATTTATCGTGAGATAATTTAATACAAATGTCTGTTAAAGGCACAATAATATTTGATAGAAACTCACAGGAAATACAGACAGGTCAGGGGCTGACAGCAAAGCCAGGAGTGAATGGACACCACCATGTGAGATCACTAGGTCTCTGGAACTGGGCCCATCACCTAAATATAGAGGAAAAAAATCTTTAGAGTAATCAGAAAAAGGGCACATAAAGGCAGATACTTTGAAAGTACACATGGTTAGCAAAACTAAAATTTCAGACTTCTAGTTTTTAGCTTAATCATCTTTGGAAAATGGACCCAATGTGGGACTCAGCAACAACGCACTTTTTACTGTATACTAGTGGTGCAACGGATCAAAAATCTCACGGCTCGGATCGGATCGCGGTTTCAAGTCACGGATCAGATCCATTTTTGGATCAGCAAAAAAGAAAAAAGACAAAATTTAACATTTACTTATTCACTTATTGAAGTATTTTTTGCCTGTTAAAAACATTCAACTCTAGACTCATTCCACGCAATTATTAAAAAAAAAAAAATTATGGTTCAATATAAGGCAGTATAGGGCTTTGTATCTACCACTCAATTCAATTTTATTTATAAAGCGCCAAATCACAACAACAGTTACCTCAAGGCACTTTATATTGTAAGGCAGACCCTACAATAATACACACCGCTCATTATATCGCACTTCGCTGTGATATAATGAGCTGTCACGGTCACGTAGCTTACGTTGCCCTGGAGGTCCACCCAGTTGTAGTAGTTAGGGCAACAGAAGATGCCTGGGACAGTTCAGCCATAACTTTAAACTTTTCCTGGTCATACATGCTTGGAACGATCTTGTCACACTAAAGTGGACGTGAATGGGATATCATAGTGTGGCTCAAGCACGTTCATCATAGTTTAAACCCCTTGTTTTGCACAACGGAATACGGCCTCCCGTCTGCAGCTAAACACCCCAGTAGCTTTTGTAATAGTTTTAGCCCGGTCGGACTGGGCAGCAAAGGGCTGCTTAAATACCGAAAACGCCTCTGCTCCTCCACTTGGACCGCTAGCGCTGGCCATAACTATTGCTTGACAGACCCACCACGCGCACCATGCACATACTTTTTTTTCCCCTTCTTTTTCGAATCTTCGGATCACGTGCGTGCCGAACCGTGGAGTGGGATCGGTTCGGATTACGGATCAACCGTGATCCGTTGCACAAGTACTGTATACATACAGAAATGCACTTTAAAGCCTTTAATATCACAGGCTAAATGGAACTCCAGATGAACTAAAGTGGGCACAATTGTCCACAATAATCTACAATGCATCCTAAAATCAAAACTATCAGAGCATACACCCGGAACAGTGTAGGATGTAGTAATGCACAGAAGTACATAAAATAACATCAAATCCAAAGAAAGAGGTTGAGTTTTGTGAGCCACAGTACCTGCAATGTTACCCAGAGCCCAAATGGCCTGTTCGCTGATGTGCTGATGGGGCGATGTCAC
The DNA here is from genome assembly GCF_964374335.1 of Astatotilapia calliptera. Lineage (NCBI taxonomy): Eukaryota > Metazoa > Chordata > Actinopteri > Cichliformes > Cichlidae > Astatotilapia > Astatotilapia calliptera. Next base: position 14,391,827 of record NC_137427.1, on the reverse strand, counting down.
CAGGCTGATGAAAGCTGGAATGGCCCCTCCATCTATTACAGCAGAAGTCTGGTCTGAAGTACCTGAGGCAATATTAGTCAGGGCCCAAGCTGCCTCAAATTGGATGGGGGGGCATTCAGACAACGCCAGAAAACTAACAAACGTTGGGATGAGTCCAGCAGCAATGATGCTGTCAATGGGTGGCTGTTTTTCCCTGGAAAGTAGCCTTCTGTGAATCAGAAAAACACAGTTGGATCGTTGTTAAAATTGAAGTAACTTAAAAGTAAAGGAAAATCTATTTTCAAACTGTTTAATATCATTAATATAGTAATACCAGTGATATAACTACAGGCAGATAGATAGAGAGTGTTACAGAAACAGGACAAAGAATAATAATAGTACAGTGTACAACAAATAAACAAAGTTAAAGTGCCACAGGCCCATAGTGAGTCCCTTTTACTGGGAGAAAGCGCAAACATTTCATATATATACGACACCGATTTAAAAAAAATTATTACAAATTAGGTTAAGTTTAAAAAAGTAAAAAAAAAACTGAGTGTGCAGAGTAGTGCAAATTGCACTGATTTAAAAAATATGTACACTATAATACACTACAAAAGCACAAGTACCTCATTACGCAACCTTTTTTTTTTCTTCCAGCCTGAGGTTGTCACTGAGCAACTGTCTCACACATTCACACCCACACACAGTCAATTAACCCAGCATTACAAGTATTATAAGTATTACCTGGCTGCCTGCGTTGCCTGCAGCTTATGATCTAAATTCTCGCTGTTTACACCTCCGACAATTTCCTCTACTGTCCAGTGATGAGGAGGCTATGAAAACAGAAAGAGAAATGAAAGGGGATTACTGCCAATAAAACCAGAGCAGCTAAAAATAACACATTTAGAGGAACTTGCTTTGAATGTTTTTAGGTCATGGTAACTCAATCGGGGCAACATATCTCAATTATAAATAGACATTTTATAAATTATCTGAGATACATTTTTTTTTAAAAGTCAACAGTCTGTTATCACCAGACAGACACCTGCTCCAAGATTTAGTGACCTTTGGATAATGCTTGAAAATTGAGCAGGCTTAGCTTTTGTTCTTCCTGTGTGCACGCTCAGCAGAGGTGTTCCTTTGGAAGCTGTTACATCCTGTTTATAACGAGTAAACTTCTCGAACTCCAATGTTTCAAACAAGTTAAGCAGCTGTGGTTATATCAGGTGGGTCACCTTTACTCTCACAGCCAAACCAAACACAGAGAACCTGCTGATTACCCTTACGTTGGGGTCTTGCTCTTGCAGAGGGGACGTTGGCTCGTCCAGAAGGCTGTGGACGTTTCTCCTCTTGAGGATGTGGTCATCCTTCTTGGCTCTTCGCAGCTCCACATTGACTTCCGCTCTTCTGCGCCTCAGCTCCTGATTATACCGACACACAAATAAAAGATATACCACAGCATTCAGCGCATTTGGGATACCAAATTAACTCTCTGACGTTTACTGCTAGGTTCAGAGCTTACATTAGCATCTTTTCCTTTATTTTTGAACTGGTTGAGTCTCGCTCCGTTGTCCGTGCCCGCTGACATTCCTGACCGTTGAGCAACACAATCGATTCCACTAAAATCAGACGCTACCTGTAATAATTTCACAACGACAAAAAATAAGCGGCAGCAGCCACGGTTGCTTTTAGTCTCAGGTGTCAACTAGTAAGCAGGCGCTGAGCTAGCTAACCAGGCGGTTGTCTTGAAGCCAAGCCGGTTATCTAACACCATGTGGCCCTTCAGATACAGGGTCTGTGTAATAATCTAAAAACCCGCTGAAACTCAGAAAACAAAGGTTATACACTGTATTAGCAATTACAAAAGCCCAATAGCAATTTCAATTAGAGAAAAAACAAATAAATGCACTATTAGCCACATAGCATGTACAACGTGCTTACCGTTCAGATTTCTTGTATTCTTTTAATATATGCACGACGTCATGTAACGACGTTCCAATTTTTCTGATTTTTAATTGGCCAGTTGGATTTTTTAGCACCGCCTCATTGGTCACGTTTAAGGAAAAGAAGCATCAAATATGTTGTCAAAGGCAACCGCTGTCAGTATCGCGAGAAAACCTGTTAACGTTTCTGTGCGTTAGCTTGTTCTTCGTGTGCTAAATGCTATTGCTGGGTTGTAAATGTTTTCATTGCGAATTATTCCTCTTTTAAATAAAAAATAAATATAATCTTTACTATTAAGTAAATGAGTAATATCACTGACTACATATTCGATTTTCTATTTTCATGACTGAATTTTCCACACTTGTGCTACGTAATGACCCAGTGGCCTAATGGATAAGGCATCAGCCTCCGGAGCTGGGGATTGTGGGTTCGAGTCCCATCTGGGTCGTATTTAACTTCCTTTTCGGGGTTCTGCTGTGAGCTCTTTCACAGACTCAGAAACAAGAATATTGGAACATTGGAACATCCGGTTGTACATTGTGTGATAATACTAACGAGATGAAATTTTTTTCTACAGTCATTGGGTTGAACATATGACTACCGATGAATCCGGTAACAAGCTGTTTTCAACATTTTATGGTTTGTGCCTTGTTCATAAACCCATTCAATTGATCTGCACAGTTATATTTAATATATATAAAATGTAAAAAAAAAAATTGAAAAGAACAAAAACCTCTCTATAGGTAACATACAGCAGATCTATGAAAAAAGGCCTCAGAGAACCTGTACCACAATATTATGGCCATCTAAACTGTCTGTAGCACAGCCACGGCCATCCTGGAGACAAAGGAGCAGTAAACCACCGTCTTATGCGACAGAGCAACAGAAATAGCAGCAGCTAACAGCTCTGTAAATATATTTGAATAACACAAAGTCATAAATATACATTCAAAATAGGTTATTTGCTTATATCCTGTTGACTACAGCCTATTTAACAATATAAACCAATATATCAGACATTAAAAAACACATCTGCCACCACTGTTTTCAGATGTCTCTATTTCTGCTCAGCAGAGGGCAGTGAATACACATGGATCAGTCAGATCTAAAAAACTGTATTTAAATTAAGTGAGGAAGGATGTTAACTTAGAAAGTCTTATTAGCTCTTGTTCCTATTTAGTACCTATTTAATAGAACTAGGTTAATTATTATTAAATAACTAAAAAGCAGAGTAATGTAACTTCAAACAGTCAACTGGAAACCACATCCCAGGAAAAGTTTCACTTTGAATAAAAACTGACTTTGTGTGAAGCAGACAATACGCACACAGTGTCACAGTTTCCCTCACAGGCTGTAAACAACACTGCGGGCCTATTCAGAATCCGTGCATGAATGAAAGGAGTGTCACGTCCAAGTGTTTATTTTCTGTGTTTGGGACGTCCCACCACCTCCCTTTTCCATCCCATCTCCTTCCTGAGAGCTCCTATAAAAATCCCAGGAATCCCAACTGTGTAGCAGACCCCTGAAAGTGTGTCCACAGTGAGCTTGAAGGATGGCAGGGATTACTTTGACGCTTTTGTTTGTGGTGTTTCCTCTTTACAACACAGAGGAGCATGTCGTTAATGGTGAGTGGATTATTTTTCTTAATCTTTTTTGAACGCTGTGTTCAGTGACATTAGTATCATTCATAAATAGCCTAAATATCTGTTATTACATGCAATTACAGATATACAACAGGCTTTAGATGGAGAGTGACTTGACTTCATGTTGTACCTTTTTTAGGTTTAATCCTGTAACATTAAGTGCATCATATTTGATAGATGAATTTCTGATACCCTTACATCACCAGTGTGATGTTTTTAACCCTAACCCTCTCATGTGTTTTTGTTTTGCTGAGCAATAAATTGCACAAAAATGGCAGATGTAGCAAAGAATTATACAAATTAAGACTCACATATGCAAATTCATATTTATTTATGTATTTTTATTTATCATAAGGTTCAATAAACACTCCAGTATTTTTCAAAAATTACAAATCTGTAATTATTTCAGGCATAACAGGGATAATATAGCATAATATTGTTTGTACTCTATTGATAATAGAGTAATGAGTAAGAATTCATCCAGGTTTCAAGGAAGGTCCACAATGGGTCAATTACACAAAATTCACCCATTGTTGTAGATCTCTTTTTGCCAAACTGTGCAACTAAATGGAAGCTTTGTTTCTTTCGACTGCAGGTCTGTACACGCTGATAGAAAAGGGTCAGAGCAGCTTTGTGGATCCAGCTCTGAGCAATCAGAGCAGACTGGTGGTTAAAGAGCCCAACCTGCCCATCAACGAACTCCTAGAGAAGAGCAGCAAGAGCAGCGAGTCCAAGTTCAGCCTCCATCCTCTTCCTTCTGCTGTGTGGCCCAAGCACACTGACCTGGCCCACATCCCCCACCACCACAGTCCCCACAGCAAGAGCAAAAAGGGCCCAAAGAGTGACCGTTCGGAGGAGCACAACAGCGAGAAAGCCAGAGGAGAAGTTGCTGGTCTGCATCCCAAAACCCAGGTCACTGCAGCTGCAGGTGCTTCCACCAACCGCACAGTACAGAAACCCAGTCAGGACGCTCAGTCCAACATCAGTCCTCCTCAACACGGTGAGCCAGAGGGACACCCCAACTCCAGACCCAGAGCGCCGCCGCAGACCCAACCTCAGGCTCAGCCACAACAACCAGCTGCTCCCCCACGCAAAGATCCCCCCAACCGACGCATGGACCCAGAGGAGAACCGGCCGGGGAAGTCCAGTCTCTATCAGTCTGGCATCAGTGCAGCGACTCGGAACAACAGCCGCCCGCCGGTGATCTTTAACCGGCGCTCCTCCAGCCTGCTTTATCAGTTTGACATCATGCGGCGAGGTATGGGAGGATTTTTTTTTTTGTTTCCTGACCTCAAAATGTGACCTGTGCATAATTACAGAGCTGTCCAGATATCTTTTGATGGGATCTTTGAACCTTACTCCCTCCTGGGAGTATAGATTTTAAATTATTAAACTTGAATAAGACTGTAGCCAGATGGGAACATCTTTGATCTTTAATATTACAATATTTCTCACTCGTAACCATCTGCAGCCTCTGGCCTTTAAACAATATATATTACATGAGTGCAAATTATCAAAACAATAAAAACATTTGTTACAGAATGAAAAAGAGCTGCTTTGTGATGGTATTTTTCTTAGCGTAGTGTCATTAATGGAAAGTTGACATTTGATCACAAGAAAAGGCCCAAACTCAATTTTATTATAAACTTATAGTGGCAAAAAGTGGATCCTGCTGAGTTTAAATTTACACTGCTGTTTTCTTTCCTGTGCTTTAAATATCACTTTAATTATCACTTTGAAAAGTCCAATCTGTTGCTGTGCCAGTATATATGTCATGTATGCTGACGCAGGTCACAGAGTTCACACAGAGGGTTGTGATGAGAGCGGTGGCTTTGTCTTTTCCTCTAGTAGCTAATTAAAGTCTCCTGCCACTAATTATAACCACTTCCCTCAATTCTGGCTGTCAATGCGTCCCCTGTGTGCAGTCCAGTCGTGGTTATAATGAAACTAATGCAAAGCAAGAGGGAAAGCTCTGATTTTGTAGTTAAGGTTAAAAAATGTACCACCAGCGTGATCCCGAGACACGGTCCACCTCCTCCAGGCCCCTGCCGAGGAATGTGACGCCTCGGTTTCGTAATGACAGCCTCGTCTTTTCTAATGATGCTGGAATGAGAGTCAGTCATTCCCTGACTCGCTGTGTTTGTCCTACTTCCCCACAGAGTCCGACTTCACACATGACGCCGTCTGTGTGAGCGAGTGCAGGAAGGAGAAGGACGAGAAGGAGCATTACTGCTACAGTGAATTTGGTATGTGTCTAATGTGAGACAAAGACGGACTGGTTTTCAGTGCTGGTCTTCTTTATCACACACACACAAAATCACATTAACATGTTAGTCCTCTGGACTGTTGTTCCACCATCAAGTAAAGGCAGGGATTTATTCTGAGAATATCTCCAAAGTTGGTAAAGTTTGGATGGCTAATTTGCACAAGCTAGAGCAAAAATACTTAAATTAAATTTTTGGAGTTAACTCTCCTTTTTAAATGTACGCATTAACAGCTGAATATCTATCTGTGCCTTTAAAGTTTTGATAATAAAGAAATGTATACATGCAACAGCTGGATAATGAAACTATGACCTTTGAGACTAGATGTAGTTTCAAGGAAATGCATTATTCACACGCATGGTTATGTTTGATCACTTAGACGCCAAGGAGTTTAGCCTGAAGACCAACAGTTTTTATATTAGATGAACAAAACAGAGTGCTTTAGGGGTGCTGGCAGCTGAATTTTCACCTCATAAAAGCATCAAAAATATTGCTTCACCTTCAAAGCCTGAGTTATGATGATAGAAAAATCTGATATTTTAAGATCTGATCATGTTTTTCTCTAACATAGCTGTCAATGGGATTGTCCATGACATCGACGTGTTGCGCAGAGGAATCCGGCTCATTACGCTGATGGTCAGCAGTGATGGCTTCTACAAGATGAGCCGTCTGTACGTGACCCCTGACAGCTTTTTCTTCAAAGTGCGCCTTCTGGTCCTGGACACCTACAAGTGTAGCAAGCCATGCCCTGACATCAAACTAGGTAGGTGTTGCAGTGTAGCTCCTTAGCTCTAAAGAACAAAAAACAGGCTTCATCAGAGAAAAACAGTCAACTGTCTGAATCCTTGCAAAGCATTACTGTGCCGGTTGAGCTCTCCTGAACGAGAATAATAGCGGTGTCCCTTTTAATTATGTTCATTTGTTGTTGGTTATGCAGTGTAGTTAATTGAATGATAAATATCATTTAATATTTACTCATATTTATAGTGTCTTCTAGCTGTTCAGTTCTTTGTTCATGAGTAATCAAGAGATGAGATTAAAGTAACAAATCGTGGGAAGTACAGAGTTTGATAATTGATATTTTACACGAATGCAACTCTTGAGACCCATAAATTAAAAACCATGTGACAACTTAACACCAAAGCGTCACTTTGTGGGATGTGGGAATTCCTTTTCCCTGAGATCAGCAGAACGTGTTTAGTGCAAACACAAAAATTGTTTGACTTTGCACTTTTCCCCCCCTCCGTCACTTCAACGTTCGCTCTCTTTCTTCCCAAGGGACCAGATACGTCATAATGGGTCAGATCTACCACCGAAGACGCCACCTCCCCTCTGAACTCCTGAACCTGCTGGGTGGTAAACTGAAGCCCGGGGACGGCATCCTGAGAAGCAACAGCTACGTCAAGAGATACAACAAGCGGCGACACCAGAAAGCTCTGGAGGCCACGCGCTCCAGGTGTAGGTGAACCAGAGATAAGACTATCGCCCCTCGCTGCAGGGGAAGAGACACTGCAGCAGACGTGAACTGATCTCACGTAGACAGAAGACATGTGGCGAAAGCATCGATTGAGTTTCATATGGACTGCTCTGATGCTAGCCAAGGACTGGATCATCTCCTTTTTACCGATCTTTGAAAATCCACAGTTGCTGGCTTGTGATCTTTTTTTTTCTTTCTTTCTTTTTACAGAAAACACAAGCAGCTACAATTAAATGGGTTTTATGATGTTTTTTCCATGAGGCAAATGTTATTTTGTCAACATACAAACTCTTCATCCATTCATGGCTGGTTCATGAAATCCTTGCATTAATAAGGCATTGCATGTTAAAGGGAAATTTGGCTCATCTTTAGTTCACATATTACCGAGTGGGAATATTTTTATGGAAGAGTAATGCTTTTACTTGAGAAAAGGGTTTTCTGAATAAACATTTGAATAGTAAATCATAACCTTTAACCCTACAATATCAGGATATTTGATTTTTGTCTTTAAAAAATCATTCTCATAGTACTCGGGGACATTTTGCATTTCTCTTCTCCCCCCAAAGAAATTCTTTCTTTAAATTCTCTAGATGATAGGGTTAGGATCCAAACATTAAGGCATTTAGGGTACACAGACCACAGGATGTTACAGAGATAATTATCTCAGCTTTCCTGTAAAACTTTGCATAAAAAAAGCAGAGAAAGCCCCTCATTCCTTCAATTTAATGAGTGTAACAGTGTCCCCCTTACATAGTTTCCTCCAGTCATACTTTGGTTTGGTCTTTGAGAAATATACATGGTATTGCTAGATGAACTGTGGAATATGCTGTTAATTTAACAAAAACAAAACGTTTTTTTCCTTTAATTAAAAGTTTGCTCTGTATTTCCACAATAACCTAACAAAACAAAGACATGGAGCAAATCTGGTTAAACTGAAACACTTCTACGCATGACTGTTCCAAAATTACTCCAAATCCTTTTTTCCCCTGTAATTAACAGTTTCTATAACCTTTTGAAGACTTATAACATGTAAATCTTGCTTTAATTAGCCAATGGATGCAAAATATTGTATGGCATTGGACTGTGTTGGTTTGCAACACTCAGTCCTGTGCATGGCGTCACTGTGGGTTGATAATGGCAAGCAGGAAATGCAATAATAAAAGGAAGGGAATTGGGGGCCTTAAAAGCAGCACCAAACCTTCAGTGGAGGAGGAAGAGGAGGGGGAAAAAAAGACAAAAAGTGAGCAGAGATTTTGCATGTCACGAGAGTGGCTTACTTCTTTTAGTTTAATTATATATTTCATGATGATGTCTGGCTAGGTCGACTGGGACATCAAAAGGAGTCTTGCTGAATGAGGAGGAGGAGGTACGCTGTTGTTGGGAGTACGCCATAAATCTAATCGCGGGAATCTGATCCTCCGCACACCTGGACACACGACTGAAAGAAGTGCCTCCGTCACAGCTCCTTTTTGGAGTGCCTATTGCTTTCCTCTCTTGCAAACAAACACATACTCCTCTTGGACGGTGAGCATTCAAAGTATGTCGGCAGGATCAGAGGAAACGTGAGGTGGGGAGCAAAGAGGAGGAGGAGGAGGAATACAGACAGTTGTGTAAAATAATGCAGGGAGAGAAGTGAAATTGTAGAGACCGTGTTGTTGCGTCTGTCTTTCTTATTTAATAAAAAATCCCAGGCTCAACTGTAGTATGACCCTGAGCTCATGCTTCTTAGGAGAGGGAAAAGATTTGCACTGAACGCTTACTTTGCTTTACTAAACATGAACTCAATAAAAGTGTGTATTTGTTTTGTACTGTGGCCCTGCGAAGAATTTATTTATCTTTAAACCAACACCCCCTGGCTCGTTCAGTCACACGTACACTACCAACAGTGATCCTTATTGTCATTCCCACTGAGAGCCGGACAAGGAGTCACCAACCTAATTAGAGTTTAGCAACCAAAGGTCTCGGCCTGGCCTCCACGAAGAGAGAGACTGACTTGGGAACTTGGATGTTGATCCAGGGAGTGCTGAGCCTCTTTTCTCCCTCTCTGCATGTATGTCAGCCCAGGTCAGTTCCCAGGCTCGATGAAGCCCCTATCTGGGATCAGCGCTGGAGGGAACAGATGCATACGGGCAGGAAACAGGAGCCTGCTGCACATTGTTGCTACTATCACAGCGGGAGCACATTCCTCATGACAGAGGATGTAAAGGAGGGGGAGGGGAGAAAAAAGGGAGGGGAGGTTGGGTGAAAATATCTATGAGCTGCTTCCTGTGTGAACGCCCCTCACAACCAACTTCGGGCTTGTGGTCATCTGCGTCCATTTGAATCTCTGGATCCATTTAGTGGTGAGTGGAGAGTTAAAGAGTCGGGGGTGGGTTGTGGAGAGGGGTGTGTGAGAAAAGTGAAAGATCAAAGCAGGAGGTGGCTGGATGTGTCATCTTGGTAATTTCATCACAGGAATAGATGGTGTGTCTCAGCGCAGGGGTCATGACCTTGTCCCTCATGCTTGCCTTGAGCATGCAGCTAACAATTTAAGCTGAAAGCTGAACTTCATATTTGGAGTCAGATCAACTCACCAAGTACCAAAGAGGAACAATTAGCTGTGGCTCCTGCAGAGACCCCTGTTTCAGTTGCTTCAGACTGCCTCTCATCTAACCTCTCTATAAAACAGTTCCCAACAAGACAAGTGTTTCTCATCATGTCAATTCAAATTACCATGGGTCACTGGGAGTAATCTACCCCAGTTTGCCCAGTTAATAAACCAGTATTGTTTTAATGCAAAAACAGGTGTAGATACAGATATCGAAAGTAATGTTAATATGTAATTTCCAAGTAATAAAGTAGCAAGAAGTCAGTGAATTTGTGTTGCGGTGTACCCCAAGGTTCTATTCTTGGTCCTGTTTGGTTTACTGCGTGCATGCTTCCTTCTCAGGAAATGATGATATTCCCTTTGCATCTTTTTTTTTTTTTAATTGAATGCATTATTAGAGAAAACATGATAAGAGGGGGGAAGAGATGGAATATGCATCTTAGTTAAGCTATGTAAAATAGATAAAATGTTGCAAATGTATAAATTCTTAATAACTGAGCTTCCAGATTGGAAATTTGATTTCTCCAAAGGGTGGCTTGGCTCAGCCTAAGGGTGAGAAGTTCAGTCATTGAAGAGGGACTCAGAGTAGATAAATGCTACTCCTCCACATTGAAACGAGCCAGTAGAAGTTATTTGGGGATCTGATAAGGATGCCTCCTGGATGCCTCCTGCGTGTAGTGTTCCGGGCAGATCCTGCTAAAGGCCCCAGAGTAGACACAGGACATGCTGGAGAGATTATGTCTCTCGGATGGCCTAGGAACACCTCGGTGTTCCCCAGGTTGAGCTGGAGGAGGTGCCTTGCATTCACCTGTCACCCGTTATATAAGGACTGCACTCACCTACAGCTCACTCTTTCTTCACTCCCACATGGGTTGGCAGCTGAGGAGAGTTTCTGTTGAGTTTCCCGAGTTCATGTATTAATTTGAGTTACTGAATGACTTAAGTCATACTTTATTTCCTTTCAGAGTTAACAGTCCATGTGTGTCTTTCCTTTACACGCATTATTCAAATAAAACGAGAAACCTACAAGTAATTGCTGACTGTTCATTCTCATCCTGACCGGATAAGCCATGAGGGTAACAACCTCCAACCTCCTCTGAACCTTCCTCCAGAACAGTTGTTTTATTAAAAGCTATGAGCAGATTTATTTTAAAACATGGACCTCGGCCCAGCGTAGATGTGATTACCGTTTGGAGATGCTCCAGATCCTGAACTAAGAATTTTTGGAGGGATTCTTTCCATTGTGAGATTTGAAAAAAATGGCCATTTTTACTCAAATGGTTACAAATTCAAAGAAGAAAAAATGTGAGAGATCATCCTGTTGTTCGTTCATGCACAGTGGTCGAGCATTTCTTTTGTGCTGAAAATTGGCTGTTTATATTTCATGCTTAATTGGAGACTATGCATGCTGTTATTTCATCTCATTGGCTGTGGTTTTCTCTTTAAAAGTGTCAGTAAAACATCCCTGGACTGCTTACAGTTCTGCTCTTGATCATTAAGTTATCAATATGGTCATGTCTCACTGATTCAAAGGGAAGGGACGCTTCTTGTATGGACTGAAAATGTTATATTTATATGCAGTAACTTATTTCAAAATTATTATCATACCTGCCTGAATTGCTGTTTGGGGTTTAAAGTTAGAATTAACTTTAGATTAACGTAAGGGTTCGATAGTTAAACATGGTGGCTAAAATTAGGTTAAGATTTTGGTGTACACTTTATGTGTACACTTATCAGCTCTCTTATTAGGTACAACCTGCTAGAACTGTATTTAATTGCTTTCTCTTTCAGAACTGCTTTCGTTCTTCAAATTCACTAAGGAGAGGAAACATGGCTCAAAGATTTTTGTCCATGTTGACACAACAGCATCAAACAGTTGCACCTGCAGGGTGGGAATTGTCCATTCCACCATATCCCAAAAGCTCTATTGGGTTGAAATCTGATGACTGTGGAGACGGTATAAGTACAGTGAACTTACTGTCATGTTGAAGAAACACGTTTGAAAAGACTTGTAATTTGAGACATGGCGTTATGCTTTTGTAAGCAGGCATCAGAAGAATACACTGTTGTCACAAAGGGATGGACATGATTAACAACAATACTCAGGTAGGCTATGGTTTTTAAAGGGGCACACAGTGTACCAAGAAGACATCCCCAACACCACTTGATACAATGCTGGATGGACTCATGCTTTTGTGTTGTTTATAACAAATTCTTGATGTTACCACTTGAACCCAATTTTCAATTGTCCAATTTTGGTGAGCGTGTGTGAACTGTAGCCTCATCTTCCTGTTCTTAGCTGACAGGAGTGGCACCCAGTGTAGTCTTCTGCTTTTGTAGCCCATCTGCTTCAAGGCTTCTTGTGTTGTGCATCCAGAGATGCTCATCTGCATACCATGAGTTACATGAGTTACTGCTGCCTTCCTTTCATCTAAAAACAGTCTGTGCTCTGACCCCTGGCATCAACAAGACATTCTCACCCAGAGAACTGCTGCTCACTGGGTATTTTCTCTCTGTTTAGAGTTAGATCCCATCAGTTTCTAAAGTACTCAGACCAGCCTATGTGACACCAACATTATGATCAGCTTGAACTTCAGCAGGTCTTCTTGACCATGTCTACAAGCCTAAATGAGCTGCTGCCATTTTGGGTGATTGGATGTTTGTGTTAACGAGCAATTGAGCTGCCGCAGGTTGCAAAATGACTGGTGAGGCTACGTCCTCACAAAGAGCCATTCAAACATACCTTTGTCTGTGTGGGGGGACACAGAGTGGAGCAGACAGAAGTCTCTTTGGGGGAAACACTGATCGAAGACATTTGTTTTAGACAAAATATGAGAACTGCTCATCCAAACAACCTTAAACTCGACTAAAACAATGCACGAAAAAACAAAAACAACCTTGTATCAAGCTTAAAAAGCAGAGGCAATGAGAGAAAACACTGGTGTCAAAAACATTACTTTATTATCTAGGATGAAATGTCCTATCAAGTACAAAAGAGAATCTCCTCAGAGTTGCCACAATCTGTTAAAAACATAGAGTACTTTTATCTGCAGTTACGTTTTTTTTTTTCTTTTTTCCAACATTACTCAAAAAACTGAGAACTTTTCATTGATATGAATAAATAATACAAGAAATGCAATGTCAATATAGACGTTATGCTGAACTGGTTGGTTTCTTACAAAAAAGAAAAACTCTGTACAAGAGTTACTGTGTCACTCTACCCCGTTCAAAACCTTTATGCTCACAATATGCAGCACTTTTAATATAAAGGGTAATTTCACCTAAATGTAGAGTTCACTCTAAAGAGAAAAAAATAGACAGTTAAAATATACAGGCGGGCTTAGTTGCTGGTTCAAATAGTGAAAAATAAAAGTTTCTACTGCTCTAAAAATCTCTCATCTCTACATATTTGGACAGCAATAATATACAATAGAGATTACAAACAGTGGATAAAGCACATTATCGTCAGATTAGAAAGTGACCCATGTTTGAAAAGACAGACATTTGAAAGACATACAAACACACAGAAGATGACAGAGGCTACTTTATCTCTCAACTCTAATTAAAACACCCGGAAATGTAAAAACTTTACGAGTAAAACTGAAACGTTTCCTGATTATAAACAGTCTCCAACATATAAACTAAAAGACAACTGCAACTTTGCCTTTTAACGGCTCCCCTCCTACAAAACGGATGATCACAAATTACAAAAATGCTCCCAGAAATGCCAAAAATGCAGTTATAAAATTTTCATACAAACCCCACGGTACAAAGACTCCCCAGTCCCCCCCACTCCACTCGGAGTTTACCCTGCTGCCGCGGACCGCAACATAACTGAGTTGATTGTGAGTGGAAAAGTCCATTACCCAATTACTTAACCATGCTTTGAGGCAGAGTTGAGAGACAGATGTGAGCCAACCTGTCAGCTTCAGTGAATTATGCTGGAAGAAGTGGCTGAAAGATAAGGAGAGACAGACTTACAGACTCAGCCACCGACAGAAACGGACACCGGAGTTCGATGAGAGGAGGGTGGAGTACTTGTAGGTCGGTTAAGCCTCGTACAAGTTTCACCTTCCCTGAAGGCCTTTTAAAAAATAAAATAAATCCCCCTCCCTCTCCTCATATGTGGACCTTTGCCTCTTTCAACTAGTCATGTTTAAGGAGGCACAAAACTAGCTAACTTTTTTTTTAAACTTGCATTTTAGAAGAACACTAAATGGAAAAAAGGTCAAAAGAACGGCAGGATGCTGTGGGTGGGGCAGCTTATTTTGGGTGTTCCCTGTGGAAATCAACATGAAAGCACTGCTGCACTGAGACTAAATGAAGACCCCCCCCCCTCACATGAGGTCCAATTATTTTTTTTTTTTGTACAAAATTGAGCTTCTGTTACAGGGGGCTCATCTCAGCATCAGCAGGCTGCTTCGATAATATACAGTGAAATGTGACCCTGAAAGACACACTGAGTTATACGAGGCTGATTCATGCTTCATGCAGCAGTACAAACCTGAAAACAATGTGGTCAGTATAACTAGGTCTAATGTAAGGTGATGCTGCGTCTTCAGGACTGGCTGAATGAAGCTGGTCTGCAGTGTCGACCTATCTTTGTGGGGTTACTATTTTTTCCTGGCAAAAACAAAGGTGGCGCTTATTGAATATGAGGGAAGTCAACTCCAAATTGCACATTTAGCTTCAGATGAAACATTTCCCGACATCGGCTGTGCACGTTTTACAGCAGTTTCCAGTTGAAGCAGTGGCTAAAATCGAGCGGGATGTTTGCATTGTGAAAACGGGACAGGATGAAGTTAAGAAAGGGGGACAGAAGGTGACACTTTGCTATATAGGATACACAAAACAAACAAACAAACAAACAAACAAACAGCCATCAGCTACAGAATGAACTTCCAAGAGTCTGCTGCTGCTTTAAAGATAAGACTGCCACCGACCATCCAACGAGCGCTGCTGCCTCGCCATCTGCGCTCTGCAGGCTTTCTTCTCATGGAGGGGCTACACTGGCAGGGATGGCTGATTGGGATGTAAAAGGCTGCCAGAGAGTAAGTCTGCAACTGCCCTGCCCCTTGGTATGAAGACGACACTGACATTTTTGATGACAAATGAACCTTTTTCCAATTCACTTCTTTCTTCTCAGCACTGCAGGTGCCAGGTGAGGTGTTGTGTGAGGTGGGGGCGCCGTTCCTCCAGAGAGGAGTCGGGTTCGGACGCAGCCTGACTTGGACCACGCTTCTTAATCAGTCAGAGGAAACCACAAGCCGGGTCTGTGTGACACCTGGTTTGTTTAGTTTTTGTTTTGTTTTTTTAAGCAGAGCTAAGAGGCAGCTGACTGCAGCTTGTTGTTATGTGACCTACAGAAACAGGCAAAGAGAGGAGGAAGAACACAGTTGGAAAACTTCTTGTTGTTGTTTTTCTTCTTATTTTTTTTTTTATTAAAGGCTTTACAAAGTGACAAATATGTGACTAGGGGAAAGTACAAAAAAAAAAAAAATGCAATAGCAAAACATGTATTGGATGCCAGTGGGTCAGACGGGTTGTTGCAGACCAAGCAGCCATGTTGGTGAAATGTTACTGAAATGTGTGTTTTTGATGTCGACCCAACAATAAGTATACAGAGTCTTTTTTTTTTTAAAAAAGATTTATTTTTATTATAGTGGAGACCGCTAAGCTCGTCATATTCTGAATATGAAAGCTAAACTAGATTTTTTTTTCTTCACTCTACTTTGTTTTTACAGCGTAAACCATTATTTCCTTTATAACATAAAACATATTCCTTCACAAAAAAGATAAAATATGAACATGAAATATAATACATGGGTACAGCCAATAAAGAAAATGTAATGAATGTCAAAAAAAAAAGAAGAAAAAAAAGAAATGAGGTAAAAATGTTCTGCAGCATGTTATAATGGCAAAAAAAAAGAGAAAAGAACAACAGTTCTATCAAAGCAAAAGTAAAGTGTGTGTTTGTGTCGCTCACGTGTGATTTTACAGTCAAAATCAACACCTGTGATCAGAAACTGAATCTCAGAGACCAACAAATTTAGCAAAACTTCTTTTTGCCTCAACAAAATGTCATCTGGTGGAAGAGTGTAAAAAAATACATTTTCCCTTGAATGGTTTGTGTGACCAACATGGCTGCCATTGTTTTGTTTTTAATGTTTTTAGACAGTAGAAACTTTTTTTTCTCCTTTATTTGCTTTTAAAATAAAAAAAATGATCACACCTAACGTGTGTCTTAATATATGCACTTTCTTACAAAGTTTTTAATGCTGTTTCTTTTAAAACAAGTGAAAACAGCAACATCCAGGATAGCGAATTATGTTTTGTTTGTTTTTAAGAGTGACCCCGGCACCCAGGAGTCTGACATCACAATCTGCAAGAGAGAGACAGAGAGAGAGAATGGATGACGTCAGTACATGCAGGTGAAGTACGTCGCCACCTCAAGCACATAAAGCTGGATGCAGACCACAAGACTTACTGAGCCCATTAAAACATCGTGGCTCAAATGCTCACAGGCGCTCCATCTTCTCAGTTAGGAGACGCCCGCTACCCTCCTCGCCCTATTTAATCAAACTAATGCACACACACACAAAGAAAGCCACCTGAAAGATAATGTGACTGCATTCCTGCCATCTTGTAGAGTGCATCCAACCAAAGCAATCACATGGCACAGCGAGGACAGCTCAGTGAGATGAGTTCAGAGGCACGACCAAGCACAGGCAGACAGTGGAGAAGGTGTCGGGTATAAAGGTGCATCTAAACAGGTCTGACTTCCACAGATCCTTCCCTACGCTCTGTCATACGACATGTCGGGTTGAATGGTAGAAAGTGGGCTTTTTATGTAGCTGCCAGCATGAAGTGCTCCGACGACACGATGAAAGCCTGAGCAGGTTTGTTGTTAGGAGTGCAAAGATGAGCTGACTGAAGCCTGAATGTGTGAAAGTGTGAAGGTCGCACTGATAAACAGTGAAGGTGTGAATGAAAAGAAAGAAAAAAATATATCCAGTAATTAAGCAAACACAACTCCAGCAAAACATTATCAACGACTATATAAATCTGACAGAGTGAAAGATTTGAATTAGACGTTTCTATTCGTTTCTTTCTGAAGTGTGTATTCCTCATCCGGTTGGTGTCAGTGGATAATGTGAAATCTGTTACAAATACAGGATGCTGTGCCGAAAACCTCCTTGCGATCGGTTTTGGTCACTTGCAGGTTGCCGCAGTCGCCGGCAGTTTGCATGGAAGATGGCGAATTGTCTGCAAACTGCTCCCTGAGCTTTATGCAAAACAGAAATAGGGACTTCAAAGTGAAAGCTCTGCTTTAATGCTCCAACCAAAACATCTGAAAAGGCCCAACTTTTACTCGTGAGAGCAAACGTTCTCCGTTTCCGATCTGCATCGCACTTATTCGTTTCTTTATGGCTCAGACAGCGAGCGGCCAGTGTTTGTCAGCATTTTCCATGCAGACTATTGGCAACTGTGGCAACCTGCCTGCAACCTCCAGCAACCACCTATGAACCAGGTTTCCCTAGCGACTGGAGGTTGCCAGGGAGTTCTCTGACTGGTCTCTATGCCTGTGAAACTGGGGCTGTAAATATGACCATACTGGATCTGTATCTTTAGACCTTCTGTTTCCAGAGGAAAGCCAATCAAGAAAGCTGGCGTAAAGGGAAGGGCAGTTGAAAAGGGAAAGAGTTTGGTATTAAGGTCCAGAATTATATTTTAAAAAATAGGCACAATAGAGGTGTTACCGGCTTATTTCAGACAGCACAAGCTTGGTGGTTGAAAGAACATTTAAAACATTGAGGAGAACCATAAGATAGTGATCTAGGAGCAAATTTATTGTTATTTTTCTGTGAGAGATTAAATTTTATTGCTCTCACTTGAGTAAATCTACCAGTCAGAGTCAATTATATAGGGCTACAAGTGAAACTGCTAATTAGTTGGTGTCTTTCTGAAAGACACTGAAAATTCTCTCTGATTCTGGGTATTAAAAACAAAGCCCATCTTCGAAAGTACCCCGCTGCCATTTTGTTATCCTCATCATCCTCACCGTCATCTTACCTGCTGGCTTTGAAGCCTTTGAGTTTCTGGACAAAGAAGTTCTCCAGAACCTCGGCACACTGGTAGAAGGGCGAGTCGCTGGGGTTGTAGTAGCGGCAGTTGTCGAAGATTTTGGTCATGTCTGCTACAAACTCCGTCAGCTTGATGTACTCGCGTTTCTGTAACCTCTCCTCCATGGTGGAAAGGTCTGGCAAAGGGAGATTTAAAGATCTGGTTTGGTAAAAGACTTGATGGCAAGTTTGTAATATGAACGTCATTTAATTGTTAGTTTCTGGCAGAGAAACGCATCACATATGCGGAAACAGAGCACAAATATCTGGGTTTTCTAATCGATTTCGTTCCACAAATCAGCATGCTTGCTTCAAAGTAATTGCAGCTTATGTGGTGTGTGCTTGACAGACGTTCAAATATGTTTCGTGGAAGCACAGAGCGTCGCTTTATATGTGACAGCAAAAATCCACAACCTCTGCCAGCATTAACCTCGATCTATTCAGCCTTCCAGATTAGTTACTGAGACGTGACCGATTCGTCATTCCTGAGGAGAGCGCCATTATCTAAGAGTCATTTCTGAGGGGGTGGAAAAAAGCAAAAATGGTTATCAGTTCCTCTCTTGAAAGGGAGCTTTGAGAGTTGCTAACCTTTTTAAAACAAGTAGAAAACTTAAGAAAATAAGAGATTTAGCAAAGAAGCTAACTGGCAACAGATGAGGCTCTACATAATCTGCCGTTGCTGGCAGTTCGCACTGCGTGGCATCCCCAGGGCTGCGTTTCAAACAAACACATCCGACTCTTAACCTCTTTAACCCCCACCCAGATGACCAGAGGCTCACAAACCTCATGGTCAATATCAAAGACCTCCTTCTTCTCTGTCATCAGATTTCATCTCAAAACCCTCCAAAAACTACCACCGCCAGCAGCTTCACCAGCCAAAAGCTCTTTTTATTTTTTGTAAACCAACAAGGACTTTTTCTTGCGGTAGACGGGTGAGGGGAGGACTAGAGTTTCCAGGACCAGGCCAACAGGAGCTGAATGTGGGGCTGGTCCCTTTCCACAGGGAGCCCGGCAGACACGGACCAGCTCATTAACGGTTTGTTTGGATGGAAGTTCAAAAAGGCCCTGTTGACGCAAGTCCCCATTTACATGGCCGGTTTGATCTGAGTTGGAGGGCTTCCTCCGTGTTGCCCTCCTGGCGGGTGGTGTTTTTGTTTTTTTTAATGTTTAAGATATATAGAGCCTGGGTGTTACTTCCAGAGCCTAAAGCAACTCCAAAATAAAAAACCAGCACTAAAGAAGCAATTTTATCGCCTACACAGGGATAACTCCCAACCAATCCCATTCCAAGTTACTCAAATTACAAAGTACAAATTATGTACCAACTCCCACTTTTGTTTTTATATTTTTCTCCTCAAGGAGGCTACACACTCCCAACAATTACAGTGCTTTTCATCACCAATCCCTTAATTGCACCTCAAGGAGACAAAGTGCGTGGAAGAGCGAGGAAACATAATTGTGTCTTTCATCACATGGCATGTTTTATAAAGGCTGCTTAAGACTGATGCTGTGAATCGCAAGATGTGAGGACGATGCGAAGGTGGAATGTGAGGATGCATCCTGTCATAATGAATGAACCCTAGAAGTAGATCACACAGCTATAAAAAGAAAGCTTGATAGTTATAGAGAGTGTTGCATCATATTGTGCACCTTACATATGTTTTTACTGAGACAACCATCATCTACAAAGTCCTTTATACAACCATCTATTAATCAATATTTTGCAATATTTTCAAAATGCAAAAGTTATAGTAGTAGTTAATATATGCAACAGTTAAATTTTACTGATGCAGCTTTGTCTTTCTGGCCAGGCACAAATTATTATAATAAATACAAAAACACCTTCACAAATGAGGTTTCTGGGAAAATTAACCTTCAGTAACATCGCCTAAAAAAGGTATTTACCTTAAAATTAAAAAAAAAAAAATCAATGGTATGCTGCAGAAACTAAGCATCATATGCAATTTTAGTAAATGAGCTGAAACTTTTTAGATTCAGTGATATCGCTTTCAAGATTTCCAAATTGATGTGGGTTTTATTTCATTTCAGAGAAAAGGCTTCAGGAGTTATATTATGTAGACAGAAAATGAGGGGAGCTGTCAGAAAAGTTTAGAAAATGTTTGGTTAAAATGTGCACAAGTATAAGTTCAGAAGTAACACAAACAAGGCTCAAATCCAGACCAGACGGCAACCTGCGGGGTTGAAAAATGAAGCCAGCACAGGAGTGTCAAAAACTCCCACAGAGGCTGGCCACAAAAGTGAGGCAATCCCCATAGAGTCCCTTATCAAAATGCCCAACCACCTGTTATATTAACATATTTACAGCCCGGTACAAAAGCTGTTTGTTTTTCTTGTTTCTACAGCTAATTTGACAGTCCGAAGGACTCGAAATTAGGGATGGACCGATCTGATATTACGTATCGGTCCGATACTGATCTAAAGTACTGGATCGGATATCGGAGAGAAACAAAAACAAATGCCATCCGATCCATTACATATCACAAAAGCACCTCACAAAACTTGCGACATGGTGTAACTCAGCTCATAACCTTAGCAGTCGGAGCAGTATGCGTCACGTGACAGAGCGGCTGAGCGTGCGAGACCTCTCAGCGGTCTGGTTCAGCATTTGTAGCCTCGCTACCAAACCAGCATTTCATCGCAGAGAAAGTTATCCCAGAGAGACGTAAAGCAAGTGTGTAAGTTCATCTCTGAATGTTTGTAACGCATTCCCACGTTAAGCTTAACAACCAATATATGGAGTGACTGCCTCTTCTCTCTCCTGTTGCTACTTCAATCATGAAACTGATCGGCTGATCGGCTTTTCTGTCGCGACTCCCGTCTCTCTTGTTTGTTTATCTCCCACTTCGCGCCAGAAAGAGGAAACCAGCGGCTGAACAACAGCAGCACGTTTAAGCTTGATAAGCTGTTGTTAGAATTTATTTAATATTACTTTCTAGACCAGGATCTTTTTCTACGTAGCTGACAACTGGTAACTGTGCAGGGGCGGATCTAGCAAAGTTTAGCCAGGGGGGCCGATAGGGCATTAACAGGGAAAAGGGGGCACAAAGACATAGTGTTTTGTTTTTTAAAACTTGAGTATGAATTTATACAAAATGCAGCAAGATATTAAAAAACAGTTTTATTGATTAAAAAATACACTATATCGGATTTATATCGGTATCGGCAGATATCCAAATTTATGATATCGGTATAGGACATAAAAAAGTGGTATCGTGCCATCTCTACTTGAAATTAAGGCAACTGAACTTCTTTTTGGTCACCTCTGATCCAAGAAGCTTCTTCAGCGCTAAAAAACTGATGGACATGTATTTAACCCCAAGTGTGGTTGTCCTCTTGGAACCCCTGAGAGTCACTGACCCGCCCCTGTAACCATCTGTGAATCAACGCGTGGGTCATTACTGTCATCATGGGGAAAAGGTGTGAATTACCTTCCTGAGACACTGCCCCATCCCTCCAACATGTGAGCTTTTAAGGTCACATGGGTCAAGCTGTGAGTGGGGATCGGACTGCATTAGAGGTGACTGATAGTTGGTGTCTGTTTAAGTGCCTATCTGGATTTTGTTGAGAATTAATGTTGAGGGTGTGGCCCCTTTGACTGACATACTTGCAGACTTGTAGCTGTAACCTATACTTTTAACTTGTAATCGTACTTGAAATTTGTGCTTTTTTTTTGGGAGTAAAATTCTAATATTTTATTAGTTTAGTTAGGTCACTTCTAGCTCCAAAGAAACAATAAAACTCTAACATTGAGGCTATAAGATGCATCCAGAATAGGATTCTATAACGTTTTAGAAATAAGACAAGAGCTATTAACTGTTCATTTACAAATTTAAATAACTGAATTCACAACAGTGCACTCACCCATTGGTTCCTTGATAACCCTGTAGTAGTCTGGGGCGTCGTTCGTGTCCACTGGCTCCAGGAATGGCCACGCCATTTTATGTGCCTGCAGAGGTGGGAGAGACAAAAAAAATGGAAATAAAGACAAAGAAAGGCGCTTGAGAAAGCTGAAACCAATGAAGAAAAACAAACAGCACCATGAAAATTACAGTGAAAGCAGGTGGGTCAACACAGATGTTCTCTCTCACTTTCTCCCACATTTCACAGACACACACACACAGACACACACACAGGCTGCTGGACAGAGGAGGAGAAAATTAGAGGAGAAGAAAGAGAAAAGAAAGGGAAGCCAGAAAAGACGCCGAGGCCAGGCAGCTGTCCAAGTAGGGGGAGCCAAACCCATCAGATAAGACGCACACAGAGGACTTTTTGTTTGCTGCTCTTGCATTGTAATGGGGCTACAAGGAGCTACGTTAGTGTTTTTCCCCCATTGCTGATAATAAAACTACAACTACAGTCCTGCTGATTCAGATACTGCTTGGTGTGTTTATGTACTTGTTTGTGACCCTCATAAATAAGCTTCTGTGACTCAACCTTGTCTTCCACAGCACACATTAGCAGGTAGTCTAGGCTGGAGGGTATGACCCCATCTCTCGTGTGAGAAGTGAGCTTGTGCAACAGCTATAAATCTTCAGTTCACCTGTAAGGAGCGCAGAATTCTTCGCAGGCCATCGTAGTCCTTGTCGGTGAGCGGTGTGAAGACCGTCATGGCGTCCTCTGTCGATTGACACTGAGGACACACGTATTCGTCGATGTGGTTGGCCTCGCTCTGCAGGATTCCCACGCAGCGACCGTGGTACCAGTTCTGACATCGATCGCAGCCGATGTAAAACCTGAGTAGATGAAAAGTACTCACGGATTGGTGTCATTTACATATAAAGCACTTATGATGGATTCCTATTTGAAACATGCTCATATTGATAATTAAAAGAAGAAGAATTGTTTGCTTGGATAGTAAAGAAGCCATTTTTCATGTCTATGCTTAATATTTTAAACTACTTATTAAGAAAGTCTTATTTACCGAATGAAACAACAAGGTGACACGTAATAACAGTTGGTAAAAATGATTCTTTTCTTTACAAATGAATAAACTCCGTCCATTAAAAACAGCTGCAGCAACCAACTGGTCGTCCAAAGGGTTCCAGGTGCTGCACATTCAAACTCTTATTGGCTGCTTTTGATCACAGGCCACCTGGTAGAAGGCAACCTGTCTGCAAACAGTTGCAGGCCAGACTCAGACTGACTGGCAAAGGTTTGGAATTAGTTGCTGTCTAATGTATAAACTCAGATTGCAAACACACAGCAAACATTCTGAAGCAGTTTATGTGAACCAGTGCAACTCATCTGCAACACATCTCTTTGCAATAGTGGACTTGACTCAAGGGGTTGCCAACTGGTTATATTCATAAGTAAAATAGAGGTTGCTGAGCACCTATTGCATTACGCAAGTAAATCTGTCCTGACGCAACTGCGTCACTATTTGTGGAGGAATTTCTGTTTCAAGCTGCTGGATTCTGAATGTATGTAGTTAATATGAATTTCTGTCAAGGTAGACGGCAACAGATTTGAGATTTTGTTTGTGTATCCCAAACAGATTGCACGTAATTGCCAACTTGACCCCGATTAACTGTAAACTGATATCAGACTGACTATTTTATTGCTGTCTTGATGCACCAAAGTCACTTTGAAGACAGCAACTGACTGTGAGTCGTCACAGACCCCCTCCCCATCTTCCAAGTAACCATTTCAAAGGCAAACCAGATGTTGTTGTGTTTGTTGTGTCTCAAATCACTGTTTTTACTAGTGCAACCGTAGCATAATACAGATTTTGATATAACTGGATTTAAGGAGCTTAGAAAGAAATTTAAGAAGTCCTCGATGACTGAGAACCTACACAGACATAACTGGATCGCTACTTTCGACCTTCAAACATTAGAACTGTTATCTATAGGGAAAAAAAGTAAAACATAAATATACTAAAGACACATTTTCATCAGTTCAAAATAAACGCTACGGTAAAAATGAATGAACCAAGATGAGTTTAAGGAAATTGCAAAAGGAGCAAAAATAGCAACTGTGTCTGAAATTCTCACACACTCCATTAAGCTGAATTTAAAGCAATTAAAAACTTGCTCCTTACTGTGACTCGTCATATGGTGTCTGACAGATGCAGTACAGCTCCTCTGTGCTGCTCTCCTGGCCCCGCTTACACTCCACACAGATGTAGTCGTCCATTTTCTTGGCCTCCTTTTCTGTGATGCCCACACATTCTCCGTGATACCAGTTGGTACACAGATCGCAGCCAATGTAGAACCTTTAGAGAGAACGAGGACACACGGGTGTCACTGTAGACAGTCACCGGTTTACAGTAAGTCAATAAATACAATAAATTTTAGTTTTAAAAATAAACATATGAGATTGGAAGGATTTGTTCTGCAATAGAAGACAGGTTTAATTCAATGAGGACTTGATGAATAGAGCAATACTGAGTAAAACCCTGAAAATAAGTGTACATTTAAAAAGAGTAACTGGCTGAGAGTGAGAACATCGTCTATTCTTTGACCTCTGATATCAGGGCAGTAAAAACTGTGAATGTTTTAATGTGGACAGCTGCACGTCTCCAGTCTTTTTTCTTTTTATTCAGCTTAGTGCTGTCACCAATGCAGCTAAACTCGCTCATACAGTATTTTTATTGTGACAGTGTTTAACAGAGCATCATCATACTTGGTCTCATCGTAGGGCGTCTTGCAGATGCAGTAGAGCTTTGTGTCCTTCTTGCTCTCTTTTGTACTCGTCGTAGAGATCATTTTCTTCTTCTTGGACTTGGCTGACGTTGTCATCTCCCTCTCCTCTTCCCGTTTCCTCTTGTGTGCGGAGCTGACAGTCGTGCTAAGGTGATGCTGAGAGGTGATGTGGGACATATTTTTCTGTTGCTGGTTGTGGGCGGCAGCGACGGCGGCGGCGGCAGCCTGGGCTGCCTGTTGGGCTGCAGCTTGAGCCCTTTCCTTCTCCCTCCTCATCCGCAGCAGATCCCTCTTTAGCTCCTCCTGGAGAATTCAACCCCAGAAACGAATGCGATTAATGTCACTTCCTGCCCTTTTTGTGCAAAATAAAGGCATTCTAGTGCCATTTGTCACCAGTTCTTTATAGTTGCCTTTAAAACATCACGCCCAGAGTAAAAACCTTTATGCTTTTTTAATATTTTTTCATGTCTCAAGCTTGCTTCATACCTGGGCTTCTAGCTGCAGCTCCTTGTCAAGAAGTGCCCGCTTCTTCAGAATCTCCATCTTGAGGCTCTCTTTGTGTCGGTAAAGGAGCGAGGAGAGCTTACTGGCGTTGGCTAACCTCCTCTTGGCCTCCACAACCTCTTCCTTCTTCCTCCTCTTGGCTGCCTGCCTCTCATCTTTGTCTATCCGGTCTAGGATGAACTTCATCACCTGGTTGCACACGATCATCCTGAAAGGATGAGAACAGAATATGGTCGAGAGAGAAAACAAGAGAGTAATCACATCTCTTAAAACTAAAAATCACAACTCATAAAAGCATACTGTATTTAATGTTAAAGTGCTGAAACTGTGAATGTTGCAGACTAATAAGAAAAAAGCTAAAAGAAGAAATAAAAACCCAGAACTCTACTAAATCTAATGAAGGCCCATGTGAAAAAGTGCTGTGGCATTTTAAAGACATTAAACACACATAATACTCCTGCTGAGAGAGCAGAGGAGGATGAAAGGGCTGGGAGGGAAAGGATTATCACATATCTGAAGCTAGAATTCAAAAAGTCAGTACAGTCAAAGTCACAGAGGAAGAAATGTATCCCTATGACACACCAGTGGGCTGGAGCAGCGCATTAATCCAAACAATGCTTCTATGTTTCATGAAGTACAACCTGTGTGGCTACTTTGAAATATTAAAATTTTGCTTTCCACATGTAAGAAATGGCAGTCCGTGTCAATGAACAATGAAGGCATTTCTCTGAAAACAAGCCCGCGGGGCATTTTCATGGCTCAGTTGTGTAATCCATGTAACTACAAAGTTCTGACTCAGGTTCTGAACTTGCATTTCATCTCTATCTGGCTCCAAATCTCTTCTTTCTCAGCTGTGAGCAATCAAGTAAGGGTTAAAATCTGAGAAATATTAGGCAGGTTATGAAGAAAAGCGACTTTGAACGTGGCCTGATTGTCGGTGCCATGTGGGGCTGGTCTGAGTATTTCAAAAACAGATGATCCTCTGGAATTTTCCCACACAACCATCTCTAGGGTTTACAGGGGATGGGCCGAGAAAGAGAAAATATCCAGTGAGTGGCAGTTCTCCAGGAGAACTGCTTCAAGCTGATAGGAAGACAACCACAACTAAAAACAACCACTCTTTAATTTTCTTGGTACCCTTTAGGCCGCTCAACTGTGCATCACTTAAACACCACAGCCTCCTTAGTATTGTTAATGACCACATCCATCCTTACAGACTACAGTGTACCCCTATTCTGACAGCATTCCACCAGAATAATGCACTCCACAGTCCACATCTCAATCCAACTGAGCAGCTCTGGGATACATTGGATCGGGAGATTTGCATCATGGATGTGCAGCTGACAAATCTGCAGCAGCTGTGACGCTCACGTCAATATTGACAAAAAATCTCTGAGGAACATTTCCAGCACTTTGCTGAATCCATGCCACAAAGAATTAATGCAGTTCTGAAGTCAAAAGGGGAGTTCAACTCCGAAGCAGGTGGCGAGTTTAAGCTCAAACAAAGTGTCTAGCACCAAAAACCTCTGCTAGCCCACTGCTTAGAAAAGCACGAACATTTCCTTCTTTTAAATTCTGAGCCAAACATGATTAATTTCTAAAAGTGTTAGGCAAACGTGACATCATCTCTAGTTTTATTACTCACCCGCATGTTTGTACGGATGCAGAGAAGACTATTTATTTGTCTAGTGTTTATTTGTATAAGACTCTACGCTTCAGTGGCAAGCGAGTAGACTTGAGTGTTGGAAGACTGGAAGAGAGGCATGTTGAGAGATGAACAGATAGAGTGGGACTGGATGCAGGAGGAAGAAATGTTATCCACGCCATTGTTATTCAAACAAATGAGAATCCATAGAGGGAGAAAGTTACATGTTAGCAGCTTCATTTCGCAAAATCAAATAAATCCACACGATTTATGTGTTCCCAGTATGTTCACTTGTGTTCGCTAACATTCACAGACGAGATCGAAAGCCGTTGCCTCGTTCGGCGCCGAGTTTGTGCGAACAACACACAAACACATCCTCGGCTGCTGAGGTCAAAGATCGGCCAGGGATCCTACCGCGTGCCTGCTGAAGTACAGAGGCCAAATGCAGCGTGAAAGTGGAGGAATAAAGCAGGACACACATAAACATGCAAACGGATGCCAAAGTTCCGCGTTATTACTAACAGAACCGTGTTTTGAAGGAAAAGAGAGAAAAGGATGACATGAAGAAATGGAAAAAGGTTGAAAAAATAAGCAAAGACAGACAGCTGCTGCTTGAGCTGCTGTACTGATGTCACGGTAGTCTGGGTTTGGTATTTCAGGTCTGTGTGAATGGGTACAGTGTTTACACAGTGCCTGTGGACATAAACAAATGGTTGTCAGGGTCGGCTATAGGTCAGAGTATATTCTACCTAACATAAAAACACGGGAAGGAGGAAAGGAAGAACGAAGAAAAACATTTTTTTAAGCATTTGAATATTTTGGCTTTTGTTTTACAGTTGCAGTTGTCCTAACTAAGCTTGGTAAACAAAATGGTCTTGTAGCAGCAATCGTAGCTCGCTGCCTGGAAAACAAACACGTTCTGCATAAAAAAATATCGACCTACTAACGGTAGGATTGGTCACAGGGATGATGCAGTGAAAAATGGGGCGGCTTAAATTTCCGACTAATTTTTCAGTCGCTTTTCTGAAGTTTACGGCACCACAAATCCCTGAAGGAGTCGAGGAGAGATGTATATTTTTATTGTACAACTCCCGTCATTTATAAAGGGATTTGCCTGCTTGTAGGGTCACAGTGAAGACATGCAGCTGTTGGTGGTTACACGTCCAAATGTTCCCATGTTGTTCTGCACCTCCCAACAATGTGTTAGACAAAAGTCAGACGGAGAGAGAAGAGGATCCCGTATGGGCTGCAGGGAGCATGCATACGAGCGTGCACATGGGCACGAGAAGGTATCAAGTCAAAGACACAGTAGTGTCATGCAGATGCTGCAGGCTTTGGATTGAGATCTGGTGACTGTGGAGGCCATTGCAGTACAGTGAACACATCAAGCCAAAAAACTCAGTCAGAGATTGGAGAGTGGGAATGCAGTTGTAACAACAGGATGGACATTTGAGGAACGATATGTGGGTGAGCTGTGACTTATAAATGATGCTTAATTAGCATTAAGGGTTATGAGTCAAATCCACCCTCCAGCCAGGTAATCTGGCTTCCACCCACGGTCCAAAGACATGCACTAAAGGGGGCTAATAAATCACTCCCCGCACCAGCACATCACTTCTTTTTTTTCCTCCCTGCCTTCCATTGCTGAGCCTTAGCGAACCTCAGATCAGGGCATTCTTCTCTGATCTCTGCCATTAACTACACTGAGGTTGGAGAACTGCTGATCACTGGATGTTTGTATTCAGTGATCTATTCTTCATAAACCTAGACACAGTGCTGCATGAAAACCTCAGCAACTTCTTACATACCCAAACCAGCCTGTCTAGCACTTAAAACCACCCACTTAAACCACCTTTGTTCCCATTTGGTTACTTAATTTAAACATCCGATCATCTTCATCGTCATGTCTACGTGCCTAAATGTACTGTTTCTACCATTTGATTGGCTTATTAGATGTTTGCTTTGAGAAGCCATTTAATGTGTCCTCCCGGTACTAATGAAGTGTTAACCTGTTGACTTTTAAAGCAGCACATGTGACACACACACAAAAAAACCCTAATCTGGAGGCAAACCTCTGATTCTCTTCTCTCTCTGCAGGCGTCATGGTTTTCTTCTGCTTCAGGTGCTCGATCACAGCGTTTTGCTTCATGACCACCTGGAATATGCGACACAGAAGGATGACGGAGTAAACCTCATGGAAATACGAAAAATCAGAAGTATGACATTCATGGTAACAGGTCAGTCAAGGACCTGTTACCGTGAACTTCCAGCAGTTTGATGCGAACAACATCTATCTATAGAAATGTATTGTTATTAAGCACAGCACAGAATGTCAAATACAGATAAAAACAAACACAGGGACAAGCATTGCCAGGATAAAGCTTTATAAACAAAGACAGATCTGAGCTGTAAAATCAAACAGAGTCCAGGTTGAAGGGTGACGAATGTTTATTTACTGATGGCCAGGAGTTTTGGAGTGAGATGATAACCTGACTGTGACAGCTGCGTACATACACACCTGTTTCTGAATGATGTCGCTCTGGCTGGCTGCGTTGAGCGCCAACTCTCTCTTTGCTTCTGCAGCTTGTTTCTTCTTCTGCTGCTGCTGCTCTCTGAGCTGCTGGATTCTCTGCAGTTGCTCTTGGACAGATGCGGCCTGGATGGTAACCACGTTCCCAATCTGTGCAAAGCAGAGTGTGGCAGTCAGCTTGTGCTTTAAATGGGGAGTCATTGGATAGTTTTGTTGTTTTTTTTTAAAGTGGCTTTGTAAATACAGAAAAAAAGGTAGAGGAATAAAGGATCAGATTATTTAACATCTTCATCCCAATGATGACATTATTGGGGTCATTAGAACATGTGCAATACAATTTTGCTACAAGCTTAATTTTACATCCAACGCATTTTCATTCTGTATTTTCTGAGGATCTAAAGTCCTGGAGTAGCAAGCTGAATCTAATACCTGTCCTCCCTGAGCTGAGGTGGTCCCACTCTGTTGTATCTGGATGGGAAGCTGCAGCTTGATTTGCTGTGGCAGCGTGCCTCCAACCTGCTGGGCCTGCAGCTGGGCCAACACCTGCAGCCACAACACAGAAAATTCACAATTTTAACAAATCACACTGTCAGCTGAATCGCAGTTCAAAGTGGGAAACAATGGCAAATCCACAGACTGCACCAAATTGCAAACTGGTTTACTGCCGGCTGCTGTGAGGCTTTCACTGGAGGATTTTAAATGTGAATAAAAGTCACAGTCATCATCTTTGAGGGGAAAGGAGTGACTGAGGATGCAGTTAACTTTTTTGCTAGTCGTAACTATACCTGCTGCTGAAGTCCAGACACACTGATGACATGGGACGTCTGCTGCAGTTGCAGCTGGGTCGTTCCTTCCTGTGTTTTAACCTGCAGCGAGGTAGGAGACTGGATGGGCATGTGGGCCTGCGTCTGTGGGGGTAACTGGCCCTGAGGGCTGGCCGATGAAGGGGTGCTGGCGGTGGCCAGAGGGGCTGCCCCTGTCTGAATCGGGGCAGCGGCCTGCTGAGCAGGTTGGGCTGGAGTTTTGGTTGAGGTGGAGCTGGGCTGACTGGTTGCTGTTGTGGCTGGAAGGAGAAAAAGGAAACAGCAGACATGCACTTAAATTCAGACATCACATTTAAGTTTCACACTTATTTTTTATCCCTTAATGCAAAGGCCTCATCTGCCCTTCATTTGTCTCTTATCATACCTGTGCTTGACGTGGGCGTAGCAGCTGAAGCCAGCGGTGTGAAGAGGAACCGCTGCACCTGGCCGTTGGGCAGCGCAGCTTGCATGAGCTGCTGACCAGGTCCTGGAATGACAGTGACCCCGTGAGGTATGACCTGCAGCTGGCCGGTGGTCTGACCCTGGCCCTGAACCATCACCGTGAGAGCCTGCTGAGTACCACTGGCACCAGCCTGCCGATCCACACCAGATCCAGCCTGCTGCTTCTGTGGGGGGATGAAGCAGAACGGGAAAGCTTGTAAATAAAATTTTACAGTCCAGTCTAATCCAAAATAAATTGCCTGTTGTAACAAATGTTGATTGCATACCATTATCTGAGGAGTAGTAATACCCTATTTCCCCCACTAATTCCCAAACCTCATTTCAACCAGGTGAAATTTGTTCAGGAGGAAAATCAGCACTGCGTACATCTTGTGTATACGAGACCTTCTTTTTAACCCTCCAAAATCCCATCTGAACTCTTTTTTTGATGGGTCTGATGCATCCACAGGAGTCCATCATTTTTTAATTATTTTAAACTATTGTGAGAAAGGGCATTTTACATGTTAACAAATAATTGCCAACAAGCAGAAGGAGCCACTGTCTCTGACTTTTCTGCCACTGCTTAAAACATGTATGTGGTTTAAGGCACCATCCACTTTGTGTTTCATAGTTCATAAAATTGTAAAACACCATTTCTTTAAGAGAAATCCAGATCAGATACAAGGGCAATGCGGTATTGTCTTGTTTTAAATGCAATATTTTTATGAGTGTAAAGCCTTTTTCATTCATTGAATGTAAAGTTAATCCTTTACTGGGTGAAGAACCATATATGTTAAAGTGATCTGCAACATAAAAGTTAAAAGAAAAAAAATCACAAATATAAAATAAGTCCTGTAACATCAACACTTTTGGTTGAAATGTTAAATTTCCAAGTATTTCAACCCTAGTTTGTCTTAGAAAGACTTAAAGCCCCTAAAAAACTATTAATATCAAATAGGAGTTATGCAATATTCTAAAATTGTCAAGCTGAACATTTATAAATCTGAATACACAATTAAAGATAAACGTATACAGACAAATGTATATCTACAGGTTATTTGTCTTACTTTTAAGAGCAGGATGAGTGTAATATATAACCAAGATCAAATGGTTACAGGCCACAGTGCTGTTTGTCATTTATTTATTTATTTTTAAAAGGCCTATTAAGATCACTTCCAGCTTTATATTTTTACACTTGGCCTCTACTAGAGTCACTTTGCATGACTGACTGCTCAAAAAACATCTTGTTTATCTTAGACCGATCCCTTTTGTGCTCCATCAGCGGATCCACTCTCTCAGAGAAGCTGATTTAGCTCCTCCCCCCTTACGGCCACCTTTGCTTTGTGCCAACTCTATACCGACAGCCTGCCCTTCACTGACAGAAGGATTTAACAGAAGGTGGCACAGCCAGAGCCGTGTGCCTGAGACGACCATACTGAGGATATCCCCTCTCTATGACAACACAGAGCCAAGAGTAAGAGAAAAAAAAAAAAGCTGCAAGAGTTTAGAGCACATGGAAAGTAGTCAACTTTCCATACGTGAATTAATAAGGGGAAATTCATTTTAATGCTGCCTGTTGTAGATATGCTGCTTGTGTATGACAGGACCTCACAAACCTGCGTGAGCTGGGTGAGCTGTGCCAGGGTCAGTTTGACCTGGCCTTGCCCCTGTGCTCGTGGGGTGCCGGGTGGTGTCTGGCCTGCTGCCTGTCCCGCTGTGTTGGGACTGGCCACTCCCTGGCCAGTGACCGTGGCGACGGGGCTGGCGGCAGATATTGCCGTGGAAACTGCCTGCCCACGAATGATCTGTGTCACTACCTGCTGTCCACCCTGACCTGAAAGAGAACAATATCACAAATTTAACAACCAGGCAACAAACTGTATAAACAGTGGGTCACTTTTACTCTCATCCAGTAGTTTAACTTGAGTAGTTTTCAGCATTTTTCCCGCCACACTTTGGCCTTTGTGGGGAGACAGTGTTACATGACACTGAATATGATTACTTACAGTAACGAGTCTGTTATACAGTCTGTGTTAACTTATTCAACATAAACCTATAATTTGTTATTCCTGAGAGTCTATAATGGGTAAAATCAAATCCGAAAACAAAATGGTGCAAAAAAATCCCCCCCAAAACACCCATATTTATAACAATGATGGCAACTTTAATATACTTTCAGGGATCGGGTTAGTTTGCCAAAGCAGATAGCAGTACTCCTTTATTCTTTGTTCAGCCAAAATGAATGTAAATCACCTTGTTGGACCACGAGGGGTGTTCGAAGTATCGTCTTTCCCATTGGTCCTGTTTGCTGGACTGGCGTTCGGATCATTGTCATTCCTGGACGGATCTGACTGCCACCTGCCAGAACCTGGAAGATATTATCCATAAAGACAGTATTAATGAATTATTCCAAAGCCAGCAGCTACTTTTTAAACTAGGTCAAAGATCCAGGTTGGGTTCATGCAAAAGAAACATGCCTAAGACTGATTAAAGACAAATAAAGAAATAAAAAGTTCCACAAAATTTGACTTTGCTATAAGGTGTTTATCATAAAGCTACACCGTTTTCTCTATAGACAGCACTCTTACACTCATCTTTGGCTAAATACATAACAGAGTACCCAAATTGCCATAATCTGTATCTTAAAATTTTGTATAGGGAGCATGTGTATAAAGTTATTATCAGTCTCTGCCAACCAGGCCCCTGGGTGGGTCTGGGGCAGGCGTGGGGTTCTGGGGACGCTCCATCTCCGGGCTGGGGCCCTGGCTGGGCCTTGGGTCCTGCTTGGTGTGTCGCCAAGGTTATGGGCGGGTGGGTGCATGGGAGCTCAGCTGTGGCGCGGGGGGCCTCCGTTGCATCGAGCCAACTGGGGGGCTCTTCAACTGGTGGGGAGGCTGTTACATCCTTACCAAAAAAGCCTCAGAATCAGAAAGGGTTTTATTGCCAAATGTTGAGCGGGTTTACAACATTAGAAAATTGCTGCGGTGCTTCAGTGCAAACATACTGTTATAAATTAAGCTTAAATAGACATGAAAATAAAAATGAGAATAAGAATTAAAAGTGCTAAGTAGATAGATAGATATATACATGAGTGCAGGTGGTGATCAGTGCCAAACATGGAATGATGCAGTGAACACAGCGTAGGGTCATGTGTTAGTGGTGGGAACAGTCATACGGTTTTTGTTCATGTGTTCAACAGCAGAGGGGAAGAAACTGTTCTTATGTCGAGAGGTTCTGGTGCGAATGGACCGGAGCCTCCTGCCTGAGGGGAGCAGGTCAAACAGACTGTGTCCAGGGTGAGAAGGGTCAGCTGAGATCCGAGCTGCACGCCCCAGTGTCCTGGAGGTGTACAGGTCCTGCAGAGATGGGAGTCTGCAGCCAATCACCTTCTCAGCAGAGCGCACAACACGCTGCAGTATCTGTTTGTCCTTGATAGTGGCTCCAGCGTACAACGCGGTGATGGAGGAGGTGAGGATGGACTCGATGATTGCAGTGTAGAACTGCATCATCGTCCGTTTTGGCAGGTTGAATTTCTTCAGCTGCCTCAGGAAGTACATCCTCTGCTGGGCTTTCTTAATGACGGAGGTGATGGTGGGCTCCCACTTCAGGTCCTGAGTGATGGTGGTACCCAGGAAGCGGAATGAGTCCACAGAGGTGATGGGGGTGTCAGTCAGGATGATGGGGGGGAGTGGGGCTGTGTGCTTCCTGAAGTCCACAATAATCTCCACTGTCTTCTGGGCATTCAGCACCAGGTTGTTGTGGCTGCACCAGGACACCAAACGTTCAACCTCCCTCCTGTAGGCAGACTCATCCCCGTCCGAGATGAGCCCAATGACGGTGGTGTCATCTGCGAACTTGATTAGCTTGACAGACTGGTGGGTGGAGGTGCAGCAGTTAGTATACAGGGAGAAGAGCAGGGGAGAAAGAACACAGCCCTGAGGGGAGCCGGTGCTGATGGTCCGGGAGTCCGAGACATTCTTCCCCAGCCTCACATGCTGCTTCCTGTCCGTCAGGAAGTCAGTGATCCACCGGCAGATGGGATCAGGCACATTCATCTGGGAAAGCTTGTCTCGGAGATGGTCTGGAAGGATGGTGTTGAAGGAAGAGCTGAAGTCCACAAACAGCATCCTGGCGTAGGTTCCTGGGGAGTCCAGATGCTGCAGGATGAAGTGTAGGGCCATGTTGATGGCGTCATCTACAGACCTGTTGGCTCTGTATGCAAACTGCAGGGGGTCCAGGAGGGTCTTGAGATAGGAGAGAACCAGGCGCTCAAAAGACTTCATGACCACAGATGTCAGAGCCACGGGTCTGTAGTCATTTAGTCCAGTGATCCTAGGTTTCTTGGGGACAGGGATTATGGTAGAGGACTTGAAGCAGGCAGGCACATCCTAATAGATGCACCTATGGTATAAATTTGGGAACCCTAGGCAATTTTTAGAAAGGTTGAACTCTGACCTTGAGGTTGATGTCACTGGGATTCAAACTTGTTCAAGATTTTTAGTAGCTTTGAAAATCCTACATTGCCTTGTTCTCTATTTATTCTGTTCACAAGATTTTCAGAAAACTTTACCTCTGACCTTGAGATCGTCGTCAGTCCGAGATTTTACTAGACACATCTATGGTATCAATTTGAAAATCCTACATCGTCTCACTCTCAATTTATCGTAGTTTGGATATTCTGCTGTAAGCCTACCCAATCAGCCTTTTACAGCAGAGGGGTAATCACAAAGCTCATCATCAAACGCAATCAAATTGTATTGTGGGGTGTTGGGTGATTCCCATCACTGGCAAACACGGTTGAAAATAATATATCAACACAATTATGAACAAAATGTACAAACTAGAGCTGTAACCTGAGAAAACAACAGCTATACCTGTTGTTGGGAGCCCGCGGTATTGGGCCTGATGTTGAGCGTGGTAGTGCGGGGCTGGAATGTGGTGTAGGTTTGGGCACCTCCTGCCGTGCTGGATGGGATGATTCCCAGCACTTTCTGCTGAACCACACCTGCAGAGAGGAGAGGAGTGGAGAGACAGAAAGGAGGGTGAAAAAATTAGAGGTGAGTAACATTTGAATGAGGTTTCTGAGGGAAGCTTTACAAGTCTAAAAACGACAAAGAAAAGAAGAAAATTTGGACGTGAAGGAAATACTTTCGTGATGGTGTCTGCAAAGACGTGGCTTAAATACATGACAAAGATGTAAATAGTAAGTTTGGATTGCTTATTGCTTTACATTTAACAACTACACAAACATCAAACAAACAAAAATATTCTTAATAAGATTAAAATGCTCAAAACTAAAGTAAATTCTGATGTGAAGCAGCGGTCCTACATTAACTCTGCTGAATAGATTATTTGTAAGTTTCTCTTTTTGCTAGAGGGCCACTTTTTGATCACGGCACTTGTAAATATTAGTTGAGCAGGTAAACAAAATCTTCAAAGGCCCACTGAAAGCTTAGTTGGGTTTTCCCCAACATACCTGAAACCCCCTCATATATTATGCATGAATTTCACATCCTAGTTCTTAACTTTAATCTGACAAAGCCGGCGTTTCATAGCTGTTCACGGGGTTTCTCTGCCTTCACGAGCTCACGTGAAGCTGACGGCAGAAATGGAAACCATGAGAGCGTGGCTCTTTTTCCCTCTGCTCCCTCATTGCTGTGGTTTTTCAACCGCAACCGAGCAGGTAAACCTATATATCAAGGGTTTCCCTCTTCAAACAGGGACGTTAAGCCCGGTCGTAAGACTGAGGGAGTTGCTGCTCTGGTCACACACATCAAACAGGCTTTTCTATGGGCTGGCTGTTTGGAGAGGTCGAGGAGTTGGGATTCCGGTGAGTGGAGAGGTACACTTTTATTCAAAAAGACGAAGGGGGGAAAAAAAAAAGAAAAAAGGAATCCTACTATAGAGGGCTACCTGTCTGGGAAGCAGACCTCAGGGTAAACTTGTTTTCCTGCCTAACTTCCTTAAGCCCTTCCAAACCAAACAGGGCACCAAACAGTCATGCTGGATAAATACATATGTCCATTAAATGGTTACACTCCACCTGAACTTAGTTTCTCCTTCATGGTAACTTCAAAGGCAAGAAAAATCACTTTATGCTTGGTGAGCATCATTCTCATTTTCAATTGATTGCCTCTTTTTTTTTTAATATATATTTAAAGAGGTGTGTAAAATTAACTGTAATGTTCCTTCTTCTTTTTACAGTTTTCTGGGTAAATGGGATTTTGCACTAGCAAGGTGATTCCCAAAGAGCTATTGGCTGAAACTTTGCCATGTGCAGTGTGAACCATTCTTCAAGACTACTTCAAGAAAGTACAAGAAAGCTTGCCTAAGAGATTTCAGTGTGTGTTTCAGAATAAAAGGTGATGATACCAAATAATGAATACCAATCTTGTCAGCTTATTTGTAAAAATTCTGTTTTTGCCTTATTTCCATTTTTTGTATATGTTTCAATACATCGCTGTAGGGCTGCACGATTAATCGTTACAAAATCGCGATCTCGATTCATACTTATGTGCGATCTCATTTCCAAATGACAACGATTTAAAGAAAGAAAAAAAAAAGACGACGACGATTGTACCGCATTTTGATCCGGGACGTAATCTGCATGAAAACAAGCGCTCACTCTTCCTGCTCAACAAATGACAAGGGCGGAGCCTTATACCACGTGATATAGAAGCTGTGCCGTGTGATGCTAAAATTAGCAGGGAAAAAACAACGGAGAGCACGTCAGGGATGATGAGAAATTGACAGGAGAAAATCCGTCCCGGTCAACCACCCAAACATCAATAACGGGAACCTTATGCAGCGCTTCCCTATACCCGTCGAACTCCCGCAGGCACAAAGAAATTACGGAGGCTATTACTTATCACCTGACCAAAGATATGGCTCCCATCAACACTGTGCAAAACGAGGGATTTAGGAAAATGATCAACACCCTAGACAAACGCTACACGGTGCCGTCCCGCAACTATTTTTCTGTTGTTGCACTACCTGCTCTATATACGCAGCGTCGAGCAACAGTGGAGACGGAATTACAAGCAGTACAACATTTTGCGGCAACCACAAAACGTGAGACATTTGTTGTTTTTATGTTTATTTATTGTTTTTATGTTCAGTCTCAACTGTTACGAAGTTGATGTGCAGTTAATAAGTGCAATAAATATTTATATTGGAAAAGAAAATCGTGAGAGAATCGTGATCTCAATTCTAAGCCAAAAAATCGTGATTCTCATTTTATGCAAAATCGTGCAGCCCTACATCGCTGCGCATATTTCTAATTTTCCTACCAAAATAGAAATATGTGACGCGTGACTCTGGACTATTGCACGGCGCTGTAATCATCAGATGAATTCTTTTTGTGTTTATTTAGAGAAGCCAAATTTCACTTTAACAGATGTAATGTTTAAAAGCACATGCTGACATAATAGCACTGGATATGACTCACATTAGAGCTGTCAGCAGTTTAATGAAGCATGTCAACATGACAGGCCACAACTCCAAAGTGCTGAGCAACATTCATCCCTATAATTTGACAGGGCCACAGACAGAACTGACGGTGTCCAGAACAAACCACCGTCTCCTCCAAGGTGTCAATATTGACATTTCAAACTGCTCAAAAGCACAGGCGTTCGTACAGATACTACAGTTTTGAATCCACAGTCTTGATTTAGAACCTCAGACTACACAAGGCTACCATCCCAAAACCATCCAACCAAAATAACATCTTCTTAAAAGAATACCACGCCAACAAGACAGAAGCAGACACGGTGTGCCACACCAAACCAGTGACTCATGCTGGCTCACACTGGGCACCACAATGGGGTTGGTGCAGACCAGTCTGGTACAATACGGTACGCCAACCTGGTGCCGTGATTATTATTGCTGCCTCACAGAAAGAAGGTTCTGGGTTAACATTGTGGGCCTTAGTATATAATATACTCTGCATAAATAGAATACAGCAGGGATGGAGTTCATCTAAATTCATAGGACCTAAAAATTGTGTATGAAACTAAAATATTTTTTAAAGAAGGAGCCAATGGCCATAAATTACAATATTTACTAGTATTATTTTCAAAATTCAGTTGAAAAAGTTCCACGTTTGTTGAATGATCTTATCGCCTTCAGTAACTTCAGCAGTCTCTGCATTGCTGCTTTACATCATCTCAAACATTACACACAGAGTTACGTTTGGAAAGACGTTCCTCTCATTCGGTCCACTGTTAAGTTGTATTTAACGCATACAGTTGTAGGATAAAAATTAGGGCTGTGCGATATAAGCAAAATCTCATATCCCGATATAAGAATTCTATCGTCCCGATAACGATATAAATCACAAAAATGTAACATTTTCTGTAAATTCTGTGAATCTCGGGCAGCTCGACTTGCGGGAAGTGTTTCCAGCTGCGCGTCAGGTACCTGGAGTCGAGTGTTTTAACCGATGCATGAAACTATACATTTTTAGACATAAGTTGTAACGGCCGCCGTTTTCTTTGTGAGTATTTTTTTTTTACACGGCGTGCTGCAGGGAAAAGCTTGTTCTAACGTTTGAGTCCAAGGTTTATTTCTTAGCACCTGACGGCTCTTATTTGCTTCTCATCCGTAAATACTCGGCATACTCTTTCACGTGATTCTGTTTATTTTGAAAAGTCTCAAAAGGATCTTTGAGCTTTGTTGTGAAAGGTTTATGTGGAAAATACCGTCGTTGTTGCTAACGGCAACGTATAAAAACATGCGCTTGTCCGTGTGTAGTGTGGTTATATTAAATATAAGAGAAAGAGAGAACTTTAAGAAATTAATATAGCCACTACAGTGACCATCAAAACAATTAAAGGAAATTGCCGTAAACAGTTTATTTTGCGACACCACGAAACAAACGATAGCGTAAAATGAAACGATAGATGTTTTTATATTGTCATCCGATATATATCGTTATATTGAACAGTCCTAATAAATTCATTCTTACTTTTCATTCCCTTTAAACAGGCAACAAATATATATATATTTTTATCTTTGGAGTGACAAAACAGAAGTGCATTGCATTCACATCTACAAATGCAAATGATTGTAGTGAAACCAAGCCCCAAACTAAATAGTAAATGATAATTCAGTTGCACGTTAATTCTCATGTAATAGAAATCTGTCAACAAACAATTTAATCACTGATGGAGGATGGACAAAGGAAGAAGCCATTAAACTCTTTCCCCACATCAGGAACACTTTCCTTAAAATTGTCAGCTAGTTGAAGCTTGTCACTACACGCAACCACTTTTCTGACCCATTATTATCATAAGATATATACACACACGTATATATTGGCTACATCAGTTGTTTTCACAATTCGTTTCATGTCCTTAATTTAGAAAGCCATGCTTGAAATGATGTACGATATTTTAGGGTAAAGAAACGGGGCCAGAGAACAACTGAAAAAGCAAACTAAAGCTACCAGTGAATCAGAGAACAAATCAGCGATGCAGGGTGATAAATCTAGATCTAAACCAAGCTAAATACAGTATTTTAGATGCATGTAATTTCATGCCCATTAAGAAAAACATGGTCGCATTTGAACCATGGTGAATC
Source organism: Astatotilapia calliptera (assembly GCF_964374335.1). Classification (NCBI taxonomy): domain Eukaryota; kingdom Metazoa; phylum Chordata; class Actinopteri; order Cichliformes; family Cichlidae; genus Astatotilapia; species Astatotilapia calliptera. Next base: position 14,351,640 of record NC_137427.1, on the reverse strand, counting down.
TGCGACAGCTGTGTGACTGATTCTGAAAGAGTGCTTTAAATATTGACCAGCTATCCTGATACTTGAGCCCTGCAGTTCCCCTAAGTCGTGTTGTTGGCTCGCTGACCGTCGCATTCAAGGACAAAAGGAACGCCTGATTTGAAAGGTTCAAAAAGTCCGGCTTGCAGCAGCTGGCACCAATAACATTTATGAAATGAATAAAGACAAGCTCAGTCCCCCTGGAGAACTCTGTGTGTGGTTAGTACGCTAAATTACTTACAATGGCATCCAATTCATGGGCCAGATCTAATTTGGCCCCTCTGACACATTTTAAATGCTGCTGGTGTGGATCTGATGTGAGGCAATGAAAACAAACACACATGCATCCCCCAAATGGACGGAAAGAAGAAATGCTGCCCGAGGTCTGCCTCTGAGGTGTGACTTATTAAAACCAGCAATACCTCCTTGCGAAGTTGGCACGTTGACTGTGACGATCTTGCTGTTGGCAGGTAGTGGCAGCTTGGTGGTCACAACCTTTCCACCAACAGAGGTTCCCGTAATCTGGAAAGTGTGCCCACCAGATGTGGCCACCGTGGTCTCTGAGCCCGCTCCTAATTAAAGGAAGGAAATAAACAAAAGGTACCTTAAATACAGCAACACTGCAAATTCAATAATATTTCCCTTCTAATTAACGCACATAACCACTGTGCTTAAGACACAACACAGGAAATCAACACACTTTAGAAATGCTTTACAGTTTGCGGAGTTGAATTAATAAAAAAATAAGAGAATTAAAAATTAGAAAAGAGCTATGCCTAATAAAATGTCATCTCCAGCACCAAAACATATTTAAGACATTTATGCATTATGGCCTCCTCTGAAGGTGATGCAAGCTGTCACCCGTCTGTGCATAAACTGTGGTAAGGACTTGCTCTCCATTTCTGGATGAGTACAGCCTGCAGCTGTGCAATGAACACATGAACCCAGCATGTCCCAGGCACGGTCAACAGGAAACAAAATGAAGCTAAACGCTGGCCTAAGTAAGAGCCTGCATGTGCTCATGATCCAGAGGAGCCCACGATCCTCTGGCAGTGTGGGGACAGGAACTGTCCGGCTGAAAAAGCTGCAGGGCGGGGTGCAGTCGGATTAGTTGGAGGACCTCATCTCTGTGGCTCCAGTGAGATTTCCATTAAGAACAATCAGATGTTTGCTGTCATGGAGATGCAAGGGTGCAGCAACACCTCTGACACGGATGCCAGCATCCAGCATAACAACAGCCCAGCCTTGATGAAGATCAGTTATGGCTCATGGTGACATACACAGTTTGTTCTCTTTTGTTTGTGTGCATGTGTGTGTGTGTTTGTCTTCTGAAACAGCTCCCTTGCAAGTGCAGTAAATCAAGTCAATTGTGAGCAACTGGTTCAGTTTGTGTTCAGTAAACAAATTACTAATCCATGACTAGAATAGTTAGACTGTAAATTGATTTTAAATTTTAAATTATTTCTTTTTGTTCACATAGCTCTAAAACAAATCCACTTCCTGGTACCAGCACCTGTTGATATATATAGATCTTAAGCATTGTTCTGATAGGTCCTACAACTTTATTTAGTATTCAGGATATTATAAAAAATCTATAAAAATACTCCAAATGCTGATTATTAGTTACACTGTAAAGTACCTTGTGTGCTTTGACCCTGCTTCACCCAGGTAGCAAACGACTGCTGGAAGTTTTTGTTCTGCTGGAATGTGACAGGGGTCCCCATCTTGGTGGACAGGACCACCTTGGTGCCGGGGGTGCCCTGGCCTGACAGTGAGCCAACGATCACTTTGGGTGTGGCAGCAGGTGTTGCAGGACTTCCTGCTGGGGTTGTGACTGAGCCTGGTTTCTGCTCAAGACGTTTCTGAAAGAATAAACAAGTTGATCACAACATTAACTTATTTATTTTTAAAAAAGCCCCAAAACAATAAAATACCGTGACCTGGACTTGTTTATCTTTTTATCCAGGTGGGACCACAGATGTCCTTTTTTTCCCCACTCTCACAAAGACAAAAGTTTTACCGTAAGTTTGAAAAATAAATCAATGATTGAATAAATAAATACAATAAAATAAAATAAATTGATAAAAATGAAAAAACAGACTTAAAAAACTGAACCTCACTCACCTTGGCCTGCTCAGCTGCCTGAGCTTTCTCTTTCTCCACCCTGTGAAATGAGAATATGTGAAAAAGGTTAAAAGATAAAAAGAACAATTAAAAGATTATTAGAAATTTATTGAATTTGTCAAATTCTTAAGTAATATGCAAGTAGGATGTCTAGAGTGACGGAGTTAAATACTAAAAGAAAAAAAACCTCCAGTGAAATCAACTTTTAGCCCTTCCAGCATATCTCGCACAAATCTAACCCGACGATTTACTTCTAGCTGAGTCAGAAAATTCTTCTTCTGAAAAGAAATCTTCTGGAACAATATCTGGCTCTCAGTATGGCATGTTTCTATACTGACTAATATAATTAGTCCTACACAGGACGCGCAAACATATTCCGCTTAAATTTGTGACTCTGACCTTTCTGAGAAGGCTCTAATCTCCCAGAGGTCCAGCTCCTCCTCGGCTACCCAGGTCTCAATCACCACTGGGCCAGTCTGCTTGGCAGGCTCGGGCTTCTTGGGGCGCAAGGCACTGGATCGCAGACCCTTCCTCTGTGGGGTGTGGGTTTCTGGCAGAAAGATGAACAAATGATTGACGACAATTTGTAATTACATTTGGTATTGGACAGAAACGGGGCCCATGTAAATGTGTCAGTTTTACAGCCTGGTTACAATAATAACTTGTAAAATATAAATTAAAACAGACTGCACATCCTTTAAAACCAATATTTAGCAATAAATAATACAAAGACAGCATATCCAATGCTGAAATACTGAGCAACAACCAACTATTGCAGGGAAACCAAACAGAAGAAAGAAAAAACTGTATTTAAACATTTATAGTATGGTTTTATTTATACAGTTTAAAAGTTCAAAACAGGTTTGCATATTTCTGTTATTAACAAAGAGTTAGCAATGTAATAGTTTCACTTTGTGTTTGATGGTGAGAAACGACATGAGACGATTTTGTTTTGTTTGTTTTTTAATAAATGTGAAAAAAGAAAAGTCTGTTTTACCTTTTGGAGTTTCTGGCACTCCAAGGGGGCAGATGATTTTGCGTATGCAGTACTCTGAGCGGATGCCGTATGGTCCCACATCGCGGCGCTTGATGATCTCGGTGGTGGTGATTTCAGTATCTGATGTCTCTGTAGCAATGAGTGGGGATAGGGCTGGGTTGGTATGGTGATGAGGAGGAAAGCCCGAAAAGATGGAGGAAACGCACTCCAACATAAAAACAGTGATGCCCAAAAATGTTTTGCACATGTTTTCTCTATTATTCTGTTGGGCCAGCACAGGGATAAGTATAGAGAGAGAGGACATCAAGAAGCAAAGACACTACAAGTTGGAATTTTTGGGAAGACAGCAGTTGCTGACCGGAAAGATTACCATGCCTTACAACAGCGGTCCCCAACCCCCGGGCCACGGACCAGTACCGGTCCGTGAGTAGTTTGGTACCGGGCCGCGAGAGTTGAGGTTCGGGTGTGAAATATATGGTTTTCAGGGTTTTTAGCGTTATTTTGTTATCGTTTTTGTCGTTTACTCGGTTTTTCTGGGTCGTTTCACGTGTGTTATGAATAAATCTTCTTTTTTTTCGGTACCGGTACTAGTTTTATTTTGTTGTATTTATCCGCGACACCTTAAAGGCCGGTCCGTGAAAATATTGTCAGGCATAAACCGGTCCGTGGCGCAAAAAAGGTTGGGGATCGCTGCATTACAAGTTAGTAAAAAGAAACCAATTGAAATAAAATCCTGAAAAAAAAAATCTGGACTTACCTCAAAATGAAAAATAAATAAATAAAAATAACATTTATAATCCAAGCTGTAGCTGGAAGCACTTATTTAGCATAACACCTCTGTAGGAGTTTGTTGCCATTCCTCACAGAAAATGGATGAAAACTGTAAATGATTATTGGAACTGTTGAAGGTCTACCTGTACGCGTGGTGCCGACAGCAGCGGACGGTTTCACGGCCATGTCGTCCCATCTCAGACAGGCCCACAGGAGCCTCAGCATGAGGCTCACTCCAGCCATAGACTTAACTGTCTGCAGTCGATACCTGGACAGATAGATACCGATTACGTTAAATTATCTACCACATTATTCCAAAGAAATAATGCACACAAACAGGCCTCATGAAACAGGAGCCTTTTTCCTCCTTTCACAGCACCACTGTGCTCCCTGTCTCGTTGTTGTATAGTGCAAATTAATATTTGAATCAGGCTTAGAAACACTACTGACAGCACTTAAGGTGTCACTGAAATGACTGGCTCAGAGTTACAGAAAACACGATCATGGGTCTGGAAGTGGCAGAATAAAAACAAACGAGAGTTGTTGGTGATGATGTTGACACTTCACGCCTGTTTCCACTAAAGAAACAGAACAGATCCCTGCAGGGCTATTTATTTCTACAAGGCAAATCAAGCAAGTAAACAATTCTGAACATAACAGACTCTTCTCAGTCTAGAAATAGACAACATCTCATCCATCAATAAATAATTTCCAAAAGAAGGAAAAGTCCCTTCCTTATATCGTTATGACTGCTATGACAATGAGGTTAGCATTTGGATATCGTCATTAACGGCATCTTAAACATCTGAAAAAACACAATCGTCACAGGGCTTATTATGTGTACGGGGTCTGGTGGATATTCCCTTTCCCATGTGTAACCGCAGGTGGAAAAATATGCCTGGGTTGCAGGGCTTGGTCAGCGCGCAAAGCGAACATCGTGACACCTCTCCGACCACCGAATGATTCATGTCTCCTTTGGAACTCTGAGGTCGGGTCAAAATAACCAGAGGTCCCCGTGTGACACCAGAGTCAGAGCTACAGCATCACCCGAGGCCAAAGCCACGAACGGCAGACAGGAAGAATGAAGACATAACGAACAATAAATCACCAGGACATGGCGCTCTGCCAAAGCTGGGAAACTGTTTAAAGGGGAAGGATGAGAAGCGAGCGCTTATAAAACTTAGAAGAAACACAAAAACTGCTTTTGTATAATCCTACAAGAACCACAGAGCAATACAGAGATGATTACGCACTGTGTCACACTTGCGCTCTGGCTATCATTACTTAAGTTTTCTTCTTAGGAAAAGAAAGTGTGGTTACAGAGAGTTTACACTGTGAAATGCTGCATTTTTGAGCTCATTTCCTGGATATTACATTTCAAGAGAAATGAGAAGTCCAGTAAAAAGAACTCATTAAGAACATTTTTAATTGCAGTGCTGCTGGACACAATATGACATGAAGCGGAACCTCACAATATCTGATAAAAGTGGATAACCTTGGTTATACCATGATGTTCAAAAGCCATTTAATGTAATTCTAATTCGATGATTATGCTGCTCCAAAATCTGAAAAAAGACAGCTCCTTTGGCCTGCTCTTTTACTCACAGCGGGTAGAATCACCAGTTAACATAACAAGCACGTGTTTTTTAACTGTGGGCGATCATGAGCTCTAAAGAAAGCCTCCAACTGCCTTTGAACCAAGAAACGCCTTGCAGTAAGGCGACATTGAAACCATCGGAGCACTCCGAACACATCCAAAGGAGTTAACACAGTAAGTATTTCCACATATTTGACTTGACAGATTTTTACGCCCCACCTGATGTAAGCCTCAAGAAATTTGCATCTCCTCCCGGGATACAACCAGGGAACTCAGCTTATGAACCAAGGAGGATGTCCTCGCATTTTACATATTTTGAAATATACTCCCTCTGAATGGCCATTAATTAACAGTTAAAAGCAATATGTTGTTGTTGTTTTTTAAAATTTCCTTCAGTCTATTCAATTCAGGGTCACGGTCTGACTGGAGACTATCCCAGCTATCACAGGGTGAGAGGGAGGGTATACCCTGGAGGGGCTGCCTGGCTATCACAGGCCTACAGCAGACCGACAGATCACCATTCATGCTCACATTCACACTTACGTCCAATTCTGAATGACCAATCAAAGGAACATGGGAAATAACCAGACCTACGAAGTTACGCTCAGGATGCCCATGCTCGGAAATGATAAAAACAGGATCAAACAAGATTAAACTCCTAAGTAGTTTCCACCGCCGGAGACAAGAAAAGGAAACAAATGATAATGATATGAGCTGGCAATGTCTCTTCTAGGCTTTAAAGATCAACTTGCTTCCACTTTTGCTTTTTCTATTCATGCTTAAAGAAATATGGATCTTATCTAAGACTCAATACAGATAATAGAATTTAATAACACACCGGCTTCAGAGAGAGAGGACAGTAAGTAAGACGTGTGTGAGGAAGACAAACTGAGAATGGGACCTTACCTCCAGGTGATGCCAAACGTAGGCCTGGGCGAAGGATACGGCCAGATATCAAGTGCTGGCTTAGCATTGTAACTAAACACTGGCACCTCACGGAATCCGCCTCGCCTGGCCAGGATCTTTAAGTCATCGTGCGGAAGTACAAAAATACTCTTCCGGCTGCTCTTGGTGACAAACTTGCAGTAAGAGGGAAGAGCTGTGTCCGAGCGGGTCTTCTTAGTGCGGGAGAACTTGAGGAGGCGCACACGGCCCTTTGTTGACGAGTCCTCCTCGCTCACGGTAACAGACGACACTGAGGTTTTACCGCTGGCGTCAGTAGTTGATTCGCCCACAGAAGCTAAAAGTGTTGTTTTCTGCTCTTGTGTCACCATTTCACTCTGGCTGTCTTCAGACTGGCCATCGAGCCCCGGGGAGAGGATTTTGGTCACAGTTGTTTTGGTCATGGTTGTGAGGGTAGACACGGCGCTGCTCTCTGTTGTCGACACTACAGGCACCACCGGTTCTCCAGATGTCGTCGACGGCACCTTGGCTATCCTCATTTCAGTGGAAAGTACTGTGGTGGTAGTGGTGGTGGAGGTTGTGGTTACCTGTGTGATGATGGTCTTGACTGGTTCTGTCGCCCCACCGCTGCCGTTCTCCTCTGCAAAGTCGTCGCTCAGACTCGACTCCTCCGCTGAAGGTATAGGAGAGGGAGCCATTCTTATGATCTTGACGCCAAGACTGGGTTTGGTCTCTGTGCACTCAAAAGATGATGTGCTGTTGTGAACATTCGGAGTATGCTCTGCGGGTGTGTCTACGTTATTTTCCAGCTTTGTTTTCTTCAGTGGAGGTTTGTAATCTTGGTCAGAATTTGTAATCTTGCTTTCTGCCTCTACCTTAGAAGCTAAACAATTTTCTTTGACCCTAACCTCCGTGCTAGTGTTTAAAGAAGCAAGATCCCCGTTCACTAGAGGCTTTTGCTGCGTGGTGTCTTTCAGCGACACAGCAAGCCGTTGTTCATCTTCATCCTTCCCAATACTGTTCACTTTGGGCTGAGGCCTGTTGTTGAGCATGCCATTATTTGAGCTCACCACAGAGTTACCCAGCATGTTTTCACCCCCAAAACCATCATTACCATTTACCTGAGGGAGAGGAGAAAGTGGCTCGGGAGTGCCAGTTACAGTCCTACCATCTCCAATATCTTGCATATTGTCTTGACTATCCTCTGGCCCCATACCGTTTTCCTCTGTGCTCAAATGCACTGAGCCTAAAACTTCTGTGTTTTGGGGAATCGGTTTTAAAGGAGCTGTGTCTTGACTGTCTTTTTGGTCAAGACCACTTCTAAATGTCACTGCAGCATTCAGTTTTAATTTGGGTTCCTCAGACCCTTCATTCTCAGTAAGCGCAGCCTTCGTAACATCTGATGCTACACAGTCTGCTTGTTGCTCTAAAGAACTAGCTGTTGTTTCTTGCACATTGGGGAGTTTAACAACCTCTTGCCCTGAACTAGCTTCCTTTGGCCCCGTAGTCCTTTCATTTTCCACCAATTTCTGGGGCGAGGAGGTGGTTTGGTGTTGTGGTGAATTTGAATTTTCACCTGTACTGCTACTGTCTTTGGGTGTGGAGTCTATAACAGGAGAAGGAAGAGGAGTGACAATCTTATCTGTAGTTTTAGAGAGCTCATCCCGACTCTCCCCTTCTACTTTTTGTCCTCCAACTTCTCCTTGCCCTGGAGTTTCAGTTGTGGAAGGTTTCTCCTCCACTTTCACAGCTTCACCCAATGTGAGATGTGTCTGAGTGAGAGCTTGGGGCTTGAGTGGTGACCGTGGCCGGACCGGAGTGCTTAGAGCAGGGGTTGGTGTGGATGAAACTTGTTTAGGCTCCTGGGGTTTGGAGGCTGACACCTGTTCCCTTTGCCTCTCTTCGATAATGTGCTGCTTCACTCTGCGTTCAAGTAGACTGTCCAGTTTGGAGGACTTGACCTTCTTCTTGTAAGCAATGCGGGTGAGGAAGCCTTTGCTGACATCCACTACGTCGTAGTTAAATGGTCGCTGAAGGCTTTCTGTTGGCTCCTCTTTCAGGGAATCCTTATCTTCCTGAATACAGGAACCTGGAGAGAAAACAATTCAGATTAAATGTGTTTCTTTACATTAGAATCATAAGTATTAGAGCTGAAGTAGTTTAAAGTAAATGACCACTCATAGTATACATGCAACAGAACGCAATGTTAATCAGTCATACTTTGCACTTCATCTGACGGCGAGTCTGTTGAATCCACTTCCATCTTCGTTGGCAATTCCTCTTTCGCCTTCTCCTTTTCATCTAAATCTTCTTTCTTTTCTTCGTCCCTCTTCTCATTTGACGTTTGTTGATCTGTCAGTGGCTTGGGGAGGCCAGAGGAGTCTTCTTCTGTGGCTTCGCTGCTTGTTGCAACAGCTCCCTGAGCTTCTGGTGTGACTACACTAGGCCGTCGACTCAAGTCCAGCAGAGTACACTTCTTGCCAAGTTTAGCATCTTTGAAAAACAGAATGAGAGGACAACCTTATATTAAGCTGCTCACACATTGTTATTATATTAACTGAGCAAATTAGCAGGACAGACCATCAATAATTGAATTTACTGGGAACTTTTGAGAAAATTAAATTAAATACCCCAGGACATCACCATAAATCCAGAGAAATTTAATTCACTGTTGACCAATAAACACAAACAATAACACGTAAAAATAACTGAATGAGGTACAAATCTGTCTAATAACTAAAAAGCACAGTATATGCCATAAAAGCCTCCTGTTCCACACCTTCCAGTTCTTTGCGGTAGTTGGCGTTGGTGTTTCCTGGAAGTCTGGGAACAAATCGTGGCACATAAGTTTTACTGATCCAGCTCCAGCCCCCGTAGCCTGTAACGCGATACTCCTCTCCTTTCTGCTTCCACACCTACATGTAGGACAAGAAAGTAGGCAAGAAAAGAGGAATCAGGTAAAGCGAAAATATTCACATGGGGGGGAAATATGTGGTGGGAAACTAAGAGGGTGATCATACAAAGAGCTTTAAGGTTACAAAGTTATTTGCACACCGATCACTAATTGCTGAGGGAAATGACTCACAGCAGAGCTTAACTTTCTGCATCAAAGAGCCTTTGATCGGCCCTCATGCATGTATGCACAACATGCACTTCAGTGTTTCCCACTAAAAGGACTCATTTTCCAAAGTTTCAATGCAGATGTAGATTAGACCGACACACTGCAGTTACCATTAAAATTAGTGCACAATCATTTCACAAGTGCATCTAAGCATGATTGCCTATCTTACCATTTACATATTTGTCATTTAACTGTGGTCTTCCTGCACAGTATTAAGTACAAATTTACACATGGTCCAATCTGAAATGATGTGCTAATCTCTGGATGAGCTTATCCAGGTTTACATATGAAATCCATCATCCATTCAATAATTCATGTGCCAGAATTTAAATAATCAGTTCAACTGCAGCAATTTGTGCGGCGCCTACCTGATGTTTTATTGGAAAGGTGTATTTGACCCAGGTGGCCTGTTGCAACGTCTCCTCATCCTCCAACTTCTTCTCCCTTTTCTTTACTTTTTCTTTCTCCTCACGCTCCATGGATGTCATGCGATTTAACCTGAAATGCATTTTAAATTGTCATACAGCTCGTACATTTTAAATGTTTCCATCTTTATGCTAAGAGAAGCAGAAAACAAGTCGTTTTTGAGCAATCTGCATCTGAAATTTTGTTTTCATAGAATAAGATAAGATAAGATAAGATAACCTTTATTAGTCCCACACGTGGGAAATTTGTGCTGCATCAACAATATTATCATTGCTGCATGTGATAACATCATACATGGCGATGGATCACAAAAACTTCTTCCTTTCAAACTCTGATTAAAGATGAGGAGATGACAGCAAGTCTTGAAACCATTCCATGAAAACCTCCCACATATACACACTGATAGAAGTCCTTGAAACGCCACTTTCTCTCTCACTTACTAACAGTTCGGGCTTACACATACACACATTCTGCTCTTAACCTTGTGAAATCTTGGACAATCACTTCTTCAAAAGAGCCCTTGTGTTGCTGAAGCAGTCGTAGAGGCAGGGGTGGGTGGTGGCTGGTTGTGGACTTGCAATCTAAATATTATGCCTCACAGCCAGGGTGGGCCTTTTGATCTGATCTGGGTAAGATCAGCTCTGCCAGTTAACTGCATGCACATCCCCCCCATGTACGTGCACTGAAAGCTTGTTTGAGCTCTTCAAGGTATTTGAATTTTTTTGTAAAACTCAATTTATTTGTGTTTGTGAAGCGATAGCAGCATGTATGGTGCGCACTGTAAATATGTAAAGATTTTCATACCTGGTATGGCCCAGTGAATCCTTCCAGATGGGCAACATGGCCACAGGTTTGATTGCACACTCCAGGATGGCCAGAGCCAGTGCAAACTCTCTGGCCTTACTGCACATCTGAACTGCTTTGATCCAATTGGTCCTTGAAAGAAAAAAAATAAACAAAAACAACATTTTAGCATGTTTCGACCTCCTCCTGTACTCTGGGTTCTTTCAGATTTAGGCTACAGAATATTTGTAAGCGGACAGTCTGACCACGATTTGCTTTTACATCTGTTAAAAATGCTACTTTGACCCAAAAAGTAACTGATTTACTGAAAGATGTTAACCTCACTAGCAAGTTATGACATAAAACCTAAAACCCACTAAACAAAGCCAGTGGAGCACATGAGATATTATTGTTATATCCTTTTATACCTGTGTGACGCCCAGTTCGGGTGCATGAATGGTGCTGGAACATTGTTCTCCAGCTGAATGATAGTGAGCCTCAATGTGGAGATAGTCAGAACCTTGGAGCCATAAATGGATCCGTTCCACTTAAACTCTCCTGCTGGTGTCATGCAGAATTTGTGGGAGAGATGCCGCCTCTTGTCATGGTCCTGTAAACAAACAGATAAATGGAATTTAGTTGGGAATTGGAATCCAGTAACTCAAAGAACTGAATGAGATTTTTCACTTGGAACTTAATTCCACATCTGTAACTAGATAGTAACTGGTGTAAACTGCCACATATAACAAGTAAAGACACATATGTTCACAAGTGAGGACAACTTCAGTGTGACTAGCACTACCATAAAAACAGTAGAAACACATGCAAATAAAAACAGCAGAAGAATACCGTAACCAAAGAGCCAGGCAGACAGATGCAGTAATGAAAGAACATTCAAATGTTAGAAATAAAGATGTCATGCTACTTGCCTCTCTGTGCTGGTGCTTGTTGAGGGCCAGGGCGTTGGAGCTGTACTGGTTATGGTAGATGCGGTACTTGCCCTCCTGCCCAAGCTTGAAGTATTGGCTGAGGGTCCCCTTCATTACCACATCTTTGCTGCTGCGTGTGCTGACGCGAGTGATGTCACCTTGTGCGTTTACTACCAGTACCTAAAAAAGTAAGCAAAGAATGAAAATCCAGTTGGAATGGAAAACGTGTCCCTATTATCTTCTTCCCATCACTCCCAACTGTTCACAGCAAATGCCTGCCCCTCCCTGACCCTGGTTTTGCCAGAGGTTTTTTCCTGCAAGAAGGGACTTTTTCATTCCCACTGCTGCTAAGTGCTTCCCAATTGTTGGAGCTTTCTCTCCATTATTTTAGGGTCCTAACATGACAATTTTAAGAGCCTTAAGTGGTGCTATATAGATAAAAGTAATCTGAATTGAACTACCCACACTGACAATGCAGCTTTGAAATTAGCTAAAGTAAAAAAAAAACTAAAAAAAAAAACTTATGAAAACGTGTATGAGTATGACACGCCTGAACAACCGCCGCGTTATATCGTAATATCCAGCGTTACAGTAGGTGGTTCAGGTGAAGATGATAATGTATGTTTATTTTCAATACTAATGTTGTCTCTGTGCATTTTCCAAGTCACAGTAAAATTATTACCAGCAATAACGAAGCATTCCCTGAACCTTTCATTATATCCTTAAACAAGCTCCTCCTCCCTTTTCTCTTACATTTACTATTGCTGACTGTAATTTTACAGCCAGCAATAAATAAAAAAAATAGACAATATGATTTGTTGGATAAAGCATTAGAATATATCTTAGTTATAAGCATCAAAGTATCGCAAATAAAAATAATACTTTTAAGGAAGAAAAAAAAACACTGTTTAAGACTTTTTTGAAAGAATCTGTGGGAATCCTTGTGTTCCTTGTAACGTCATGAATCTAAATGCCGGTCTGAACGCCCATGTTAGGAAGTTGGCACCAATTTTTCATGTATAGTCTAAAAGCCCAAATCCATTGGTGGTTTCTTACCTCTCTGCCCTCCTTGAAGCCTTTATTGGCTTCATGAACAGCAGCTGCGACCTGTTGGTTTTTCAGCTGGCTCAGCTTGCTGTCCGGGTTTCTCAGCCGGGTCACCATGCGAGTTGCTGATGACTTCTTAGCACCGGGACCTGTCCCCTCACCGTTGGTGGAGTCTTTACCGTCCCCTGGTAATGCAATGTCCAATTCACTCAGATGCAGAGGGAGTGATACACAGCTCAGTAATAAACTCAGTAATATACAGTGTGGTGGGGATTAGTAAGACATAGTGAACAGCTTCTTCTGGGATCGTTTATCTTCTGAGGTAGTATAATGAGGTAGTATAATATAGCATCATTCAGTATAATGTAGTCACATAACGCTGTTTTGTCAGACCTGCATCATCAAGGCTCGCCAGGGATGACTGGGAGGACTTGTCAGCCAAGTCTGGGGGTTCAGGACACCTCGGAGGGACACCAGCTCCAGTACTGCTGTTACTGTTTTCCTCAATGGGGTGGGGAGGCTGGCTTAGGCTGGGGATGCCATCGCCACTGACAGGAACAGAATTTGATGGCGGGTTTTCTGCTGAACAGGCAAAATACAATAAATGTAAATTTAATCATATACAGAGCTGACAGGTTAATTAAGAGTAATGTGACTCAACTGTGCTATTCCGTGGGTAACAATCCGAGACACATTTCATGGATCGTTTAACCCAACAACACAAAAGTAAACAGCACATATTGTAAATTAGAAAAATGAATACCAAGCCTTTAAAAACTTGGTCAAAAAGTGAAGGGTTAATATATAGGTTTAAAAAAATCTTTCAGTTTCAGTAAAGACAGGAACTTTCTTCTGACCATTCTGAAAAATGTTGGGGCTGTGGCTCCCTCTGCTGATAAGCCATGCCTAATGCATGCAGCACATAAACACTTCAGGTGTAGCGATTGGTCACTTGAAAGTTAAAGGCTACTAGTCCAGAGAAAGAAACGCTCAACAATGAGGCTTGTGCACACATGATATCAATGATGAAGATGAGTCAGTTTTCTGGAGAAGTATATGCACATCGTAACTGAGCTATCAACCCAACAAAAGCAATTAATAAACAGAGCAATGTCTAATCAAAGGCAGCAGTTGCAAACAAGCAATTACAAATAAGCAGCCAAAGAAAAGCTTTTTGAAGAACCAGACAATGTGAATGCTGCCTCTAGCTGTTAAAGGAGCGTTTCTAGTCGTGCTGATTGCAGAGACAATGCAATGTGATTGCGAATCAACACAACACAACCAGCTTCTTAGCTCTTTAAAGAAAGCAAGTGTGAGGAACTGAGTTAAAGCACGAAATGACTGGAACAGTTTCAAGACAAAAGCCAATATTCAAGAAGTAACTACACCACTGAACACAAAAGCCAGTAGACGGAATGAGAGCAACATGCAAAGAGGAACACCAAAGCACTGGGAATAAATGTTGGAATGAAAATGAGATTCATCACTCAGTCCCGTGAAGTTGCAAACTGTAGCAGGGAAGCAGATCTCCAAAAGCAGCTTAACGAGGGCAATTTCTCCCTTAAATATTATCTATCTACCTTCATTGCTGTTAGAGACCTCCATATGGGAACACGCCTCCGTCAGAGCCTCTGCGGTCGAGGCCGGAGGCTTCGGAGCCTCGGCGGCCACACTAGAGCTTGCAGTGACCGTTTGCGTTGGAGAAGAGGTTGCTGGAAGCAGGGATCCATCTGAGATGCTACTATTGCCTTCTTGGCCAGTGGGAGGAGCTTCACCGACTACAGATGAACAGCAGCAACATTGTAAATATGTTGATAATGCATTGGTTACTTGGAGACACTGGAGAGGGGAAGTGATGATTGGGCACGTTTGTGTATTGTCTTTCTTAGAGTACGTGCAATAAAAGTGCTATTGCTCTTTTTAAATGCCTCTTTATCACAGAGGGCAGCATAGTCCCAACAAGACGTTGATGTGAATAGGCATATGTCCTTTTGTGATTGCCAGCCTGTGGCTTGTCTTGAAATGCTCACAGCATTTTAATAGGTCAAACACATGTGAAATTGATTCATCAATCAATAACTAATCACAGGATTGCAGTGATGTCGTTTGTTCAAGGCTCAAAAGCAGAATAAGACGGCTGCATACATGTTTTGTTTTCCTATGATTATTACTTTGTAGCATATATTTGGTCATATTTTTATGGGTTTTAAAAAAAATTAAGAAACATAATTACCTCCAGCTTTCGCACCATCCACTTTTTTCTTTGTAGCTTCTTCTTCTTTTGTCCGCTGCTCCCCCTCTTCCTTTGCCGCTTCCTTTATCTTGGCCTCCTGCTGTCCTTCATCCTTCAACTTGACATCTTCGTCTTCCTTCTCCACATCCACCTCTCTTTTCTCCTTCTCCATCTGCGCTTTCAGGGCCTCCTCAGCAGCCCGTCTCTTCACCTCTTCCAGCTCCTCCTCCTTCTTAGCCCGCAATCGTTCCAGGATCTCCTCTGGATAAAAGAGGAAGACGTAAAGTGAAATAAACGAAAGAAAAAAGTCAAATTCAGGGCTGAGCCAAGAGAAGGTACAAGAAAATTTGAAGGACTGGGAAAAAAAAAAAAAAGAAGTTAAAACACATTTGCTCTTCGTATGTTTATGTTGGTGGTTGAGATGTTCTCAGTATATGATCATCTAAATGTCCGTAAGAAAACTGATGAAGACTTTTTTATTTAATTATTAGAGTAAATCAACAAGTAGTAGATGGATTGATAGAAATGATGACTGAAATAATAGCAATGATAATGAAAAATGAGCCATGTGAGTACATTATATGACAAGATTGGACTTTATTTTTAAACAAACTAGGAGAAAAGAGAACTGCCTTTCAATGGATTCCTGATGTTATGAATGGTGGAAGCGTTAGACTGTTTATGATTTCGATAAGTAGCACGTACAATATCTATATAATCACTTGTGTTAAACTGGGAAGAATTTGCTGAGAAGCAGCCCAATAGAGCTAGATTCTAGTAAGGGTCAATTTTAGGTCAACTAGTCCAGTGCTGGCGCACACAGCAAGAGTGACATTGCCGGGTAGGGCATGCTGGGTATTTAAAATCCTGGAAGGGTGCTTTAGAAACAGGAATCTTTGGTGGTCTGACGACAGGTGAATGTAAAACTGGTCAACGTAAAACCTCTCCCTGTGCTGCTGTAACTGAAATACAGCAAAAGTAATAAAAAAAAAAACTGGATGGCACGACTATTGATTCATACATTGTCCTACTGCATCAATAGCCAGGGAGAATTCAAACAAAGCAGTAGAAAGACTGTTCAGGTGAGGCTGCCATCTCTCCAAAACACTACAATTCTGATAAAAAACAAGGGCTAAAATCCCAGTGCAGCAAGACAAAAGCAAAACAAAACATAAAAAACAGGTCAAGGGAAAAGAAACACCAAAAATGCAAATGACTGACATCTGTTTTTATTGCTGACGCTGACAAATCTATGTTTGCAGAGGTAGCTTGTAGGCTTTGATGGAAGATTTTGTGGCCAATTTGATATTTGTTTAGTACATCAACTCTTTGTGAACGCATGTGTGTCATCTTGCACATCATTATCTGCCATTTGTGTTTATTCTCATTTTACCCAAATTGGGAAATCTTGCTCCAAGCAGTCCAAACAGAAGACCATGCAAACACTGAGGAAATGCCTTTATTGACACACACAAAAAGGGAATTACAATTATTCTTTTAACTCCATATTTTTGTTTCTTTTCTGTCCTAAAATTTCTTTTTTGTTTAAACAGAACTGCTTTGAAAATGCCAGAGCTGCTGACAAATGTCGTGTCTCCACCTCCCAACCAGATATGAAACTTGTAGAGGGGAGAAGACAAAGGTATGCCAATTCTGTACTGCGTATTATCACATTAAGACTTAAATATCTGTAATCCAAAACATAAGAGAGTTATGTAGCAATACATAAACTAGATTTAAATTTTAATTCAAACCCTCTGTTTACAAGGAGCAGCCAATCAGAGGAAAGTTGGCCTTAAAGTTAAAGGAGCTGAAGTGGCTGTTTTAAGGCAGAAGAAAACCCAGTGTAAAGAAAACAGAGAAAAGATCATTATGAACCATGACTAATGCAAGACTAATCTAGCATATATTTTCCAGTGTATTATTCTTACCAACTTCCACTGCAGAGCAAACAAAATGCTATAATAAATGAGCTGATATGTGGTCAAACGCTCTTAATTTTCAGACACACAAAACGCCCTGAAACAAACAAAAGACACTGGGAGATACTCTATAGGCAGAAAGAAAGGGATAAGGAGAGAGAGAAGCTCAAGTGCTGGACATGCTCCAGACTGGGACCAGCGTAACGTTACATAATAGCTGAGTTGATTCCTATGGCCAAGCCATCTATGACTGGGTGGCATTCATGAGTACTGGCGAGAACGCAGGCAGGAATGAGGAAAGAGAGGCAGGAAGAGAAAGGGGAAAAAATTACTTTGAGTTTAAAAGAGATCATTCTCCTTTCAAGCATGATTAAACTCAGCAACAGAGAGTATCTGAGACTGTCAGAGCCTATTTTATGAGGAGGAGAAAAAATGATAATCTCTTTACCATTTGCAGCAGTGAGGAAACATTTGTTGCTGCCACGGGCCTTGTTGGTTAGGTCCTCGGTGATGTCCATATGCGTGTGCACTTCGTCCCTTATTTCCTGAAGGGCTGCATACAGGTCAGCCTCCCAATACTCCTTATCCAAGCTATCTATCAGCTCAGCTAGCTGCACCTGAGAGAGATGTTCAGGGAACATTCAGTAAATGATCACTCCACTTCATGAGCTCAAAGTTATGACAGGCTTACTGCCAAAAAAAAGAAAAGAAGAGGGAATGCCTGGAAGCATTTCATTAGAAAGAAGGTTTATAATAAAAGAGATGATCCAAAATGATTAAATGTGATTTGGTGAAGAGCCTACAACAGAGGCAACAAGAAAAGATGAGGCACATTACCTTGGTGCTGTAGTACCAGATGGCTTTGTCCTCCAGCTCACCATCCTCTTCACTGTAGGGGAGACATGGGAAATTAGATAAAAAAAGAAAGAATTAAGGGGAAGAAGGAAGAGTTGCTGGCAGACATGCTCTAAATAATACAGACTCTGCTGTCTGTATTCCTTTGTTGGACTTTATGTGATTTAATTTGGCTTGTGTTTTTCCTTGTCAGGAGATTTATTCTTTTCATTTTATTTTTCATATCGAACTGTACAAGGTCCCTGAAGAGTGTGGTTACGCTTCCATTTCCTCAGATCCATAAAACAGGCTGTGCAAAACATGCAAAGTGACATACAGCGTTTGCAGCGCGGCATGATATATTATGTCGCAAACGACCGCTGGTGGTGACCACAGTGTGAGTTGGCACACCCAACGCTGCGGCTCTATTGTAGCTCTGCATTTAGAAAGATAACTTGAGGACCTGACTGCAGCTTTGGCTCATTCAGACAAATGTAGCTATGATTGTGACGCTAGCTTTCACAGTAGAGGACGGAGGCTTTCTGTCATGGGCCACCTTATCTCGTCAGTGATGTTCAGAGTAATTATATAACTTTCAACATAAAATAAATAAATACCATCGCTGTCAAAACTTTACTAACTGTGTGAACTAAGCAAAAACATAATTGGCTGTGAAGTTTTTCGTAACTTTGAAGAGTGAAGACAACATGAGAGATTAAAACTAGCAGCGAGCAGACCGACATCCTGAAAGGAGAATCAAAAGAGCAGAGATATGCATCGCCGCTTCCAGTCACACCTTTCAGAGTGCAAAGCAGGATGCAGTTTTAAGTTAAAGTGACATGCTTTGTATCCAGGCAACCACACGCACAGCCAATCATGTCCACCTAAGTCTTTGGAGAGAACTGTGATTTAAACCAAGGATTAGAATTTTTACCTGGATTCTGGAAATGATCTTTGCACAGTGGCCCTCTTGTTAGGTTGCACATGTCCCTGCCACTGTGGTTTGAATATTAAACTTAAGGTAGTAACACATTAATGGGTGTCAAGAAAAACTGCGAGGCGTAGCAGCTTAAGACTTAGTGGTACTGTCAGACTCACTTTATAAAATGAATGATCAGCAATAAATGCATAATCTTCAAAGTGTATGCTTGACTGACCAAAAAAATGAACAAAATGAGCCTTGTCAGAAATGATAAAGCCTATTTTTATCTTCTGTTTTGATTCAAATGAGTCTTTTTTATATTTATTTAAGTGAACTACATATAAATTCCTTAACAATAAGCAGGTACAGGTCTGTCATGTCTATCAGAGGGACTGTTAGACATGTTTTTGGTTCTTATCTGCATTTACTGAACTCTTTAAATCTTTAAATTCTTTAAATTAAATCTCGTATACCTATATATAAAATTCTGGAAGCCCATTTGATATACATTAGATTAGGGCTGTGTCATATTGTATTGCCTGTGGTAAAAAATAGTCTAAACTTTTTACATACATGATATAAAACTGTCACATTAAGATATCACCGATATAGATGCCCTGTGTTCACGCTTTTTACATACATGATATAAAACTGTCACATCAAGATATCACCGATATAGATGCCCTGTGTTCACGCTTTTTACATACATGATATAAAACTGTCACATCAAGATATCACCGATATAGATGCCCTGTGTTCACGCTCCCCCGTGCACACAACAAGGAGACAAACCCAGACGTGTTTGACAGCGAGCGCCTCGTGTCCACATCTGATGGCAACTGAATAAAAAGGGGGCCAACTTCATTATCCTCCAACAAAGCTTTGCAAAATTTGCAAATTAGAAACATCAAACTCAAGAAACACACCATCAAGTAGAACCAGGCTACAAAGGCACGCAAGAAGGAGATATTAGCAGCTGGTAATGAGGGACCCAAAAGTAAACAAATGACTCAACCAAGTGTTGCTGGAGCACTCACTAGTTGCGCTCCATGTGACAGGACGAGCAAACGGTAGATGGAAACTACTGATGCGGTTACGCGGTGGAAAAGCAGCTGATTAAAGAGCTAGACACAAATTACAGCATCCCGAATAGAAAATATCCTTCACATTCAATGTTATTATGTGACAAAAACAATAGAGGCTGATGAAAACTTTAATTATTAAGTATTAAAAGGTATAAAACGCCACCTAAGCTACTTTTGCACTAACATTTGATTTCTGCTGTGTCACTGCCATTGCCATATAATGCTGCTGCTAGCATCATGTGGCAATAGCTTCACACTTTGAATTAGGTAGCAGTCATCAATGACAGAAGCTCATTGGAAAATACGTATAGAAAATACCCTCATTTTTTGGCCCTGATAAGTGCTGCTGAATGCAAGCTGCAATCACTGATTAAACACTGTTCAGTTTTTTTTCTATATTATCAGAAATTTCCTTGAAATACTGTGATGTACAAACACATATTAATGCATATTAATATTTGAGCTACAGTACATGTACTAGAGTATCACAGCTGGCTTAGGCCTCACAGGTCTCTTAGCAACAACTTTCTCAATAACAAGTGATTACAGAGATTACATGTTTTGCATGGAAATTTTGTACTTTAATATTTTTCCCCAAAGGCAGAGCCCATGTTTTTTTGCTTCAAGTACATCTTTGACATGATATGACGGTGCTTATCTGTTCATTTTAAATAAAAGGTTTATAAATCCTTTTGCTTTCTCTAAATCTTAAAAAACAAAACTGGAAATATCTTAATCTTTACATGACAATGGAACAACTTCACTTCACATGGACACTTGACTTCATTTTGCAGCAGCTACAGAGTTCCTGCCAAGGGAATGTGAAGCCTCAGGCCATGTAACAGTAGTGTCTATTCAGCATCCCTCCAGGCCATCTGTGCGCACAAAACTTTATTTCCCCCCATTGCACATACACAGCTTGTGCACTTCTTGTAAGTGAACAGAGCTTTTAAAAGGTAGTCCAAAGACTGGTTGCTCAGCACCTGCTGTTGGCTGATTTGATGATCAGGGTGGAGCAGAGGAAGCAAAAAAAGTGAAATGTAGCAATGACAAACCTCAGGCCACCTAAACTCCTAAATCTCCTTTTGTTTAGGTCATTCACGCTCCTTTATGATTTATGTTGCACACTGTCTGCTGCTGCTGATCCAGCGGGTGCACATACACACCATCTGTGGCTGCTCAATACTAATATCAGTTGCTAGCATATGGGACCAATACTGCTGATAGTAAGGTTATGTTAAAACTATAATGGAGATGTAGCCTGGTTTAATAAAAAGCCGGTCTATTCCAACATGCAGATATGTACTCATATGCATGAAACCAAGTTATGATACAGTAGGGCTGTTCGATATAACGATATATATCGGATGACGATATAAAAAACATCTATCGTTTCATTTTACGCTATCGTTTGTTACGTGGTGTCGCAAAATAAACTGTTTACGGCAATATTTTTTCATTGTTCTGATGGTCACTGTAGTGGCTATATTAATTTCTTAAAGTTCTCTCTTTCTCTTATATTTAATATAACCACACTACGGACGGACAAGCGCATGTTTTTATGCTTTGTTGTTAGCAACAACGCGTTTCCGCTTGTTTATTTTCCACATAAAACTTTCACAATAAAGCTCAAAGATCCTGTTGAGACTTTTCAAAATAAACTGAATCACGTGAAAGAGTATGCAGAGTATTTACGGATGAGAAGCAAAAAAGAGCCGTCAGGTGCTAAAAAATAAACCTTAAACTCAAACGTTAGAACAGGCTTTTCCCCGCAGCACGCCGTGTAATAAATACTCACAAAGAAGGCCGTTACAACTTATGACTAAAAATGTATTGTTTCATGCACGGTTAAAACACTCGACTCCAGGTACACGACGCCCAGCTGGAAACTGACTATGCTTGGCTGTGCTTTTTGGATGTTTCAACCTGAATGTTAATATCAAAGGCATTTGACCAGTACTCATAACCGTGACACTGATCTGGGCTGAACTGAGTGGGAACAAAGCCTGGTTGTAACCTGAAGACCTTTTTAAAATTTCCAGATTATTTCCAGGTTCAGACATGTTATTTGCTGTTAACTCTGTCTGAAAAAGGTTACATGTTTTATTACTGATAAAGCACATATGTTTGTCCTCATATTAGCTCATTAGAGCTCTTGAAAAAGACAAACAAAGAATTTCAATCGTGTCATGTTTGGTGGGTCATTAGTGAACTTTCCAGTAGGGCTGGGCCATACCATACCGTTCACGGTAATAATGTTGGGCAACGATAAGAAAATGAAATACTGCCATAGAATATGGGTAAAACGCGCATGCACAGTGCCTTTGTTTACATCTGCGCGAACGCAGATCGTTGAATGAAACAGATAAACCAGAACTGGTTTGTAAAAATGCTGCAACCTCAGTGGTGTGGAACTGGTTTAGCTTTCCTCCGTCAGATACACAACAAAGCACTATTTTTGGTAGAGCATGCTGGTGGGCCGTCGTTATTACCGTGTTTTTTGGAAAATGCGGCACACTTAAAATCAATTCTTTGATTTTTCTGAAAACCGACAGTGCCCCTTATAATCCCGTGTGCCTTATGTGTCTTAGGTCATATCGCCCTGCTCAACTTTCCAGTACCGGTAATCTAGATAATCTACTAATGTATTCGCCACCCTTTCATATGGCAATCAGTGTTATCATGGCTGCTTTAATCGCAGTTGGGAAAAGTTGCTAATCTACTTTGCCTGTAGTTGCTACAAGTTTCTTTGACATTTTATGCTCTCTGGTTGACGTGTTCCTGCTTACTTCTTCCTCTGTGGCTCCTTAAGGGCACCTGAGCATCATTGTTTTGACACAGGTGCTGCCTGTGGGCAAGTAATCAACAGTTATGTTAATGCTAGCCAACTTAGCCACCTAACATGCCAGTATGTCCTATTGATATGAAGACATTGCCATAAAAATAAAAATTACCCATTAGATCCTCGGTTTCGTGGATGCCAGAAGTGCATGAAAACTCTTGTGTTCTGTCTTGCAGCCGACCACAGAAGATGTAATGTGCTCTACCAAGTCATTAAAAAATGGGGCCTAAGAGGAAGCGCCTTGTTTCTGTGTGTGAGTTGTGCTAAACTAGATGCAAAGTGAGGCACTGTGCAAATGCAGCACATAATCACATAGATAACTCACTGAAGAAAACACTGGACTGCAATACGAGCCATTTCAAAAGCAGGGTCTTCTGTAGGAAAGACTAACCTCTTTTGATCTGACTTTTTGTAGTTTTAGTTTCTACAATGATTTTGCAAAGACACAAAAGAAAGTTATAGCACCCTTAACCAAAGGGGAAAAAGGGTAAAAAGCATTATATGAGCACTTCAATTTATTGCACATGACATTTATAAAAAAAAAAAAAAAGTTATAGAGAAGCTTCTGGTATTTCATTGCTCAGACTGTCCTGCAATTATAAATTTAGATTATAAAGTTTTCATTGATTCAAAGAAAATGTCCGTGTACTTTGGTTTAGTACTGATTGCAATGAGCGGTGGGGGTATTTCTCAATTGGAAAAGCTGTAAAACTTAGAGAGTTAAAAGTTCAAAATCTATGCACTTCTTCACATTTTCTAAAGCTGTCCACTGGACCGCATTGGAGTCTTTGCTGGGCCGATTAGGGCCCCCGGGCCTTATGTTTGACACCCCGATCTAGAGTTTGTGAATGATTCTGTGGTTATGCTATACTCTCAGTCATGCTCAGGAATAAACTTGTGACAATATTCTGTTTTTAAATCAGCCGAGTTAAGTGCATGTTGAATATAGCGCAGGTCTTTTTTTTTTTAAAGATTAACACCTACAGGCTGGAACAAAGATGATGTCAATCACTGATGCCAATCTGTTCATAAGTGGCTGTGATTAACCAAACAGACCCCAAAACACGACATAGTAGTTAGAGTACATATCGTACTAAGAAGAAAAACTGTACAGAAAGCACATTAAGGGATTAATGGGCATATTGTGCTTCCCTGTGATGTTCTTTATAAGTCTATGTGCATATGGTTTGTGACACTCATCAACACTCCCACTTTGATACGACACCAAGTTGGAGACTCTGCCTTAGAGTGGATTAAAGTGCTTTAAAGAACACTAGTCGAACAAACAAATGCTCTTTCGTTGAGATAAACCACAAACGTCTGGCACCTGTGTCTTTGTTTTGTATTAGTAGTTTACAGTATGATTCATATCTCAGGTTTTGAGCCACGGTTTCAGCTCAGATCAGTTTTTTGAGAGGTTTATTAAAAAAAAGAAAATGTTAAAAAGGTATTTTATGGAAAGCCTGATTATTAGGTCATTATTGGACCATGAAAAAAATTAATAAACTCTATTACTCTGATGTTTTTTCTGAAAAATTACCGATTTCACCAGAACAGCACGCTTTGACTAAGCGATAGAGTTTGCTTGACTCTAGATAGGTATTACAGTATAAGAAAATGGAAATCGTGATTTCGGTCTCAGTTTCGCAATGTATGAACCCCCCTCAGAAGAAATGTCAAACTGTGTCAAAACTGCTGTGTCTTTTGGAAACTTTGAGAAATAACTAAAGAAATAAATCTCATATTATCAACGGACATCAGCTTACAAAATGAAGCCACGTGTCACTGTTCAATCCTGTGCAACAGCATAACATGAAACAATGTGAACTTACACGATAACGCGGCGATTCAAAAACCAGTATTTACGGTGGTGTCGGTCGTAGCCAATCGGTAGTTGACGAATAAATGGTCTGCTCTTCTGCACTTCTGGGATGCTGTCCGCCACACCGGGTACCTTGTGTGCCACACACACCTCGCACTGCCACTCGTCCTCTGGTACTTCCTGCAGTGGCGGCTTGACACACTCCAGATGGTATACAGCTGAACATGTCTCACAGCACAGCAGGTCACCAAGGCGATGGCACACCCTGCAGTGGTCGTCGTACGCTACCACCCCCTCTGACATAAGCTCCTCTCGGGCAATGTTGGTTGCCAGGAACTGGTCCACCAAAAACTGAAGAACTTTAATTTTGCTATCCAATGGTCCGTAAGGGTAATCCTCATTTTCCTGGAAAGGTAAAATGTGCCGGTACTCTGGGTCACTCTCACAGTACGCCCGCACCACCTCCGGCCAAGTCATACCATCCACAAAATACAGAGTGGAGTTAACGGAGTCCTTCACGTCAGTGGGACCAAATGTGGTGTTAGAAGTGTCCTCTTCTCTGAGAATAGCTTTGAGCAAGGAGACGTGGGTCTCTGCCAACAGCGTGCATTGCTCTTGGCTGGCCAAAGCTGCACAGAAATCCTCAAAACGGAACGGAGAGAGCCGTAAAACTGTGCCAAAGTTGCGGAGCACCTCGTAGACGGCAGACACGTTGAGGAGCTGTGAGGTAGGAACAAGGAGGTCCTCAGAGGACTTGGGAAGCTCCAAGGAAGGAATGTCCTTTGCCTCATGAATAGGTGACCGTGGTTGCAGTGTCCGAGTCTTTTTCCGGCCTATGCAAGAAAAAAAAGGGGAAAAAAGTCAGGAGAGATGAGAGATGTGGTGAAAAAGCCAAAATCACAAAAAAAACCATTACAAACACGACACCAAACTGTAACGAGCTACACTGTATGCAGTTTACCGTTAGTCATTACATCCTTATACCTTAATGTAGCAACACCCTTAAGGTCTTATTGACTTTGCTCTGTAATTTTGCAAGAATAAACTGTCTGCAGTAACACAGCCACAGAGAGATGCCCTTGGCAAACCCAGAGCAATCTGTGAAGATTCCTTCTTATAATTTCCGCTACAGGAGAACCCACAAGAAGCATCTTTTAAGTGCTATGAGTGCAACTGGCGAGCTCCAAGCCCAATAATCTCCTCTAATAAAAAAAACGGATGCAATAACACAACAGTAATAGAACTTTGCACCCTCCCCTTACAAATAGAAACAGGAGATGTGAGGAATTTTGAGGAATCACAAGCTAGTATGGATGTGAGCTGGGCTATTTGTAACCAAGTGTGAAGAGCTGGGGAAGTGATCTTAAAGGCTGACAAAAATATCCTTGTCTTAGGATAAACACACTAAATGCTCCAAGTTGATTTATAAGCCTGCTTTTGTTACTGTTGAGGAAATGTGTGCAGGTGTTGCAGCATAAGCTGCATGTACTAAACCTGGGTATTCATTCTGGACAATCTCTGCCTACAGACCCATCTGAAAGAATAACTAAATAAACATGACACTGTGTAAAATGTAAGAAAAAGCAGGATGTAGGATTTAAACATATTTTTAAAAATCTATATTTGTTTGAATGTAGCACTAATACAAAAATATATAGCTGACAATGTGTATTTCTTCTTTATCATTTTAAAAATATACTCGTTTAAAATTTTAAGCCTGCATTTCAACAAAGTCGGCACACGGGACCGTTTCTCAAAGGATTGTATCACCTCTTCTTTTAACGGCATGTGGTGAGTGTTTGGGGAACTGGGGAGACAGACTGTTGTAGTTTTGGAAGCCAAATACTTTTCCACTTTGCTGCATATACATAAGAATTAAGCTGTTCCTTTGTTGCTTTTTTCATCTCATAAAGCTCCTCTTATTTGGTGACAGACCCAGACTGTAGGCAGGTTTTTCAGCACTGCCTTCTAGTAATAGATAGATAGATAGATGACAGACAAAGGCACAGAAAGATGGTTGGATGGATGGATGAACATTTGCATTGCGCACTAATAACAAACTTGATAATTCCCCAATTCTTAAGTCATGATTTCCTATGAAGAAATTCAGATTTTGACAGATCAAACCCGTTTTCCACTTCACCTCACTCTTAAATGACTTCAGGTCAGGATCTTGTTATTGAGGGTTGGTTTTTTTTCCTTCTTTACATAGTAGAGTTTTAACTTTTGGGCTTCAGTGACAAACTATGTTCAAGATCACACTGATGTTCACAAGTGTTTCTGAGACCATTCAATCATTTCTACACTAAAATCATCTCTTTTTTTGGTTTCTTTAAAAATGCATTTCGCCGTCATGGCCACTCCTATTGCTTTTTGGCCTCATCCACGGCATACAGAGATTTCACCAGATTCCTCGAGTATTTGAATTTAATTATGCACAAATTCTTTACTATTTTGTCCATACAGTCTTGCAGAGTGCTCAAACCCTCCCTATATTTGATCAAGACTCAGTCTCCTGGGGATGCTTTATAGCCACCCATGTTACAAACATTAACATCATTAGTTGTGAGATGTTCTACAAACTCCTTTTTCCTCCAGGCATTTTCCAGTCTTTCTTTGCCCCAACTTCCGCCTTTCAAACACGTGATTAAAAAGTATGATATGATTTTTTAAGACTATTTTTTATATGTAGGCTTTAAATTATTTGTAAGTCATTGTTTTTATCCCACTGGATGTATTAAATATGTATAATCAGTGTAGTATTACTTTAAGTACACTGTTTTTATAACATTTGCATTACATGAATACACAATAGTGCGTGCAGATCTCACAGGCTCTTAAGTTTGACATGAGGTTTTCTTTCAAAACCCAAATAAATAACTTGATTATCAGCATTGCCTGTCATACTGTACAATTGGTGTAAGTGTGCTAGTCACTTTTTAGCAGCTGTATGTATGGTTGGCCTGATATTGTACTGTGGTTTAGAGGTGATGGGTAAACAGAGACTACAGCAATAAAACAATTAAATGGTCCAATAACGGCAGGCAGGAGGTTTAACTGAGCATCAAACACAGGGATTGAGTCCACAAATGGTGGACTGGCATATGCAATGTGTTTGAATTTACAATATGTGTCAGCCAGTGGACTGAATGATGCTTGTCTGTTGCTATTAGTCCTTCGAAAGCACATTCAGGGTAGGGACACAATGCTGCCATGTTCACACATCTATAGCAAAAGTAAACAGATTAATAGAAAGTCGAAAATTATGGGTGTATCCTTTGAAAAATGAATCCTGACCACTGCAGACAAAAGTGGAAAAAATATTTATATGTAAAAGAATAAACTCCAAATTCTATTATTTCTTTTCAGAGATCTGCATAAGCACAAGCTTGTGCTGTTGGACATACTGGAATGCACTCCTGAGTCCTCCTAATCCTATCTAGAATTACTTCCAGTAGTTGGCATACTGTTTCTAATGCATTGCATTGCATTACAGGAGTGTCAACTAATTTTTGCGCGCACAACTTTATTAAAGTGATCATTAAGTGGAAAAGAGATGAATTCAAAGCCCTTAATTGATAAACATGAGTGGTTACTATGGTAACGTCGACTACGTAATGAGCTGCTGTTTGCAACAAGTGAAAGAAAGAGCGGTTCTCTTCAAAACAAACGCCTGTCAAACTCATTTGGCAGCAATATGAACGAAAATATGTCTTGTGCAAATGCCCTGTAAAAAGCCTGAGTAAGGTCTACCGACTGTGCATAAAAATCTTTAAACTGCTCTTTTACTACGAACACTTACTGCACTTCACGTGGAAAAAGCACAACAATGCCCGATAAATCCGCTACAAACTGGAGACAATATTTACAAAACACGTGTTTGGCTACAGCGTCTCTCTTTGTACAAAGTTTCATTAATACGCACACATTTTTGGGGAAAAGGTGAATGAATGAATATAAAGTAACAAACGCTTTTCGTGCATCCTATTTCTCGGTGCGTATGAAAAGAAATCCAAGGCAGCGCGCGTGGTAATACCGTGCACGAGAGCACGAACAAAAAAATTTATTAATTACAAATTAATAACAGAAATGAGCTGATCCTTCAAAAGTCAAAAGCACGAGAGCCGGTTAAAGCGTGGAGCAGATTTGCAAACCAGCGATCAGGAGCACGGGGTAAACAAAGGCCCGTTTCTGAGTGCAAGCTCCATTTTGAACAATGCGGCTTGGTTTCTGTACTGAGCTAAAAATATAATGCACACTTTAAGTACTGCAAAACCCGGTTTCCTAAAGTGCGTGCACCTGCAAACGAACTTACCTGGGGTGCTCCCGAGTGTGCTGTGGCTTCTAAAACTACTCTCGGTACAGTAGCTGGCATCATCATCATCTGGTAGTTCCTCCACATAGTCAGAGTCGTTTCCCAAGGCCTCCTCTTCTTCAAGATCCGACGAAGGGTTGTCGTTCAGGAGTTCATCTTCGTCTGATCTGTAGCTTAAATTATCATCCTCCTCGTCGCTGTTGTCGTCGTAGACCACCTTGGTTTGAGGCCGCCTCACTCCGCCTCTACTGCCGCGGCCGCCTCTAGACCCCCTGCCTCTACCTCTGCCTCCTCTGCCCCGCGATGCAGCGGTAGCGGCGGTGGTGGAGGCTCCAACTTTCCTGCGGCCCCGGGACGAATGAAAGTTCTCTCGACCGGAGATTTCTGTATCTACCTCCACAGAGCCAGTGCCACAAACACCCCCACTTGCACCCCGTCCCCGACCCCTTCCTCTGCCCCTTCCCCGTCCACGCATCCCTCTACTCCTGCCGCCTCGAGAGCCACGGACTGGCCCGGGTGAACCTTCCCGCATCACTGCTGCTTGTTTGGGCGGCCTTCCTCTTCTCCCTCTCATTGTGGGAGAGAGTATCTTCTGTTCCGCTTCAATCTCGCTGCTTGAACGAGCGACGCACACCGGAGAAAAACGGGGAAGAAAAGGCCAACAGATCTGGCGACGGTTCCAGATAGGTCCCCACCAACCCCCAGTCTCTATTTGTGAGCGGAAAGCTCAAACTGAATGGCCGGTGTCCCGCTCTGGGTCGCCTGCAGACGCCATTTTTCTTCACCACTCTCCCTCCGTTGAAAACACAGCAGGCCCCAAAACTGCGTCAAGCTAAAACTCAGGTTAACAGTGGCTCAAAGCAGACGTAGAGCGCTAGCTCCTTCAAAATAAAAGCAACTAAAAGCAAAAAATTAAAACACTGACTATATACCCAGTTGAACAGAGCAGAGCAGCCGTTTAAAATGCAGAATATTATTTTTAATGCCACAGTGGGACGCCATACATTTAAAAAAAGAGATTTAAGCGATTTCGCCTTAAGGACGTCGCTGTAGCATACACGGAAGTGATAGCGTCATTCTCGAACTTGATCTTAGCAGGCCTGAGTCTATTCGAGATCACGTGACTCACTATTCCACAATAGACGAAATTGCCGTGCTAGTTCATAAAATTGGTTATCCATGCAAAAGCTGTCCGTCAATAGTACTTTATTAGTGTTTGGTGCTTCTGTTGTGTGGTTTTAATCTCAGGTGGGTTGAGTGCACTCAGTAAAACATAATAATTCATTTTCGGCCCTGTCGCCATCGTCGTCACTTCAAAGCGAGGCGAGAAGATAATGCGTCCGACATTAAGCTCTTGTACATGGACACAAATATGCGCTCATTAAAGTTAATACCACACACCAATCACTTTGAAAATACCACGAATGTGTGAGAGCAGCTGCAATTTATTTAAGATACGAATGTATATTATATAACTTTAAAATCGTTACGCATTGTTTGCCAGTGTAGTCAGTTAACTTAAAAAGTAGTAGTGCTTATTAGCCTTTAAAGTATGTACAGTATGTACAGCGTAATAGTTGTAACTTGTTACCCTCTGGGTTGACTTTACAACTTGTATAGGTTAACTTGATTTTTTAATCTTTTCTGTCCGTTTTTTCTGTCACTTTGGATTGCTAATTCACCAGCAGACGGAACATAACCTTACCGCAGAACGGCTAAACATACAGAAAAGTGTCTTTTTTACCTCATATTATCCTGTAATACAAAACTCAACTAGGCAATAGCTATGTGGTTGTGTAGTGTGATATTGGTTCTAATAGACATGTGTGAGTAACGGTTGTCGTGGCCGAGTGGTTAAGGCGATGGACTAGAAATCCATTGGGGTCTCCCCGCGCAGGTTCGAATCCTGCCGACAACGAATCGTTCTTTTCTTTCACCACGAAGATAAGTTTGCGTTGATTATTGGCGGGAAATAATGGAAACACCAATCGATTGCCCTCATCTAGATTTATTCATCTTTACTTTTTAGCACCACATTCATTGATGGAAGAAAACTACAATTCAACTGGAGTTTCACTCAAAATCTTGCTAAATGCTCACCCTCAGTAACAGCCATAACAGTTTTCTTTTCACCTACTTCCACATACAGTACATTATATATATTTATATATTTTAGTACACTTAATGAAAGTGATATTTTAATCTTAGTCAAAATGAACACTACAAACTTTTAAACCTAAAACTTTAATTAAGCTGATATCTGACAGCAGCTTTTAATAAAAATAAAGACAAATGAATTCACATGTGTTCATCATCTTTTTTAATATTAAACATAAAAGGTTTTCACAACAGTTTTCAGCTGTGTAATGACACATACAAAAATAAGTCATCAACTCTCACAGTTCTAAAGGCAAAGCCCCAATATTAACATTACAATCTCACACCATACTGTTGCATGAGGTGGCTTCTGCATTAAACTTTTACAAAACCAGAAATTAAGCAAATTGTCAAATATTTTGACGACTTAAACAAGTTAAAACATGGTTAAAAGAGAGCCGCAACTTTTTCAAGGCCTACACATCTGGATAGCAAACGTCTGTGGCAAAAAAAAAGCACTCAAGAATAATAACCGTGAAATCATTTTATCTAAAAGGTTGGAAGAAGATGGTGTTATGAATGATTAAAATTATTTTGTACACATTCTAAAACAGCTCAATGATTTCAATGGAGTACTGTCCGATGCTCTCCTTCGCCTTCATTTTACGGAGTTCTTGAAGGCTTCCCTCAATTTTTCCAAGCTCAGAAACCAGTCTCACCTGAGGATACAAGAAAGCATTTTTTAAAATAAGCTTGCAGTAATAAGCACAATGCTGACACACAAAATAGGTATTATTAAAATTAACATGCAGCTGATTACTGAGCAGATAAAAGGAATAACTGTTTGTTACCTGAGATTTAACAAATCTGTGGAGGTTCAGCAGCAAGCCTTTAGCTTCTGGAGTCATTACTAGCACCGTAAAATGAGCATCCAACAGCAAACACACCCAATCCATGATCTACAATCAAACAAAGCAACGCACAGTGAGCATTTCTTTTTCTTCTTTTCTTGTTTTGCTCCAACAGGAAAACCAGATTTTTTGCATTCAATAATTTGTGTACAACAATTTTGTGCCAAACTCCAGTAAAGTATTTTTATTATTCAGGCATAAATAATTACAAGCGCAATAAAAATCGTGCGTCTCCAGTGACTGCATTTCTTTTAATCTCTCTTGTAAATGTTTACACTGCGTGTATGTGCCGTGGGAGAACTAACCCACACCCAGGTGAAAATAGGTCCACAGCATCCATACAGGAAAATCTGTCAGCATGGTTGATAAAATGTTTTTTCTGTCACTTAATATTTCTTGGCGTACAGATAATAGCTGCACTGACACAGCTGCAAGGAACCCTGGCATTATTGTTTTTTATGTGTTGAGTTCTAATAAAATGCAGTCTGAGCTTCATCTAAGTCGTATTTATAAGCAACCTCAATCTGACTAAACCAATAACAGTCAATTTTTTCACATCTTTATTCAACAAATGAAATAATCATCCACACTACAGGTTGGAAAACCTAACTGAACCTCTGTGCTAAAGATTTCTTTAAAAACTATGTAAAGGGTGGTTGGTGGGAACAATACCTTTATCACAACAACTTTTACAGGGCCTTGGGAAGAAGCTTTAGAGAAACATTAGGAGTGAGGCATAAATAATTTCCAAAGATGTGAGTCTAAGTACTAACAGCTGCTCTCAGTGACACATTTATAGGAAAATTATTACATTTATTATGATTTTTAATCATTTCCCTTTGAGGTCTGGACTACAGGCTGGTAAAAACAAAGGTTATTCACAGGCATTTAGAGGCTCCTGGGTTTCTTAAGTAGAGGAGAAAATGCCAAAGACCCTGAACAACTCTACACCATCACCTGTTTCACCCATCAACAGAGGGAATACACAGATTTCATGCAATCCAGTTCATCTTTTTAAACTCAAAGTATCACTATTTAAATTATTCAGACAAGCTGATTTGTCAAAGCTGTTGCACCAATATTTAAGGTGCGCTGACGGATTCACTCATGCAAGAAAATATCTGACCTCTTTCATTTTTTTAAAATTTTTTTATAGTCCACAGATGGAGACAAGTAGATGGAGATAAGACTGGAGAGACAGCTGTCTTTATAAACCCTAAATATAATTGTGGGATTATAGTTGACCGACATATTGAAATCTGCCACCATTAGAATTGCTATTTCTCAACGGCAACACCAAGGCTCAATTCACTTCTATACTTCAACAACTACGGTGCAGTCCATTTATAGAACATGAGTTTGTGGTAGAAATTTTCAACTGCAATGCCCCCTCAAGTCGGAGCAGCCCCACCAACCCCAAATCAAGACGGCAGTGGTGCAAGCAAAAGAAATTGTTAAAAACTGTGTGCTAACCAACTAAACAAATTGTATTTTTTCTTGCGTTTACAACTAGGCTGTTTGAATGCTCTCGTGTCATGAGTGGCATCACTCCTAGCTTCGACATCCGAGGCAAATGAGCCAGGAGAAATATTCTCCAAATGCTGCGGGTTAGATTGTGATAATGTTTGAGGCTGATCTCATTGCAGGTTTGCTCACATTTCCCACTTAAATCAATAACACAAAAATTTCCCCCCCAACTGACTCACAAAAGAGTACTTATTTTTCCATTCTGCCCATTACTGCTTAGATTTAATTTAATCAACCAATCGTGCTTCTTTTAAAGAATGGATCATACCAAGCAATGGGTCAACACCTCGTCATTAAGATACAACTTTTAGCCCCTTAAGCCAAGACAAAGATGTCTAATCACACAATTAAATGAAGAAATAAAGTTTGGAAAGTTTCACAAATGCCAGCTAGACATTTGTGGGATGGCCTGAAAGGTGCTTTTCATTTAAATCGGCCCTAAAAGTACTGATGAACTGAAATGATTTTGTGGGCAGGAACGATCCAAATTCCCTCCTCGTGCTTGTGCTGTAAAGTGCTCCATGAAACACCTCCTTCCAATGGAGGTTCCACAAATTGCTAAATTCAACAGTTTGGTAAGCAATTTTTAGAGTGCACTGAGTGCTTACATCAAGTGTTCAATAAACTGTAACTTGGAAGACTGCATGTAAAGCAAAGCCATCCTAATTGCTTATTTGGACACAGATACAAACCTGACTCAGACTTGGTGATCTAAATCCCTCCATCTGTGGGAAAGCATCCTGGGAATATTTTAGGTATAGAAATTGCAGGTACTGGAGGAAAAGCTGGTTGGAAGAAAAAGAAAATGGCAAATATCAGAGTTGTTTGGGATTAAAGCACTGTCTAGTTTTTTTTAGAGAAGTGGAATAATTTGATAGCAGTTACTTACCATGACATGTTGAGAGGAAAGATCTTTTAGGTGTGGGAGGAGAAAGGTGTCACTGTACGGTGTCTGCAAGATCTCATTTCTATGCAGCTCCAGTTAAGACCCAATACTTTTAGATTTTCATGCATTTTTACATTTAAATTATTACACAACCACTTTGCAAAACTGCAGCTTAACTAACAACAAAGACTGTCGGATATTTAAGCTGAATGCAAGAAGCTGTGAGGACAACAGAACAGAATGGTGACGATGTCTGAGTGCTGGGAGGATACATTAGAACAGCCTTGTGTAATCCCACTGGACAACTGAGTTGTGAAGGAGCTGAGGCCTTCTTCTTCACGTCTTCAGCTCTGGTCTGACGGTCATTGACGACTGACGAAGTGGGGCTAAAACCATTCTGCAAGCCAGCCTCTGCACGATCTCTCGTGATTAGGTTTTCCATAAACTCGACGCTGTCAGGCTCCAGGCTCACCTTCTCTGCATCAACATCTGGTATACTGCATGAAACAGAACAAAAACAACTTGCATTAATAGAACATAATGCTATGTCAGGCCACGAATCAGATTATTAAAGGGAACCTATAATCCCAATTCCCATCTCTAAGTTTAGATTCTCGTACTCCACTAGGGTAGCTATGCATGATTCACAGTTCATAATAATCATTTATCTTATGCTTACCCGCAGCGTTCTGAAATGAGACATTTTAACTCCTTGCCCTTTGAGGCTACTTTCTTCAGACTCATTGCATCTCACAAGCAGGCTTGAATGTCAGGTGGGTGGAGTTTCTCTGCTTTTAGTGAGAGGTGTGTGGCTGAGATGGCCATGTTAAAGTCACCTGCATTTGAGATACACTCACCAGCCACTTCCATACATCTAAACAGCCAATCACTTGGCAGCTGCTCACTGTATTTAGGCAAACATACATGGTCAAGAAGACTTGCTAAAGTTCAAATGAAGCAGGTCATCAGGTCAGAATGAGGAAATCATAGCTTTGCTGTTATACACAATGCCGTTTGGATTTTTTTAATGCATTTATTACTTCACTATAAGATGGATTCTAGGGCTGGGCCATATCATAACATTCAGGGTAATACCAGTATAATGTTGGGCAACGATAAGAAAATGAAATATCGCGATAGAATATGGGTAAAACGCGCATGCGCAGTGCCTTTGTTTTCATACGCACATGGCGGAAAAAGCATGGCGGTGATGGAGAATGAGAAGGGCGAACGCAGATCGTTAAATGAAACAGATGAACCAGAACTGGTTTGTAAAAAATGCTGCAACTTCAGTGGTGTGGAACTGGTTTAGCTTTCGTCCATCAGACACACAACAAAGCACTATTTTTGGTAGCGCATGCTAGCGAGCAGGTCGTTATTACCGTGTTTTTTGGAAAATACGGCACACTTCAAATCAATCCTTTGATTTTTCTGAAAATCGACAGTGCCCCTTATAATCCCGTGGGGCTTATGTATCAATTCTGGTTGTGTTTACTGACCTCGAAACGATTTTATGTCGTACACGGCGCTTGAAAATCTGTCAGATGTTTTAGTACGACTTTGCTAAGCTACGAACCCGCACCGCTTGATGGATTGTTGGAGCATTACGGCTACCGTAGACAGGAGCCTCGCGGAGTGATACGTACTGTGCTTCGACATAATATTACAGTGTTGTGTGTGCGTAACCTCTTTTAAGTTTTGTGGATATTATACATGGTTATGCTGAGGATATGTCGGCCAATTTCCAATGGAAATGCCTTTTGGTTAAACTGTCAGCAAGGAATTTGCATTTGCACTGTTGAATTTTTATATAACTTCATAAAAAACAGCTGCTTCTTTAAGTGAAAATACATTGATGGGTTTTTTGCACTAATAAAGTTGTGGAGTTGTAAAGTGTTTTGTCTAGTGTCAATTATATCGTCAGTTATATCGTTGTCGCAAAATTTTCAAATGTATATCGTGATAAATATCTTTGGTCATATCGCCCTGTGCTAATGGATTCTATGGCAAAAAGCTCAAACCATCTCAAATTGGTTTCTTTAACATGATAGTGAGTTTACTGTACTCCAATGGGCTCCACAGTAACCACAGCTCAACCCAACAGAACACCTTTGGCATGTAGAGAGACAGGATGGATGTACAGCCAACAAATCTGCAGCAACTATGTGATCCTCTTATGCCAATACGGACCAAACTCTCAAAGGGACATTTCCAGGACCTTTTTGAATCTGCGCCACAAAGAATTACGTAAGGCAGTTCTGAAGGCAAAAGGGGATTCCTGGTACTACTTTGGTATACTTAACAGTGTCTCCAGTGAGTGTATATGTGGCAGAGATAAGGACAAAGTCCACTTTAAAATACTACTGCAACTGTATGCATACCAAAAGTAAGAATACCGTTAGCATGCAAAGGACACTGGCAGATCACTTACTGTCCATAAACTGGAATTTGTACATAAGTTGTTGCACAGTTAAAAACAGCCTGTCTTACCTGATGAATGCCTTCAGGCAGGCACAGGTAACAGCTTCAGGAATGTCAGGGAAGAACTGCAAGCAGAGCTGACACAGGAAGTAATCCTTCTTCTCAAGGGCCAGAAGCACAAGGTCAGGACACACACTGTTGAATGCAATGACGGCACATAGTTATATTCAATTGCTCACTCGTTGAATATTTCCATCTGTATGCAAGAAAACAGTTTGGGGTTTCCTTCATGTTTCCCACATTAGAGTACAAACCTATTTTATGGTACCTTATTAAAAATGTAAACTACATTAAAAGAATATAAAATAAATTCTACACACTAAAAGAGTTTTGAGAGTCAATATTTTTTCCATCTACCTTATCTCACTTGCCATACATACCTGTGGCAAAGGCACCGAGTGTGAACCAGCTGTGCCAGCGTGCTAGAAGAGTAGAAGGCTGGATCGGCAAGACTCCGGGACACGAGGGTTAATGCAAGCTGTCCCACTGAGGGCTGCAGGTCCTGGAACTCTGCCCTGGTCAGGAACCCCTCCACCTCTTTCTGGATCTCTTCCACTGGTGCTGTCTAAGAGGGAAAATAAATATATTTTTTAAATTCAGAATTGTTTGGTATAATTCTGTTGCGCTGAAGCATACAGAACGAAAGCTGTGTCATAAAAATAAGTCACGTTTTTACCTTGATGAGCTCTAATACTTGGTCAGTTGTTAAATTAGTTGTTGACTGGGACTTACGGGTCGTTCTCTGTATGGAAAAACAGAAGAATCAAATTAAGGATCTACCACACAACACTGGTGTCTCACAGATAAGTTTAATAAATAAATATTACTATATTTTTTCAGTAGTTCGTAATATTTCTTCTTACTATTTAGAGTACCTTATTTCAGTAATTCCAAATGTTATGCAACATTATTTTTTCTTTTAATGTCATTAGAGATTTAAACAGAACGACAAAGAAACATGTTTCCCATTATCATATTATATAACTCTTTTATATAAAGGTTTTACAAACAGGAACAATGTTAAGGCTTCTTCCATAAGCCGTTCGTCTCTGCAAGAGTGTGGACAATGACAAACTCACAGTTCGCAAAAACACTTATCCAACTTACCGTCCTCCTCGTTTCTGCAGATTTTGAGGGCTGAGCTTTTTCACCGTGAAGAATGTTATTCCAAGACGGCACAGAATTCGGAGTCTTCGACTCTGTGGTTAAAAAACAAACAAAAGAGTATTGAGTGAACACAATTTCTCATGTAAAAATGGGAATCAGAGATATAATTTTGAGTCGAGCGAGAGTATAACATGTTTGATTCAGCTCACCTTCAGTCTTTGTATGTTTTAATTTTCCCAGGGCAGAGGCAAGAGAAGATTTGGGGCACTCGAAGGGTATAATGGAGAGGGTTTTCCCATGTGGAATAAATACCTTGTTGGAATAACTCCAAAGCTGTATGAGAGACAATAAAATCAACATAAAGATGATGCAGACATAGTTCAAAACTGTTGCTACATATTTGTGTCTAATACACTGGTTTTAAGATTGTAAACTGCTATAAAGTTGTGAGAAGGGACAGTGAGCCCCGTCACAGTGGAGTGCAGACACAGTGCTCTACCAAAGTCATACAGTCCTCCATCAGCACCCAGCAGCTGGAAGGACAGGGAACCTTGGCCCACACTTAATAACAATGAAGCCTGAGCACGTGTGATTGCTGTCGTGTGAGTATGAAGTAATCAGTCACTTTTAAAGATTAGGCTTTACTATTGTGAATGATGACTTAGCACTAATGTAAGTCACAATTTCTGAGTAGCATTATTGCTTTAAAATTTATTGCTTCATCCTAGTCAAAAACCAGGACAGTTAAATAAATAAAAAAACTTTATATTCTGTTTGGGTCAATGCATTCCTACCTGTCCGTAGATCTTTCCAGCAATCTCTTTTCCAGCCTGAAGCGTCTGAAAGTTGGTGTTCCAGATGCAAAGAAAGTCTAAAATAACACAGGCAGAGAGACATTCAGGAACTACAGACACCCAGATCAGATACTTCATTTTTGATCTGACAGATATCTTTTAGGCCAGAAAGCTAGCATGTTAACCAAGCATTCATTTCAGTTCTAATAACTTCAACCTGCGAAACCACTTCAGCTTCAGAACTTTTCTTTAGCCACTGAATAAAATCCAGACACTAGAAACCACATTTAGGCCAGCTAACCCATTATTTACTATATTTAATTACTTAAAAACAAAGGGCAAAACAACATAGCATCAAGTGATAGCTGTTTACACCGCTATTACTATTATTTGTGATCTTGGCAAAAAGAGAAGAAATAACTAGCTAAGACTAAACAAGCAGAGTTGAGTTTTACGTTTTTTTAACTGATTAACTAAGACATAAAAGACAAGCAGGTAGGAAAATAACAGCTCTACATTTCATCAGTATGATAATGTGAAACTGTGCTACTAAAAAATAAAGCCGCTGTTTCCATGCCAACTCCCTACAAGGGCTTACTGAAAGCCTTGATATATAAAAGACTAATTTCAAGAGGATTTGCCATGCACAGTATGGTACTTGTAGAGGAGTTAAAGATCTTTATTTTAGATATTGTAATTTAACAGCATTTACCTTTACCACCTCCAGCAGAGGGATGTGGAACCCCAACAACAGCTACATGGGCTTCATCCAGAGCCATGGCCGACGCTGCCTCCAGCTGGCCATCACCAACAGGAAGACCCAGCAGCAGGCTACGGGGCAGGGGTAAGGCCTGGACCCCCTCTTCAGTCCCGAGGCCCCGCACGGAGAGCACACTCTGGTACACGTGACCATTAGGGTCTAAATGTGAGAGAAATGTTTAAACATTAGCAATACTACATACTGCATACCTCACCAACTGTGTGTTTGTGTAATTTAGCTTCATACATGTAGAGTGCACCACTTATTTACATCAGATTATCAAACTGTGAGCAATTGGAGAAGGGTGCATTCACAACTAACTGAAGTGAGAGAGCAAAGGGGATCTTATTCACAGTAGTGGACCTTCACTACACGTCTTATTTTAAACTGCTAATCCTTCAAAAGTGTCCCAAATCAGCTCAGCAGTACTGTTCAGAGGAGGGGGACTAGGGGCCTTTTGAGTACAAGTTTAAACTTAGTTACTTAAGGGATGTCATTTTTTTTTAAAGTCACATTTTTATAATTGTTGATGACCCTGATGAAGGAACACAGCTGTACGTTTTTACACTCCCACCCCCTGTAACTGGCTTACAGTGCCAGTAATTATCTTTTCCAAATTCCATAGCATATGGCCTCAAGCACCAACATTCAAAATGTTCTGACAGGAAAGTGTGGCTTACAGAGATAAAGGAGGCAGATGTGCTTATCCCTGTAAGTGGCAGAGAAGCTCAGCGGGGAGAGACCAGGTTCTTCTCTCTCAAGCCGGTACCTCTGTACAGAGTTAGGGTTCAGTCTCTGCAAGTAGAGAAAATGCTCTCCTTTCTGCGGGGAGACAGTGACAGTCATGTTGGGCAAAAGCAAGGACATTAGCTGTGTTGCAAAAGCAATGAGCACTTAAAACTAAATCCACTTGAAACTTTTAGCCCATCAAGTATTTTACCTGTTCAGTTGTGATGATGATAAACTGCTGGGTCTCTGCCACTATGATGGTGCTCCACCTGCAGAGAAAAAAAAAAAAAAGGGGGGGGGGGTTAAAAGTTAACATGTTGCACTCAAGTACAGCTCTAGAATAAGGTCAACATAAAGTTTGCCAAATGACATCGACCTGATGGCTTCTTCTTGAGCTAGCACCTCCTCTATGGGCTGCTGCGGAGCAGCAAGGAGAGAGTCCAGCAGTCTCACAGCTCCTCTCTGAAACAAGACCACAGGCTC
The DNA here is from genome assembly GCF_964374335.1 of Astatotilapia calliptera. Lineage (NCBI taxonomy): Eukaryota > Metazoa > Chordata > Actinopteri > Cichliformes > Cichlidae > Astatotilapia > Astatotilapia calliptera. Next base: position 14,311,174 of record NC_137427.1, on the reverse strand, counting down.
CCCTCCATGTGTACAGTGAACCTTCCAGACATCTGAAGAAACCTGGAGAAAAAGCACACGGAAAAGGCAGAAGTGTTCACGTCTGTCAATAACACACTAGTTAATTCATTATTTTCAGGTTAATTGCTCTAAATACCACTGAGAATTTTAGGAGCAATGTGCAATTTAACATCATCAGCAGGTCTACAGTGGTTCTTATGTGTTTTGTTGCTCTCTCCAAGTCTTAAGTACATCAGACAGGCTCATACTGTCAATCTTTTTAAATCTTATCTTAAAACGCATTTTTATTTACTGGCTTTTAATACAGCATGAGAGTTGTTTGTTAATTCATATTTGGTGTTTGCTTTTAATACTCTAAGTTGTTTTATTATGCACGTTGTATTCTTGTACAGCACTTTGGTCAACGCTCCTGTTGTAATTAAATGTGCTATATAAATAATTAAACTATTAAAACCAGTCTTGCTGTGGAGACGGTGAGCAGTGGACTCTACAACAATCTGTACTAAAATATTTACACCAGTGGAGGGGAGATACCCTTAGAGCTGGGATTGTGTGTTTTGTTGTAGTCTTCATTTCTGTTCTTGGTGGTAGAAGCGGGGTGGCTGTCTACTGTCTACATCAATGTATATGTTCGGACTTACTGTTGCTTTGAAGGCTTTGTCCAATAGTATGTCATCTTCCTTCCAAATTCTTATCACCTTAAAGAAACAACATCAAAAACATTACAACATGAAAATTTATTCTGAAAACGCAGATCACTGAAGACATCTTTGAACTGATCTCATATACGAAATACAGATACTGCCTATTGAAAGAGGGATGCACATATATGTTGGCCGATAGACTTTTTTTTGACTGATACTGGCCCTTCACAAAATAAAATAGTGTTTACCTATTGTGCCTATAGTGACTGATTCTGCTCCCAAGTCGATTTTATAGTAACTAAATGGTTGTTCTTGATAATATCCACCCCTTTTCATCATAGTACACCTAACTGTCAATGGCTGCTTTAGCAGGATAACGCCCCATGTCACAAAGCTGAAATCATCTATAACTGGTTTCTTAAACATTACAGTAAGTTTACTGTACCCAGTGGGCCACACAGTCACCTGATCTCAATCTAATAAAGCACCTTTTGACTGTCATGTTTATACAGACCAAAACCTCTGAGTAATGTTTTCAGCACATTGTCGAAGAATTAAAGTAGTGCTGAAGACTAAAAAGTCTCCAACTTTGTATTAGTAAGATGTACCTAATAAAAGTGTCCAGTGAGACACTGCAGCAACCAAAGCCTACCTTGTTGTCTGTTACTGCCACATATTCGTTGGTTTGTGAGTTGAAGACTGCCGGGCACGTCAGTTTGTGTCCTTGTTTCACTGTCCAGCTCCCCAGCGGCTTCTGGTCTGACACCTTTCAGGCCATAAAACAAAGGGATAATTAATAAAGAGGTGATGTTTCACATAGCTTCTATTTAGCCATACACACGCAGTGCAGAGTTATGTAAAGACTGTTTGCTACAACCACATCTTTTACTGCTGTGAACGGATCTCAAAAGACTTGATAAAGATCTGATAGACAGTTTACCTTATTCAGGACACACACAGCAGTAACTTTAGCTATTTTAACTACACTGTAATGCGTTTAGCTTATCCAAACAACGAGGCTTGACACGCTCATTCACGTTGGAGAAAACGAGGATAAGACATGCAGCCTTATTGTCAAGCCGTTTTTATCGCATGCAAAACAACGAGTTAGCCGCTGAAGCTGCCCCCCCCCCCCCCAGAGAAGTCACATTTTAAAGGTATTTTAAAGGACTTGTGATGTCTGTAGCTAACTTTAGCAAACATTTGACTGTCATATTCGAATAGCAAGTTTACAAAACCAATGTAAAACATTTACTGCCGAGTTTCACTTAAAAGACACATAATAAGATATAAGACAGCTTTAAATGCATGTTCGGTTTCGTCTAACGCTCTGGTTCCAACGCTGCTGGCCAGAAAACCGGAGGATGCTAACACGAGTCGCACTGATCAGCTGGCCCAGGTTAGGGGAGCCTCCTGAAAGCTAATTTTAAACGTTACCTTGTACAGAGTCACTGATCTGGTTGAATCCGTGACCACGACATGATCGCGATCTCTCTCCTCTTCGATCCCTTGAATGCCTGAACTTGACAGATTTTGATCTGGAACAAGCCCACACAACGTGTATCCTTCATACAGCGCTGCCATGCTGGACGAGAAGAACTCGTTGGATCTCGCGAGAATACAGATGAACTGACGCACCGGATCCACGAGACTTCTGTCACTGCGGCGGGATCTTGTTTTGCGCCCCCCCCCCCCCCCCCCAAAAGAAAAAAAAGAAAAAAAAGAAAGAAATAAGAAAAAACGAAAAACGTAATTTTTTTTAAAGTTTTGAGACATTTGAAAACACTTTTAATATTTTTTTTTACCCAATGATTAATTTTAGATATATAGAACTTATTGGATGAGGCTTTATTTTGAACACGTTACGATAATACAAAAACTAAACAAGGAAAACGGTAATTAAAGAAGTAGAAAGAAGTCCTCATCCTACTCCTCACCAGTCATCACCTTTCTATGTCATGTCATATCACGAATTTGTGTATGTGCTTGTATATAAACACGTGCACACATATTTTGCAACGTTGATAATATTACAATACAATACAATACAACTTTATTTATATTGCACATTTAAAACCGAAGGTACACCAAAGTGATTCAGAACAAGGTTAAAAACAACAGATATAAGACCATAACAGAGTACAAATAAGCTAACAAATGAGAAACGCTGGTTAAACAAAAAATGCACATAAAATAAGAAATAAAACATCAGAGCATAATTTAGAAGATAAAATCACCGAGTATTCAGAAATATAAGGTGGGGGTATTGATACAGTGGTACATCAAGAGAAGATAAATAACGTAGGGATAAAATATAGGGAATCTGCACTAACTAACCAAAAACGCTCGGTCAAACAGGTAAGTTTTTAACTGTGATTTAAATAAATGGATGGAACCAGAGGTGCGAATAGAAGCAGGAAGATTGTTCCAGAGGCTAGGCGCTGCAGAGCAAAAGCATGGTCACCTCTGGTATTTAGCCGGGATCTAAGCTGCACTAAGAGTAATTGTCCTGATTGGGGATATATGGACTAAAGAGTTCAATGAGGTAGCACGACGCAGTATTGTTCATGATTTTAAAGGTAAGCAACAGAATTTTAAACTCAATGCCGTGTTTGACAGGGAGCCAATGCCAATGATAGTGAACATTCATAAGTATTGTGCCAAACCCCTGTACAGTGAAATCGACAGGAGAGAATCTGAATATGTTTTGCTTCTTATGTATATTCTTATGTATATATTTTATTGCTATTTTCATCCTGTTTAATCAATTATCACTCTCTGAACCAAGAACTGAAACATTCCTGACTTGCATTGCAATTGCACACACCTGCTGCTATATATATATTTTTAGTATTCTTTTAGCACTATTTATATTATTATATTACTATTTATTATCTTATTGTTAGGGCTGTTTTTGTTTTTGTTGTGCATCTGCACCTTATTGTTGTCAATGCCTACGCATTTTTTTGGGACAGTGTGAAACGTAATTTCAATTCCTTTGTATGGCAAGTACATTTGAAGAAATTGACAAATAAAAGTATTCTATTCTATTCTATTCTATTCTATTCTATTCTATTCTTATCACATCAAGAAATGTATTTTTATTAAATGTATCAATTTCCACACCATCTATGTGCACTTGTACATCATTCTTACCGAATAACAAATTTTAGTTTTATGTAGATTTAATGATAATTTGGTCCTACCAAACTACTTTTTTTCCACATGTTTGAAGTGACCAGTTCCAGTGACTCTTTTTCCCTAGAATAAAAAATATTTGTTCCATCTGCAAATAATACTAATTTTAATACATCCAAGCATGATGAAGAATATTCCCAGCTTCACAAATTGTGTCCTGTCAGTTAAAGGTTTCACTTCAGAGCACAACAGCTCTTCTAAACTGAATACTGTTACAGTTTATATTATGACTGATTTTTGTCAGATGCTTGTGTAAGCATTTATTGTAATCTCCTTGATTTAGGCAGTTATTACCAATGATGTAGAATCAGAGAATGATAAGATATACCTTATGTTAAAAAGTGAGTTATGGCCCTCTGATTTATGACAATTGAAGCAATAAAGGAAGTAATAAAATATGTATGACAGTCATGTGTGGTTTGTATATGGCTTAGCTGCAGTGGAGGGCTGGAGCAGTGATTTCAGGGTGTGTCGGGGAGGCTGACCAGAACAAGCTGTTGACCATTTCTAATCATGTCTTCCCTATATGAGTAGGACACCAGGACCTGAATTAAGAGCTTTGTGTGGTGTGCAGAGTGGAGGGATGCAGCTGGAAAGCTGAGCAGCGATAAATATCATCAGTTGGAACAGCTGCAGGACCAGTCTAAGTGCCAGACAAAGGTGTTTGAAAGTGGCCCGGAGGACCGACCTTTTGCCTATGCCTGGTGGTGGAGGAGCATTTCTTTGCGGGGCTCCCCACAGAGACCGCAGAATGAGTCCACTCTCACTGGCCAGCCAGCCTGGATGCTGGCATAACACTGGCCAAGGAAAGCAGCGGGACATCTACAACCACTAGTCCAAGCTCTGAGGAAGATGCTCCAGGGTAGTGGCCAAAGTTGGCCACTAACCCGCTTGTCTGTGCTCTATTTGTACAGGTCACAGCAGCTACAGACACCATACCTCACTCACCGTGAGCTGAACAAGCGCCGAGGCAGCCGTGTTGGAGGTGTGGGCAACCCGGGCATGTCTACCAGCAGCCTGCTGTTCAAGATGGAGCAGATGTTTCGTGTTGCTGGCCCTCCAACAACCTCCCTCGGTCTGAGAGGGATGTACGGTGTACCAGTAAGGTTCCAAAGCGGTATACGCCAGGCCTTGGTGGACTTGGGCTGTACCCAGACCATGGCGAATGGCAGACCATCCCGAGCAGTGGTGCTGCACACAATTTCTGCAAAGAGTGTGGGGCAGGCACTGTTTCAGGTCATCTCCCGAGTCAGCGTCCCGAAAGAGATACTGACTGGCCAGGGCACATTGTTCATGTTTCATACACTAATAGAACTATACAAATGACTGGGAATTAAATCTGTTTGGACCAGTGTCTACCACCCTCAGACTGATTGGCTGGTGGACAGACTCAGTAAGACTTTAAAGTCCATGATTTGTAAGTTAATTCATGACGATGAGTGCAATTGGGTTCGCTGGTTAGACCCTCTGTTGTTTGCAGTGTGGGAGGTGCCCCACACCTCCATGGGATTTTCACCCTTTGAGTAACAAGAAGCCGCAGACGATGTTGGACCTTTAAAGTCTGTATCTTCTGGACCTCAGAGCTACACACATTGGGAAGACTATCACAGGGAAATTTGCTCCAGGCCCAGGAACATCAGTAGTGCATGTACAACAGAGGGGCTAGACTCATGCAATTTTCACTGGGACATAAAATGCCTGTATTACTCACTTCTTCTAGCTCAAAGTTACTGGACAAGTGTACTGGCCAAGTGGCAAGGGCCCTTAGCGATCACACGGCAAGTGGGGGGTGTAGACTAAGAAGTTGTACGGTCACACAGATATATCACCTCAACCTCCTTAAAGTATGGAGAGAGGCTGAAACCGCTTCTCTGGGAAACAGATGAGTTGGGATCGGAGGTGCCAAATACTCTACATCAGCTGGAAGTTGACAGGAAGTGAGCAAAAATAAAGCACCATGGATAAGGAGTGCCTGCCGATCTGGTGGTTGGTCAACTCCCTCCGTTATTACCTCCTGGGACGTTCATTCACCCTCTGCTCGGACCACGCCCCACTACAGTGGTTCCACCGCATGAAGGATGCCCATATCACCTGGTGGTATCTGGCTTTGCAGCCGGAGCAGAGTGTGGGAGAAGAGTGTCAGAGTGTCATGAGTGGGTGCTCAACCAAAGTGGAGAAAGAGACTGTCAGTAGTGTGTCTCTACAATAAAAAAGAAAATAAGAACGGACAGCGTGTACACTTGTGGTCCTTTTTCACACTGTGACAGGCTTGTCTTTATTCATTCACCGTCATCATTCCAGCCACTGTAGCCTTTTGAGTCTGATAATCCAGATCATTTTCAACTTTCTTCTTGTCTGTCCTGAATTTAGATTCATTTCATGTAGCCGTTTGATTTGTTCAGGAGAGATCAAATACATTTTGTGCATTTTTATTGTTATTATGATAATACATGTATGGAAACAGATTGTTATTTACTAATTGCACATATTGCCACCATGATAGGTAACACCGTAGTAAGAAGTAGTAGCATGACTCCATCTCACTTATTAGCCATCAGTCTGTTTTCCTTGTATCGTCTTATTTTTTTTATACTGGCAATCTGTAATAAGGATATTACCTTTTAAAAGGTTGATGCAGAGCTCGCTTGCACAAAATCTGGTGAGCATTCTTCTAATATAGCTGTGCGATTTCTCTGTGAGCTAGAGGTCAGTGTTTTCTGCAAAGCAAAGTGTCTTCTCAATCTTACAGACATATTTTTAAAATCATTTTTTCCTTGATAAGAAAACACAAAGCTCTTTCTTAGGCAGTATCCCTGATCTCAGCCTCAGGTGCTCTGGACAGCTGGGTGTGAGGTCTATCAACAAATAACCGTGAGGTTAATTATTGATAGAATTATTGATATTGATTTAAAACTCTCAAATAAAAAATGTTAGTGTCCAGGAAATATTTGAGGAGCTATTATATTAATATGTTATTTATCACATGGGCTTTTGAATAACAGCATGTAAGTGTTGTTATGCTTGATTAATGACCATTGATCAAAGGCCATGAGTACCATTCACAGAGAGTTGGGGAATGGCTGCAATCTCAGCATTGTAAGATGGTGAAAGATGTACCACTAGGCCCCCTCCTCGATTCAAAGATGGTCTTTTACTTTTCACATAAATGCCCTGACTGATGAGACCGGGGAAGCAAAACTAAACATAATGCGACCAACAAACTAGAAATAAACTGAAATGCACTACAGGACGCTAAATTATAAAGTACTGACTTTATAGTTTGGCTTTAAGTGATCTCTTAAATAACCAGAAAGAATAATGAGTCTACAACCAGCTCAAAACGCTGGGTCAGAGATGCAGGACCATGACAAAAGGCTGTCCCTGTGATCTAAAATAAAAATCACAGAGGCATGAAAAATAAAAATCTTTGGCAAAGTAGGAAAATTTCCACTTTACTGTATCATAAGCACAGCAGGACACCGGCGTCTATTTTGATGAGCTCCGAATCTTCCTTGGTCAACGCAGAAGCTTGACATCTAGAGCGCCAGTGTGACGTCCTGAACTCCCCCACTGTCTGAGGGATACTAAACACCAAACCCTTTATCAGAAGGCCGTAAAAACATCTGTGTTTCTAATTTGTCGGGTAAAGCCACCCCCCGGTTTCTGGCTGGTACCACTTTGAAACTGCTTTATTTGTGCTTCAGGGAGGAGCTTCAGGTTGTGGCTCGAACCCTGAATAATGGTTATTGTCATTAGGTGAAATTCTGGCTGATGAGACCTGGGTTGGGCCACCTCTTTTTTAAATTGCTTTATTTGTGGTTCACCTCGGTGCTCAAAATGTCAGTCGAAGGTCTTGTCATTTGGCCCAGACTGGCTGCTGTGTGAAGATTCACCTGTCTATTCAGAGTCTGCTCCTGGACAGTCGACTCACATGGAGCTGTAGAATGTGTAAGTCTCACTTGGATTGTGATTTTCCTTTTTCGGATTAAATAAACACATAAAATGAGTTACAGACTTTCAACGGGTTTGCAGCCTCCAGCTGCACCCATCACCATCACCCTCTGTTGTCACAAAAGCAGCCGTTTAATGACAACAACCTGTTTACTATCATTTAACATATTTTCTCACACACAAACACACAGCCAACAGCTGTCTAAAAAGTGAAGACATCATTATGAATGAATGAATCATATTCTCAAACATAATATTCATAATGCTGTTCCATATGTTCATCATCATATTTTCATCATGTTGTTGTCAATTATACCCAGGTATGATATATAATAATTGTATGACATGTCATTAACATTATAACTGTCATAAATCTTTATTACTTCCTTTATAACTTCCCTTGTCATAAATCATAGGGCCATAGCTCACATAATGTATACATTATTACTCTCTTTTATCCTCTTTTAAGCATTAGTTAGAATTAATCTCTGGCTCTCTTCCATCTTTTTTCCTGCCTTTAACACCCAAAAGGCTACACTATTTGGCTGCATTGACACACAGGCGCAGCCACAGGAGGGCCTTCGGTCCATGGATGGCAGACTTCGCCCAGGTGGCAGCAAGACACCAGCTAAAACACTTTAGCCACAGAGCAGCGGCGGGCGGAGTTTAGAGCTCTGCCCTCGCGGGGTAAATCCCGTTGTAGAAATGTATAAAGACATCCCTGGTACAGGATGGGTGACTGCCGCTGCTTCACTGTGTTTAGCGGAGCGGAGTGGTGGAGGACACTACTGGAGGGCGCTGTCGGCCTGCCCCACTGGTGGAGTTCGGTGGACTGTTATCAGCCTTAAGTGTGGCGGAGACTGATTGGGACTGTTGCGGAATGGACCTTTATTGTGTTTAGTTTTATGTTCTTTTAATTATTCTTTCCCCTGATCAGGATACATTTTTATGCTGTAAATAAAGTATGTATTTTATTAATTACTTTAACAAGATTTTACTTGTCTTTCTGGTCCCGTGATCATCCCCTGCTGCTCTTCCCGGGGTTCCCTTCTAACTTATACCCGTGACACATCCAAGTGACTTGGACTTGGATCCCACCCTTAAAGTAAATTTACAAAATGAGTGAAACTAGCACCACTGGCAAACAGTGGCCTGTGTGCGGTCAGTTCCTTGATCATTGATATGTAAATTGTCATGACCACTGACCAACAAGGGAGTTTTTCCTTCCCATTGTCGGCAAAGAGCTTGCTCAGAAGGGGTCATATGATTGTTGGGGTTTCCTCTTTTTTGTATTACTGTAGGGTTTTACCTTACAATATAAAGCGCATTAAGGCACCAGTTGTTGTGATTTGTTGCTATATAAATACAACTGTAGTAAATTGGAGTTGAATTGAATAGTTTTCACTCCCTGTGACCCCATGTCTTTATGTGATGTTAATTTGTAAACATGTGGGAGTGAGGGTCACGACACATGGCTGCCTCTCTCTGAACCTGGTTCTGTCTGAGGTTTCTTTCTGTTAATACACAGTTTTCCCTTACCACTGTCACCAAGTGCTTGTTTATAAGTTGTCTGATTGTTTTGTGTGGGTGTTTTTTTTTGTTTTTTTGTTTTTTTACATATTCAAATAAATTTGAATTTAATCATAGAATTTGTCTAAATTGGTTTTTGAACCATTTTTCTGGGATTTTAGAGAATTGTGTAAGTAGAGAAACAGCAGTACAACTGCAGCAATCTTCATTTTGTTAAGAACTTTACCAGTTTCAATGAAACACTAAAATAATCTCTAAATTTAACAGGACACTAGATGTGAATTGATAGAGGCAAAGGTACTCTGAAAAACCAGCTTGCAAATGTGCACACAGACATATACACACTTTGAGCAACAGCTAAATGTGAACACTTGTCTCCTGGCCTTTAATGGAAAGTAATATCCACACATCGTGTTTCAATCCTGAACACAGTAAATTTAAATTCCTTTCATAAATGAATTATAAAACTACTACAAATTGAACTGCATTTTTTACAACGTAAATGTAGCTTCAGTGAAACCACATTCTTTAATTTCAGCGACCAGAATGCGTTAACATGTGCTCCATATTGCATCACCTCAGTTGGCATCTGCATTTTCTTCAGCATTGTTGAATTTCTGATGGAAGTGAACCTGAATTGAGATTATAATTTATACCACTGGGCTCTGGAAAAAGACACAATGAAACATGGAACAAGTTAGAATATTCACAGTAACTTTAAGCTCTTAATAACTGAAGAGTGCTGAGGAGAACTGTCATCGTTACATTTATTAAGATACAGAAAAAAAGGAGGACAGTTAAAGGAAATATTTTCTGTTATCTCAAGAAAGCAGACAGCAGAAGAACCCATGTGTGCAGCTGTGCTTTGCTATTTTCTGCACGATTGAGTGATAATAGTTCTAATGGGAAATGAGTACTTTTAGCATCTCCACATGGAAAGTTAGTACAAATCCCTGTGTCACAGTCTACTGGTTACTTGTTGAAGACTGTAAATATGTCACTTTTACTGGCATGTCCCTTTAAAAAAAACAAACCTATATATTAAGGGGGACCTTAGGGGCTGCGACAACTCAGAGGGATAACACTTTTCAGCCTCCCCAGGAAGTCTATGTCAGGGTGCTGGCATAGACTTTGAATACGTGACCAGTTCTATATGTGTTTTGTGCATTTGGAGGAAGCATTCAATGGCATCCCCTGTAGTACCCAGTGGGAGTATGTGGTGGTGAGACTAACAAAGCTTCCACTTTGGTGGCCTCAAAATCTCATCTCTGCTTTTTGCAGATGATGTGGTTCTGTTGGCTTCATTAGGTGGTGGCCTCCAGTTTGCACCGGAGCAGTTTGCAGCCAAGCTGGTATGAGAACTAGCAGCTTCAAGTCTGAGGCAATGGTCTCCAGCAGGAAAAAGGTGGAGTGCTCACTTCAGCTCAGGGACGAGTTGCTGCCCCAAGTGGAGGAGTTTAAGTCTCCGGGACTTGTTCACAAGTGAGGGGAGAGGGACAGATTGGGGTATAGCGACTACATTGATAGTGACTGAAAGAACGAGATTGCAGATACAAGCAGTGGAAATGAACTGAGAGATGAGTTTGGCCATTCGAGAGGAGCTCAGAGTAGAGCCACTATTCCTCTGCATTGAAAGGAGCCAGTTGAGGTGGTTTGGCTATCTGACTAGGATGCGTGCTGAACAACTCCCGGGTGAGATGTTCTGGGCATGTCCCACTTGGAGGAGGCCGCGGGTCAGAATCAGGACACGCTTGAGAGATTATATCTCTCGGCTGGCCTGGGAATGTCTTAATGCTCCCCCAGATAAAATGGAGGAGGTGGGTGGGGAGAGGGGGCCTGGGCTTTTCCTCCTCCCCCCACATCCCAGTCCCAGATAAGTGGAAGAAAATGGATGGATTATTATGATTATTCATTTTTTGCTAGTGTATTGTTATGCTTTCTTTTATCTTTCTTTATGAAATAGACCTTACCTTCATAGCATTCAGGGATCATGAGCCTTCCATCGATGCACTGCGTTGACACAGAATATCCACATTTCCTGGCGTTGTTCATGCACCAGACAGAGACAATATCTTTGTGGAAGACTTTGTTAGGTTTAAAGTCTTCAATCCACATTTTATTCCCTTTGTAAAGTATCCTCCCTTTATCTATTCCAATCTTACAAGGAGCTGTAAGTTACAAGAAGGAGAATTAAAAAATACAAGAGATGAAGGTCTCCGTTCAACTAATATAATCTCCTAAAAAGCGCAGCTCTTTGAAAATAAAGTGTGGTTTAAAAGATGTGATATTGGCTACAGTCCTACCCTTGCAGGATGGCTTCTCAGACCAAGTTCCATCCTGCTGGCAAACAATCTGCAGACTTCCCTCCACTATATAATCTCCAGTGCAGCCATATTTGATGGTCTCCAGGTAGTCAAAGTCTCTCTGGTCATTGGTTGACATGTAGCCTCTATCAATGTTCTCTGGTAGAGAGCAAGTCACCCCTGTAAAGGAGCAATTTCAGTAGACTGCTTAGACGACAATATTAATGTAGCTAGGCTTCATGCTGTCTTTCATAGCTCTGCATCATTATGACCTTTTTACTGGAGAGGAATATTTTACTTTACAGCTAAGAAGGGAGAAAATTCCAAAATCTGTCCAAATGTATTTAGATTTATAGTATTTTTCCTCAGATTTCACATTATTCTCAGTGAACAAACAGAACCACGAGTTGTCCATTAACTGCATATTTGATCATTCATCCTGTCCTGAATTGAAAAGATACTTATTCAATCAACAACTATACTTCTACTATGCTTGTTATGATCTAATTATGGAGTATGATAGAGACGCTCATACTTTTTAAAGTATGATTTTTAAAGTTTTCAGAACTAAATGGGAGATGTTTCAGCTTTATCCTAAGTTTAATCAATCTACTGTTACTGACATAAATACTAAACTCTAATCCTCAGCTTTTTAACAGTTTGAAATTGTGACACGTCAAAGCTAACACATATATTTTTGGGCTTTCTTTTAGTTTGAAGGGATGGTTGTGTTCAGTAAAATACATCTGCAGTGCCGCTGTAGCTTTTACATCCTCACGTACGTCGACATTCGGGTGTCTTGGTCCAGGTGCCACTGGTCGTGCACTCTGCCGTTGCATCACCGAAAAGTGCGTATGGAGGCAGGCATTTGTAAGTCCCCGTGATGCCGTAATCAGTGGTGTTCCCTCTAACCCTGGTGTTGTAAACAATCATCCCAAACTCTGGGATCGGAGGAAGACCACAGGTCATAGCTGCGACAGGAGAGACACAATGAGTGAATTTAGATATGTATCGTTACATGAAATTGTAAAGTGTCTTACCTAATTACTTATAACTTGTGCCTGTTTTAGAGTATGTAATAATTTGCATGGCCTTCTACAGCTCGGCCCACTCAGTAAATTCTTGTTTCTCATCAATTTTATTTCTGAATGTCATAGATATAAAAACATATAAACAGTACGAAGGAAGAACAACTGCATATTCCAGATAGCTGTAACATATATTTATATACATCAAATACAATTTTAATAAATAAAGAAATAAATATATTTTCTCTTTGTGATTCTGTACCTATGCATTCTGGTACAGGTGAGCTCCATGTTCCATTGGCTTGGCAGACAGAGGTGCTGGATCCAGACAGTATATACCTATGCAGTGCAATATTATTCATTAAGTTAATACTTAAAATGTTTAATCACATAATAACTCAAAAATGTTAAGTCTATTTGAATGCAAAGGCTGACTGAATGTTTGATTGCTATTTACTAAACATGCATTTTCCACTAGACAGTATTTTGCACCTCATTAGAAGTTCTTTATTTGCACGCCAAAAAACCAAAGCGTTAGCGAGAACAAAGTGCCCGATAGATTAAGGAAACAAATTTGTCTTTAAATGGCGCATCAAAAACAGCAGCTGGTTATACATCTACTTTTACTGCATATTATGGAGTCTTATTACTCTTGGTTTGTGGTGTATGTGCAAAGATATGGTGTGGTGTACGATGTCACACAATAAAATTTGACAAGATGCTCTTCCTTTACCCTTCCTGACAAGTATAGTTGATCGTACTCTGGTAGACAGTATCCTCGTAGTATAAGTCTCCATTAGGTGGGGAATCAGGATAAGGACACAGCTTTGCTGCAAGAAACAATATGTTCATGATAAGTTTCGGTATTTATTTGTTGAAGAATAATGTAAACAGAAAAAGATTTGCATTCTGTTCTTTCATGAAACCATCAAATACTGGTCCCACTGTATATAGTCTAACCTTTTCATTATTTAAACGTTTTAAATTATATAATATATATTACAACATAAGAACAAACATGAAGCGTGTCAATTAGTAGTATTAGAAAATGTTACAGTTAAAATTAGGTTACTCTACAAAAAATAGAAAAAACACTCCTTCTAGAGCAAATTGAAACATATTAGTAATATTTGCACTTATTACAGTTTCCTTTAAATTATTCTGCAAAAGTGTTGTTATTAAGGAGACAATTGACTTGAAAATCTTAAATGCGTCATGAAAGATGATGAATTTATGTTGATATTAAGTTACAATACAAGGCAATCAGTTCCAAGATGTTAATTTCTCACAAAAAAAATGGAGACCCACGCTTGCACAGAAATTTAGTGGCTGTCCACGCTCCACTGGTAGTGCAAACAATTGTGCGAGGGCCTGAGATGGGGGTGTATCCGTCTTTGCAGGACAGCGCTAACTCCACACCAGGGTCAAAGAACATCTGGTCCACAGCCACATTGATGTTGGCATTCAGCTGAGGTCTGCGACATCCTTTGAAAACAAAATGATTTATTAAGAAGTGTATGCACTCTGTCAAGTTAACTGAGGGTTTATATATTATTACATTTGCAAAATATCTAACACTAAGCCTTACAGCACTACAAAGTGAACACCAGCATTTTCCCATAGAAATGAATTATTCACATATAATTATGGAAACGTATTTTTACTAAAAAAAAAAGTCTTCGGATTATCAAATAATATTAACTGTCTGTGCTAAACAAATATTGCTACTTTAGAGAAGCAGTATTCACTTGAAAGTATTGTTTTTTTGCATATGAAGCTCAAAAACACTCATTTATGATCGTACTTCAGTAACTGATTACTGATTGATTTCCTTATAACTAAAAAACCCAAATATTTTACTTCTGTGACAATCATTAACATAAAAACTGCACTACAAAAGTACATTTCTTTAAAACAAGGCTATTGCGATGATGTGATCCTAAAAACAGAAAACAGTGAAATGAAAAATGTATATACAGTCAAGACATATGATATCAAAAAAACAAGAAATAATACCCTTGGCAGATGTCACGGTGCTAAAAAACAGAACTGGAAACAGCAGAAGCAAAGTCAGCCATCGTTCCATCTTTTGTCGAAATGTTCAGATGTTCTTCAGTACTTTCCTGTGGCCTCTGGTTCAAATACTGACTCGCTCTGTTGCTGCTGTTTGTATTTCTCTAGAGTAAATAGATAAGAGCGACATGAAGTAACTGCTTACTGCCTATCTTTGTTTTGTTTTCTGTATTTTGCTCGCTATCTGCAGTTACAGATTGTGATCCTTGTGACCTTTTACTGGAAGTAACAAACCGGACGAGTGGACTTTCCCTTGTTGCCACGATTGTTGCCCAACGCTGCAACCTTTTTTACATTCCTGTGTCACCATTTTGTAGCGGATAAATAACTCTGCAGAGCTTAATGCAATGCCTTGGGACAAGAGTCACCACAGGCAGGAGACAATCAGAAAAATATATACTGAATCTAAGTTGGATATGTTTTTTTTTTTTCATTTATGTTACCAGCTGATGAAAAATTGTAGAGTTTGAACCGTTTTCAGTATCTGAAGTTTGGCATGCAACAAAAAGTTTGAGAAACATTAGCACAAGTGAGTCAGAGATGCCTTAGAACATAGGAATGCCTTAAAATCAATCATTGCTGACAAATTTCTGCACTCACCTATGTCACCATTGCTCATGGTGTCCATGCTTGATGTCTTATACAACAGTATAAAGAAAATCTGTCTTACTGAGCTAAAACTCAAGAGAAATTTGAATCTATGTAGAAAGAGACACATTTCTCAAATAGAATCTAAATTAGTGATTGTGAGGATCTATGTTACTGTAAACCAAAGCCAGAAACATTGTATGAGCAGCTACAGTTTTAATATCAATGCCCGAACTCAAATGAATTGAAATAAAGTAGCACACTAATTCAAATGAAACTGCGCGATTTTCTTCACAAAGAAGTAATAATAGAGCCCCACAGCATCTCATCACTGAATATTTTATCAACCCTATTACATGTTCAAGCTTTCAAGTCCATTTAAATTCATTTTTATCACAAGTGGGACTAAAGTGGCATCAGCACGAGTGTGGGTTGTTCACTCCCTGATATCGCATTTGAGTAGCTAAGGTCAAACGGAGAATCGACTAACATAAAAAGGTGTGAATTGGCTAAACTAAATCTCCTGGGGAAAGTTGTCAGTTGGACACTGCAATTATGTCAGCCTCTCTCATGTTAATAGCTTTTTATTAGCCACGAGCTCTCTGAGCTATACTTTGTATAGCCGTCATCTGGTTAGGAAGTTTAAACTTTTGAATGAGCCATTTCTCACAAGTTTAGCATATCTGACTGAAATGTGAAAATCATTAACGCACGTAGTTTAAATCTTCATATTTCATAGCAAAGTCTGGCCTGTGTATGGCTACGGATACAGTGTGTTAATAAGTGTTAATAAGTGTTAATGAATGCACACTTTCATGACTGACCAATGATATTTTATTATCAGTTGAATACAAGAAAACAGACAATGCCATTTAAAGATAGCGGCTTCCATCAACGTGTGATTGTAACGTTTCCTGGACTTGAAGTTGGGGGAGAAGCACACATCGTGATTTCTGATGGAAGCGTTTTTGGCCTCAAGTTGTAATCCATCCTGCCTGGTTCTAAAAAAAAAAGTGTGTGTGGGGGGGAACAAGACAGAAACAAATATATTACTGCAATCTTTGAACATCTTCATTTGACTGCATGGGCTTTCTAAAAACATCTGGAAACCATGTGACAGGAGTATTATTTAATTGTTTGGGGGGTTTTACAAAAAAATGTAATGGGTTGTTTAAAGTGAAAGCATGCGAGGCCGAACATGTTCATCACGAGCCCAGTTAACATAAAATAAACAAGTTTTGAACAACCTACATGTCACAAAGGAAGAAGAAAGAAAGTGAAACTGCTCTTTGATTTTCTTTTTTGGGTTTTTTTTTTACTCTTAGGGACCTGAACACCACCAAAGCTACAACTGCTTGAAAGACATTTAGCGAGTTAACAGGAACTCACCCTCGAAGCATCCTGGGATGGGCAGGTTTCCATCATTACAAGTGGTGGCCACAGGGTAGCCACATTTGTCAGTTTTGTTCAGACAATAGAAGGCGACATGTTCTCCATGGAGGACTCTGTTTGGTTTCAAGTCTCCAATCCAGATCTTCTTGCTGTTATAGAAAATACGGCCTCTTTTGATGCCAACTGTGCAGGGAGCTGGGTGAACAAACAGAGCAGCTGAAGCATTTTCACTGGACGTTACAAATCCAGTCTGTGGCTTATAAAGAGAGTGCTACATGCTGAGACACCAACTTATTTCTCGTTAGGGTGAGAGAGCGGACACTCATGAACACAAACAATCTGAACCTATCAGAAATGTTTTGGAATAGTTTAAGATGAGGCTAGAATTTCAGCCTGAGGGAAGATCTTGTTTTCCTATGACTCACCCCTGCAGACCGGCTTTGATGACCAGTTTCCTGTGTTTTGACACTGTATTTCATCCCGACCTTCCAGAACATAGTGCTCACTGCAGGCATACCTAACCTTCTCCTTGTAGCCATGTTGTCTCATCACAGCAAAGGTGATGATGCCGTTCGGTATGTTTGTTGGAATTGGGCAGCTCACGTCTAGAATAAGGTTTTGAATAGGAATTAAACAGTTACCAGCAATTTCATAAAAAAACCAAAAACATTTTAAATAAAAAAAATGGAAACAACATTTAGAGCAACAAAATTTTCCAGTTTTTTGTGAAGATCCAAAACAAAAGTAGACGTCTGCATACCTCGACACACCGGCGGTTCAGTTACGCCTCCATTAGCCATGCAGAATCCTCTCTCATAGCTTGGTGCTTTAGGTGGATTACACTCATATGTCCAAGCTTGGCCATACTTAGTTGTGGTTCCAGTCAATGGCTTATCGTGAACAATCCTACCATCGCTTGGTGGCTTGGGCAGAGGACAGTTCACAGCTTTAAGGAGAAAAAGAGGCCCGATTAGAGTCACATTGACAAAAGTTGAATTCGTTTTCTCTCAGCTTAATTTAGTGTACGATGTGCATTGGTTGTTCTCTTTGCTGTCCATTAAACATTAATGGTTTGATTTTCGCTCTGTACATTTTCCTGGATTACCTTTGCAGAGAGGTAGTGGATGGCTCCAGGTGTTATCATGTAAACATCTGGTTTCATTGCTTCCTATTAAGACATACCTGATGACGAAAAGTTCTCAGATATATTAACTGCAAACACAACTGTGTTTTGGGGTTTCATTCTTGCCGTCGCTCTTACCCATCATCACATGTGAAGTTAAGCACGCTCTTGAATGGTACTTCTGTCCTCCCCTTTGCAAACGGTTGCAGAGGTCTTGGGATCTGGCACATCTTAGCTAGAAAAATATGTCACAATATGGACAGCAGTGAATATTCTGTGGTTACAGAATATTATAAGCTGCAGGATTAGGGATGGGTATTGATAAGATTTTAACGATTCCGATTCCATTTTCGATTCTGTTTAACGATTCGATTCCTTATCGATTCTCTTATCGATTCTTATTTTTAAAAAAGGAGAACACTAAGGTCGATTAGCTTAGAACTTTGTTTTATATCTTCTCTTTGAACAAGATAGAAATTTAGGAGTAACATGGCCTTACAAACCCAACAGTGGGATCTTAAGAGATCCACAGCCTACGGCTCTTCAATGGGGTGTCACAGGGTCCCCAGGAAAAAAAACGTATATGTAAAATAATAAAATAAATATTCTCCTGTAGCAATAACAAAGTTTAACATAAATTATTCTGTAGCAATTACACAAGAATATCCAGTAATGTCCCTGCCTACAATTAAACACATTCACTTACCAAAGTGAAATCGGGGGCATCTGCTGTGGCAAATGGGTGCAAGCCTTTGACCACAAACTTAGACACTGCTGGGTGACATTCGTCTATCCTGGCCTGAAAGGAGACGCTACCGGTAGACTGCAGCGAGAACTGCCAGCGAGCGCCAGCCAGACTCTGTCTCTCTCATCATGGTTATCTAAATGCAACGCACAGTAATAGCAGGTTTTGTAATAAGGTAAATCGCGCTAACATAATATGCAATGCTAATTGATTAGTTACCTGCAGTATTAACGGGAGAGGACGTGGAAACGCTACCGCTGCTGCTGGGTTGAGCTTCGCTAGTCCGGAGCGGATCAAAAACACGACATTCGTTGAAAGCAATCGCGTGTTTTTTGAGCAAATGCTTTTGCATATTCGTAGTGTTTCCTCCCTTTGATGAAATCTCTACTTTGCAAGTATTGCACGTTGCCCTGTTGTCATCCTTTCTCATAAAGTGTAACCAAACTTTTGAGCGTTTGTGCCGTTCAGGCGCTGTGTTTCCTACTGGGTAAAAGACGCTACTCAACGTGATGACGTCATTCGGGGCGACTGGAATCGATAAGGGAATCGTTTTTAAAAGTGGCAAACGATTCCAAGGAATTGAAACAGTGGGAACCGGTTCTCAACAAGAACCGGTTTTCGATACCCATCCCTATGCAGGATATTAAAGCAGCTATTGCTGATTGTGTCTAAGACATATTCAGGAGGTCCCACGGCCTAAAACCACGATTTTTACTCACGAGAACATGCCAGGTTTGCCTGTGTCCATTCTCCTGTGGCAGTGCAGGTTATCCTGGCTGATGGTGTCCTTGAAGGCAAGTACCCCTGTTCACACGTGAGAGTCACCTCTTCTCCAACCTCATACACACGTTTTAGTGTTGAAGAATCAATCCCATCAGTGGTCGGAGGTCTGCTACATACTGGTTAAAGATCAGGCATAGAAATGGTCACGTTTTGCAACTAAACATTAAACTTTGTATTTTTTTTAAATATAACACTGCACTAAAACTCTGGGATCTATTATTCAGATAATGAGGCTTTCAACTGTAAAAACGTCACACAATAAACACACATGCATGAAATGCACAAATTAAATCATGAACAGCACGATCATTGACAGAAAGTCAAACGAGATATCTCGCAGCACATAACTCATAACAAATCTGTTTAATGCTAAAATACAAATGGTATAAATGGAGCAGTTATCCTCCTTCACTTTACCTTTCACTGATGTTACAGTTGTGTATAAAGCTACTTGGCTGAGGAGCAACAAAGCCAAAGCTGGAGACATCTTCCTGGGTTTGAAGACTCTCAGTGTTCCTGCAGATGTGTAAGGATGAGGATCAGGAGGGCTCCTGAGTAACAGGAGCGTGATAGCTCTGTCCAATCAGATGCTAGAGTAAACCCCTATTGATTGAGCACAAAGGTCGAAACTGTTGTATATTTACCTAGAGTTGATTGATAACTTTGATTTGTTACAAGAGCAATCAGCAGACACAAAGAATTACATGAACTCACAAGAACTTAACATAAAAACTTTGCTGTGCAAAGAATTGTCAATGAATAAACGTAAACAATCTTATTAGGAATGCATTTTTGCTCCAATAAAGCAGAGAGCAAATAGTTACCATGATAATGCCAACAACACAAGCACATTTAACTGCACGTGTTCTAGTTTGAGTTGACTAAAAGTTGTCCTTTAGCTCAATGAATTTAGAAAATTGTGGATTATATCAGCATACAAAAGGAGATTACTTCTAAAAAAAAAAAAAAGAGGAAACTTTGTGACCTGCAGGACCATAATCAGTGAAATTATGCAAAACCTAAGTGGGTCAGAGGATTTGTTGATTGCCAGCAATGTCATGTGTCCTTCATGGACGAATCAAAGTATTCAGATAGGCTCCGCTGATTTATCGTAAATCAAATTACTCAGGAGGTCTCAGTTTTTACAGGGATCCCTTAATATTCTTGAAACACTTAACCATACACTTACTACTATACTGTTCACACTCTTAAATGCCTTTGGAGCTATTTTTATTTCAAAACTTTTCAACCTGAATACTTCAGACAAATGAGACTCATGTGACAAAAGCACAGACAATATGCTTTTATTACTGATAGCGTGGCTATGGGAAGAACATTAGATCTGCCAACCTAATTAAATTTAGAAGAAGAAGAATAGAGATAGCAGTGCTGTACCGCAGGTCAATGGACCATAAAGGAATTGGTAAACTCAGAGAAGTCTGACAAATAGCAAGCAATTCAAAACAATCCATGCAGCTGTGACCAAATGCTTCATATGGGAACAAATAGCCGAGCTGAAGCAAATAGCATTAGTAAAATCTGCAAAATGGAGAGTCCAGTGAGAGACATATTTATAACTCCAATCACAGAATTTGAGTGAAATCTTAAGCACATTATTAGAGAGCTTAAATGAGAAACTGTGCTTTATTAACCAAGTGAGAAATCGGTCTCCTGGTGCTCAGTAAATCCCACAAATGATAATATCAACACGTTCTGCACAAATTGTGCTGCAATTTGATTCAAAGCAACATGAAAATAACGGATTCAAATGTAAGCTGTGTGGTGTGATCAGTGTCATTATCTCTTTGTCCTCAGTACTTTTCCACACGACCTGTGAAATCTGACTGCGTGCAGTATGGCGTGCCAATGTAACCGGTGTGATTCTGCGTTGTGTCTGATAAAAAAGGTAAAAGAAAGAAAGACCTCCAAGTAAATAATTTGCCCACTCCAGCTCCTCTCCCACAGGGGAATTGTAGAAAAAGGGGCTGGCATTTATTTTTACATTAAACATAAAATATGCATTTACACGTAACATATTTGACATAAGATAAAACAAAAACAACATGAAATCTGACATACCTGATAAAAAAGGTAAAAGAAAGAAAGACCTCCAAGTAAATAATTTGCCCACTCCAGCTCCTACGACCAAATACAGACAGTGGGGAAGAGGATTAGCTCAACCCACCACAGCTCCCAAGCTAGCAAGGAATACATATTCATGCTATCATTTATGGCGCCTAAAACACATTTATGACACACACATACTACACACTTATAACATCTTACAAAAACAGGCTCAATAATGACAATAACTGAATTAAAATCGCAATCATAAACATCAGGGTGGTTAAATATGAATTATGTGTGCTTTAAGGTGCTGGAAAGAAATGACACCCACCTCTCCCACAGGGGAATTGTAGAAAAAGGGGAGAGGCAAAAGGGGTACACTGTATTTATAGTATTGCACCAAAGAAGAAGAAAAGAATGAGGAGGGGCTCTAACTGATAATGAACACAACTACAGGCTTGGAGGTCCTAAAAGTCAGGTATAAAAGGAGAAGTTTGGGGGTTTAGAACACATTTTGTGTAATTATAACAATGTTATTTATGACTCTGTTACACCAACCCTAACAGACTTTTTACATGTGTTGATCAAAATCCCCAATCGTGGTTATTTTATGCTGTCTCTAAAGAGGGCACAGACAATACTTCTGAAGACAGGCAAAATAATCATCTAATTTCTTCTGACTTGACGACAAGGATGAGTATGCAGATTATCAGTGCCTGAAAGAATGGATCTGTCTACAAGCGAGTCACCGTGAGCAAAACTCTCGATTTTCCTACTTTTTCTACACACCATGCGAGAATATGTATTGCGCTACTTTCTCCACGCGATGACGCCCCATCCTAAATTCCTGCTGTGGGATCAGGGGCCTCCTCCCACCCACAGCAGAACCTGTTGGGTGACATCAGCCCGAGAGGAAAGGAGGAAGAAGAGCGGAGCCGCGTCAAAGTCCGCAAAGAAACCAGGAAGTTCATCTTCAAAATAAAAACGTTAATCGAAGAAAACGAGTCAATGGCTGAATTGTTGAGCTCTTAATTTAGTGCCTAACTAACCAACCAACCTTCTTTTTTAAATTCATGCTTATAATTTAAATGCTGAAGTCTTTCATAGGGAGCTAAAAAAAATAAAGATAGAAGTGGTTAATGAATGTAATCCACGTTGATCTGCGTTTAACAGAGTGGATATGCAGAGTGGTTTCACTGGCTCTTTTTCATCATTTGAAAGGTTGTGTGTGTTGCTTTCGTGTATTGTTTGAAAAAAAGGGGCACCGTGGACCGCTTTCTGCGACTAAGATTAAAGGACGTGCAGACACGGAGATACTAAGGACCCTGAAAAGGATCCTGACCCAGATGAATTATATTGCATTATAAAGAGAGGTGATTTTTAATAGTTTACCCCCACTGAACAATGGCAACACACTACACTACATTTTCAGCCCAAAGAAAACATTATCATCTTCATTAAGCCTGGGTTTGTTGCTTGATTTTTCTGTCTTCAGTCATAGTTATTATCGTATTATTATTATTATTTTTTAAATCAAGTACTATTACTACTAGTACTAATATGATACCCATAAAAACAGTAATGAAAATAAATATCACAACTACACAGAAACTTACAAAAACAACAATCAGGCAAATATTTACAATAGTAAATTTCTGCATTACTCGCACAATACCGATTGATGTTTTAAATATCATACTTATTGCCAGTATGCAGTAATTATGAACCGACTTATTTTTAAAGGAAAGAACAAAAATACTTAGGCCCTTTTCAATAAAAGCTCCGCACGCGGTCTGCACAGCTGCGGGCGGAGACTAAATAATTCATTTAAAAAAAGGCTTCACAGTATTATCGACTGACTGCTTTCTGTTGCTCAGGTGAACAAAAACACTTTTTGTGATTTTTTACCCCCCTTTTTTTGTCAGTTTATCTGTTCATTTAACCATTCAAACGAACTGAAATGTTCGATTTAAATATGATATGATGCAGATGAAATGTTTCCCCACTAGGAAATGCAAATACACCGCTGAATGCAAATCAAAGACTCGGTAGTCCACTCCTGAGATCTAACTCTGAAAAGGTTGCATGAGCAGTTATGTTAGATTGGATTTTCTGCATGCTGCAGGTAGTAGTTTTTATTTTGGTTTTTAAGGTATGTGTTAGGATATAGCAAACAACCTCTTACACACGCACTCTAATTAAGAGAGAGAGAGAAAGAGAGAGGGAGCGAAAGGGCTTTTATTTTGAAGGGACAGAAAGGAAGCAGTCCTTCTCAATGTAGCTAGCCTGTCCGCGTGCACCTCTGTCAGTGGAGCAACCCAGTGGTGTCGACAGGCAGGGAAAGCCCTCACTGACTGTAAGTACAGTGTCTCCGGTGAAGACCGCCGCTCCGCACTCTTCCGCCGCGACATTGAGGGCTGCGCGTCTGAACGGACTGAAAACCACCCCGAGACAACAACGCAAAGCTGTTGCATTGTATCTTTTCGTTTTTAGGGGGACATGGCTGATGTAAGTTTGAACGAGTCGTCCTCCGCGGACGTCGCAAATAGGTTTGCTCGGAAAGGTGCCCTGAGGCAAAAGAACGTCCACGAGGTCAAGAACCATAAATTCATAGCCAGGTTCTTCAAGCAGCCGACTTTCTGCAGCCACTGCACGGACTTCATCTGGTAAGCTCTTCCGTTACCCACCTCCACCCCCTGCCTGACTGCAGCCTGTTGCATATTGGATAACTTCAGTCGAGAGCCTACACTCTGCTCGATGATGTAACACAACTACAGGCTAACTTTTCCCTTCATAATCCTGCGATCCATGCACCCCCTAAAGACTTTCCTACTAGTGGAGAGTCAGCGCAGGAGCACTAACGTCGTCATAACCCTTCCTAGCAGCTCCAAGCTTCTCCAAGGATCCCAGTCTGTTGTATTATTGTCAGACCTCTCGCATTTTCATGTTTGTGTTGTCTACTAATGTTGCATTTTCTGTATTAATCTGTTAACCTTCCAACTGGGAGAGTTCTTAATAAGAAACGTAGTTAAAGCGTCTTTTTGGTCCCAGTAAACCTCTGTGAGGACAACGTCAAAGCTGCAGCACATTCCTGCAAGGCAGAAACAACTTCAATGAAAACTGTGCCAAAAGCTTCCCATTGCTGCTGTACCAGCCAAGACTGGACCTGTTTGAAGTGCTCTGATGAGTAACAGGTTCCCCCTTCCTGGCACCCACTGTAGTTGGCCTGTTCGAATTTTCAATTTTAAGCTGCTAGGGATTTTTTTTAACTTGAAGCAGCTCAAACGCTGGTTCTGAGACCTGCAATTAATTGCCAGAGTGAGCCAGTATGGAAAAGCACTTCATCTACTCTACGTAGACTGATTTATGCATGTCCTGTTTTGCTGAAACACACTGGTGTAGAGGCACAGATTATTATCTCTCTGTTGCATTTGTGTTTTCTTAATTTGTGGCTCATGAGGAGAAATGCATTTGGATAACATGACGAAACACAAGTTTCCAAATGCTGTAAATTGTCTGATTCCATCTATATACACTAGGCGGTTCCAGTCTGTGCAGCAGGTCTTTAATTGCATTATGTTACTGTCCTAAAAAGCGTTCGTTTTCACATTTTATGCCGTATCTTAAATGTAAGAGGAGGAAACTTGCAGACAGCTTTGCAGAGTTAAACTGCTCCTCTCTTGTTAGTGGGTGTGTCTTCCAAGACCTTTTTTTCTGTGTAAAGCTAGTATAGCACTGACAGCTTTACACAATGACCTATGTTCAACCAAGCGCCACTCCTTAGTGCAAAGCACAAGCTCCACATAACCATAATTATTAAGGCAAACAGCTTGTTGCTTTTCTTTATGAGGTCAAAGCTTCCCTGTGAGGGCTTTGATTGATGAGGATTTCTGTAATGACATTGTGATTAACCACAGAACATGTCAGCAGAAGAACAAACTCAGTATGGGCACAAAGGATCTGCACACCTAACCATTACACCGGCGTGATTCTAGAGGACTGTGATTCACTCCAATTCAGCCACAAGAGCCTCAGTTCAGTTGCAGTTGGCCTTTCAGTTTGTTTGAAAGGTGCTGGATTGGGTTGAGGTCAGGGCTCCTCAAGGTCACTCAAGCTTATCCACACCATAGACAGAGAAATACTTCTTAATAGGCAATGAATGCTTTCAGGAAAACATGAAATCCCAAGAACTGTGCAATGCTCTTCCTTAATAGTCATGGAAAACATGAGACACGTGGGTCCCTGGATTGAATGAATGCGTGTACAGTACGTGTGCGTGCAGGTGAATGAATGAATTTACTGTGCACACGTGTTTGAAAGAGTGTGAGCACGAGCAACTGTTCAATCCGTCCTTCTTTCTTTTCACAGGGGGTTTGGAAAACAAGGATTCCAGTGCCAAGGTAAAAAGCAAAACTTATTCATGTGTGAGGCCTTCAATTAAAATGTGTGTGTAAGAGAGACATGTACATGTTAAACTTTGATTTAGGACTATTTTGTCATTCTGTAGAAAAAAAATGGTGTTCTTTGTCTGTCAAGTCTGCAATTAATTTATTCTGATGCTGTTTCTCGAATCATCACATTTAGGGTTGATACATTTTTGTCACTTTTCCATGCATTTTGCTGCACTAGCTCCATCTCATACGTGCAACTACAAGAGAAAATGACTGAATGCCTGTGAATGCAATTACTGCTTATTCTGCTGTTTTATATATTTGGAAGCTTTAGATAAAAGCAGTGTTTTGCTGTTTGATAGCCATGCTTTTGATACCTGTGGCACCAGGTGTATCCGTCGAGTTTAAAGTAATCAAAGTAATGACTGAAGTTTGGTGTGACATTTAAAGACTTATTATTATCAAGTTAAATGAAACTTCATCCTATAAAAACAGGCTTATTAGAAGTAGGGCTGCCACAAACGATTATTTTGATAGTCGACTAGTCACCGATTATTTTTGCGATTAGTCAACTAATCAGATCATCATCCACTGGACGTAAAACGTACAGCTTATTGCACCAGCAGCATCTGCTCTTATATAACTATCATTAGCTTACAGCTTTAAGTGTTTCAGGTATGTGCTAACTAAAAATAAAGACAAGATGATAGTTTATTAAATTTTATTGAAATTTGCAGATTGTTTCGGTGAAGTTTAATAATCTCCTTGCTATCTAAAATATAACAGGACACCGGAGTAAATTCTCGAGCATCTCACACTTCTGATAATCAGCTGTCTGCTTGACGTTTATTCAGCTGTGTAAAAACTATAACTTTAGTCTCAGCCAAACCGATTTACTCAGGAACAAATAAAATACTAAAAAAAGCCAAACAATAACATTTTAAGTTATCTAAGTGACTCATATGTCATGTTTAACCTGAGAGAGAAAGACGGCGGTGGGTTTGAAAACTATTAGCCGGGAGTCCGGTGTTCTCACGGCTCCAGTTAGCCTTGCCCCCGGCTAGCTATCGAGCTAGTGGGTAACAGACGTCTCCGACAACGTCGGAGCGCTTTTGAAAATATGTGGTGTCTTGATAAGCTGAGCAGATATTTGAGGTTTACACAGCTACATTCTCGCCTGAAATATGTTAAACGTTTATTTTGTGACCCAGAACGAATAATAAGAGTAATATTAAAACTAACTAGCTGCTGCCATTGTTGGAAACTGAGCTGGGCTGCGCTATGAATTCTGGGACACAGCTTCTTCTTCTTCGGGGTTTAACGGCAGCTGGCATCCTTGTACATGCAGTGCTGCCATCTTCTGTTTCAGTCCGTTATTACACTCTTAAATCCTACTACTTATTCCTGCGTCTTTTGTGATCTTACAAAGCTTCAAACGACGCGTCGACTATGAAATCAGTCGTCGACGATTTTGATAGTCGACATAATCGTGACTAGTCGACTAATCGTGGCAGCCCTAATCAGAAGTAGGGAAATTGGAGTAAACAAAGTGTGCTGAGCAGTAAATGTGCTATCTTAAAACAGAATCTAAACAATGACGTGTAAAGCAGGTTAGGGAAACAGAAAGTGAAAGAGAGTGGACAGGGATAGGGAGGAGATGCAAAGTGGGAAAAATGTGGACAGTTTTCTTGTTAACTGCTGTTTTTAGCTTTAGCAAGCACATAGTCTCTGAATTCCTCATCTAATTTGGAAAATCTGTGGACTTGCCAAAGCATTAGTTTGGCTGTAATTGCCCGGGTAGCAGGACAGATGATGTCCAACGAGATCTAGTTGGAGAAGTGAGCGAATCGTCCTAGCAGGTCAGACTCTGTCTTTTTACACTTAGGCCACCTCGCAGCAGTGAGAGGGCCGGGGCTGTGGGCCTTCCTTGCTCTCCCACTGACAGATCACTAACCAGAGTGTGTGTATCTCTGCTGCCTTCTCCCGCCCAGATTAGACAAAACACTGAGGAAGGGTTTCCATTACAGTCGTGCCATGAGCTTTCATGTTTTAATGGCATTCTGCGTACTGTGCTCCCCCCACTGCCACAGAGAGAGTGGTGTTGGAGGAGAAAATAGCCTCATTCCTGAAGAAGGGAGTAATAATGTCAGTCTTCTAGTCTGAGGCTCAGAAGGGCTTCTTCTCCAGTGTTTGTTGTGTTGAAACAATTGTAAAACCTTAGCATTCGAGAAAGGATGGTTCAAATAAAACAGAGGCTTTAGACTAGATATAGGTAGATGCCTTTATCAGCTTTTTTTAGATTGATTTTTTTGTTCAAAAAATGAAAACAACACATCACATGTTGTTTTCGATATCGCACGGTGCTAATTTATAATCGGCGTCTGCGACCGAGATGCAGCGCAGGTGGATTTTGTCTGCGTTGCTTTGCTGATGCATTTGCTTGGTTGCAGTTTTTGTCTGTGCAGCCTTTGTTGTTGCATTGCTAAATTACTGCATCAAAACCACCAACTATTCATGAACTAACTGCAGGATGTGCGTCGTTCACGGAGACAGAAGACGCTCTTTCAGTGGGAAACTTAAAGATAAACACTTTGTCACATCGAGTGTTTAATCTCAATGATTCATAGACTACTCTCCTGAGAGTGTCAGGGAGAATGAGACACACAGGGGTTTTAAGTGAATCACAGCTCATCTTACTTATAAATGTAGATGGTTCATAGTGCCGTTAAGGGCGTATGGTATGTCTGGTTAACGTTTGCGCATAGGAACATGCGTATTAGCCCGTGTCTACATGGAAAACCATGTTTGACCCGTGGGCACGGCTGCCAGCAACCTCACACCCACTCTTCTATGTGATCGCCTCTCACACAAGTGAGATGTTGCCTGTTCTCAAGCTTTGCTCCTACTTGAGAACAGGCTCGGTAATGAGTCACTCTAAGGTGTCAGAGTGTTGATAGCCTAACATGTTTTTGCATAACCTGACATTATCGTCAGCGTGTCCGCGAGCCCCCTCCTCTGCTTTCACAGCAAGTTGCCATTTTCCTCCTGCCTCATTGTTACTGTCGCAGCTTCTGATGCAGGCGATGATAAACTCAGGGGTGGAAGGCCATCGCGTACACTCACGAAACACGAGCACAAATGATGCGCTGCAGCTTTTCTCTTCCCCGCTCAACACTGGCCGCACCTTTGTTATTCTATCATAAATCCAAGTGTGGACCTTTTAAATAAATTATGAGTCCGTCTCATCAAGACGGAGGTGATTGGTTACGCTGCAGCCAGTCAAAGAGAGAAAGGTCCCTACTTTCTAACATCTGCTTAGCCATCAAATATTAAACTTAAGCTTCTGTAAAATGGGGGTCAAGTCCTCCAGCAGGGGCAGCGAGCCTCTCGCTGACTACTTGAAGATGACAAAATGATGAACTGGAGAGTGGCATTTCTATAACAAGAGTGACATTTAATTTTCAACTGAGTAAATGTCCCTTTGCTAAGAATAGGCCGGGCTCCACTGTATTACATCATCAAGTGTAGTTTATGTGTTGAGATTTTGCGTCATATATTTAAGCTCAGTGAATATGTTTATTTTTGCATGTATTCCTTTTTTTTTTTTTTAACATTTTAAGATTAAAAGATAGAGCTCATAACAGTTTGGTCAGTTGGTGTCTCTGAACTAAACACTGACAAATATACATGAATCAATTTGATTACTGCAAAAGCCGTTTACAATAATGATTAATGAGCATCCCAGCTTGGGCTTTGGAATTGTGCTTTTTATTGATAAATTTATTAGGTACAAAAATAATTGGCAGGTTTACTATTAGTATACACTCACTGGACAGTTTATAAGGTGTACCTCTTCAAGAGTGGAGCAGTTAAGATAGGCAGGAAAAAGGGGAAGACACACAGCAAATGGCAGCAGGTCAGTCTCAAACCCAGGCTGCTGCACTCTGGTCATGTGGCATATGGTCGCCTACTCACCCACTGAGCTAAACTGGGGCCCCGTTCAACTGATTCTGAAAGCCAACGTCTAATCAACCAATCGCATGGCAGCAACTCAGTGCACCTAGCTGTGTAGTTGTGGTCAGGATGATCTGCTAAAGTTTAAATTGAGCATCAAAATGGGAAAAAGGGTGACTTTGAATGTTTTGTGCTTATTGGTGTCAGAAACTGCTGATCTGCTGAGATTTTCCTGCACAACCATCTCCAGATGGTCCGAAAGAGAGAAAACATCCACTGAGTGTCAAATCTCTGGGTGCAAATTCCTTGTTGATATCTGAAGTCAAAGAAAAATGCCCAGACTGCTGAACGGACAGCGATAGTAACTCACATAATCACTCTTTACAATCAAGGTATGCAGAAGAGTATCTCTGAATGTACAGCATGTTGAATCTAGTAGTTTTGGTACAGCTGTAGACAAACACAGCAGGTGCCACTCCCATCAGCTAACAACAGGAAACTGAGGAAATTCACCAAAAATGAGCAATAGAAGTTTGGAAAAACGTTGCCTAGTCTGATCAGTTGCTTTGAGCACAACAAACGATCCTCCGTAGTCGTCACTCAGAACATCTCAGAACATCAGAGCACCCTTGGCATGTGGCAGGTTGCCATCATGGATGTGCAGCTGGCAAATTTGCAGCGGCTTTGTGATGTAATCATGTGAGTATGGGCCAAAATATATGAAGAATGTTTTCCAGCACCTTGTTGAATCTGTGCCATGAAGAATTAAAGCACCTCTGAGTTCAGAAAGGGGTTGACGACTACTACAGTTGCAGAGTGCGAACTATCCAGTGAGTGTCTGTTTGTTAATTCGTCCTAATGATGCCACATGTTAAACTTCAGCGTGTGGAAATAATACTCAAGGGAAGCTATTAACATGTTTGACTTCATACAAAACAACACAGTTTATTCTGAACACGAATGTCTGTGGTCACACGTGTAAAGAAGAAAAATCAGATCTCTCAATGTGACACTTGAAATAAAATACTGAAGGAAAGTTAATGTTGTGGAAACAAACAAGCCTATCAGTAACCACCTTTCTAGATGGTATCTGCATTGTGAACAATCTGTCTGTCGTCTTCTGGCTACTTTTCCTGCGGAGTCTTATTTCAAGCTCCTGGCCTGCTGTCGTTGTGCAGCAGCGCAGCTCAAATCACTATTTAGACGACGCTGTAATGCCATCAGGCCGTTCGTACTCGTGTCACTCAGCTCATTTACTGTTCAGACCTTGTTAACCTCACACTGTCTCTGGAAATCTTGAAACTTGAGGTTTTTTTGGAGGATTATTTTCAGGATTTATTATTTTCACCTCTTGATTTGCCAAGGTTTAATCTGATGGTTTGCTATTTTGCTTAGTTATACTGAGCTGTAGAAAAATCCTCCTAAGTATTTGGGGAACAGGTGCTTTCTTCAAGGGCACCTGTGTGACACTTTATGAAATCAAACAGTGCCATTTCAAAGTTCTGCCTCTAGTGGAGATTTCAAAGGAAGGTGTCGATGGAATTATAAGGCCATTACTCCCTGCCAGTGTAAGCCGAAACACAAAGCCATAACAGTCTCACAGTATCGATCCTATTTTAGATTTTTATTAATAACAAGCTTTTGAGTCCATCTAGTGCTGCTAATGCTTGGTTTTGTCCGCTTTGACAGATATGAAGCAGGAAATTGTTACTCAGATCTCAAAAACATGTGCTCAAAAATTGATGTTCTTTCCTGGCCTTTGTGTAAAATGGCAGCAAATGCAAAATCAATTGAATAATACGCGTAAACTTCCTGTCTGTACTGGCTTTAATATAAACAGGGCTGTTTGAAGCTACAGCTGAGCAACAACTAAAACGTCGGTTGAGTAGAAGGCAGAGCGAAAAAGAAAGATTAACTGAAAACCAGGAGGTCTCCTTGTTATTCACGCAGGGTATTCCTGTGATGTAGTGATGGCTGTCTTGTTTTCATCTTCCCACACTGGTCGTAATGCAGATGATTTCTGGAGTGCTGAGGCAGCTGATGGATATGTTCTCACATAATGGTTTCTTGAAGATGACCTGTGAGGTCGGCTTTTTTTTTTTATTATACAATTAAATTTTAAGCCAGGCTCGGTATTGCACTACGGGAATCACCCTCTGGTGTGCTGTTGTAGAGCAGGGGTGTTAAACATATGGCCCTGGGGCCAGAATTGGCCAGCAGAGGACTCCAGTCTGGCCCACTGGACACCTTTGGAAAATATAAAGGAGGGGGATAGACTTTGATTTTTTTCACTGTATTTTCATTGTTTTAAAGTCATGTGTATGTGTATGTGGCCCACAGTGTAGAATGAGTTTGACATGCCTGTTGCAGAGAAACCCACATTCCTAAGAGGAAGCAGTGCACAACGCGCAGCCATACGTGCATTTATAAAATGAGATTACTTATTGCAGGGATTACGTTAATCAGCCTTGTTGCTTCTTTGATGGTGAAGTGTTGGATCTCGCTTTGATAGATAAAGAAAGATCATAAAGTTTGCAAACGTCTTCATTTCTGTAACTGCGTTGATGTGCAGTCACTTTGTTAGTCTTGGGCTGCTCACTGTTTATTTAGAATATCCTTGTCCACACCCAGCGTCATCCTAATAAGGTGTTGACAGTCCGTGGAAAGTCCACGGGCTCCTTTCAGGATGCTTGGTGCATGTATTCTTATGCTCAGCTGCTCAAACAGCACATTTCTTAGTTGTTTTCTGCTCCTATATCATTTAGTACAGAGATTCCAGCATCAGTATTAGTGTCAGTGTTCAAAAGAAAAGGCAGAGTGTGTGCAGATAACTTATTTAAACCCTTCTCTCGGATTCATTATATATTGCTGGGTAGCCAACACTTTCGATTATATACTGCAAGTGTTGGCTAATGATGGCAAATTGTCCAACATGGACATAAAAGCACAGGCATTAAGAGCAGGAAGCCAGCATTTAAGGGTGCCATTTCTGTTGAGTGGCAGATTAGGGCTTCGTAGTGAGAGGAATGCATTGGCTCGTGCTTTTACTTCTCCAGGGGGGCCTGTAATAAACTCCATCTTTTTTCATGAATGGTATGAGAGTTTATTACAATCTTAACCTCAGGTGGTCTGAACACTAATGCATGCCTAGGTGAGTAATGCTCTTTGCAGCTAAATGATTTTAAAAACAGGGATGTCTGCTGTATAATAGTGAAGCCAGAGGCACAAGATATTACAAATATAATATAATCTCTAAAAATCCACACCAGTCATTTATTTAATATGCAGAAGTGAAACAGCTTATTTTTTTGCGAGCACTGTGCTCAGCTTGGTCTCTTAAATGCAATGCAATTATAATAATTTAGTCTTGTAAAAGCAATGAGTAGAAATTACCAAGGGTTTAAAATCCTCACTGAGTGTCCCTTGAAATACTAATCCATGGACCTCCTGGTAAGTGCCTCTTCAGATTGTGGGCATGGAAAAATAAATTAATAATTTTAATGACAAAATTAGTAGTTATTGCAGTTTTCTCCTCCAGTTTTCCCCAAGCACCTTTTTTTTTAATCTAAAAAAAAAGCTAATAAATATGGAGCAAGACAGAAAGAAAAACACAGAGCGCGGGCATTATTTTCTAATTCTAACCATTAAAGATCTGAAGATCATTTTGGTCCTGATGATGATGAGCCACGAAACCCTCGTGGTGTCGAGTTTCTTATGTAGCATCAGTTTCAGTCAGGGCTTTGGACACACAGACCACTCTGCAACATCTGTTGCTTTATCTCCGCTGCCATAGTGGTCGTGCCTTTGTTTGCACCTTCATCTCTCTGATTTTTTCCTGTCCTCTAAAGCAGCGGTATACTTAGAACAAAGAGGCAGATCAATTGCTTACAGCTTTGATGAATTATCTGTAGCAAAACACCGCCAGCTTTCTTTGTTTCTTTCTCGTCGTCTCTCGTCTTTCTACCCGTTTGCTGGTTTCTCTGTTTGCCCTCTGTCACAAAGCTGCCCTATATTTCACCCTGTGTCCTGACCCAGGCCCTGGGGTTTCTCCTTTAAGGACACTGCCTTTCTTCATTTCTTTCAGCACAAACGCACTCTCGCATATCCATTTCTTTTATCTCCTCCTGGCAAACAGGGGAAATATTCAGTTTCTGGTTATTGAAGGGTGTTTGTTTGATACACTGCACGTTTGTGCTGTCAGGAATAGGATGTCCTAACTGCAACCTTGATACTATTTTGGCCCAGAGTTAGAGATAGAGAAAAATACAAGATTCAGAGATCCTTTGAGCAGAGCAGAGCAGAGCAGAGGCAGCGTGGCATATGTGTGTGTGTGTGTGTGTGTGCATCTGTCTATGAGATGCAGAGGGAAAGGGCAGAGTTCAGGTTTGGCTATATTTAGAGTTGTTCCTTGGTCCCCTGAAGATATACAGTGCTATGCAAAGCATTGGATCTGTTTATAGGATGCTTGTTCTTTTGATATCTTTTTGGATTACATAAGGGCTTTAACTAGGAATGCACACATGTTGTGCAGATGTTATCAACCTAATGATTTCACTCAGGATATTGTTCTTATGCAAACTTGGGTCATTGTGGCAGTGTGTTTTTTTTTGTTTTGTTTTTTTCTTTTTCAGTTTCTGCGTGTTTGCTCAAAATAAAACAAACACAAGCACAAATGTTCCTTCATTACAGGAGATTTACTATTTTGAATAGTTTCAAGTTGTTGATTATTTCTATCTGTTAGAGAATTCACAAACAGTTCAATAAGGAGAGATCATTTGGAAGAACTGAACGTGAGACTGAGAAATTAATCTGTTAATTATGAGGCAATTAAACGTCAATGACCCGTCATGGCAGAACGAACTTCCAGCTGTGATAGGATTTAGGACAGGTCTCCCTGGAATCTAGATGTTGGTGGTGGTGAACATGAAGAGTGAGGCTTGGATGGAGCTCTAGGTGCCTTGGTGAGGTGGAGATGGCAAGGTGGTGTGTTGCAGGAATGAGATTTTGAAAGGGAGAATGATGGAGAGCACAGAATGAATGCAGAGTGGAGGCTGATTGGCTCAAAGAGGGCGGGCGAGCAGATGATTGGACTACAGTAACGATGTCAGTGTTGAAACAGACAGCGTGGGAAAGTGGTAGTGATGCAGTGAACAGCCAAGCAGGCAGATGACTGATTACAGATCTTCCGTATTAAACTTATGCATAAGAATCATTATATGCATAAGAATCATTATATGCATAAGAATCATTATATGCTATAAGAACCTACAAGCGAGTACTTAAACCTGTGTAAGACTGAGCCACACTAGTCGATCAATTATGGTTAAAAATAACTAGAAAGGAGGGAGACTGCAGTAAATTGGTAAGCTTCAACAAATGAAAGACTACATCTGCTAAGCTGTAGCAGATGTAGTCTTAATTTGCTGGATGCAGAGCAAAGACGTGAATCATATGAAATATGTTTTATTGTTTTGTGTGGTGTCTATACTTAGATTAATCAAAAATGTAAAAATATACAAAAGTAGACAAAATGCATTCTGTTAAAAGTTCCAGATCTTAAATCTACACTATTAGCTGCAGATCTGGCTTTTGACCAGAGCCACTTGCGAATAGGAAGCATGTATCTCGATAAAACAAGCGCAATATCAACCGTAGACTGTATTTAAAAGACTTAATGCAACTCAGTGCAGGTTAGCTTTTTCGACCTATGTTTGGATGAAAGCTTGGAGCACCAACAGTACACAAATTGAGTTAAACAATCAAACCTTCCACAGAGTTCTTATGAAGGGGGGAAAAATCCACAGAGACCAAAACCATTTTGATGCAAACATGCTTTTTGACCCTGTAAGGTTGGACATGTTAACATGGGGATCTATGAGGATCGACTTGCTTGTGGAGCCAGCATCGAGTGAGCTCTTGCAGTTTTTTTGCACATCTCCTTGTTAAGTTTATTTTTCAGCAGTTGCCACTTGGTATCAACCAGTAAAATCCCTTCACCAATACTGATGAGGCCAAGAGGTCCAACATAAGGAATGATATCTGTATAATTTAACCTGGTGCATGTCGAGGGATGCAGGGAGTGATATTTCTTTTTTGACAGTTGCCATGATAAGAAATTCCAGTAATTACCCAGGAGGAGTCATGCTCGACTCATGTGTAAAAGGCTGAAAACCTTTTCTTGTAAGATCATGTCACGGTGATTTAAGTTGTCTGCTCCGTTGCTTCAATTGAAATTAGACTGGAGTCAATGAGGTACCGAATTAACCCTCATTTTGGAAGAAAGTCAACAGATGCAATCACTCATGTCAAACACGAGAAAATACACTCCTGGGCATGACATCATTGCACTGGTTGCAGCTAGTGGCATATGAAAAATAAAAAGCGATGAAAACACTCAGATGCATGTAACTCCCAAGAAAATATGTAAAAGCCACACTTTTTGGTCTTGCTCCCTGCAGTCATTCCAGCCTTTGCTGGAATCACAGGCAATGTGCTGGACAAACAGGAGCAGCAGGCAGTAAAAATAAGGTGTTAAATTAAAGTTAACGCTATGTACCTAAGTCCATCATCTGTCTTCTTAACTGCACCTCCAATTCAGGGCTACAGAGAGGCTGGAACCTGTCCCAGATGTCTAATGCTTAATTTATGGTTTGATTGTGTCAGTTTCAAGAGGTATTTGCCTACCGTGAGCCTATGGAGAGGGGTATTAAACCAAGGGAAAATTTGCTCTGGTGTAGTGCTCCAAAAACTGTAATTTACCCATGAAATGGACACTTAACCCAATACCTGCGCCAAAGAGAAAAAGTCACAATGTGCACAAAGTTAATAGCATTTTACACTGTGCTCATTGTGTCAGAAGCTTATAAATCAATAAATCACATTTACAGCATCTTATCAAATTGTGAGAAACCCAGAGGATCTTGATTAAAGTCTGCGGTCTTGTAAACCTTTTAGTCAAATGCCCGCCTGTCTATTAGAAATGTTTTGAATAATGGGATAAGTCGAATTCAGTGTTGAAAAACCTTAGCAAGTGTATTGGAGAAGCTTAAATGTGAATAAAGGGCGCTTCAGATATACACACTATATATTTGTCTTTAAGACAGAATTGAATACAGTTTTAGTGATGCTCTAAATGGTCAAGTGGAGCTGCTGGCTTGTGAATGTTTGGGTAATTTAGATTTCCCTGAAAGCCTCTCACCTCGCTTCCTGTTTTTTTTTTTTTTTTTTTCACAATCAATTCAGAGCAGCTGCATTAAGATTAGACTAATCCATCATGACAGCCTGCATTATTTATCACCTTAATTCCCATTATGCATTTGGGGGAAATGCTGTGTTGTGCTGCATAGTTCTAATGTGTTTGGTGCTGAATAAGGTAATGTTTGTCAGATTTGTCATCCTGTAGGGACTGTGTTGGAATATGTTAATCCCAGTGCTTACAATACGGATTTATTATAAATATTGCTTTTAAAGTCAACATTGATGTTCAGTCAAAAATGTCAGTGTTTTAAATACCGTTTTGATGATTGTTGTTCCCTTGCGGCAGTGTTTCACAACTCTGAAGTGGATTAGGTTCCCTTCCTGGCTTTCATGGAGATTTTTGTGTACACGTTGCTGCAACAATGCTCATCATTTCTGGACAGGATAGCTCCTAAACAGAGAGAAATGCATCCTCTGACACCTGCATGTCATGAGATAATAGGCCCCTGTTCAGTTCCTGATTGCATGCTGGTGCCCATTATGTAGCCCAAATCTGTCCCACAGTTTGATAAGGGGATTTGAGGGCAGGAAGGGGACCGACTGAGCAATTGCAGGTGGGATGACGTCCATGTTCCTGCTGTCACGCTTACGTCATGAGAGAGTTCACCTGGGAATGAAGCTATGGCTGCGAGGCATAGCAGAGCTTTGCTGACTTTCTGGTTATGTGCTCTTGCATGTTGAGTCAGATCCTGGATTTGAATAGGTACCTTTCTGCCATTAGCCCTAACTGTCAACCTCTAATACTAACTGTTACGGCCCTAACAGGGCCTCCTCCTGAAGGTGCCTGTGTGGGCGTGTCCCACCACCTCTTCTGCCTGAGGTGCCACCTTGCCCTGTTACACAGCTGACTCACATCAGTAATTAAAAGTATTTAAGCCCAGGGAAAGGTGAGCTCTGGGCCAGAGTGCCATGAGTGTGGTTACAGCTAGTGAGCTGAGTGTGTTTGTGAGTGGTTACAGCTAATTAGCTGTGTTATTGTGGTTTGCAGCTAGTGAGCTGCTCTCTTTCTTTTTGGCTTACGTTTTACTTTATTGACCACGCCTGAGTTTTGTTTGTTTTCTTAAATGGTGATAGCGGCTTGTCCGTCTTTTTTAGTTGAGCTACTTTAATAAAACTCTTTGATTTAACCCTTTTGCCTCCTTGACTCCTTTTTCTAACCCGGTCACTTTTTGTTACTCCCCCCTCACCGCCTAGACCCCTCAGGGGAACGTAACACTAACTAAGCTTTGATCATCAGTGATGTCAGTTCTGTGATTGTGCTATGTCTGTAATCCGTAACAGAAAATGTCGTTGTAATGATGAGGTGTTTTGTTATTGGTTCAGCAACTAAAGCAGTAAATTGTATTTTATTTTAGGTAATAGCCAACACTTTTCTGGGCACAGTTGCACTTTATTCAGTACTCTGCACTTAAAAATGTTTTCACATTAGGAAGCATAAACTTGCATGAGATCTCTTGAATGTTTATTGATTGTTGAGCATTTTGGTGGTTGGTGTGGTTATGTCTTCCGGGCACTTGGGTGGCTGCTCAGTGCCTGGTGGAGGCAATGTTAGCCATGAGTATAATTGATTAAAGTGTGGGTAAATGTATTTGTGCAATCTATTGTGGGTGGGTGTTTGATTTTAGTGATTTTTTTTTTTTTTTTCTGAGGGTCGAGGCCACTAGTGTTTTTGAGCCCTGCCATGTTGAGCTCTGTACATGAGTACTGTGCATGATGGATAAAAATAATAAAATTTGGTAAAACCTGCCATCACCCGCAATCATTGTAGCTTATCTGCTTGATCATTTGCTCTTTATAGTAGTTCATGTTGCTTTGGAATAATAATATTTCACATGTTGGGGCAAGTAACACATTTTGTAGCTGAAACTGTCAAAAGTGTATCTGCCCTCGCCTACAACAGAATCAACATTGCTCAGCTTTTGTTTTAGGCAAGAAAAAATCTGAATGAATTTTCATAAAAGTGGCACGAACTCAATCTTTAGAACACCGAGTGAGTCAGACTTGGCCTTGAGCCTCAGTTTGTCTGTACTGCTGCATGGTCGGACATTTGTTTGTATGCCCATGTAGAGTTAGGTAAAAGAATGGACTGCCAGCACCTTTGTGTTACTGCGTCTGCTCTGTTTGCTCGGGCACCTCGATCTCGTACAAGAGGAAGCGTTTGGCAGCTCAGTCGTAAATGGACTCAAGTTGAGAGCATGCAGATACCGCATGGTGAGCCAAAGTCTCAGAATCTCAGCTGTAGAGTGAGTCCCTCATTTGGCTGGATATAATTGATATTTATTGCTAGTTTTATGAGACTTGTCTTTGGTAATGTGCAACTTGTGACAGCTGCAAAAACAGCCGTTAAACATGTGACTCAGTTTATTATAAGAAAAACACAAGGGTTCCCATAATTAATACAGAATTGTGTTATTTTTAACTCTCTGCTTTGCAATCGTGCATGAAGCAATCCACCATAGAAGACACTGAGAATATTTCTGCACTTACCGTCCTCTGAACTTTATGAGATCATGCAATGAAAGCTACACTCCATTATACATTACAAATAAGGACTACGACTCCCTTTTTGCTTTCCTGGAAGGACTTCATTTACTGATGCTGGTATTGTGTTCACTGTAGCATGTTGCTCTCGCTGCCTTCGTCATCAGTGATGTAAACAGTAAATGTGCACGAATCCAGTGTATCCATCCATACTTTGAGAGTGCAACACTATGCGGTAGTTTGACCTATTAAACAGACCTCTGATGGCTTAAGTAATGGTCCATTTAGATGATTAAAGCCACTTTCAGATGGTCTACAGTTCTGAGGGGTATAATTGTATCATAGGTGCTTAATGGGAGCTTAACTGTAGCTTTTACTTGAATGAAACACTCAGACAGACCGTTTATATTTGTGAATGAGACCACCTGTTGCTCTGTCATTTGCTCGTAGGAAGTGTGCCTGCTTACTGGGATTAACTTTTAGGCTGGATGTGAGCAGCAGGGAACAGTCCTTCTCGGTCCTTCTGAATCAATGCTGTAATATCAACAAGTCACAAATCCCACATCTGTCTGTACACAAAGTAGGCCTCTGCAGGCTGCAGTACTTTAAGCTGAATCATCTGCCTTGCCATTTAGCACAGTTGGCTTCTGCAGTTAAATAAAACCCTCAGTTTTAGTGTGTTGCTTTACATCAAAGGCTACTGATCTTCGGGGGTCAACATCTAAGGTCCAGGCACTCTTAGGGGTTATTGATCAGGGCTGGTTTTAATTTCTTTGCCGATCTATAACTGCAAGTTGGGAAGAATTTACAGTTTAACCGATAGAATTCGTTCCATCAGCTTCAAAAGCATAGTTTGACATAAGGGAATGAAGAAATTGAAATAGAAAATGCTCTTTCTTTTGAAAATAAATAAGAAAAATTGTGAAAGGTAATTGATTATTCCAATATGACCAACTGAGAAAGGAATGCCTTCAGGTCTGGCTCATTTGTAAAAATATCACATATTCAATCACAAACAGCGATTTCCTGTTTTCTTGTAATGGGTGTGGTGTGTGTGTATATGGAAAGTCCAGTGTGTAAATATAAGGAGTCAATGTGGGTAAAGCCTCTCACATTTTTCCTCTCACTATGATGGAGAAACATTTGATTTTAGGACTGTGAGTCTATAATCTTCCCGCCTTCTTTTGTCTTCGGAGTTTGATCTCGATGGCAGCAGAGACACGGAGCTGTAATGCATTTTGCAGCACAGTTTGTGGGCTTGTCAGTCACTCTGTTATTTTTTCTGCCAGGTTTTGCATCTTTGCTTTATTGTTATTTACTGAGTTGGTGAAAAAAAAAATAAACTCACATCTCCAGAGCCTTATGCAACAGTGAGTAACCGCAAGCAGGATGGAGGCTTAATAAATCAGTCGCACAGACAGATTTTAAACAACAGCTTCCTTTGGCATATCCTGGGGGAGATTGTGAATGAGACATTATGACTGTGTCATTTATTTTCCTTGATTTAGCAGGATTCCATGCTTTTCGACTACCCTTCCCCTGCACAACATAGCAAAACCACCAGATCGCTGCAATCCTTTGCACTGAATTCACCCATGGATTACAGAATACTGAATAATCCCAATGATGACAAATTTTGTTGGGCACTATCTTCTCAGTCATCACCAGATGCCTGAAATTATTTGCACGCACATTCAGTTTGGGTTTAAGTTAAGAGTCATGTAGGCCTGTATGCCAGCATCTGCTTCCTGAATGTGGTGAGTGATGGCTTTCAACTTAATCCACTTCAAGAGCACGTTGCTTGGTCTGTAGCTGTTTTATTGTTCCTCCATAATTTATTCTTACATGTCACATATTGTATCA
Source organism: Astatotilapia calliptera (assembly GCF_964374335.1). Classification (NCBI taxonomy): domain Eukaryota; kingdom Metazoa; phylum Chordata; class Actinopteri; order Cichliformes; family Cichlidae; genus Astatotilapia; species Astatotilapia calliptera. The sequence continues at coordinate 14,269,803 of NC_137427.1, read as the reverse complement.
TTTGTTATTTTTGATTTTTCTACTATTCTGGCTTTTTATTTTACTCGTATGGGTCACTAAACGTAAAGCTGAGACATTATATACTTATCCTTCGAAGTTAAAATCATCCTTACAAGTTTTGATGAAAGTCAAAAATTGAAGCAACTTGGAAACACCCAGAAGAAAAAATTGTTTTCTGTTGCAATATTAAAGGATGCAACAAGCAGAAATAAATAAAGGAAGGGCTGTTATTAAAAAGTCATCATGCAACAGGATATTTGAATAAACGGTGTATGCCTGTATTATGTCTTCACAGAGATGAGATTCTTAAATGAACCAGCAAAGACAGTCGTGCTCATTCTATCCTACTTGTGGTGAAATTATGGTTCAGCAGTTAGGGTGTGGTCACAGTTCGCTGGCAGTCCTTGGGTGGCCCGTCTACCTGCAGAGAGCGTCTGTTGTCAGTGGAAGCAGTGTGCAAACTGTGCGGTACAACTGGTCTGTGGGTCACTCGCTTGTGCTGTTGATGGTCCGTCAGCCATCTGCAGAGAAGGGCGAAGTTATAATGTACAAAGAGCTGAAGCGAAACTCAACCCTGCAGTTGGGATTTTGGAGGAGTGCATGAGTGCACGTTTCCATTGGGTGTAAACTCCTCTAACTGTCCATAGGGAAATACATGAGCAAATGGACATAACTGTGGTATGAAAAGATATGCATTACAAGCTTGCCTGGAATGGCTTCATCCAGGCCAGCATACTTTCAGTTTCACTTGTTCCACCTAAAGAGGCATTGCATTTTAAGTGAGTTTACTTGACGCAGTGATATATAATAATCCAATTACATATGCATATGTAGATCAGAAAAATCATTTGTTCCTTCACTGTACTTTAGTGAAATGCAGTGTAAACTTGTATCATGACCTCATACTGGAACTATACCTAGTAAGTCCAGTGTGCTACTGGACCATGAGGATGTTACATTGCAGTCACTAATGGCTGTTAAGCTTTTATTAACAACTGGTAGACTTCCGGTCATTGCGTTAATACGCTTCATCCACATAGCTTTGTGAGTCTAGCACAACGATCATCACAAGGCTTTTGCTAATGGTTCTGGCTAAGTGGCTCTTAACCATCGTCATTATGGCTTTTGATGTTTCCTTGCAAACATTCTGTGATGTCATTCCGAACAATTTCTCTACTCTAGACTTTTTAAAAAAAGATGACGCAAAGTATGCCTTCCCTTTCGTTTCACTATTTCCAAACATGAAATATTAAAACTTGATGTGAATATAACTATGTGTTTTTCTGCCAGTGCTACTTTGGAAGAAACACACACACACACACACACACACACACACACACACACACACACACACACACACACACACACACACACACACACACCAATTGTTAACTAAAACAGATTTTAAGAGACTCTAATTTACAAAATGTAGGACAAATTTCACAGAAGCTAAGATAATTGTAGTATTCGTGATTTCCTCTTCGCTGGAAGATCATTTGGCAAATTAGTTTTAATTGTGTTAGTTTAGGTTGATAGAGAGTATAGATTGATGAATAGTGTTCTCATAAATACGTTTATATTTGAATTTTGGATTAGATTTAGTTGCGGTCCTCTCTTATCACCATTAAGTGAAGCATTAAAGTTGCACTACTGCTCAAAATATTCATCTCAGCAATAAATTCAGATAGGTGTGGTCTTAATTTTGTCCTTAAAGACAATAAGATGTGTCATCTCTCAAATTAATGCAGGCTCAGATTAATAAAATATTATTAGGACATAAAGAGTAACACGTACATACTTTTGACATCATCAGACTGTCTGACCTTCTAATTTTCTTTCAATTGAAACTGTGGACGGTTAAAGACCACAGCAGGTTTCAACTCAGCACAAGTTTTGTTGTATTAATAACAACAGGTTGCTAAATAGACTTGGTTTTTATGTCATGCTGTTCAACCACAGCCGCTCATAATGACACCGAGCAACAGCAATGAACTGTTTCAACTCTAGCTGACCTGAACGCACCTCCTTTGAACTGCAACTTGGTGAATAACTCACATTAGAATAATACAGATTTTCTCAGTGACATGGATTCAACTTAATAAAAGGTGTACCTTCCAGAGGTTCACGCCACTTTGGTTACGGATCAGAATGCTTTTAAAACTGAGAGGGTTTGGTTAATCCATGGGGAGGTGCAGCACTGAGCATTACCAAGGATTAGAGTAGGACATTACTACCACAATGCATTAGAAGAGTATTAGATAGCTCCATGATGGAGAACAGACTAATGCACCAGGCTCTGAATTACAGCATAATCTGCATTTAATTGCCATGAGTTTTGTTGTGATAATGGCATTATCTAATGGAAGAGCTCTAGAAGGGTTGGTATGAAGAACAAAAGGCAAGGGAAATGGAAGGGGTAGTGATGCAGTAACAGATGTGCGACTCTCACTTTAAGGATAATTATGCAGGCTGGCAAACCAGTGAGGATTTTTTTTGTTTTAATCTTCCTTGCACAAAGATCCCTCTTGTTACAACAGAGATGTTTTTCAACAGTGAAAATGTCAAGAATGCAAAAAACATTGAGTGAATATAATAGAACAGCTTTGTAAAGCATAACAATTCAATGCTTGTTTTGGATGAGGCACTTTGTCTGTTTGCTTCCAGCTATTACCAAGACCCATCGGCTGTTTCTGATACATTGCAGCGTTTAGCATTGGGATTTGCAGCGGTGGTGTTGGTGGGCTGTGTGCGTGCATGTGCGCTGGACAGGAGATACATGCATGCTAAACAGTGCCACATCTGTGGTGTTCATCTGCAGATGAAAGACATGCCAAATACCCTATGTTAAAAATTATTGTTGCCTTATATAATATATTAACTGCCTCTCCATGTTGTCTCTCAGCCTGCTCAGCAAAGTGGTACATAAAGCAGTTTTCTGCTTGCTGTATCCTCTGCTCATTGAATAGGGACAACTGTCATCAGCTGCGGCCCACGATGGCAGAGCTTGGGAAGCAAATGAGCGAAACAGAAGACACAACAGTGACCTAGTCAGTGGTATATTGCTGGTATTAGGGCTGGGCCATATCATACCGTTCACGGTAATACTGGTATAATGTTGGGCAACGATAAGAAAATGAAATATCGCGATAGAATATGGGTAAAACGCACATGCGCAGTGCCTTTTGTTTTCATACGTACATGGCGGAAAAAGCATGGCGGCGACGGAGAATGAGAAGTGCGAACGCAGATCGTTGAATGAAACAGATGAACCAGAACTGGTTTGTAAAAATGCTGCAACTTCAGTGGTATGGAACTGGTTTAGCTTTCGTCCGTCAGATACACAACAAAGCACTATTTTTGGTAGAGCATGCTGGCGGGCCGTCGTTATTACCGTGTTGTTTGGAAAATACGGCACACTTCAAATCAATCCTTTGGTTTTTCTGAAAATCGACAGTGCCCCTTATAATCCCGTGTGCCTTATGTATGAATTCTGGTTGTGTTTACTGACCTCAAAACGATTTTATGTCGTACACGGCGCTCGAAAATCTGTCAAATGTTTTAGTACGACTTTGCTAAGCTACGAAGCCGCACCGCTTGATGGATTGTCGGAGCATTACGGCTATCGTAGGCAGGAGCCTCGCGGAGTGATACGCACTGTGCTTCAACATAATATTACCATGTTGTGTGCGTGTAACCTCTTTTTAAGTTTTGTGGATATTATACATGGTGATGCTGAGGATATGTCGGCCAATTTCCACTGGAAATGCCTTTTGGTTAAACTGTCAGCAAGGAATTTATATATATATATATATATATATATATATATATATATATATATATATATATTAGAGATGGACCGATCCGATATTACGTATCGGTGTCGGTCCGATACTAACCTCAATTACTGGATCGGATATCGGAGAAAAATAAAAAATGTAATCCGATCCATTAAATATCACGAAAGCACCTCGCAAAACTTGCAACACCCCGTAACTCACCTCAGAACGTTAGCAGTCGGAGCAGTATGCATCACGTGATAGAGCAGCTGTGGCATGCCGGACCTGTCGGTGGTCTGGATAGCATGTGGAGCTTCGCTAGCAACCTGGCATTTCATCTCCGACAAAGTTATCCCCGAGAGAAGTAAAGCAAGTGTGTAAGTCCATCTCTGAATGTTTGTAAAGCATTCCCACGTTAAGCTTAACAAGCGACTGCCTCTCGCTCTCCGGCTGCTACTTCAATCGTGAAACTGCTTAAATGATCAGCTGATCGGCTTTTCTGTCGCGAGTCCGTCTCTCTTGTTTGTTTTTGGCCCACTTTGCACCAGAAAGAGGAAACCAGCGGCTGAACAACAGCAGAACGTTTAAGCTTGATAAGCTGTTGTTAGAATGTATTTAATATTTCTTTCTACTCGAGGATCTTTTTCTACGTAGCTGACGGCTGGTAACTGTGCAGGGGCGGATCTAGCAAAGTTTAGCCAGGGGGGCCGATAGGGCATGAACAGGGAAAAGGGGGCACAAAGACATAGTTTTCTTTCTTATTCTCATTTAAAATGTCGAGCTTTTAATAAATAATTATCTGACACCCAAAGTTTTAATCTGATGTAAAATGAATAGAAGTCAATTACTGTATATAGTGACTATTAAGTCTAATATATACCCTAGTAAGCTATAGTACTTTTTACTTTGGGAAGGTACCATCTGTGCAGTCTGCAATTTTGTTGAAGAAAGATGTTGAATCTATTTAATATTTCTTGAAAAATAATTGATTTCTGTGCATTTTTTTTCACACTGCATCAAATTAAGG